>NC_071388.1:80175188-80786832 GCF_022682495.2 Desmodus rotundus | reverse complement strand
ACTCCTCAAGGAGGACCCCTTTACGGATGGAAGAAAAGTGGGATCTTCGCAGTCGTGGTTTCGGGCCAGAGGGGTCTGCGGGTTTGCCTGTACGAACGCCAGGTGCTCGCACAACGGGCCCAGGTGTTTGAGCCCCGTGGAGGCAGAGGGCTGCTTATTGCTGGATGATAGTGTCCTGCAGGGTTAAGGGATGGCGTGGGCACTCCCAGGGCGACAGAGGGCACCTGGCCTTTAGAGAGTTCCCTGGAAAATTCCCCCCCCCAGGCCCCTGGTCCACAAGTCTATCCTGCGCACAGTGTCTGTGCGAGGCTGGGAGTGCTTCTGGGGAGTGTTCCCCAGCGGAAATCGCGTGGTCCTTTAGGTGACAGGGAGGGCTCCTGTGTCCTCGGACAGGTGCCCAGGGACCCTGTGGAACTGCTGTGACCTCTAAAGGATGGGTCAGGTGAGCCGAGGAAGGCGTGTGCTTGGGAGCCTGAGTGCGCATGCGCGGCCCACGTATAGGCCCGAAACGAGCCAGCCGTGGCTCGGAGAAAAGCCATCTCCTGGGGGCCTCCCCATGTTCCTCCACTCCCCAGGGAGGGCCCCTTTACGGATGGAAGAAAAGGGGGATCTTCGCAGTGGTGGGTTCGGGCCAGAGGGGTCTGGGGGTTTGCCTCCACGTACGCCAGGTGCCCGCACACCGGGCCCAGGTGTTTGAGCCCCGTGGAGGCAGACGGCTTCTTATTGCTGGATGCAAGTGTCCTGCGGGGTCAAGGAAGGGCATGGGCACTCCCGGGCGACACAGGGCACCGGGCCCTTAGAGAGTTCCATGGAAAATCCCCCGCCCAGGGCCCCGGTATCCAAGTCTGTCCTTAGCACACTGTCTGTGCGGGGCTGAGAGTGCTGCTGGGCAGTGTGGCCTAGGGGAAATCGCGCGGTCCTCTGAGTGGCAGGGAGGGCTTCTGTGTCCATGGACAGGTGCGCAGGGACCCTGTGAAACTGCTGTGACCTCTCAAGGGCGGGTCACCTGACCCCTCCATGGTGGGACAGGTGACCTCCCAAGGGTGGGTCACGAGACCCCGAAAGGGTGGGTCACGTGACCCCAAAAGGGTGGGTCACGAAACCCCTCAAGGGTGGGTCACGTGACCCCTCAGGGGTGCGTCACGAGACCCCCCAGGGGTGGGTCACGTGACCCCGCAGGTGTGGGTCACGTGACCCCTCAGGGGTGGGTCACGTGACCCCTCAAGTGTGGGTCACGAGACCCCCCAGGTGTGGGTCACGTGACCCCTCAGGGGTGCGTCACGAGACCCCCCGGGGGTGGGTCACTTGACCCCTCAAGGGTGGGTCAGGAGACACCTCAAGGGTGGGCCCCGTGACCCGAGGGAGGCCTGTTGTGGGGAGCCTGAGTGCGCACGCGCGGCCCACGTATAGGCCCGAAAGGAGCCAGCCGCGGCTCGGAGAAAAGCCATCTCCTGGGGGCTTCCCCGTGTTCCTCCACTCCTCAAGGAGGACCCCTTTACGGATGGAAGAAAAGTGGGATCTTCGCAGTGGTGGGTTCGGGCCAGAGGGGTCTGCGGGTTTGCCTGCAACGAACGCCAGGTGCTCGCACAACGGGCCCAGGTTTTTGAGCCCCGTGGAGGCAGAGGGCTGCTTATTGCTGGATGATAGTGTCCTGCAGGGTTAAGGGATGGCGTGGGCACTCCCAGGGCGACAGAGGGCACCTGGCCTTTAGCGAGTTCCCTGGAAAATTCCCCCCCCCAGGCCCCTGGTCCACAAGTCTATCCTGCGCACAGTGTCTGTGCGAGGCTGGGAGTGCTTCTGGGGAGTGTTCCCCAGCGGAAATCGCGTGGTCCTTTAGGTGACAGGGAGGGCTCCTGTGTCCTCGGACAGGTGCCCAGGGACCCTGTGGAACTGCTGTGACCTCTAAAGGATGGGTCAGGTGAGCCGAGGAAGGCGTGTGCTTGGGAGCCTGAGTGCGCATGCGCGGCCCACATATAGGCCCGAAACGAGCCAGCCGCGGCTCGGAGAAAAGCCATCTCCTGGGGGCCTCCCCATGTTCCTCCACTCCCCAGGGAGGGCCCCTTTACGGATGGAAGAAAAGGGGGATCTTCGCAGTGGTGGGTTCGGGCCAGAGGGGTCTGGGGGTTTGCCTCCACGTACGCCAGGTGCCCGCACACCGGGCCCAGGTGTTTGAGCCCCGTGGAGGCAGACGGCTGCTTATTGCTGGATGCAAGTGTCCTGCGGGGTCAAGGAAGGGCATGGGCACTCCCGGGCGACACAGGGCACCGGGCCCTTAGAGAGTTCCATGGAAAATCCCCCGCCCAGGGCCCCGGTATCCAAGTCTGTCCTTAGCACACTGTCTGTGCGGGGCTGAGAGTGCTGCTGGGCAGTGTGGCCTAGGGGAAATCGCGCGGGTCCTCTGAGTGGCAGGGAGGGCTTCTGTTTCCATGGACAGGTGCGCAGGGACCCTGTGAAACTGCTGTGACCTCTCAAGGGCGGGTCACCTGACCCCTCCAGGGTGGGACAGGTGACCTCCCAAGGCTGGGTCACGAGACCCCAAAAGGGTGGGTCACGTGACCCCAAAAGGGTGGGTCATGAAACCCCTCAAGTGTGGGTCACGTGACCCCTCAGGGGTGGGTCACGAGACCCCCCAGGGGTGGGTCACGTGACCCCTCAGGGGTGCGTCACGAGACCCCCCAGGGTTGGGTCACGTGACCCCGCAGGTGTGGGTCACGTGACCCCTCAGGGGTGGGTCACGTGGCCCCTCAAGGGTGGGTCACGAGACCCCTCAGGGGTGGGTCACGTGACCCCTCAAGGGTGGGTCACGAGACCCCCCAGGGGTGGGTCACGTGACCACTCAGGGGTGCGTCACGAGACCCCCCGGGGGTGGGTCACGTGACCCCTCAAGGGTGGGTCAGGAGACACCTCAAGGGTGGGCCCCGTGACCCGAGGGAGGCCTGTTGTGGGGAGCCTGAGTGCGCACGCGCGGCCCACGTATAGGCCCGAAAGGAGCCAGCCGCGGCTCGGAGAAAAGCCATGTCCTGGGGGCTTCCCCGTGTTCCTCCACTCCTCAAGGAGGACCCCTTTACGGATGGAAGAAAAGTGGGATCTTCGCAGTGGTGGGTTCGGGCCAGAGGGGTCTGCGGGTTTGCCTGCACGAACGCCAGGTGCTCGCACAACGAGCCCAGGTTTTTGAGCCCCGTGGAGGCAGAGGGCTGCTTATTGCTGGATGATAGTGTCCTGCAGGGTTAAGGGATGGCGTGGGCACTCCCAGGGCGACAGAGGGCACCTGGCCTTTAGAGAGTTCCCTGGAAAATTCCCCCCCCCAGGCCCCTGGTCCACAAGTCTATCCTGCGCACAGTGTCTGTGCGAGGCTGGGAGTGCTTCTGGGGAGTGTTCCCCAGCGGAAATCGCGTGGTCCTTTAGGTGACAGGGAGGGCTCCTGTGTCCTCGGACAGGTGCCCAGGGACCCTGTGGAACTGCTGTGACCTCTAAAGGATGGGTCAGGTGAGCCGAGGAAGGCGTGTGCTTGGGAGCCTGAGTGCGCATGCGCGGCCCACGTATAGGCCCGAAACGAGCCAGCCGCGGCTCGGAGAAAAGCCATCTCCTGGGGGCCTCCCCATGTTCCTCCACTCCCCAGGGAGGGCCCCTTTACGGATGGAAGAAAAGGGGGATCTTCGCAGTGGTGGGTTCGGGCCAGAGGGGTCTGGGTGTTTGCCTCCACGTACGCCAGGTGCCCGCACACCGGGCCCAGGTGTTTGAGCCCCGTGGAGGCAGACGGCTGCTTATTGCTGGATGCAAGTGTCCTGCGGGGTCAAGGAAGGGCATGGGCACTCCCGGGCGACACAGGGCACCGGGCCCTTAGAGAGTTCCAAGGAAAATCCCCCGCCCAGGGCCCCGGTATCCAAGTCTGTCCTTAGCACACTGTCTGTGCGGGGCTGAGAGTGCTGCTGGGCAGTGTGGCCTAGGGGAAATCGCGCGGTCCTCTGAGTGGCAGGGAGGGCTTCTGTTTCCATGGACAGGTGCGCAGAGACCCTGTGAAACTGCTGTGACCTCTCAAGGGCGGGTCACCTGACCCCTCAAGGGTGGGACAAGTGACCTCCCAAGGCTGGGTCACGAGACCCCAAAAGGGTGGGTCACGTGACCCCAAAAGGGTGGGTCACGAAACCCCTCAAGGGTGGGTCATGTGACCCCTCAGGGGTGGGTCACGAGACCCCCCAGGGGTGGGTCACGTGACCCCTCAGGGGTGCGTCACGAGACCCCCCAGGGGTGGGTAACGTGACCCCGCAGGTGTGGGTCACGTGACCCCTCAGGGGTGCGTCACGAGACCCCCCAGGGGTGCGTCACGTGACCCCTCAGGGGTGCGTCACGAGACCCCCCGGGGGTGGGTCACGTGACCCCTCAAGGGTGGGTCAGGAGACACCTCAAGGGTGGGCCCCGTGACCCGAGGGAGGCCTGTTGTGGGGAGCCTGAGTGCGCACGCGCGGCCCACGTATAGGCCCGAAAGGAGCCAGCCGCGGCTCGGAGAAAAGCCATCTCCTGGGGGCTTCCCCGTGTTCCTCCACTCCTCAAGGAGGACCCCTTTACGGATGGAAGAAAAGTGGGATCTTCGCAGTGGTGGGTTCGGGCCAGAGGGGTCTGCGGGTTTGCCTGCACGAACGCCAGGTGCTCGCACAACGGGCCCAGGTTTTTGAGCCCCGTGGAGGCAGAGGGCTGCTTATTGCTGGATGATAGTGTCCTGCAGGGTTAAGGGATGGCGTGGGCACTCCCAGGGCGACAGAGGGCACCTGGCCTTTAGCGAGTTCCCTGGAAAATTCCCCCCCCCAGGCCCCTGGTCCACAAGTCTATCCTGCGCACAGTGTCTGTGCGAGGCTGGGAGTGCTTCTGGGGAGTGTTCCCCAGCGGAAATCGCGTGGTCCTTTAGGTGACAGGGAGGGCTCCTGTGTCCACGGACAGGTGCCCAGGGACCCTGTGGAACTGCTGTGACCTCTAAAGGGTGGGTCAGGTGAGCCGAGGAAGGCGTGTGCTTGGTAGCCTGAGTGCGCATGCGCAGCCCACGTATAGGCCCGAAACGAGCCAGCCGCGGCTCGGAGAAAAGCCATCTCCTGGGGGCCTCCCCATGTTCCTCCACTCCCCAGGGAGGGCCCCTTTACGGATGGAAGAAAAGGGGGATCTTCGCAGTGGTGGGTTCGGGCCAGAGGGGTCTGGGGGTTTGCCTCCACGTACGCCAGGTGCCCGCACACCGGGCCCAGGTGTTTGAGCCCCG
Organism: Desmodus rotundus; assembly: GCF_022682495.2. Lineage (NCBI taxonomy): Eukaryota > Metazoa > Chordata > Mammalia > Chiroptera > Phyllostomidae > Desmodus > Desmodus rotundus. The sequence continues at coordinate 80,781,587 of NC_071388.1, read as the reverse complement.
TGGAGGCAGACGGCTTCTTATTGCTGGATGCAAGTGTCCTGCGGGGTCAAGGAAGGGCATGGGCACTCCCGGGCGACACAGGGCACCGGGCCCTTAGAGAGTTCCATGGAAAATCCCCCGCCCAGGGCCCCGGTATCCAAGTCTGTCCTTAGCACACTGTCTGTGCGGGGCTGAGAGTGCTGCTGGGCAGTGTGGCCTAGGGGAAATCGCGCGGTCCTCTGAGTGGCAGGGAGGGCTTCTGTGTCCATGGACAGGTGCGCAGGGACCCTGTGAAACTGCTGTGACCTCTCAAGGGCGGGTCACCTGACCCCTCCAGGGTGGGACAGGTGACCTCCCAAGGGTGGGTCACGAGACCCCGAAAGGGTGGGTCACGTGACCCCAAAAGGGTGGGTCACGAAACCCCTCAAGGGTGGGTCACGTGACCCCTCAGGGGTGCGTCACGAGACCCCCCAGGGGTGGGTCACGTGACCCCGCAGGTGTGGGTCACGTGACCCCTCAGGGGTGGGTCACGTGACCCCTCAAGTGTGGGTCACGAGACCCCCCAGGTGTGGGTCACGTGACCCCTCAGGGGTGCGTCACGAGACCCCCCGGGGGTGGGTCACTTGACCCCTCAAGGGTGGGTCAGGAGACACCTCAAGGGTGGGCCCCGTGACCCGAGGGAGGCCTGTTGTGGGGAGCCTGAGTGCGCACGCGCGGCCCACGTATAGGCCCGAAAGGAGCCAGCCGCGGCTCGGAGAAAAGCCATCTCCTGGGGGCTTCCCCGTGTTCCTCCACTCCTCAAGGAGGACCCCTTTACGGATGGAAGAAAAGTGGGATCTTCGCAGTGGTGGGTTCGGGCCAGAGGGGTCTGCGGGTTTGCCTGCACGAACGCCAGGTGCTCGCACAACGGGCCCAGGTTTTTGAGCCCCGTGGAGGCAGAGGGCTGCTTATTGCTGGATGATAGTGTCCTGCAGGGTTAAGGGATGGCGTGGGCACTCCCAGGGCGACAGAGGGCACCTGGCCTTTAGCGAGTTCCCTGGAAAATTCCCCCCCCCAGGCCCCTGGTCCACAAGTCTATCCTGCGCACAGTGTCTGTGCGAGGCTGGGAGTGCTTCTGGGGAGTGTTCCCCAGCGGAAATCGCGTGGTCCTTTAGGTGACAGGGAGGGCTCCTGTGTCCTCGGACAGGTGCCCAGGGACCCTGTGGAACTGCTGTGACCTCTAAAGGATGGGTCAGGTGAGCCGAGGAAGGCGTGTGCTTGGGAGCCTGAGTGCGCATGCGCGGCCCACGTATAGGCCCGAAACGAGCCAGCCGCGGCTCGGAGAAAAGCCATCTCCTGGGGGCCTCCCCATGTTCCTCCACTCCCCAGGGAGGGCCCCTTTACGGATGGAAGAAAAGGGGGATCTTCGCAGTGGTGGGTTCGGGCCAGAGGGGTCTGGGGGTTTGCCTCCACGTACGCCAGGTGCCCGCACACCGGGCCCAGGTGTTTGAGCCCCGTGGAGGCAGACGGCTGCTTATTGCTGGATGCAAGTGTCCTGCGGGGTCAAGGAAGGGCATGGGCACTCCCGGGCGACACAGGGCACCGGGCCCTTAGAGAGTTCCATGGAAAATCCCCCGCCCAGGGCCCCGGTATCCAAGTCTGTCCTTAGCACACTGTCTGTGCGGAGCTGAGAGTGCTGCTGGGCAGTGTGGCCTAGGGGAAATCGCGCGGTCCTCTGAGTGGCAGGGAGGGCTTCTGTGTCCATGGACAGGTGCGCAGGGACCCTGTGAAACTGCTGTGACCTCTCAAGGGCGGGTCACCTGACCCCTCCAGGGTGGGACAGGTGACCTCCCAAGGGTGGGTCACGAGACCCCGAAAGGGTGGGTCACGTGACCCCAAAAGGGTGGGTCACGAAACCCCTCAAGGGTGGGTCACGTGACCCCTCAGGGGTGCGTCACGAGACCCCCCAGGGGTGGGTCACGTGACCCCGGAGGTGTGGGTCACGTGACCCCTCAGGGGTGGGTCACGTGACGCCTCAAGTGTGGGTCACGAGACCCCCCAGGTGTGGGTCACGTGACCCCTCAGGGGTGCGTCACGAGACCCCCCGGGGGTGGGTCACTTGACCCCTCAAGGGTGGGTCAGGAGACACCTCAAGGGTGGGCCCCGTGACCCGAGGGAGGCCTGTTGTGGGGAGCCTGAGTGCGCACGCGCGGCCCACGTATAGGCCCGAAAGGAGCCAGCCGCGGCTCGGAGAAAAGCCATCTCCTGGGGGCTTCCCCGTGTTCCTCCACTCCTCAAGGAGGACCCCTTTACGGATGGAAGAAAAGTGGGATCTTCGCAGTGGTGGGTTCGGGCCAGAGGGGTCTGCGGGTTTGCCTGCACGAACGCCAGGTGCTCGCACAACGGGCCCAGGTTTTTGAGCCCCGTGGAGGCAGAGGGCTGCTTATTGCTGGATGATAGTGTCCTGCAGGGTTAAGGGATGGCGTGGGCACTCCCAGGGCGACAGAGGGCACCTGGCCTTTAGCGAGTTCCCTGGAAAATTCCCCCCCCCAGGCCCCTGGTCCACAAGTCTATCCTGCGCACAGTGTCTGTGCGAGGCTGGGAGTGCTTCTGGGGAGTGTTCCCCAGCGGAAATCGCGTGGTCCTTTAGGTGACAGGGAGGGCTCCTGTGTCCTCGGACAGGTGCCCAGGGACCCTGTGGAACTGCTGTGACCTCTAAAGGATGGGTCAGGTGAGCCGAGGAAGGCGTGTGCTTGGGAGCCTGAGTGCGCATGCGCGGCCCACGTATAGGCCCGAAACGAGCCAGCCGCGGCTCGGAGAAAAGCCATCTCCTGGGGGCCTCCCCATGTTCCTCCACTCCCCAGGGAGGGCCCCTTTACGGATGGAAGAAAAGGGGGATCTTCGCAGTGGTGGGTTCGGGCCAGAGGGGTCTGGGGGTTTGCCTCCACGTACGCCAGGTGCCCGCACACCGGGCCCAGGTGTTTGAGCCCCGTGGAGGCAGACGGCTGCTTATTGCTGGATGCAAGTGTCCTGCGGGGTCAAGGAAGGGCATGGGCACTCCCGGGCGACACAGGGCACCGGGCCCTTAGAGAGTTCCATGGAAAATCCCCCGCCCAGGGCCCCGGTATCCAAGTCTGTCCTTAGCACACTGTCTGTGCGGGGCTGAGAGTGCTGCTGGGCAGTGTGGCCTAGGGGAAATCGCGCGGTCCTCTGAGTGGCAGGGAGGGCTTCTGTTTCCATGGACAGGTGCGCAGGGACCCTGTGAAACTGCTGTGACCTCTCAAGGGCGGGTCACCTGACCCCTCCAGGGTGGGACAGGTGACCTCCCAAGGCTGGGTCACGAGACCCCCCAGGGGTGGGTCACGTGACCCCTCAGGGGTGCGTCACGAGACCCCCCAGGGTTGGGTCACGTGACCCCGCAGGTGTGGGTCACGTGACCCCTCAGGGGTGGGTCACGTGGCCCCTCAAGGGTGGGTCACGAGACCCCTCAGGGGTGGGTCACGTGACCCCTCAAGGGTGGGTCACGAGACCCCCCAGGGGTGGGTCACGTGACCCCTCAGGGGTGCGTCACGAGACCCCCCGGGGGTGGGTCACGTGACCCCTCAAGGGTGGGACAAGTGACCTCCCAAGGCTGGGTCACGAGACCCCAAAAGGGTGGGTCACGTGACCCCAAAAGGGTGGGTCACGAAACCCCTCAAGGGTCGGTCATGTGACCCCTCAGGGGTGGGTCACGAGACCCCCCAGGGGTGGGTCACGTGACCCCTCAGGGGTGCGTCACGAGACCCCCCAGGGGTGGGTCACGTGACCCCGCAGGTGTGGGTCACGTGACCCCTCAGGGGTGCGTCACGAGACCCCCCAGGGGTGGGTCACGTGACCCCTCAGGGGTGCGTCACGAGACCCCCCGGGGGTGGGTCACGTGACCCCTCAAGGGTGGGTCAGGAGACACCTCAAGGGTGGGCCCCGTGACCCGAGGGAGGCCTGTTGTGGGGAGCCTGAGTGCGCACGCGCGGCCCACGTATAGGCCCGAAAGGAGCCAGCCGCGGCTCGGAGAAAAGCCATCTCCTGGGGGCTTCCCCGTGTTCCTCCACTCCTCAAGGAGGACCCCTTTACGGATGGAAGAAAAGTGGGATCTTCGCAGTGGTGGGTTTGGGCCAGAGGGGTCTGCGGGTTTGCCTGCACGAACGCCAGGTGCTCGCACAAGGGGCCCAGGTTTTTGAGCCCCGTGGAGGCAGAGGGCTGCTTATTGCTGGATGATAGTGTCCTGCAGGGTTAAGGGATGGCGTGGGCACTCCCAGGGCGACAGAGGGCACCTGGCCTTTAGCGAGTTCCCTGGAAAATTCCCCCCCCCAGGCCCCTGGTCCACAAGTCTATCCTTCGCACAGTGTCTGTGCGAGGCTGGGAGTGCTTCTGGGGAGTGTTCCCCAGCGGAAATCGCGTGGTCCTTTAGGTGACAGGGAGGGCTCCTGTGTCCACGGACAGGTGCCCAGGGACCCTGTGGAACTGCTGTGACCTCTAAAGGGTGGGTCAGGTGAGCCGAGGAAGGCGTGTGATTGGGAGCCTGAGTGCGCATGCGCGGCCCACGTATAGGCCCGAAACGAGCCAGCCGCGGCTCGGAGAAAAGCCATCTCCTGGGGGCCTCCCCATGTTCCTCCACTCCCCAGGGAGGGCCCCTTTACGGATGGAAGAAAAGGGGGATCTTCGCAGTGGTGGGTTCGGACCAGAGGGGTCTGGGGGTTTGCCTCCACGTACGCCAGGTGCCCGCACACCGGGCCCAGGTGTTTGAGCCCCGTGGAGGCAGACGGCTGCTTATTGCTGGATGCAAGTGTCCTGCGGGGTCAAGGAAGGGCATGGGCACTCCCGGGCGACACAGGACACCGGGCCCTTAGAGAGTTCCATGGAAAATCCCCCGCCCAGGGCCCCGGTATCCAAGTCTGTCCTTAGCACACTGTCTGTGCGGGGCTGAGAGTGCTGCTGGGCAGTGTGGCCTAGGGGAAATCGCGCGGTCCTCTGAGTGGCAGGGAGGGCTTCTGTTTCCATGGACAGGTGCGCAGGGACCCTGTGAAACTGCTGTGACCTCTCAAGGGCGGGTCACCTGACCCCTCCAGGGTGGGACAGGTGACCTCCCAAGGCTGGGTCACGAGACCCCAAAAGGGTGGGTCACGTGACCCCAAAAGGGTGGGTCATGAAACCCCTCAAGTGTGGGTCACGTGACCCCTCAGGGGTGGGTCACGAGACCCCCCAGGGGTGGGTCACGTGACCCCTCAGGGGTGCGTCACGAGACCCCCCAGGGTTGGGTCACGTGACCCCGCAGGTGTGGGTCACGTGGCCCCTCAGGGGTGGGTCACGAGACCCCTCAGGGGTGGGTCACGTGACCCCTCAAGGGTGGGTCACGAGACCCCCCAGGGGTGGGTCACGTGACCCCTCAGGGGTGCGTCACGAGACCCCCCGGGGGTGGGTCACGTGACCCCTCAAGGGTGGGTCAGGAGACACCTCAAGGGTGGGCCCCGTGACCCGAGGGAGGCCTGTTGTGGGGAGCCTGAGTGCGCACGCGCGGCCCACGTATAGGCCCGAAAGGAGCCAGCCGCGGCTCGGAGAAAAGCCATGTCCTGGGGGCTTCCCCGTGTTCCTCCACTCCTCAAGGAGGACCCCTTTACGGATGGAAGAAAAGTGGGATCTTCGCAGTGGTGGGTTCGGGCCAGAGGGGTCTGCGGGTTTGCCTGCACGAACGCCAGGTGCTCGCACAACGGGCCCAGGTGTTTGAGCCCCGTGGAGGCAGAGGGCTGCTTATTGCTGGATGATAGTGTCCTGCAGGGTTAAGGGATGGCGTGGGCACTCCCAGGGCGACAGAGGGCACCTGGCCTTTAGAGAGTTCCCTGGAAAATTCCCCCCCCCAGGCCCCTGGTCCACAAGTCTATCCTGCGCACAGTGTCTGTGCGAGGCTGGGAGTGCTTCTGGGGAGTGTTCCCCAGCGGAAATCGCGTGGTCCTTTAGGTGACAGGGAGGGCTCCTGTGTCCTCGGACAGGTGCCCAGGGACCCTGTGGAACTGCTGTGACCTCTAAAGGATGGGTCAGGTGAGCCGAGGAAGGCGTGTGCTTGGGAGCCTGAGTGCGCATGCGCGGCCCACGTATAGGCCCGAAACGAGCCAGCCGCGGCTCGGAGAAAAGCCATCTCCTGGGGGCCTCCCCATGTTCCTCCACTCCCCAGGGAGGGCCCCTTTACGGATGGAAGAAAAGGGGGATCTTCGCAGTGGTGGGTTCGGGCCAGAGGGGTCTGGGGGTTTGCCTCCACGTACGCCAGGTGCCCGCACACCGGGCCTAGGTGTTTGAGCCCCGTGGAGGCAGACGGCTGCTTATTGCTGGATGCAAGTGTCCTGCGGGGTCAAGGAAGGGCATGGGCACTCCCGGGCGACACAGGGCACCGGGCCCTTAGAGAGTTCCAAGGAAAATCCCCCGCCCAGGGCCCCGGTATCCAAGTCTGTCCTTAGCACACTGTCTGTGCGGGGCTGAGAGTGCTGCTGGGCAGTGTGGCCTAGGGGAAATCGCGCGGTCCTCTGAGTGGCAGGGAGGGCTTCTGTTTCCATGGACAGGTGCGCAGAGACCCTGTGAAACTGCTGTGACCTCTCAAGGGCGGGTCACCTGACCCCTCAAGGGTGGGACAAGTGACCTCCCAAGGCTGGGTCACGAGACCCCAAAAGGGTGGGTCACGTGACCCCAAAAGGGTGGGTCACGAAACCCCGCAGGTGTGGGTCACGTGACCCCTCAGGGGTGGGTCACGAGACCCCCCAGGGGTGGGTCACGTGACCCCTCAGGGGTGCGTCACGAGACCCCCCGGGGGTGGGTCACGTGACCCCTCAAGGGTGGGTCAGGAGACACCTCAAGGGTGGGCCCCGTGACCCGAGGGAGGCCTGTTGTGGGGAGCCTGAGTGCGCACGCGCGGCCCACGTATAGGCCCGAAAGGAGCCAGCCGCGGCTCGGAGAAAAGCCATCTCCTGGGGGCTTCCCCGTGTTCCTCCACTCCTCAAGGAGGACCCCTTTACGGATGGAAGAAAAGTGGGATCTTCGCAGTGGTGGGTTCGGGCCAGAGGGGTCTGCGGGTTTGCCTGCACGAACGCCAGGTGCTCGCACAACGGGCCCAGGTTTTTGAGCCCCGTGGAGGCAGAGGGCTGCTTATTGCTGGATGATAGTGTCCTGCAGGGTTAAGGGATGGCGTGGGCACTCCCAGGGCGACAGAGGGCACCTGGCCTTTAGCGAGTTCCCTGGAAAATTCCCCCCCCCAGGCCCCTGGTCCACAAGTCTATCCTGCGCACAGTGTCTGTGCGAGGCTGGGAGTGCTTCTGGGGAGTGTTCCCCAGCGGAAATCGCGTGGTCCTTTAGGTGACAGGGAGGGCTCCTGTGTCCACGGACAGGTGCCCAGGGACCCTGTGGAACTGCTGTGACCTCTAAAGGGTGGGTCAGGTGAGCCGAGGAAGGCGTGTGCTTGGGAGCCTGAGTGCGCATGCGCGGCCCACGTATAGGCCCGAAACGAGCCAGCCGCGGCTCGGAGAAAAGCCATCTCCTGGGGGCCTCCCCATGTTCCTCCACTCCCCAGGGAGGGCCCCTTTACGGATGGAAGAAAAGGGGGATCTTCGCAGTGGTGGGTTCGGGCCAGAGGGGTCTGGGGGTTTGCCTCCACGTACGCCAGGTGCCCGCACACCGGGCCCAGGTGTTTGAGCCCCGTGGAGGCAGACGGCTGCTTATTGCTGGATGCAAGTGTCCTGCGGGGTCAAGGAAGGGCATGGGCACTCCCGGGCGACACAGGGCACCGGGCCCTTAGAGAGTTCCATGGAAAATCCCCCGCCCAGGGCCCCGGTATCCAAGTCTGTCCTTAGCACACTGTCTGTGCGGGGCTGAGAGTGCTGCTGGGCAGTGTGGCCTAGGGGAAATCGCGCGGTCCTCTGAGTGGCAGGGAGGGCTTCTGTTTCCATGGACAGGTGCGCAGGGACCCTGTGAAACTGCTGTGACCTCTCAAGGGCGGGTCACCTGACCCCTCCAGGGTGGGACAGGTGACCTCCCAAGGCTGGGTCACGAGACCCCAAAAGGGTGGGTCACGTGACCCCAAAAGGGTGGGTCATGAAACCCCTCAAGTGTGGGTCACGTGACCCCTAAGGGGTGGGTCACGAGACCCCCCAGGGGTGGGTCACGTGACCCCTCAGGGGTGCGTCACGAGACCCCCCAGGGTTGGGTCACGTGACCCCGCAGGTGTGGGTCACGTGACCCCTCAGGGGTGGGTCACGTGGCCCCTCAAGGGTGGGTCACGAGACCCCTCAGGGGTGGGTCACGTGACCCCTCAAGGGTGGGTCACGAGACCCCCCAGGGGTGGGTCACGTGACCCCTCAGGGGTGCGTCACGAGACCCCCCGGGGGTGGGTCACGTGACCCCTCAATGGTGGGTCAGGAGACACCTCAAGGGTGGGCCCCGTGACCCGAGGGAGGCCTGTTGTGGGGAGCCTGAGTGCGCACGCGCGGCCCACGTATAGGCCCGAAAGGAGCCAGCCGCGGCTCGGAGAAAAGCCATGTCCTGGGGGCTTCCCCATGTTCCTCCACTCCTCAAGGAGGACCCCTTTACGGATGGAAGAAAAGTGGGATCTTCGCAGTGGTGGGTTCGGGCCAGAGGGGTCTGCGGGTTTGCCTGCACGAACGCCAGGTGCTCGCACAACGGGCCCAGGTGTTTGAGCCCCGTGGAGGCAGAGGGCTGCTTATTGCTGGATGATAGTGTCCTGCAGGGTTAAGGGATGGCGTGGGCACTCCCAGGGCGACAGAGGGCACCTGGCCTTTAGAGAGTTCCCTGGAAAATTCCCCCCCCCAGGCCCCTGGTCCACAAGTCTATCCTGCGCACAGTGTCTGTGCGAGGCTGGGAGTGCTTCTGGGGAGTGTTCCCCAGCGGAAATCGCGTGGTCCTTTAGGTGACAGGGAGGGCTCCTGTGTCCTCGGACAGGTGCCCAGGGACCCTGTGGAACTGCTGTGACCTCTAAAGGATGGGTCAGGTGAGCCGAGGAAGGCGTGTGCTTGGGAGCCTGAGTGCGCATGCGCGGCCCACGTATAGGCCCGAAACGAGCCAGCCGCGGCTCGGAGAAAAGCCATCTCCTGGGGGCCTCCCCATGTTCCTCCACTCCCCAGGGAGGGCCCCTTTACGGATGGAAGAAAAGGGGGATCTTCGCAGTGGTGGGTTCGGGCCAGAGGGGTCTGGGTGTTTGCCTCCACGTACGCCAGGTGCCCGCACACCGGGCCCAGGTGTTTGAGCCCCGTGGAGGCAGACGGCTGCTTATTGCTGGATGCAAGTGTCCTGCGGGGTCAAGGAAGGGCATGGGCACTCCCGGGCGACACAGGGCACCGGGCCCTTAGAGAGTTCCAAGGAAAATCCCCCGCCCAGGGCCCCGGTATCCAAGTCTGTCCTTAGCACACTGTCTGTGCGGGGCTGAGAGTGCTGCTGGGCAGTGTGGCCTAGGGGAAATCGCGCGGTCCTCTGAGTGGCAGGGAGGGCTTCTGTTTCCATGGACAGGTGAGCAGAGACCCTGTGAAACTGCTGTGACCTCTCAAGGGCGGGTCACCTGACCCCTCCAGGGTGGGACAAGTGACCTCCCAAGGCTGGGTCACGAGACCCCAAAAGGGTGGGTCACGTGACCCCAAAAGGGTGGGTCACGAAACCCCTCAAGGGTGGGTCATGCGACCCCTCAGGGGTGGGTCACGAGACCCCCCAGGGGTGGGTCACGTGACCCCTCAGGGGTGCGTCACGAGACCCCCCAGGGGTGGGTCACGTGACCCCGCAGGTGTGGGTCACGTGACCCCTCAGGGGTGGGTCACGAGACCCCCCAGGGGTGGGTCACGTGACCCCTCAGGGGTGCGTCACGAGACCCCCCGGGGGTGGGTCACGTGACCCCTCAAGGGTGGGTCAGGAGACACCTCAAGGGTGGGCCCCGTGACCCGAGGGAGGCCTGTTGTGGGGAGCCTGAGTGCGCACGCGCGGCCCACGTATAGGCCCGAAAGGAGCCAGCCGCGGCTCGGAGAAAAGCCATCTCCTGGGGGCTTCCCCGTGTTCCTCCACTCCTCAAGGAGGACCCCTTTACGGATGGAAGAAAAGTGGGATCTTCGCAGTGGTGGGTTCGGGCCAGAGGGGTCTGCTGGTTTGCCTGCACGAACGCCAGGTGCTCGCACAACGGGCCCAGGTTTTTGAGCCCCGTGGAGGCAGAGGGCTGCTTATTGCTGGATGATAGTGTCCTGCAGGGTTAAGGGATGGCGTGGGCACTCCCAGGACGACAGAGGGCACCTGGCCTTTAGCGAGTTCCCTGGAAAATTCCCCCCCCCAGGCCCCTGGTCCACAAGTCTATCCTGCGCACAGTGTCTGTGCGAGGCTGGGAGTGCTTCTGGGGAGTGTTCCCCAGCGGAAATCGCGTGGTCCTTTAGGTGACAGGGAGGGCTCCTGTGTCCACGGACAGGTGCCCAGGGACCCTGTGGAACTGCTGTGACCTCTAAAGGGTGGGTCAGGTGAGCCGAGGAAGGCGTGTGCTTGGGAGCCTGAGTGCGCATGCGCGGCCCACGTATAGGCCCGAAACGAGCCAGCCGCGGCTCGGAGAAAAGCCATCTCCTGGGGGCCTCCCCATGTTCCTCCACTCCCCAGGGAGGGCCCCTTTACGGATGGAAGAAAAGGGGGATCTTCGCAGTGGTGGTTTCGGGCCAGAGGGGTCTGGGTGTTTGCCTCCACGTACGCCAGGTGCCCGCACACCGGGCCCAGGTGTTTGAGCCCCGTGGAGGCAGACGGCTGCTTATTGCTGGATGCAAGTGTCCTGCGGGGTCAAGGAAGGGCATGGGCACTCTCGGGCGACACAGGGCACCGGGCCCTTAGAGAGTTCCAAGGAAAATCCCCCGCCCAGGGCCCCGGTATCCAAGTCTGTCCTTAGCACACTGTCTGTGCGGGGCTGAGAGTGCTGCTGGGCAGTGTGGCCTAGGGGAAATCGCGCGGTCCTCTGAGTGGCAGGGAGGGCTTCTGTTTCCATGGACAGGTGAGCAGAGACCCTGTGAAACTGCTGTGACCTCTCAAGGGCGGGTCACCTGACCCCTCCAGGGTGGGACAAGTGACCTCCCAAGGATGGGTCACGAGACCCCAAAAGGGTGGGTCACGTGACCCCAAAAGGGTGGGTCACGAAACCCCTCAAGGGTGGGTCAAGTGACCCCTCAGGGGTGGGTCACGAGACCCCCCAGGGGTGGGTCACGTGACCCCTCAGGGGTGCGTCACGAGACCCCCCAGGGGTGGGTCACGTGACCCCGCAGGTGTGGGTCACGTGACCCCTCAGGGGTGGGTCACGAGACCCCCCAGGGGTGGGTCACGTGACCCCTCAGGGGTGCGTCACGAGACCCCCCGGGGGTGGGTCACGTGACCCCTCAAGGGTGGGTCAGGAGACACCTCAAGGGTGGGCCCCGTGACCCGAGGGAGGCCTGTTGTGGGGAGCCTGAGTGCGCACGCAGGGCGCACGTATAGGCCCGAAAGGAGCCAGCAGCGGCTCGGAGAAAAGCCATCTCCTGGGGGCCTCCCCATGTTCCTCCACTCCTCAAGGAGGACCCCTTTACGGATGGAAGAAAAGGGAGATCTTCGCAGTGGTGGGTTCGGGCCAGAGGGGTCTGGGGGTTTGCCTCCACGTACGCCAGGTGCATGCACACCGGGCCCAGGTGTTTGAGCCCCGTGGAGGCAGACGGCTGCTTATTGCTGAATGCAAGTGTCCTGCGGGGTCAAGGAAGGGCATGGGCACTCCCGGGCGACACAGGGCACCGGGCCCTTAGAGAGTTCCATGGAAAATCCCCCGCCCAGGGCCCCGGTATCCAAGTCTGTCCTTAGCACACTGTCTGTGCGGGGCTGAGAGTGCTGCTGTGCAGTGTGGCCTACGGGAAATCGCGCGGTCCTCTGAGAGGCAAGGAGGGCTTCTGTTTCCATGGACAGGTGCGCAGGGACCCTGTGAAACTGCTGTGACCTCTCAAGGGCGGGTCACCTGACCCCTCCAGGCTGGGACAGGTGACCTCCCAAGGGTGGGTCACGAGACCCCGCAAGGGTGGGTCACGTGACCCCAAAAGGGTGGGTCACGAAACCCCTCAAGGGTGGGTCACGTGACCCCTCAGGGGTGCGTCACGAGACCCCCCAGGGGTGTGTCACGTGACCCCTCGTGGGTGGGGTGGGTAACGTGACCCCTCAAGGTTGTGTCAGGAGGCACCACAAGGGTGGGTCCCGTGACCCGAGGGAGGCCTGTTGTGGGGAGCCTGAGTGCGCACGCGCGGCCCACGTATAGGCCCGAAACGAGCCAGCCGCGGCTCGGAGAAAAGCCATCTCCTGGGGGCCTCCCCATGTTCCTCCACTCCCCAGGGAGGGCCCCTTTACGGATGGAAGAAAAGGGGGATCTTCGCAGTGGTGGGTTCGGGCCAGAGGGGTCTGGGGGTTTGCCTCCACGTACGCCAGGTGCCCGCACACCGGGCCCAGGTGTTTGAGCCCCGTGGAGGCAGACGGCTGCTTATTGCTGGATGCAAGTGTCCTGCGGGGTCAAGGAAGGGCATGGGCACTCCCGGGCGACACAGGGCACCGGGCCCTTAGAGAGTTCCATGGAAAATCCCCCGCCCAGGGCCCCGGTATCCAAGTCTGTCCTTAGCACACTGTCTGTGCGGAGCTGAGAGTGCTGCTGGGCAGTGTGGCCTAGGGGAAATCGCGCGGTCCTCTGAGTGGCAGGGAGGGCTTCTGTGTCCATGGACAGGTGCGCAGGGACCCTGTGAAACTGCTGTGACCTCTCAAGGGCGGGTCACCTGACCCCTCCAGGGTGGGACAGGTGACCTCCCAAGGGTGGGTCACGAGACCCCGAAAGGGTGGGTCACGTGACCCCAAAAGGGTGGGTCACGAAACCCCTCAAGGGTGGGTCACGTGACCCCTCAGGGGTGCGTCACGAGACCCCCCAGGGGTGGGTCACGTGACCCCGGAGGTGTGGGTCACGTGACCCCTCAGGGGTGGGTCACGTGACGCCTCAAGTGTGGGTCACGAGACCCCCCAGGTGTGGGTCACGTGACCCCTCAGGGGTGCGTCACGAGACCCCCCGGGGGTGGGTCACTTGACCCCTCAAGGGTGGGTCAGGAGACACCTCAAGGGTGGGCCCCGTGACCCGAGGGAGGCCTGTTGTGGGGAGCCTGAGTGCGCACGCGCGGCCCACGTATAGGCCCGAAAGGAGCCAGCCGCGGCTCGGAGAAAAGCCATCTCCTGGGGGCTTCCCCGTGTTCCTCCACTCCTCAAGGAGGACCCCTTTACGGATGGAAGAAAAGTGGGATCTTCGCAGTGGTGGGTTCGGGCCAGAGGGGTCTGCGGGTTTGCCTGCACGAACGCCAGGTGCTCGCACAACGGGCCCAGGTTTTTGAGCCCCGTGGAGGCAGAGGGCTGCTTATTGCTGGATGATAGTGTCCTGCAGGGTTAAGGGATGGCGTGGGCACTCCCAGGGCGACAGAGGGCACCTGGCCTTTAGCGAGTTCCCTGGAAAATTCCCCCCCCCAGGCCCCTGGTCCACAAGTCTATCCTGCGCACAGTGTCTGTGCGAGGCTGGGAGTGCTTCTGGGGAGTGTTCCCCAGCGGAAATCGCGTGGTCCTTTAGGTGACAGGGAGGGCTCCTGTGTCCTCGGACAGGTGCCCAGGGACCCTGTGGAACTGCTGTGACCTCTAAAGGATGGGTCAGGTGAGCCGAGGAAGGCGTGTGCTTGGGAGCCTGAGTGCGCATGCGCGGCCCACGTATAGGCCCGAAACGAGCCAGCCGCGGCTCGGAGAAAAGCCATCTCCTGGGGGCCTCCCCATGTTCCTCCACTCCCCAGGGAGGGCCCCTTTACGGATGGAAGAAAAGGGGGATCTTCGCAGTGGTGGGTTCGGGCCAGAGGGGTCTGGGGGTTTGCCTCCACGTACGCCAGGTGCCCGCACACCGGGCCCAGGTGTTTGAGCCCCGTGGAGGCAGACGGCTGCTTATTGCTGGATGCAAGTGTCCTGCGGGGTCAAGGAAGGGCATGGGCACTCCCGGGCGACACAGGGCACCGGGCCCTTAGAGAGTTCCATGGAAAATCCCCCGCCCAGGGCCCCGGTATCCAAGTCTGTCCTTAGCACACTGTCTGTGCGGGGCTGAGAGTGCTGCTGGGCAGTGTGGCCTAGGGGAAATCGCGCGGTCCTCTGAGTGGCAGGGAGGGCTTCTGTTTCCATGGACAGGTGCGCAGGGACCCTGTGAAACTGCTGTGACCTCTCAAGGGCGGGTCACCTGACCCCTCCAGGGTGGGACAGGTGACCTCCCAAGGCTGGGTCACGAGACCCCCCAGGGGTGGGTCACGTGACCCCTCAGGGGTGCGTCACGAGACCCCCCAGGGTTGGGTCACGTGACCCCGCAGGTGTGGGTCACGTGACCCCTCAGGGGTGGGTCACGTGGCCCCTCAAGGGTGGGTCACGAGACCCCTCAGGGGTGGGTCACGTGACCCCTCAAGGGTGGGTCACGAGACCCCCCAGGGGTGGGTCACGTGACCCCTCAGGGGTGCGTCACGAGACCCCCCGGGGGTGGGTCACGTGACCCCTCAAGGGTGGGACAAGTGACCTCCCAAGGCTGGGTCACGAGACCCCAAAAGGGTGGGTCACGTGACCCCAAAAGGGTGGGTCACGAAACCCCTCAAGGGTCGGTCATGTGACCCCTCAGGGGTGGGTCACGAGACCCCCCAGGGGTGGGTCACGTGACCCCTCAGGGGTGCGTCACGAGACCCCCCAGGGGTGGGTCACGTGACCCCGCAGGTGTGGGTCACGTGACCCCTCAGGGGTGCGTCACGAGACCCCCCAGGGGTGGGTCACGTGACCCCTCAGGGGTGCGTCACGAGACCCCCCGGGGGTGGGTCACGTGACCCCTCAAGGGTGGGTCAGGAGACACCTCAAGGGTGGGCCCCGTGACCCGAGGGAGGCCTGTTGTGGGGAGCCTGAGTGCGCACGCGCGGCCCACGTATAGGCCCGAAAGGAGCCAGCCGCGGCTCGGAGAAAAGCCATCTCCTGGGGGCTTCCCCGTGTTCCTCCACTCCTCAAGGAGGACCCCTTTACGGATGGAAGAAAAGTGGGATCTTCGCAGTGGTGGGTTTGGGCCAGAGGGGTCTGCGGGTTTGCCTGCACGAACGCCAGGTGCTCGCACAAGGGGCCCAGGTTTTTGAGCCCCGTGGAGGCAGAGGGCTGCTTATTGCTGGATGATAGTGTCCTGCAGGGTTAAGGGATGGCGTGGGCACTCCCAGGGCGACAGAGGGCACCTGGCCTTTAGCGAGTTCCCTGGAAAATTCCCCCCCCCAGGCCCCTGGTCCACAAGTCTATCCTTCGCACAGTGTCTGTGCGAGGCTGGGAGTGCTTCTGGGGAGTGTTCCCCAGCGGAAATCGCGTGGTCCTTTAGGTGACAGGGAGGGCTCCTGTGTCCACGGACAGGTGCCCAGGGACCCTGTGGAACTGCTGTGACCTCTAAAGGGTGGGTCAGGTGAGCCGAGGAAGGCGTGTGATTGGGAGCCTGAGTGCGCATGCGCGGCCCACGTATAGGCCCGAAACGAGCCAGCCGCGGCTCGGAGAAAAGCCATCTCCTGGGGGCCTCCCCATGTTCCTCCACTCCCCAGGGAGGGCCCCTTTACGGATGGAAGAAAAGGGGGATCTTCGCAGTGGTGGGTTCGGACCAGAGGGGTCTGGGGGTTTGCCTCCACGTACGCCAGGTGCCCGCACACCGGGCCCAGGTGTTTGAGCCCCGTGGAGGCAGACGGCTGCTTATTGCTGGATGCAAGTGTCCTGCGGGGTCAAGGAAGGGCATGGGCACTCCCGGGCGACACAGGGCACCGGGCCCTTAGAGAGTTCCATGGAAAATCCCCCGCCCAGGGCCCCGGTATCCAAGTCTGTCCTTAGCACACTGTCTGTGCGGGGCTGAGAGTGCTGCTGGGCAGTGTGGCCTAGGGGAAATCGCGCGGTCCTCTGAGTGGCAGGGAGGGCTTCTGTTTCCATGGACAGGTGCGCAGGGACCCTGTGAAACTGCTGTGACCTCTCAAGGGCGGGTCACCTGACCCCTCCAGGGTGGGACAGGTGACCTCCCAAGGCTGGGTCACGAGACCCCAAAAGGGTGGGTCACGTGACCCCAAAAGGGTGGGTCATGAAACCCCTCAAGTGTGGGTCACGTGACCCCTCAGGGGTGGGTCACGAGACCCCCCAGGGGTGGGTCACGTGACCCCTCAGGGGTGCGTCACGAGACCCCCCAGGGTTGGGTCACGTGACCCCGCAGGTGTGGGTCACGTGGCCCCTCAGGGGTGGGTCACGAGACCCCTCAGGGGTGGGTCACGTGACCCCTCAAGGGTGGGTCACGAGACCCCCCAGGGGTGGGTCACGTGACCCCTCAGGGGTGCGTCACGAGACCCCCCGGGGGTGGGTCACGTGACCCCTCAAGGGTGGGTCAGGAGACACCTCAAGGGTGGGCCCCGTGACCCGAGGGAGGCCTGTTGTGGGGAGCCTGAGTGCGCACGCGCGGCCCACGTATAGGCCCGAAAGGAGCCAGCCGCGGCTCGGAGAAAAGCCATGTCCTGGGGGCTTCCCCGTGTTCCTCCACTCCTCAAGGAGGACCCCTTTACGGATGGAAGAAAAGTGGGATCTTCGCAGTGGTGGGTTCGGGCCAGAGGGGTCTGCGGGTTTGCCTGCACGAACGCCAGGTGCTCGCACAACGGGCCCAGGTGTTTGAGCCCCGTGGAGGCAGAGGGCTGCTTATTGCTGGATGATAGTGTCCTGCAGGGTTAAGGGATGGCGTGGGCACTCCCAGGGCGACAGAGGGCACCTGGCCTTTAGAGAGTTCCCTGGAAAATTCCCCCCCCCAGGCCCCTGGTCCACAAGTCTATCCTGCGCACAGTGTCTGTGCGAGGCTGGGAGTGCTTCTGGGGAGTGTTCCCCAGCGGAAATCGCGTGGTCCTTTAGGTGACAGGGAGGGCTCCTGTGTCCTCGGACAGGTGCCCAGGGACCCTGTGGAACTGCTGTGACCTCTAAAGGATGGGTCAGGTGAGCCGAGGAAGGCGTGTGCTTGGGAGCCTGAGTGCGCATGCGCGGCCCACGTATAGGCCCGAAACGAGCCAGCCGCGGCTCGGAGAAAAGCCATCTCCTGGGGGCCTCCCCATGTTCCTCCACTCCCCAGGGAGGGCCCCTTTACGGATGGAAGAAAAGGGGGATCTTCGCAGTGGTGGGTTCGGGCCAGAGGGGTCTGGGGGTTTGCCTCCACGTACGCCAGGTGCCCGCACACCGGGCCTAGGTGTTTGAGCCCCGTGGAGGCAGACGGCTGCTTATTGCTGGATGCAAGTGTCCTGCGGGGTCAAGGAAGGGCATGGGCACTCCCGGGCGACACAGGGCACCGGGCCCTTAGAGAGTTCCAAGGAAAATCCCCCGCCCAGGGCCCCGGTATCCAAGTCTGTCCTTAGCACACTGTCTGTGCGGGGCTGAGAGTGCTGCTGGGCAGTGTGGCCTAGGGGAAATCGCGCGGTCCTCTGAGTGGCAGGGAGGGCTTCTGTTTCCATGGACAGGTGCGCAGAGACCCTGTGAAACTGCTGTGACCTCTCAAGGGCGGGTCACCTGACCCCTCAAGGGTGGGACAAGTGACCTCCCAAGGCTGGGTCACGAGACCCCAAAAGGGTGGGTCACGTGACCCCAAAAGGGTGGGTCACGAAACCCCTCAAGGGTGGGTCATGTGACCCCTCAGGGGTGGGTCACGAGACCCCCCAGGGGTGGGTCACGTGACCCCTCAGGGGTGCGTCACGAGACCCCCCAGGGGTGGGTCACGTGACCCCGCAGGTGTGGGTCACGTGACCCCTCAGGGGTGGGTCACGAGACCCCCCAGGGGTGGGTCACGTGACCCCTCAGGGGTGCGTCACGAGACCCCCCGGGGGTGGGTCACGTGACCCCTCAAGGGTGGGTCAGGAGACACCTCAAGGGTGGGCCCCGTGACCCGAGGGAGGCCTGTTGTGGGGAGCCTGAGTGCGCACGCGCGGCCCACGTATAGGCCCGAAAGGAGCCAGCCGCGGCTCGGAGAAAAGCCATCTCCTGGGGGCTTCCCCGTGTTCCTCCACTCCTCAAGGAGGACCCCTTTACGGATGGAAGAAAAGTGGGATCTTCGCAGTGGTGGGTTCGGGCCAGAGGGGTCTGCGGGTTTGCCTGCACGAACGCCAGGTGCTCGCACAACGGGCCCAGGTTTTTGAGCCCCGTGGAGGCAGAGGGCTGCTTATTGCTGGATGATAGTGTCCTGCAGGGTTAAGGGATGGCGTGGGCACTCCCAGGGCGACAGAGGGCACCTGGCCTTTAGCGAGTTCCCTGGAAAATTCCCCCCCCCAGGCCCCTGGTCCACAAGTCTATCCTGCGCACAGTGTCTGTGCGAGGCTGGGAGTGCTTCTGGGGAGTGTTCCCCAGCGGAAATCGCGTGGTCCTTTAGGTGACAGGGAGGGCTCCTGTGTCCACGGACAGGTGCCCAGGGACCCTGTGGAACTGCTGTGACCTCTAAAGGGTGGGTCAGGTGAGCCGAGGAAGGCGTGTGCTTGGGAGCCTGAGTGCGCATGCGCGGCCCACGTATAGGCCCGAAACGAGCCAGCCGCGGCTCGGAGAAAAGCCATCTCCTGGGGGCCTCCCCATGTTCCTCCACTCCCCAGGGAGGGCCCCTTTACGGATGGAAGAAAAGGGGGATCTTCGCAGTGGTGGGTTCGGGCCAGAGGGGTCTGGGGGTTTGCCTCCACGTACGCCAGGTGCCCGCACACCGGGCCCAGGTGTTTGAGCCCCGTGGAGGCAGACGGCTGCTTATTGCTGGATGCAAGTGTCCTGCGGGGTCAAGGAAGGGCATGGGCACTCCCGGGCGACACAGGGCACCGGGCCCTTAGAGAGTTCCATGGAAAATCCCCCGCCCAGGGCCCCGGTATCCAAGTCTGTCCTTAGCACACTGTCTGTGCGGGGCTGAGAGTGCTGCTGGGCAGTGTGGCCTAGGGGAAATCGCGCGGTCCTCTGAGTGGCAGGGAGGGCTTCTGTTTCCATGGACAGGTGCGCAGGGACCCTGTGAAACTGCTGTGACCTCTCAAGGGCGGGTCACCTGACCCCTCCAGGGTGGGACAGGTGACCTCCCAAGGCTGGGTCACGAGACCCCAAAAGGGTGGGTCACGTGACCCCAAAAGGGTGGGTCATGAAACCCCTCAAGTGTGGGTCACGTGACCCCTAAGGGGTGGGTCACGAGACCCCCCAGGGGTGGGTCACGTGACCCCTCAGGGGTGCGTCACGAGACCCCCCAGGGTTGGGTCACGTGACCCCGCAGGTGTGGGTCACGTGACCCCTCAGGGGTGGGTCACGTGGCCCCTCAAGGGTGGGTCACGAGACCCCTCAGGGGTGGGTCACGTGACCCCTCAAGGGTGGGTCACGAGACCCCCCAGGGGTGGGTCACGTGACCCCTCAGGGGTGCGTCACGAGACCCCCCGGGGGTGGGTCACGTGACCCCTCAATGGTGGGTCAGGAGACACCTCAAGGGTGGGCCCCGTGACCCGAGGGAGGCCTGTTGTGGGGAGCCTGAGTGCGCACGCGCGGCCCACGTATAGGCCCGAAAGGAGCCAGCCGCGGCTCGGAGAAAAGCCATGTCCTGGGGGCTTCCCCATGTTCCTCCACTCCTCAAGGAGGACCCCTTTACGGATGGAAGAAAAGTGGGATCTTCGCAGTGGTGGGTTCGGGCCAGAGGGGTCTGCGGGTTTGCCTGCACGAACGCCAGGTGCTCGCACAACGGGCCCAGGTGTTTGAGCCCCGTGGAGGCAGAGGGCTGCTTATTGCTGGATGATAGTGTCCTGCAGGGTTAAGGGATGGCGTGGGCACTCCCAGGGCGACAGAGGGCACCTGGCCTTTAGAGAGTTCCCTGGAAAATTCCCCCCCCCAGGCCCCTGGTCCACAAGTCTATCCTGCGCACAGTGTCTGTGCGAGGCTGGGAGTGCTTCTGGGGAGTGTTCCCCAGCGGAAATCGCGTGGTCCTTTAGGTGACAGGGAGGGCTCCTGTGTCCACGGACAGGTGCCCAGGGACCCTGTGGAACTGCTGTGACCTCTAAAGGATGGGTCAGGTGAGCCGAGGAAGGCGTGTGCTTGGGAGCCTGAGTGCGCATGCGCGGCCCACGTATAGGCCCGAAACGAGCCAGCCGCGGCTCGGAGAAAAGCCATCTCCTGGGGGCCTCCCCATGTTCCTCCACTCCCCAGGGAGGGCCCCTTTACGGATGGAAGAAAAGGGGGATCTTCGCAGTGGTGGGTTCGGGCCAGAGGGGTCTGGGTGTTTGCCTCCACGTACGCCAGGTGCCCGCACACCGGGCCCAGGTGTTTGAGCCCCGTGGAGGCAGACGGCTGCTTATTGCTGGATGCAAGTGTCCTGCGGGGTCAAGGAAGGGCATGGGCACTCCCGGGCGACACAGGGCACCGGGCCCTTAGAGAGTTCCAAGGAAAATCCCCCGCCCAGGGCCCCGGTATCCAAGTCTGTCCTTAGCACACTGTCTGTGCGGGGCTGAGAGTGCTGCTGGGCAGTGTGGCCTAGGGGAAATCACGCGGTCCTCTGAGTGGCAGGGAGGGCTTCTGTTTCCATGGACAGGTGAGCAGAGACCCTGTGAAACTGCTGTGACCTCTCAAGGGCGGGTCACCTGACCCCTCCAGGGTGGGACAAGTGACCTCCCAAGGCTGGGTCACGAGACCCCAAAAGGGTGGGTCACGTGACCCCAAAAGGGTGGGTCACGAAACCCCTCAAGGGTGGGTCATGCGACCCCTCAGGGGTGGGTCACGAGACCCCCCAGGGGTGGGTCACGTGACCCCTCAGGGGTGCGTCACGAGACCCCCCAGGGGTGGGTCACGTGACCCCGCAGGTGTGGGTCACGTGACCCCTCAGGGGTGGGTCACGAGACCCCCCAGGGGTGGGTCACGTGACCCCTCAGGGGTGCGTCACGAGACCCCCCGGGGGTGGGTCACGTGACCCCTCAAGGGTGGGTCAGGAGACACCTCAAGGGTGGGCCCCGTGACCCGAGGGAGGCCTGTTGTGGGGAGCCTGAGTGCGCACGCGCGGCCCACGTATAGGCCCGAAAGGAGCCAGCCGCGGCTCGGAGAAAAGCCATCTCCTGGGGGCTTCCCCGTGTTCCTCCACTCCTCAAGGAGGACCCCTTTACGGATGGAAGAAAAGTGGGATCTTCGCAGTGGTGGGTTCGGGCCAGAGGGGTCTGCTGGTTTGCCTGCACGAACGCCAGGTGCTCGCACAACGGGCCCAGGTTTTTGAGCCCCGTGGAGGCAGAGGGCTGCTTATTGCTGGATGATAGTGTCCTGCAGGGTTAAGGGATGGCGTGGGCACTCCCAGGACGACAGAGGGCACCTGGCCTTTAGCGAGTTCCCTGGAAAATTCCCCCCCCCAGGCCCCTGGTCCACAAGTCTATCCTGCGCACAGTGTCTGTGCGAGGCTGGGAGTGCTTCTGGGGAGTGTTCCCCAGCGGAAATCGCGTGGTCCTTTAGGTGACAGGGAGGGCTCCTGTGTCCACGGACAGGTGCCCAGGGACCCTGTGGAACTGCTGTGACCTCTAAAGGGTGGGTCAGGTGAGCCGAGGAAGGCGTGTGCTTGGGAGCCTGAGTGCGCATGCGCGGCCCACGTATAGGCCCGAAACGAGCCAGCCGCGGCTCGGAGAAAAGCCATCTCCTGGGGGCCTCCCCATGTTCCTCCACTCCCCAGGGAGGGCCCCTTTACGGATGGAAGAAAAGGGGGATCTTCGCAGTGGTGGTTTCGGGCCAGAGGGGTCTGGGTGTTTGCCTCCACGTACGCCAGGTGCCCGCACACCGGGCCCAGGTGTTTGAGCCCCGTGGAGGCAGACGGCTGCTTATTGCTGGATGCAAGTGTCCTGCGGGGTCAAGGAAGGGCATGGGCACTCTCGGGCGACACAGGGCACCGGGCCCTTAGAGAGTTCCAAGGAAAATCCCCCGCCCAGGGCCCCGGTATCCAAGTCTGTCCTTAGCACACTGTCTGTGCGGGGCTGAGAGTGCTGCTGGGCAGTGTGGCCTAGGGGAAATCGCGCGGTCCTCTGAGTGGCAGGGAGGGCTTCTGTTTCCATGGACAGGTGAGCAGAGACCCTGTGAAACTGCTGTGACCTCTCAAGGGCGGGTCACCTGACCCCTCCAGGGTGGGACAAGTGACCTCCCAAGGATGGGTCACGAGACCCCAAAAGGGTGGGTCACGTGACCCCAAAAGGGTGGGTCACGAAACCCCTCAAGGGTGGGTCAAGTGACCCCTCAGGGGTGGGTCACGAGACCCCCCAGGGGTGGGTCACGTGACCCCTCAGGGGTGCGTCACGAGACCCCCCAGGGGTGGGTCACGTGACCCCGCAGGTGTGGGTCACGTGACCCCTCAGGGGTGGGTCACGAGACCCCCCAGGGGTGGGTCACGTGACCCCTCAGGGGTGCGTCACGAGACCCCCCGGGGGTGGGTCACGTGACCCCTCAAGGGTGGGTCAGGAGACACCTCAAGGGTGGGCCCCGTGTCCCGAGGGAGGCCTGTTGTGGGGAGCCTGAGTGCGCACGCAGGGCGCACGTATAGGCCCGAAAGGAGCCAGCAGCGGCTCGGAGAAAAGCCATCTCCTGGGGGCCTCCCCATGTTCCTCCACTCCTCAAGGAGGACCCCTTTACGGATGGAAGAAAAGGGAGATCTTCGCAGTGGTGGGTTCGGGCCAGAGGGGTCTGGGGGTTTGCCTCCACGTACGCCAGGTGCATGCACACCGGGCCCAGGTGTTTGAGCCCCGTGGAGGCAGACGGCTGCTTATTGCTGAATGCAAGTGTCCTGCGGGGTCAAGGAAGGGCATGGGCACTCCCGGGCGACACAGGGCACCGGGCCCTTAGAGAGTTCCATGGAAAATCCCCCGCCCAGGGCCCCGGTATCCAAGTCTGTCCTTAGCACACTGTCTGTGCGGGGCTGAGAGTGCTGCTGTGCAGTGTGGCCTACGGGAAATCGCGCGGTCCTCTGAGAGGCAAGGAGGGCTTCTGTTTCCATGGACAGGTGCGCAGGGACCCTGTGAAACTGCTGTGACCTCTCAAGGGCGGGTCACCTGACCCCTCCAGGCTGGGACAGGTGACCTCCCAAGGGTGGGTCACGAGACCCCGCAAGGGTGGGTCACGTGACCCCAAAAGGGTGGGTCACGAAACCCCTCAAGGGTGGGTCACGTGACCCCTCAGGGGTGCGTCACGAGACCCCCCAGGGGTGTGTCACGTGACCCCTCGTGGGTGGGGTGGGTAACGTGACCCCTCAAGGTTGTGTCAGGAGGCACCACAAGGGTGGGTCCCGTGACCCGAGGGAGGCCTGTTGTGGGGAGCCTGAGTGCGCACGCGCGGCCCACGTATAGGCCCGAAACGAGCCAGCCGCGGCTCGGAGAAAAGCCATCTCCTGGGGGCCTCCCCATGTTCCTCCACTCCCCAGGGAGGGCCCCTTTACGGATGGAAGAAAAGGGGGATCTTCGCAGTGGTGGGTTCGGGCCAGAGGGGTCTGGGGGTTTGCCTCCACGTACGCCAGGTGCCCGCACACCGGGCCCAGGTGTTTGAGCCCCGTGGAGGCAGACGGCTGCTTATTGCTGGATGCAAGTGTCCTGCGGGGTCAAGGAAGGGCATGGGCACTCCCGGGCGACACAGGGCACCGGGCCCTTAGAGAGTTCCATGGAAAATCCCCCGCCCAGGGCCCCGGTATCCAAGTCTGTCCTTAGCACACTGTCTGTGCGGGGCTGAGACTGCTGCTATGCAGTGTGGCCTAGGGGAAAACGCGCGGTCCTCTGAGTGGCAGGGAGGGCTTCTGTTTCCATGGACAGGTGCGCAGGTACCCTGTGAAACTGCTGTGACCTCTCAAGGGCGGGTCACCTGACCCCTCCAGGGTGGGACAGGTGACCTCCCAAGGGTGGGTCACGAGACCCGGCAAGGGTGGGTCACGTGACCCCAAAAGGGAGGGTCACGAAAACCCTCAAGGGTGGGTCACGTGACCGCTCAGGGGTGGGTCACGTGACCCCTCAGGGGTGCGTCACCAGACCCCCCAGGGTGGGTCACGTGACCACTCATGGGTGCGTCACGGGACCCCCCAGGGGTCGTTTACGTGACCCCTCCGGTGTGGGTCACGTGACCCCTCAAGGGTGGGTCCGGAGACACCTCAAGGGTGGGTCCCGTGACCCGAGGAAGGCCTGTTGTGGGGAGCCTGAGTGCGCACGCGCGGCCCACGTATAGGCCCGAAACGAGCCAGCCGCGGCTCGGAGAAAAGCCATCTCCTGGGGGCCTCCCCATGTTCCTCCACTCCCCAGGGAGGGCCCCTTTACGGATGGAAGAAAAGGGGGATCTTCGCAGTGGTGGGTTCGGGCCAGAGGGGTCTGGGTGTTTGCCTCCACGTACGCCAGGTGCCCGCACACCGGGCCCAGGTGTTTGAGCCCCGTGGAGGCAGACGGCTGCTTATTGCTGGATGCAAGTGTCCTGCGGGGTCAAGGAAGGGCATGGGCACTCCCGGGCGACACAGGGCACCGGGCCCTTAGAGAGTTCCAAGGAAAATCCCCCGCCCAGGGCCCCGGTATCCAAGTCTGTCCTTAGCACACTGTCTGTGCGGGGCTGAGAGTCCTGCTGGGCAGTGTGGCCTAGGGGAAATCGCGCGGTCCTCTGAGTGGCAGGGAGGGCTTCTGTTTCCATGGACAGGTGCGCAGAGACCCTGTGAAACTGCTGTGACCTCTCAAGGGCGGGTCACCTGACCCCTCTAGGGTGGGACAAGTGACCTCCCAAGGCTGGGTCACGAGACCCCAAAAGGGTGGGTCACGTGACCCCAAAAGGGTGGGTCACGAAACCCCTCAAGGGTGGGTCATGTGACCCCTCAGGGGTGGGTCACGAGACCCCCCAGGGGTGGGTCACGTGACCCCTCAGGGGTGCGTCACGAGACCCCCCAGGGGTGGGTCACGTGACCCCGCAGGTGTGGGTCACGTGACCCCTCAGGGGTGGGTCATGTGACCCCTCAGGGGTGCGTCACGAGACCCCCCAGGGGTGGGTCACGTGACCCCGCAGGTGTGGGTCACGTGACCCCTCAGGGGTGGGTCACGAGACCCCCCAGGGGTGGGTCACGTGACCACTCAGGGGTGCGTCACGAGACCCCCCGGGGGTGGGTCACGTGACCCCTCAAGGGTGGGTCAGGAGACACCTCAAGGGTGGGCCCCGTGACCCCTCAGGGGTGGGTCACGAGACCCCTCAGGGGTGGGTCACGTGACCCCTCAGGGGTGCGTCACGAGACCCCCCGGGGGTGGGTCACGTGACCCCTCAGGGGTGCGTCACGAGACCCCCCAGGGTTGGGTCACGTGACCCCGCAGGTGTGGGTCACGTGACCCCTCAGGGGTGGGTCACGTGGCCCCTCAAGGGTGGGTCACGAGACCCCTCAGGGGTGGGTCACGTGACCCCTCAAGGGTGGGTCACGAGACCCCCCAGGGGTGGGTCATGTGACCCCAAAAGGGTGGGTCATGAAACCCCTCAAGTGTGGGTCACGTGACCCCTCAGGGGTGGGTCACGAGACCCCCCAGGGGTGGGTCACGTGACCCCTCAGGGGTGCGTCACGAGACCCCCCAGGGTTGGGTCACGTGACCCCGCAGGTGTGGGTCACGTGACCCCTCAGGGGTGGGTCACGTGGCCCCTCAAGGGTGGGTCACGAGACCCCTCAGGGGTGGGTCACGTGACCCCTCAAGGGTGGGTCACGAGACCCCCCAGGGGTGGGTCACGTGACCCCTCAGGGGTGCGTCACGAGACCCCCCGGGGGTGGGTCACGTGACCCCTCAAGGGTGGGTCAGGAGACACCTCAAGGGTGGGCCCCGTGACCCGAGGGAGGCCTGTTGTGGGGAGCCTGAGTGCGCACGCGCGGCCCACGTATAGGCCCGAAAGGAGCCAGCCGCGGCTCGGAGAAAAGCCATCTCCTGGGGTCTTCCCCGTGTTCCTCCACTCCTCAAGGAGGACCCCTTTACGGATGGAAGAAAAGTGGGATCTTCGCAGTGGTGGGTTCGGGCCAGAGGGGTCTGCGGGTTTGCCTGCACGAACGCCAGGTGCTCGCACAACGGGCCCAGGTGTTTGAGCCCCGTGGAGGCAGAGGGCTGCTTATTGCTGGATGATAGTGTCCTGCAGGGTTAAGGGATGGCGTGGGCACTCCCAGGGCGACAGAGGGCACCTGGCCTTTAGAGAGTTCCCTGGAAAATTCCCCCCCCCAGGCCCCTGGTCCACAAGTCTATCCTGCGCACAGTGTCTGTGCGAGGCTGGGAGTGCTTCTGGGGAGTGTTCCCCAGCGGAAATCGCGTGGTCCTTTAGGTGACAGGGAGGGCTCCTGTGTCCTCGGACAGGTGCCCAGGGACCCTGTGGAACTGCTGTGACCTCTAAAGGATGGGTCAGGTGAGCCGAGGAAGGCGTGTGCTTGGGAGCCTGAGTGCGCATGCGCGGCCCACGTATAGGCCCGAAACGAGCCAGCCGCGGCTCGGAGAAAAGCCATCTCCTGGGGGCCTCCCCATGTTCCTCCACTCCCCAGGGAGGGCCCCTTTACGGATGGAAGAAAAGGGGGATCTTCGCAGTGGTGGGTTCGGGCCAGAGGGGTCTGGGTGTTTGCCTCCACGTACGCCAGGTGCCCGCACACCGGGCCCAGGTGTTTGAGCCCCGTGGAGGCAGACGGCTGCTTATTGCTGGATGCAAGTGTCCTGCGGGGTCAAGGAAGGGCATGGGCACTCCCGGGCGACACAGGGCACCGGGCCCTTAGAGAGTTCCAAGGAAAATCCCCCGCCCAGGGCCCCGGTATCCAAGTCTGTCCTTAGCACACTGTCTGTGCGGGGCTGAGAGTGCTGCTGGGCAGTGTGGCCTAGGGGAAATCGCGCGGTCCTCTGAGTGGCAGGGAGGGCTTCTGTTTCCATGGACAGGTGAGCAGAGACCCTGTGAAACTGCTGTGACCTCTCAAGGGCGGGTCACCTGACCCCTCCAGGGTGGGACAAGTGACCTCCCAAGGCTGGGTCACGAGACCCCAAAAGGGTGGGTCACGTGACCCCAAAAGGGTGGGTCACGAAACCCCTCAAGGGTGGGTCATGCGACCCCTCAGGGGTGGGTCACGAGACCCCCCAGGGGTGGGTCACGTGACCCCTCAGGGGTGCGTCACGAGACCCCCCAGGGTTGGGTCACGTGACCCCGCAGGTGTGGGTCACGTGACCCCTCAGGGGTGGGTCACGAGACCCCTCAGGGGTGGGTCACGTGACCCCTCAAGGGTGGGTCACGAGACCCCCCAGGGGTGGGCCACGTGACCCCTCAGGGGTGCGTCACGAGACCCCCCGGGGGTGGGTCACGTGACCTCTCAAGGGTGGGTCAGGAGACACCTCAAGGGTGGGCCCCGTGACCCGAGGGAGGCCTGTTGTGGGGAGCCTGAGTGCGCACGCGCGGCCCACGTATAGGCCCGAAAGGAGCCAGCCGCGGCTCGGAGAAAAGCCATCTCCTGGGGGCTTCCCCGTGTTCCTCCACTCCTCAAGGAGGACCCCTTTACGGATGGAAGAAAAGTGGGATCTTCGCAGTGGTGGGTTCGGGCCAGAGGGGTCTGCGGGTTTGCCTGCACGAACGCCAGGTGCTCGCACAACGGGCCCAGGTTTTTGAGCCCCGTGGAGGCAGAGGGCTGCTTATTGCTGGATGATAGTGTCCTGCAGGGTTAAGGGATGGCGTGGGCACTCCCAGGGCGACAGAGGGCACCTGGCCTTTAGAGAGTTCCCTGGAAAATTCCCCCCCCCAGGCCCCTGGTCCACAAGTCTATCCTGCGCACAGTGTCTGTGCGAGGCTGGGAGTGCTTCTGGGGAGTGTTCCCCAGCGGAAATCGCGTGGTCCTTTAGGTGACAGGGAGGGCTCCTGTGTCCACGGACAGGTGCCCAGGGACCCTGTGGAACTGCTGTGACCTCTAAAGGGTGGGTCAGGTGAGCCGAGGAAGGCGTGTGCTTGGGAGCCTGAGTGCGCATGCGCGGCCCACGTATAGGCCCGAAAGGAGCCAGCAGCGGCTCGGAGAAAAGCCATCTCCTGGGGGCCTCCCCATGTTCCTCCACTCCCCAGGGAGGGCCCCTTTACGGATGGAAGAAAAGGGGGATCTTCGCAGTGGTGGGTTCGGGCCAGAGGGGTCTGGGGGTTTGCCTCCACGTACGCCAGGTGCCCGCACACCGGGCCCAGGTGTTTGAGCCCCGTGGAGGCAGACGGCTGCTTATTGCTGGATGCAAGTGTCCTGCGGGGTCAAGGAAGGGCATGGGCACTCCCGGGCGACACAGGGCACCGGGCCCTTAGAGAGTTCCAAGGAAAATCCCCCGCCCAGGGCCCCGGTATCCAAGTCTGTCCTTAGCACACTGTCTGTGCGGGGCTGAGAGTGCTGCTGGGCAGTGTGGCCTAGGGGAAATCGCGCGGTCCTCTGAGTGGCAGGGAGGGCTTCTGTTTCCATGGACAGGTGCGCAGAGACCCTGTGAAACTGCTGTGACCTCTCAAGGGCGGGTCACCTGACCCCTCAAGGGTGGGACAAGTGACCTCCCAAGGCTGGGTCACGAGACCCCAAAAGGGTGGGTCACGTGACCCCAAAAGGGTGGGTCACGAAACCCCTCAAGGGTGGGTCATGTGACCCCTCAGGGGTGGGTCACGAGACCCCCCAGGGGTGGGTCACGTGACCCCTCAGGGGTGCGTCACGAGACCCCCCAGGGGTGGGTCACGTGACCCCGCAGGTGTGGGTCACGTGACCCCTCAGGGGTGGGTCACGAGACCCCCCAGGGGTGGGTCACGTGACCCCTCAGGGGTGCGTCACGAGACCCCCCGGGGGTGGGTCACGTGACCCCTCAAGGGTGGGTCAGGAGACACCTCAAGGGTGGGCCCCGTGACCCGAGGGAGGCCTGTTGTGGGGAGCCTGAGTGCGCACGCGCGGCCCACGTATAGGCCCGAAAGGAGCCAGCCGCGGCTCGGAGAAAAGCCATCTCCTGGGGGCTTCCCCGTGTTCCTCCACTCCTCAAGGAGGACCCCTTTACGGATGGAAGAAAAGTGGGATCTTCGCAGTGGTGGGTTCGGGCCAGAGGGGTCTGCGGGTTTGCCTGCACGAACGCCAGGTGCTCGCACAACGGGCCCAGGTTTTTGAGCCCCGTGGAGGCAGAGGGCTGCTTATTGCTGGATGATAGTGTCCTGCAGGGTTAAGGGATGGCGTGGGCACTCCCAGGGCGACAGAGGGCACCTGGCCTTTAGCGAGTTCCCTGGAAAATTCCCCCCCCCAGGCCCCTGGTCCACAAGTCTATCCTGCGCACAGTGTCTGTGCGAGGCTGGGAGTGCTTCTGGGGAGTGTTCCCCAGCGGAAATCGCGTGGTCCTTTAGGTGACAGGGAGGGCTCCTGTGTCCACGGACAGGTGCCCAGGGACCCTGTGGAACTGCTGTGACCTCTAAAGGGTGGGTCAGGTGAGCCGAGGAAGGCGTGTGCTTGGGAGCCTGAGTGCGCATGCGCGGCCCACGTATAGGCCCGAAACGAGCCAGCCGCGGCTCGGAGAAAAGCCATCTCCTGGGGGCCTCCCCATGTTCCTCCACTCCCCAGGGAGGGCCCCTTTACGGATGGAAGAAAAGGGGGATCTTCGCAGTGGTGGGTTCGGGCCAGAGGGGTCTGGGGGTTTGCCTCCACGTACGCCAGGTGCCCGCACACCGGGCCCAGGTGTTTGAGCCCCGTGGAGGCAGACGGCTGCTTATTGCTGGATGCAAGTGTCCTGCGGGGTCAAGGAAGGGCATGGGCACTCCCGGGCGACACAGGGCACCGGGCCCTTAGAGAGTTCCATGGAAAATCCCCCGCCCAGGGCCCCGGTATCCAAGTCTGTCCTTAGCACACTGTCTGTGCGGGGCTGAGAGTGCTGCTGGGCAGTGTGGCCTAGGGGAAATCGCGCAGTCCTCTGAGTGGCAGGGAGGGCTTCTGTTTCCATGGACAGGTGCGCAGGGACCCTGTGAAACTGCTGTGACCTCTCAAGGGCGGGTCACCTGACCCCTCCAGGGTGGGACAGGTGACCTCCCAAGGCTGGGTCACGAGACCCCAAAAGGGTGGGTCACGTGACCCCAAAAGGGTGGGTCATGAAACCCCTCAAGTGTGGGTCACGTGACCCCTCAGGGGTGGGTCACGAGACCCCCCAGGGGTGGGTCACGTGACCCCTCAGGGGTGCGTCACGAGACCCCCCAGGGTTGGGTCACGTGACCCCGCAGGTGTGGGTCACGTGACCCCTCAGGGGTGGGTCACGTGGCCCCTCAAGGGTGGGTCACGAGACCCCTCAGGGGTGGGTCACGTGACCCCTCAAGGGTGGGTCACGAGACCCCCCAGGGGTGCGTCACGAGACCCCCCGGGGGTGGGTCACGTGACCCCTCAAGGGTGGGTCAGGAGACACCTCAAGGGTGGGCCCCGTGACCCGAGGGAGGCCTGTTGTGGGGAGCCTGAGTGCGCACGCGCGGCCCACGTATAGGCCCGAAAGGAGGCAGCCGCGGCTCGGAGAAAAGCCATGTCCTGGGGGCTTCCCCATGTTCCTCCACTCCTCAAGGAGGACCCCTTTACGGATGGAAGAAAAGTGGGATCTTCGCAGTGGTGGGTTCGGGCCAGAGGGGTCTGCGGGTTTGCCTGCACGAACGCCAGGTGCTCGCACAACGGGCCCAGGTGTTTGAGCCCCGTGGAGGCAGAGGGCTGCTTATTGCTGGATGATAGTGTCCTGCAGGGTTAAGGGATGGCGTGGGCACTCCCAGGGCGACAGAGGGCACCTGGCCTTTAGAGAGTTCCCTGGAAAATTCCCCCCCCCAGGCCCCTGGTCCACAAGTCTATCCTGCGCACAGTGTCTGTGCGAGGCTGGGAGTGCTTCTGGGGAGTGTTCCCCAGCGGAAATCGCGTGGTCCTTTAGGTGACAGGGAGGGCTCCTGTGTCCTCGGACAGGTGCCCAGGGACCCTGTGGAACTGCTGTGACCTCTAAAGGATGGGTCAGGTGAGCCGAGGAAGGCGTGTGCTTGGGAGCCTGAGTGCGCATGCGCGGCCCACGTATAGGCCCGAAACGAGCCAGCCGCGGCTCGGAGAAAAGCCATCTCCTGGGGGCCTCCCCATGTTCCTCCACTCCCCAGGGAGGGCCCCTTTACGGATGGAAGAAAAGGGGGATCTTCGCAGTGGTGGGTTCGGGCCAGAGGGGTCTGGGTGTTTGCCTCCACGTACGCCAGGTGCCCGCACACCGGGCCCAGGTGTTTGAGCCCCGTGGAGGCAGACGGCTGCTTATTGCTGGATGCAAGTGTCCTGCGGGGTCAAGGAAGGGCATGGGCACTCCCGGGCGACACAGGGCACCGGGCCCTTAGAGAGTTCCAAGGAAAATCCCCCGCCCAGGGCCCCGGTATCCAAGTCTGTCCTTAGCACACTGTCTGTGCGGGGCTGAGAGTGCTGCTGGGCAGTGTGGCCTAGGGGAAATCGCGCGGTCCTCTGAGTGGCAGGGAGGGCTTCTGTTTCCATGGACAGGTGAGCAGAGACCCTGTGAAACTGCTGTGACCTCTCAAGGGCGGGTCACCTGAACCCTCCAGGGTGGGACAAGTGACCTCCCAAGGCTGGGTCACGAGACCCCAAAAGGGTGGGTCACGTGACCCCAAAAGGGTGGGTCACGAAACCCCTCAAGGGTGGGTCATGCGACCCCTCAGGGGTGGGTCACGAGACCCCTCAGGGGTGGGTCACGAGACCCCTCAGGGGTGGGTCACGTGACCCCTCAAGGGTGGGTCACGAGACCCCCCAGGGGTGGGCCACGTGACCCCTCAGGGGTGCGTCACGAGACCCCCCGGGGGTGGGTCACGTGACCCCTCAAGGGTGGGTCAGGAGACACCTCAAGGGTGGGCCCCGTGACCCGAGGGAGGCCTGTTGTGGGGAGCCTGAGTGCGCACGCGCGGCCCACGTATAGGCCCGAAAGGAGCCAGCCGCGGCTCGGAGAAAAGCCATCTCCTGGGGGCTTCCCCGTGTTCCTCCACTCCTCAAGGAGGACCCCTTTACGGATGGAAGAAAAGTGGGATCTTCGCAGTGGTGGGTTCGGGCCAGAGGGGTCTGCGGGTTTGCCTGCACGAACGCCAGGTGCTCGCACAACGGGCCCAGGTTTTTGAGCCCCGTGGAGGCAGAGGGCTGCTTATTGCTGGATGATAGTGTCCTGCAGGGTTAAGGGATGGCGTGGGCACTCCCAGGGCGACAGAGGGCACCTGGCCTTTAGAGAGTTCCCTGGAAAATTCCCCCCCCCAGGCCCCTGGTCCACAAGTCTATCCTGCGCACAGTGTCTGTGCGAGGCTGGGAGTGCTTCTGGGGAGTGTTCCCCAGCGGAAATCGCGTGGTCCTTTAGGTGACAGGGAGGGCTCCTGTGTCCACGGACAGGTGCCCAGGGACCCTGTGGAACTGCTGTGACCTCTAAAGGGTGGGTCAGGTGAGCCGAGGAAGGCGTGTGCTTGGGAGCCTGAGTGCGCATGCGCGGCCCACGTATAGGCCCGAAAGGAGCCAGCAGCGGCTCGGAGAAAAGCCATCTCCTGGGGGCCTCCCCATGTTCCTCCACTCCCCAGGGAGGGCCCCTTTACGGATGGAAGAAAAGGGGGATCTTCGCAGTGGTGGGTTCGGGCCAGAGGGGTCTGGGGGTTTGCCTCCACGTACGCCAGGTGCCCGCACACCGGGCCCAGGTGTTTGAGCCCCGTGGAGGCAGACGGCTGCTTATTGCTGGATGCAAGTGTCCTGCGGGGTCAAGGAAGGGCATGGGCACTCCCGGGCGACACAGGGCACCGGGCCCTTAGAGAGTTCCAAGGAAAATCCCCCGCCCAGGGCCCCGGTATCCAAGTCTGTCCTTAGCACACTGTCTGTGCGGGGCTGAGAGTGCTGCTGGGCAGTGTGGCCTAGGGGAAATCGCGCGGTCCTCTGAGTGGCAGGGAGGGCTTCTGTTTCCATGGACAGGTGCGCAGAGACCCTGTGAAACTGCTGTGACCTCTCAAGGGCGGGTCACCTGACCCCTCAAGGGTGGGACAAGTGACCTCCCAAGGCTGGGTCACGAGACCCCAAAAGGGTGGGTCACGTGACCCCAAAAGGGTGGGTCACGAAACCCCTCAAGGGTGGGTCATGTGACCCCTCAGGGGTGGGTCACGAGACCCCCCAGGGGTGGGTCACGTGACCCCTCAGGGGTGCGTCACGAGACCCCCCAGGGGTGGGTCACGTGACCCCGCAGGTGTGGGTCACGTGACCCCTCAGGGGTGGGTCACGAGACCCCCCAGGGGTGGGTCACGTGACCCCTCAGGGGTGCGTCACGAGACCCCCCGGGGGTGGGTCACGTGACCCCTCAAGGGTGGGTCAGGAGACACCTCAAGGGTGGGCCCCGTGACCCGAGGGAGGCCTGTTGTGGGGAGCCTGAGTGCGCACGCGCGGCCCACGTATAGGCCCGAAAGGAGCCAGCCGCGGCTCGGAGAAAAGCCATCTCCTGGGGGCTTCCCCGTGTTCCTCCACTCCTCAAGGAGGACCCCTTTACGGATGGAAGAAAAGTGGGATCTTCGCAGTGGTGGGTTCGGGCCAGAGGGGTCTGCGGGTTTGCCTGCACGAACGCCAGGTGCTCGCACAACGGGCCCAGGTTTTTGAGCCCCGTGGAGGCAGAGGGCTGCTTATTGCTGGATGATAGTGTCCTGCAGGGTTAAGGGATGGCGTGGGCACTCCCAGGGCGACAGAGGGCACCTGGCCTTTAGCGAGTTCCCTGGAAAATTCCCCCCCCCAGGCCCCTGGTCCACAATCTATCCTGCGCACAGTGTCTGTGCGAGGCTGGGAGTGCTTCTGGGGAGTGTTCCCCAGCGGAAATCGCGTGGTCCTTTAGGTGACAGGGAGGGCTCCTGTGTCCACGGACAGGTGCCCAGGGACCCTGTGGAACTGCTGTGACCTCTAAAGGGTGGGTCAGGTGAGCCGAGGAAGGCGTGTGCTTGGGAGCCTGAGTGCGCATGCGCGGCCCACGTATAGGCCCGAAACGAGCCAGCCGCGGCTCGGAGAAAAGCCATCTCCTGGGGGCCTCCCCATGTTCCTCCACTCCCCAGGGAGGGCCCCTTTACGGATGGAAGAAAAGGGGGATCTTCGCAGTGGTGGGTTCGGGCCAGAGGGGTCTGGGGGTTTGCCTCCACGTACGCCAGGTGCCCGCACACCGGGCCCAGGTGTTTGAGCCCCGTGGAGGCAGACGGCTGCTTATTGCTGGATGCAAGTGTCCTGCGGGGTCAAGGAAGGGCATGGGCACTCCCGGGCGACACAGGGCACCGGGCCCTTAGAGAGTTCCATGGAAAATCCCCCGCCCAGGGCCCCGGTATCCAAGTCTGTCCTTAGCACACTGTCTGTGCGGGGCTGAGAGTGCTGCTGGGCAGTGTGGCCTAGGGGAAATCGCGCAGTCCTCTGAGTGGCAGGGAGGGCTTCTGTTTCCATGGACAGGTGCGCAGGGACCCTGTGAAACTGCTGTGACCTCTCAAGGGCGGGTCACCTGACCCCTCCAGGGTGGGACAGGTGACCTCCCAAGGCTGGGTCACGAGACCCCAAAAGGGTGGGTCACGTGACCCCAAAAGGGTGGGTCATGAAACCCCTCAAGTGTGGGTCACGTGACCCCTCAGGGGTGGGTCACGAGACCCCCCAGGGGTGGGTCACGTGACCCCTCAGGGGTGCGTCACGAGACCCCCCAGGGTTGGGTCACGTGACCCCGCAGGTGTGGGTCACGTGACCCCTCAGGGGTGGGTCACGTGGCCCCTCAAGGGTGGGTCACGAGACCCCTCAGGGGTGGGTCACGTGACCCCTCAAGGGTGGGTCACGAGACCCCCCAGGGGTGCGTCACGAGACCCCCCGGGGGTGGGTCACGTGACCCCTCAAGGGTGGGTCAGGAGACACCTCAAGGGTGGGCCCCGTGACCCGAGGGAGGCCTGTTGTGGGGAGCCTGAGTGCGCACGCGCGGCCCACGTATAGGCCCGAAAGGAGGCAGCCGCGGCTCGGAGAAAAGCCATGTCCTGGGGGCTTCCCCATGTTCCTCCACTCCTCAAGGAGGACCCCTTTACGGATGGAAGAAAAGTGGGATCTTCGCAGTGGTGGGTTCGGGCCAGAGGGGTCTGCGGGTTTGCCTGCACGAACGCCAGGTGCTCGCACAACGGGCCCAGGTGTTTGAGCCCCGTGGAGGCAGAGGGCTGCTTATTGCTGGATGATAGTGTCCTGCAGGGTTAAGGGATGGCGTGGGCACTCC
The DNA here is from genome assembly GCF_022682495.2 of Desmodus rotundus. Lineage (NCBI taxonomy): Eukaryota > Metazoa > Chordata > Mammalia > Chiroptera > Phyllostomidae > Desmodus > Desmodus rotundus. The sequence goes on along the minus strand of NC_071388.1, from coordinate 80,746,329 downwards.
CAGGGCGACAGAGGGCACCTGGCCTTTAGAGAGTTCCCTGGAAAATTCCCCCCCCCAGGCCCCTGGTCCACAAGTCTATCCTGCGCACAGTGTCTGTGCGAGGCTGGGAGTGCTTCTGGGGAGTGTTCCCCAGCGGAAATCGCGTGGTCCTTTAGGTGACAGGGAGGGCTCCTGTGTCCTCGGACAGGTGCCCAGGGACCCTGTGGAACTGCTGTGACCTCTAAAGGATGGGTCAGGTGAGCCGAGGAAGGCGTGTGCTTGGGAGCCTGAGTGCGCATGCGCGGCCCACGTATAGGCCCGAAACGAGCCAGCCGCGGCTCGGAGAAAAGCCATCTCCTGGGGGCCTCCCCATGTTCCTCCACTCCCCAGGGAGGGCCCCTTTACGGATGGAAGAAAAGGGGGATCTTCGCAGTGGTGGGTTCGGGCCAGAGGGGTCTGGGTGTTTGCCTCCACGTACGCCAGGTGCCCGCACACCGGGCCCAGGTGTTTGAGCCCCGTGGAGGCAGACGGCTGCTTATTGCTGGATGCAAGTGTCCTGCGGGGTCAAGGAAGGGCATGGGCACTCCCGGGCGACACAGGGCACCGGGCCCTTAGAGAGTTCCAAGGAAAATCCCCCGCCCAGGGCCCCGGTATCCAAGTCTGTCCTTAGCACACTGTCTGTGCGGGGCTGAGAGTGCTGCTGGGCAGTGTGGCCTAGGGGAAATCGCGCGGTCCTCTGAGTGGCAGGGAGGGCTTCTGTTTCCATGGACAGGTGAGCAGAGACCCTGTGAAACTGCTGTGACCTCTCAAGGGCGGGTCACCTGAACCCTCCAGGGTGGGACAAGTGACCTCCCAAGGCTGGGTCACGAGACCCCAAAAGGGTGGGTCACGTGACCCCAAAAGGGTGGGTCACGAAACCCCTCAAGGGTGGGTCATGCGACCCCTCAGGGGTGGGTCACGAGACCCCCCAGGGGTGGGTCACGTGACCCCTCAGGGGTGCGTCACGAGACCCCCCAGGGGTGGGTCACGTGACCCCGCAGGTGTGGGTCACGTGACCCCTCAGGGGTGGGTCACGAGACCCCCCAGGGGTGGGTCACGTGACCCCTCAGGGGTGCGTCACGAGACCCCCCGGGGGTGGGTCACGTGACCCCTCAAGGGTGGGTCAGGAGACACCTCAAGGGTGGGCCCCGTGACCCGAGGGAGGCCTGTTGTGGGGAGCCTGAGTGCGCACGCGCGGCCCACGTATAGGCCCGAAAGGAGCCAGCCGCGGCTCGGAGAAAAGCCATCTCCTGGGGGCTTCCCCGTGTTCCTCCACTCCTCAAGGAGGACCCCTTTACGGATGGAAGAAAAGTGGGATCTTCGCAGTGGTGGGTTCGGGCCAGAGGGGTCTGCTGGTTTGCCTGCACGAACGCCAGGTGCTCGCACAACGGGCCCAGGTTTTTGAGCCCCGTGGAGGCAGAGGGCTGCTTATTGCTGGATGATAGTGTCCTGCAGGGTTAAGGGATGGCGTGGGCACTCCCAGGACGACAGAGGGCACCTGGCCTTTAGCGAGTTCCCTGGAAAATTCCCCCCCCCAGGCCCCTGGTCCACAAGTCTATCCTGCGCACAGTGTCTGTGCGAGGCTGGGAGTGCTTCTGGGGAGTGTTCCCCAGCGGAAATCGCGTGGTCCTTTAGGTGACAGGGAGGGTCCTGTGTCCACGGACAGGTGCCCAGGGACCCTGTGGAACTGCTGTGACCTCTAAAGGGTGGGTCAGGTGAGCCGAGGAAGGCGTGTGCTTGGGAGCCTGAGTGCGCATGCGCGGCCCACGTATAGGCCCGAAACGAGCCAGCCGCGGCTCGGAGAAAAGCCATCTCCTGGGGGCCTCCCCATGTTCCTCCACTCCCCAGGGAGGGCCCCTTTACGGATGGAAGAAAAGGGGGATCTTCGCAGTGGTGGTTTCGGGCCAGAGGGGTCTGGGTGTTTGCCTCCACGTACGCCAGGTGCCCGCACACCGGGCCCAGGTGTTTGAGCCCCGTGGAGGCAGACGGCTGCTTATTGCTGGATGCAAGTGTCCTGCGGGGTCAAGGAAGGGCATGGGCACTCTCGGGCGACACAGGGCACCGGGCCCTTAGAGAGTTCCAAGGAAAATCCCCCGCCCAGGGCCCCGGTATCCAAGTCTGTCCTTAGCACACTGTCTGTGCGGGGCTGAGAGTGCTGCTGGGCAGTGTGGCCTAGGGGAAATCGCGCGGTCCTCTGAGTGGCAGGGAGGGCTTCTGTTTCCATGGACAGGTGAGCAGAGACCCTGTGAAACTGCTGTGACCTCTCAAGGGCGGGTCACCTGACCCCTCCAGGGTGGGACAAGTGACCTCCCAAGGATGGGTCACGAGACCCCAAAAGGGTGGGTCACGTGACCCCAAAAGGGTGGGTCACGAAACCCCTCAAGGGTGGGTCAAGTGACCCCTCAGGGGTGGGTCACGAGACCCCCCAGGGGTGGGTCACGTGACCCCTCAGGGGTGCGTCACGAGACCCCCCAGGGGTGGGTCACGTGACCCCGCAGGTGTGGGTCACGTGACCCCTCAGGGGTGGGTCACGAGACCCCCCAGGGGTGGGTCACGTGACCCCTCAGGGGTGCGTCACGAGACCCCCCGGGGGTGGGTCACGTGACCCCTCAAGGGTGGGTCAGGAGACACCTCAAGGGTGGGCCCCGTGACCCGAGGGAGGCCTGTTGTGGGGAGCCTGAGTGCGCACGCAGGGCGCACGTATAGGCCCGAAAGGAGCCAGCAGCGGCTCGGAGAAAAGCCATCTCCTGGGGGCCTCCCCATGTTCCTCCACTCCTCAAGGAGGACCCCTTTACGGATGGAAGAAAAGGGAGATCTTCGCAGTGGTGGGTTCGGGCCAGAGGGGTCTGGGGGTTTGCCTCCACGTACGCCAGGTGCATGCACACCGGGCCCAGGTGTTTGAGCCCCGTGGAGGCAGACGGCTGCTTATTGCTGAATGCAAGTGTCCTGCGGGGTCAAGGAAGGGCATGGGCACTCCCGGGCGACACAGGGCACCGGGCCCTTAGAGAGTTCCATGGAAAATCCCCCGCCCAGGGCCCCGGTATCCAAGTCTGTCCTTAGCACACTGTCTGTGCGGGGCTGAGAGTGCTGCTGTGCAGTGTGGCCTACGGGAAATCGCGCGGTCCTCTGAGAGGCAAGGAGGGCTTCTGTTTCCATGGACAGGTGCGCAGGGACCCTGTGAAACTGCTGTGACCTCTCAAGGGCGGGTCACCTGACCCCTCCAGGCTGGGACAGGTGACCTCCCAAGGGTGGGTCACGAGACCCCGCAAGGGTGGGTCACGTGACCCCAAAAGGGTGGGTCACGAAACCCCTCAAGGGTGGGTCACGTGACCCCTCAGGGGTGCGTCACGAGACCCCCCAGGGGTGTGTCACGTGACCCCTCGTGGGTGGGGTGGGTAACGTGACCCCTCAAGGTTGTGTCAGGAGGCACCACAAGGGTGGGTCCCGTGACCCGAGGGAGGCCTGTTGTGGGGAGCCTGAGTGCGCACGCGCGGCCCACGTATAGGCCCGAAACGAGCCAGCCGCGGCTCGGAGAAAAGCCATCTCCTGGGGGCCTCCCCATGTTCCTCCACTCCCCAGGGAGGGCCCCTTTACGGATGGAAGAAAAGGGGGATCTTCGCAGTGGTGGGTTCGGGCCAGAGGGGTCTGGGGGTTTGCCTCCACGTACGCCAGGTGCCCGCACACCGGGCCCAGGTGTTTGAGCCCCGTGGAGGCAGACGGCTGCTTATTGCTGGATGCAAGTGTCCTGCGGGGTCAAGGAAGGGCATGGGCACTCCCGGGCGACACAGGGCACCGGGCCCTTAGAGAGTTCCATGGAAAATCCCCCGCCCAGGGCCCCGGTATCCAAGTCTGTCCTTAGCACACTGTCTGTGCGGGGCTGAGACTGCTGCTATGCAGTGTGGCCTAGGGGAAAACGCGCGGTCCTCTGAGTGGCAGGGAGGGCTTCTGTTTCCATGGACAGGTGCGCAGGTACCCTGTGAAACTGCTGTGACCTCTCAAGGGCGGGTCACCTGACCCCTCCAGGGTGGGACAGGTGACCTCCCAAGGGTGGGTCACGAGACCCGGCAAGGGTGGGTCACGTGACCCCAAAAGGGAGGGTCACGAAAACCCTCAAGGGTGGGTCACGTGACCGCTCAGGGGTGGGTCACGTGACCCCTCAGGGGTGCGTCACCAGACCCCCCAGGGTGGGTCACGTGACCACTCATGGGTGCGTCACGGGACCCCCCAGGGGTCGTTTACGTGACCCCTCCGGTGTGGGTCACGTGACCCCTCAAGGGTGGGTCCGGAGACACCTCAAGGGTGGGTCCCGTGACCCGAGGAAGGCCTGTTGTGGGGAGCCTGAGTGCGCACGCGCGGCCCACGTATAGGCCCGAAACGAGCCAGCCGCGGCTCGGAGAAAAGCCATCTCCTGGGGGCCTCCCCATGTTCCTCCACTCCCCAGGGAGGGCCCCTTTACGGATGGAAGAAAAGGGGGATCTTCGCAGTGGTGGGTTCGGGCCAGAGGGGTCTGGGTGTTTGCCTCCACGTACGCCAGGTGCCCGCACACCGGGCCCAGGTGTTTGAGCCCCGTGGAGGCAGACGGCTGCTTATTGCTGGATGCAAGTGTCCTGCGGGGTCAAGGAAGGGCATGGGCACTCCCGGGCGACACAGGGCACCGGGCCCTTAGAGAGTTCCAAGGAAAATCCCCCGCCCAGGGCCCCGGTATCCAAGTCTGTCCTTAGCACACTGTCTGTGCGGGGCTGAGAGTCCTGCTGGGCAGTGTGGCCTAGGGGAAATCGCGCGGTCCTCTGAGTGGCAGGGAGGGCTTCTGTTTCCATGGACAGGTGCGCAGAGACCCTGTGAAACTGCTGTGACCTCTCAAGGGCGGGTCACCTGACCCCTCTAGGGTGGGACAAGTGACCTCCCAAGGCTGGGTCACGAGACCCCAAAAGGGTGGGTCACGTGACCCCAAAAGGGTGGGTCACGAAACCCCTCAAGGGTGGGTCATGTGACCCCTCAGGGGTGGGTCACGAGACCCCCCAGGGGTGGGTCACGTGACCCCTCAGGGGTGCGTCACGAGACCCCCCAGGGGTGGGTCACGTGACCCCGCAGGTGTGGGTCACGTGACCCCTCAGGGGTGGGTCATGTGACCCCTCAGGGGTGCGTCACGAGACCCCCCAGGGGTGGGTCACGTGACCCCGCAGGTGTGGGTCACGTGACCCCTCAGGGGTGGGTCACGAGACCCCCCAGGGGTGGGTCACGTGACCACTCAGGGGTGCGTCACGAGACCCCCCGGGGGTGGGTCACGTGACCCCTCAAGGGTGGGTCAGGAGACACCTCAAGGGTGGGCCCCGTGACCCCTCAGGGGTGGGTCACGAGACCCCTCAGGGGTGGGTCACGTGACCCCTCAGGGGTGCGTCACGAGACCCCCCGGGGGTGGGTCACGTGACCCCTCAGGGGTGCGTCACGAGACCCCCCAGGGTTGGGTCACGTGACCCCGCAGGTGTGGGTCACGTGACCCCTCAGGGGTGGGTCACGTGGCCCCTCAAGGGTGGGTCACGAGACCCCTCAGGGGTGGGTCACGTGACCCCTCAAGGGTGGGTCACGAGACCCCCCAGGGGTGGGTCATGTGACCCCAAAAGGGTGGGTCATGAAACCCCTCAAGTGTGGGTCACGTGACCCCTCAGGGGTGGGTCACGAGACCCCCCAGGGGTGGGTCACGTGACCCCTCAGGGGTGCGTCACGAGACCCCCCAGGGTTGGGTCACGTGACCCCGCAGGTGTGGGTCACGTGACCCCTCAGGGGTGGGTCACGTGGCCCCTCAAGGGTGGGTCACGAGACCCCTCAGGGGTGGGTCACGTGACCCCTCAAGGGTGGGTCACGAGACCCCCCAGGGGTGGGTCACGTGACCCCTCAGGGGTGCGTCACGAGACCCCCCGGGGGTGGGTCACGTGACCCCTCAAGGGTGGGTCAGGAGACACCTCAAGGGTGGGCCCCGTGACCCGAGGGAGGCCTGTTGTGGGGAGCCTGAGTGCGCACGCGCGGCCCACGTATAGGCCCGAAAGGAGCCAGCCGCGGCTCGGAGAAAAGCCATCTCCTGGGGGCTTCCCCGTGTTCCTCCACTCCTCAAGGAGGACCCCTTTACGGATGGAAGAAAAGTGGGATCTTCGCAGTGGTGGGTTCGGGCCAGAGGGGTCTGCGGGTTTGCCTGCACGAACGCCAGGTGCTCGCACAACGGGCCCAGGTGTTTGAGCCCCGTGGAGGCAGAGGGCTGCTTATTGCTGGATGATAGTGTCCTGCAGGGTTAAGGGATGGCGTGGGCACTCCCAGGGCGACAGAGGGCACCTGGCCTTTAGAGAGTTCCCTGGAAAATTCCCCCCCCCAGGCCCCTGGTCCACAAGTCTATCCTGCGCACAGTGTCTGTGCGAGGCTGGGAGTGCTTCTGGGGAGTGTTCCCCAGCGGAAATCGCGTGGTCCTTTAGGTGACAGGGAGGGCTCCTGTGTCCTCGGACAGGTGCCCAGGGACCCTGTGGAACTGCTGTGACCTCTAAAGGATGGGTCAGGTGAGCCGAGGAAGGCGTGTGCTTGGGAGCCTGAGTGCGCATGCGCGGCCCACGTATAGGCCCGAAACGAGCCAGCCGCGGCTCGGAGAAAAGCCATCTCCTGGGGGCCTCCCCATGTTCCTCCACTCCCCAGGGAGGGCCCCTTTACGGATGGAAGAAAAGGGGGATCTTCGCAGTGGTGGGTTCGGGCCAGAGGGGTCTGGGTGTTTGCCTCCACGTACGCCAGGTGCCCGCACACCGGGCCCAGGTGTTTGAGCCCCGTGGAGGCAGACGGCTGCTTATTGCTGGATGCAAGTGTCCTGCGGGGTCAAGGAAGGGCATGGGCACTCCCGGGCGACACAGGGCACCGGGCCCTTAGAGAGTTCCAAGGAAAATCCCCCGCCCAGGGCCCCGGTATCCAAGTCTGTCCTTAGCACACTGTCTGTGCGGGGCTGAGAGTGCTGCTGGGCAGTGTGGCCTAGGGGAAATCGCGCGGTCCTCTGAGTGGCAGGGAGGGCTTCTGTTTCCATGGACAGGTGAGCAGAGACCCTGTGAAACTGCTGTGACCTCTCAAGGGCGGGTCACCTGACCCCTCCAGGGTGGGACAAGTGACCTCCCAAGGCTGGGTCACGAGACCCCAAAAGGGTGGGTCACGTGACCCCAAAAGGGTGGGTCACGAAACCCCTCAAGGGTGGGTCATGCGACCCCTCAGGGGTGGGTCACGAGACCCCCCAGGGGTGGGTCACGTGACCCCTCAGGGGTGCGTCACGAGACCCCCCAGGGTTGGGTCACGTGACCCCGCAGGTGTGGGTCACGTGACCCCTCAGGGGTGGGTCACGTGGCCCCTCAAGGGTGGGTCACGAGACCCCTCAGGGGTGGGTCACGTGACCCCTCAAGGGTGGGTCACGAGACCCCCCAGGGGTGGGCCACGTGACCCCTCAGGGGTGCGTCACGAGACCCCCCGGGGGTGGGTCACGTGACCCCTCAAGGGTGGGTCAGGAGACACCTCAAGGGTGGGCCCCGTGACCCGAGGGAGGCCTGTTGTGGGGAGCCTGAGTGCGCACGCGCGGCCCACGTATAGGCCCGAAAGGAGCCAGCCGCGGCTCGGAGAAAAGCCATCTCCTGGGGGCTTCCCCGTGTTCCTCCACTCCTCAAGGAGGACCCCTTTACGGATGGAAGAAAAGTGGGATCTTCGCAGTGGTGGGTTCGGGCCAGAGGGGTCTGCGGGTTTGCCTGCACGAACGCCAGGTGCTCGCACAACGGGCCCAGGTTTTTGAGCCCCGTGGAGGCAGAGGGCTGCTTATTGCTGGATGATAGTGTCCTGCAGGGTTAAGGGATGGCGTGGGCACTCCCAGGGCGACAGAGGGCACCTGGCCTTTAGCGAGTTCCCTGGAAAATTCCCCCCCCCAGGCCCCTGGTCCACAAGTCTATCCTGCGCACAGTGTCTGTGCGAGGCTGGGAGTGCTTCTGGGGAGTGTTCCCCAGCGGAAATCGCGTGGTCCTTTAGGTGACAGGGAGGGCTCCTGTGTCCACGGACAGGTGCCCAGGGACCCTGTGGAACTGCTGTGACCTCTAAAGGGTGGGTCAGGTGAGCCGAGGAAGGCGTGTGCTTGGGAGCCTGAGTGCGCATGCGCGGCCCACGTATAGGCCCGAAACGAGCCAGCCGCGGCTCGGAGAAAAGCCATCTCCTGGGGGCCTCCCCATGTTCCTCCACTCCCCAGGGAGGGCCCCTTTACGGATGGAAGAAAAGGGGGATCTTCGCAGTGGTGGGTTCGGGCCAGAGGGGTCTGGGGGTTTGCCTCCACGTACGCCAGGTGCCCGCACACCGGGCCCAGGTGTTTGAGCCCCGTGGAGGCAGACGGCTGCTTATTGCTGGATGCAAGTGTCCTGCGGGGTCAAGGAAGGGCATGGGCACTCCCGGGCGACACAGGGCACCGGGCCCTTAGAGAGTTCCATGGAAAATCCCCCGCCCAGGGCCCCGGTATCCAAGTCTGTCCTTAGCACACTGTCTGTGCGGGGCTGAGAGTGCTGCTGGGCAGTGTGGCCTAGGGGAAATCGCGCGGTCCTCTGAGTGGCAGGGAGGGCTTCTGTTTCCATGGACAGGTGCGCAGGGACCCTGTGAAACTGCTGTGACCTCTCAAGGGCGGGTCACCTGACCCCTCCAGGGTGGGACAGGTGACCACCCATGGCTGGGTCACGAGACCCCAAAAGGGTGGGTCACGTGACCCCAAAAGGGTGGGTCACGAAACCCCTCAAGGGTGGGTCATGTGACCCCTCAGGGGTGGGTCACGAGACCCCCCAGGGGTGGGTCACGTGACCCCTCAGGGGTGCGTCACGAGACCCCCCAGGGGTGGGTCACGTGACCCCGCAGGTGTGGGTCACGTGACCCCTCAGGGGTGGGTCACGAGACCCCCCAGGGGTGGGTCACGTGACCCCTCAGGGGTGCGTCACGAGACCCCCCGGGGGTGGGTCACGTGACCCCTCAAGGGTGGGTCAGGAGACACCTCAAGGGTGGGCCCCGTGACCCGAGGGAGGCCTGTTGTGGGGAGCCTGAGTGCGCACGCGCGGCCCACGTATAGGCCCGAAAGGAGCCAGCCGCGGCTCGGAGAAAAGCCATCTCCTGGGGGCTTCCCCGTGTTCCTCCACTCCTCAAGGAGGACCCCTTTACGGATGGAAGAAAAGTGGGATCTTCGCAGTGGTGGGTTCGGGCCAGAGGGGTCTGCGGGTTTGCCTGCACGAACGCCAGGTGCTCGCACAACGGGCCCAGGTTTTTGAGCCCCGTGGAGGCAGAGGGCTGCTTATTGCTGGATGATAGTGTCCTGCAGGGTTAAGGGATGGCGTGGGCACTCCCAGGACGACAGAGGGCACCTGGCCTTTAGCGAGTTCCCTGGAAAATTCCCCCCCCCAGGCCCCTGGTCCACAAGTCTATCCTGCGCACAGTGTCTGTGCGAGGCTGGGAGTGCTTCTGGGGAGTGTTCCCCAGCGGAAATCGCGTGGTCCTTTAGGTGACAGGGAGGGCTCCTGTGTCCACGGACAGGTGCCCAGGGACCCTGTGGAACTGCTGTGACCTCTAAAGGGTGGGTCAGGTGAGCCGAGGAAGGCGTGTGCTTGGGAGCCTGAGTGCGCATGCGCGGCCCACGTATAGGCCCGAAACGAGCCAGCCGCGGCTCGGAGAAAAGCCATCTCCTGGGGGCCTCCCCATGTTCCTCCACTCCCCAGGGAGGGCCCCTTTACGGATGGAAGAAAAGGGGGATCTTCGCAGTGGTGGTTTCGGGCCAGAGGGGTCTGGGTGTTTGCCTCCACGTACGCCAGGTGCCCGCACACCGGGCCCAGGTGTTTGAGCCCCGTGGAGGCAGACGGCTGCTTATTGCTGGATGCAAGTGTCCTGCGGGGTCAAGGAAGGGCATGGGCACTCTCGGGCGACACAGGGCACCGGGCCCTTAGAGAGTTCCAAGGAAAATCCCCCGCCCAGGGCCCCGGTATCCAAGTCTGTCCTTAGCACACTGTCTGTGCGGGGCTGAGAGTGCTGCTGGGCAGTGTGGCCTAGGGGAAATCGCGCGGTCCTCTGAGTGGCAGGGAGGGCTTCTGTTTCCATGGACAGGTGAGCAGAGACCCTGTGAAACTGCTGTGACCTCTCAAGGGCGGGTCACCTGACCCCTCCAGGGTGGGACAAGTGACCTCCCAAGGATGGGTCACGAGACCCCAAAAGGGTGGGTCACGTGACCCCAAAAGGGTGGGTCACGAAACCCCTCAAGGGTGGGTCAAGTGACCCCTCAGGGGTGGGTCACGAGACCCCCCAGGGGTGGGTCACGTGACCCCTCAGGGGTGCGTCACGAGACCCCCCAGGGGTGGGTCACGTGACCCCGCAGGTGTGGGTCACGTGACCCCTCAGGGGTGGGTCACGAGACCCCCCAGGGGTGGGTCACGTGACCCCTCAGGGGTGCGTCACGAGACCCCCCGGGGGTGGGTCACGTGACCCCTCAAGGGTGGGTCAGGAGACACCTCAAGGGTGGGCCCCGTGACCCGAGGGAGGCCTGTTGTGGGGAGCCTGAGTGCGCACGCAGGGCGCACGTATAGGCCCGAAAGGAGCCAGCAGCGGCTCGGAGAAAAGCCATCTCCTGGGGGCCTCCCCATGTTCCTCCACTCCCCAGGGAGGGCCCCTTTACGGATGGAAGAAAAGGGGGATCTTCGCAGTGGTGGGTTCGGGCCAGAGGGGTCTGGGGGTTTGCCTCCACGTACGCCAGGTGCATGCACACCGGGCCCAGGTGTTTGAGCCCCGTGGAGGCAGACGGCTGCTTATTGCTGAATGCAAGTGTCCTGCGGGGTCAAGGAAGGGCATGGGCACTCCCGGGCGACACAGGGCACCGGGCCCTTAGAGAGTTCCATGGAAAATCCCCCGCCCAGGGCCCCGGTATCCAAGTCTGTCCTTAGCACACTGTCTGTGCGGGGCTGAGAGTGCTGCTGTGCAGTGTGGCCTACGGGAAATCGCGCGGTCCTCTGAGAGGCAAGGAGGGCTTCTGTTTCCATGGACAGGTGCGCAGGGACCCTGTGAAACTGCTGTGACCTCTCAAGGGCGGGTCACCTGACCCCTCCAGGGTGGGACAGGTGACCTCCCAAGGCTGGGTCACGAGACCCCAAAAGGGTGGGTCACGTGACCCCAAAAGGGTGGGTCATGAAACCCCTCAAGTGTGGGTCACGTGACCCCTAAGGGGTGGGTCACGAGACCCTCCAGGGGTGGGTCACGTGACCCCTCAGGGGTGCGTCACGAGACCCCCCAGGGTTGGGTCACGTGACCCCGCAGGTGTGGGTCACGTGACCCCTCAGGGGTGGGTCACGTGGCCCCTCAAGGGTGGGTCACGAGACCCCTCAGGGGTGGGTCACGTGACCCCTCAAGGGTGGGTCACGAGACCCCCCAGGGGTGGGTCACGTGACCCCTCAGGGGTGCGTCACGAGACCCCCCGGGGGTGGGTCACGTGACCCCTCAAGGGTGGGTCAGGAGACACCTCAAGGGTGGGCCCCGTGACCCGAGGGAGGCCTGTTGTGGGGAGCCTGAGTGCGCACGCGCGGCCCACGTATAGGCCCGAAAGGAGCCAGCCGCGGCTCGGAGAAAAGCCATGTCCTGGGGGCTTCCCCATGTTCCTCCACTCCTCAAGGAGGACCCCTTTACGGATGGAAGAAAAGTGGGATCTTCGCAGTGGTGGGTTCGGGCCAGAGGGGTCTGCGGGTTTGCCTGCACGAACGCCAGGTGCTCGCACAACGGGCCCAGGTGTTTGAGCCCCGTGGAGGCAGAGGGCTGCTTATTGCTGGATGATAGTGTCCTGCAGGGTTAAGGGATGGCGTGGGCACTCCCAGGGCGACAGAGGGCACCTGGCCTTTAGAGAGTTCCCTGGAAAATTCCCCCCCCCAGGCCCCTGGTCCACAAGTCTATCCTGCGCACAGTGTCTGTGCGAGGCTGGGAGTGCTTCTGGGGAGTGTTCCCCAGCGGAAATCGCGTGGTCCTTTAGGTGACAGGGAGGGCTCCTGTGTCCTCGGACAGGTGCCCAGGGACCCTGTGGAACTGCTGTGACCTCTAAAGGATGGGTCAGGTGAGCCGAGGAAGGCGTGTGCTTGGGAGCCTGAGTGCGCATGCGCGGCCCACGTATAGGCCCGAAACGAGCCAGCCGCGGCTCGGAGAAAAGCCATCTCCTGGGGGCCTCCCCATGTTCCTCCACTCCCCAGGGAGGGCCCCTTTACGGATGGAAGAAAAGGGGGATCTTCGCAGTGGTGGGTTCGGGCCAGAGGGGTCTGGGTGTTTGCCTCCACGTACGCCAGGTGCCCGCACACCGGGCCCAGGTGTTTGAGCCCCGTGGAGGCAGACGGCTGCTTATTGCTGGATGCAAGTGTCCTGCGGGGTCAAGGAAGGGCATGGGCACTCCCGGGCGACACAGGGCACCGGGCCCTTAGAGAGTTCCAAGGAAAATCCCCCGCCCAGGGCCCCGGTATCCAAGTCTGTCCTTAGCACACTGTCTGTGCGGGGCTGAGAGTGCTGCTGGGCAGTGTGGCCTAGGGGAAATCGCGCGGTCCTCTGAGTGGCAGGGAGGGCTTCTGTTTCCATGGACAGGTGAGCAGAGACCCTGTGAAACTGCTGTGACCTCTCAAGGGCGGGTCACCTGACCCCTCCAGGGTGGGACAAGTGACCTCCCAAGGCTGGGTCACGAGACCCCAAAAGGGTGGGTCACGTGACCCCAAAAGGGTGGGTCACGAAACCCCTCAAGGGTGGGTCATGCGACCCCTCAGGGGTGGGTCACGAGACCCCCCAGGGGTGGGTCACGTGACCCCTCAGGGGTGCGTCACGAGACCCCCCAGGGGTGGGTCACGTGACCCCGCAGGTGTGGGTCACGTGACCCCTCAGGGGTGGGTCACGAGACCCCCCAGGGGTGGGTCACGTGACCCCTCAGGGGTGCGTCACGAGACCCCCCGGGGGTGGGTCACGTGACCCCTCAAGGGTGGGTCAGGAGACACCTCAAGGGTGGGCCCCGTGACCCGAGGGAGGCCTGTTGTGGGGAGCCTGAGTGCGCACGCGCGGCCCACGTATAGGCCCGAAAGGAGCCAGCCGCGGCTCGGAGAAAAGCCATCTCCTGGGGGCTTCCCCGTGTTCCTCCACTCCTCAAGGAGGACCCCTTTACGGATGGAAGAAAAGTGGGATCTTCGCAGTGGTGGGTTCGGGCCAGAGGGGTCTGCTGGTTTGCCTGCACGAACGCCAGGTGCTCGCACAACGGGCCCAGGTTTTTGAGCCCCGTGGAGGCAGAGGGCTGCTTATTGCTGGATGATAGTGTCCTGCAGGGTTAAGGGATGGCGTGGGCACTCCCAGGACGACAGAGGGCACCTGGCCTTTAGCGAGTTCCCTGGAAAATTCCCCCCCCCAGGCCCCTGGTCCACAAGTCTATCCTGCGCACAGTGTCTGTGCGAGGCTGGGAGTGCTTCTGGGGAGTGTTCCCCAGCGGAAATCGCGTGGTCCTTTAGGTGACAGGGAGGGTCCTGTGTCCACGGACAGGTGCCCAGGGACCCTGTGGAACTGCTGTGACCTCTAAAGGGTGGGTCAGGTGAGCCGAGGAAGGCGTGTGCTTGGGAGCCTGAGTGCGCATGCGCGGCCCACGTATAGGCCCGAAACGAGCCAGCCGCGGCTCGGAGAAAAGCCATCTCCTGGGGGCCTCCCCATGTTCCTCCACTCCCCAGGGAGGGCCCCTTTACGGATGGAAGAAAAGGGGGATCTTCGCAGTGGTGGTTTCGGGCCAGAGGGGTCTGGGTGTTTGCCTCCACGTACGCCAGGTGCCCGCACACCGGGCCCAGGTGTTTGAGCCCCGTGGAGGCAGACGGCTGCTTATTGCTGGATGCAAGTGTCCTGCGGGGTCAAGGAAGGGCATGGGCACTCTCGGGCGACACAGGGCACCGGGCCCTTAGAGAGTTCCAAGGAAAATCCCCCGCCCAGGGCCCCGGTATCCAAGTCTGTCCTTAGCACACTGTCTGTGCGGGGCTGAGAGTGCTGCTGGGCAGTGTGGCCTAGGGGAAATCGCGCGGTCCTCTGAGTGGCAGGGAGGGCTTCTGTTTCCATGGACAGGTGAGCAGAGACCCTGTGAAACTGCTGTGACCTCTCAAGGGCGGGTCACCTGACCCCTCCAGGGTGGGACAAGTGACCTCCCAAGGATGGGTCACGAGACCCCAAAAGGGTGGGTCACGTGACCCCAAAAGGGTGGGTCACGAAACCCCTCAAGGGTGGGTCAAGTGACCCCTCAGGGGTGGGTCACGAGACCCCCCAGGGGTGGGTCACGTGACCCCTCAGGGGTGCGTCACGAGACCCCCCAGGGGTGGGTCACGTGACCCCGCATGTGTGGGTCACGTGACCCCTCAGGGGTGGGTCACGAGACCCCCCAGGGGTGGGTCACGTGACCCCTCAGGGGTGCGTCACGAGACCCCCCGGGGGTGGGTCACGTGACCCCTCAAGGGTGGGTCAGGAGACACCTCAAGGGTGGGCCCCGTGACCCGAGGGAGGCCTGTTGTGGGGAGCCTGAGTGCGCACGCAGGGCGCACGTATAGGCCCGAAAGGAGCCAGCAGCGGCTCGGAGAAAAGCCATCTCCTGGGGGCCTCCCCATGTTCCTCCACTCCTCAAGGAGGACCCCTTTACGGATGGAAGAAAAGGGAGATCTTCGCAGTGGTGGGTTCGGGCCAGAGGGGTCTGGGGGTTTGCCTCCACGTACGCCAGGTGCATGCACACCGGGCCCAGGTGTTTGAGCCCCGTGGAGGCAGACGGCTGCTTATTGCTGAATGCAAGTGTCCTGCGGGGTCAAGGAAGGGCATGGGCACTCCCGGGCGACACAGGGCACCGGGCCCTTAGAGAGTTCCATGGAAAATCCCCCGCCCAGGGCCCCGGTATCCAAGTCTGTCCTTAGCACACTGTCTGTGCGGGGCTGAGAGTGCTGCTGTGCAGTGTGGCCTACGGGAAATCGCGCGGTCCTCTGAGAGGCAAGGAGGGCTTCTGTTTCCATGGACAGGTGCGCAGGGACCCTGTGAAACTGCTGTGACCTCTCAAGGGCGGGTCACCTGACCCCTCCAGGCTGGGACAGGTGACCTCCCAAGGGTGGGTCACGAGACCCCGCAAGGGTGGGTCACGTGACCCCAAAAGGGTGGGTCACGAAACCCCTCAAGGGTGGGTCACGTGACCCCTCAGGGGTGCGTCACGAGACCCCCCAGGGGTGTGTCACGTGACCCCTCGTGGGTGGGGTGGGTAACGTGACCCCTCAAGGTTGTGTCAGGAGGCACCACAAGGGTGGGTCCCGTGACCCGAGGGAGGCCTGTTGTGGGGAGCCTGAGTGCGCACGCGCGGCCCACGTATAGGCCCGAAACGAGCCAGCCGCGGCTCGGAGAAAAGCCATCTCCTGGGGGCCTCCCCATGTTCCTCCACTCCCCAGGGAGGGCCCCTTTACGGATGGAAGAAAAGGGGGATCTTCGCAGTGGTGGGTTCGGGCCAGAGGGGTCTGGGGGTTTGCCTCCACGTACGCCAGGTGCCCGCACACCGGGCCCAGGTGTTTGAGCCCCGTGGAGGCAGACGGCTGCTTATTGCTGGATGCAAGTGTCCTGCGGGGTCAAGGAAGGGCATGGGCACTCCCGGGCGACACAGGGCACCGGGCCCTTAGAGAGTTCCATGGAAAATCCCCCGCCCAGGGCCCCGGTATCCAAGTCTGTCCTTAGCACACTGTCTGTGCGGGGCTGAGACTGCTGCTATGCAGTGTGGCCTAGGGGAAAACGCGCGGTCCTCTGAGTGGCAGGGAGGGCTTCTGTTTCCATGGACAGGTGCGCAGGTACCCTGTGAAACTGCTGTGACCTCTCAAGGGCGGGTCACCTGACCCCTCCAGGGTGGGACAGGTGACCTCCCAAGGGTGGGTCACGAGACCCGGCAAGGGTGGGTCACGTGACCCCAAAAGGGAGGGTCACGAAAACCCTCAAGGGTGGGTCACGTGACCGCTCAGGGGTGGGTCACGTGACCCCTCAGGGGTGCGTCACCAGACCCCCCAGGGTGGGTCACGTGACCACTCATGGGTGCGTCACGGGACCCCCCAGGGGTCGTTTACGTGACCCCTCCGGTGTGGGTCACGTGACCCCTCAAGGGTGGGTCCGGAGACACCTCAAGGGTGGGTCCCGTGACCCGAGGAAGGCCTGTTGTGGGGAGCCTGAGTGCGCACGCGCGGCCCACGTATAGGCCCGAAACGAGCCAGCCGCGGCTCGGAGAAAAGCCATCTCCTGGGGGCCTCCCCATGTTCCTCCACTCCCCAGGGAGGGCCCCTTTACGGATGGAAGAAAAGGGGGATCTTCGCAGTGGTGGGTTCGGGCCAGAGGGGTCTGGGTGTTTGCCTCCACGTACGCCAGGTGCCCGCACACCGGGCCCAGGTGTTTGAGCCCCGTGGAGGCAGACGGCTGCTTATTGCTGGATGCAAGTGTCCTGCGGGGTCAAGGAAGGGCATGGGCACTCCCGGGCGACACAGGGCACCGGGCCCTTAGAGAGTTCCAAGGAAAATCCCCCGCCCAGGGCCCCGGTATCCAAGTCTGTCCTTAGCACACTGTCTGTGCGGGGCTGAGAGTCCTGCTGGGCAGTGTGGCCTAGGGGAAATCGCGCGGTCCTCTGAGTGGCAGGGAGGGCTTCTGTTTCCATGGACAGGTGCGCAGAGACCCTGTGAAACTGCTGTGACCTCTCAAGGGCGGGTCACCTGACCCCTCTAGGGTGGGACAAGTGACCTCCCAAGGCTGGGTCACGAGACCCCAAAAGGGTGGGTCACGTGACCCCAAAAGGGTGGGTCACGAAACCCCTCAAGGGTGGGTCATGTGACCCCTCAGGGGTGGGTCACGAGACCCCCCAGGGGTGGGTCACGTGACCCCTCAGGGGTGCGTCACGAGACCCCCCAGGGGTGGGTCACGTGACCCCGCAGGTGTGGGTCACGTGACCCCTCAGGGGTGGGTCATGTGACCCCTCAGGGGTGCGTCACGAGACCCCCCAGGGGTGGGTCACGTGACCCCGCAGGTGTGGGTCACGTGACCCCTCAGGGGTGGGTCACGAGACCCCCCAGGGGTGGGTCACGTGACCACTCAGGGGTGCGTCACGAGACCCCCCGGGGGTGGGTCACGTGACCCCTCAAGGGTGGGTCAGGAGACACCTCAAGGGTGGGCCCCGTGACCCCTCAGGGGTGGGTCACGAGACCCCTCAGGGGTGGGTCACGTGACCCCTCAGGGGTGCGTCACGAGACCCCCCGGGGGTGGGTCACGTGACCCCTCAGGGGTGCGTCACGAGACCCCCCAGGGTTGGGTCACGTGACCCCGCAGGTGTGGGTCACGTGACCCCTCAGGGGTGGGTCACGTGGCCCCTCAAGGGTGGGTCACGAGACCCCTCAGGGGTGGGTCACGTGACCCCTCAAGGGTGGGTCACGAGACCCCCCAGGGGTGGGTCATGTGACCCCAAAAGGGTGGGTCATGAAACCCCTCAAGTGTGGGTCACGTGACCCCTCAGGGGTGGGTCACGAGACCCCCCAGGGGTGGGTCACGTGACCCCTCAGGGGTGCGTCACGAGACCCCCCAGGGTTGGGTCACGTGACCCCGCAGGTGTGGGTCACGTGACCCCTCAGGGGTGGGTCACGTGGCCCCTCAAGGGTGGGTCACGAGACCCCTCAGGGGTGGGTCACGTGACCCCTCAAGGGTGGGTCACGAGACCCCCCAGGGGTGGGTCACGTGACCCCTCAGGGGTGCGTCACGAGACCCCCCGGGGGTGGGTCACGTGACCCCTCAAGGGTGGGTCAGGAGACACCTCAAGGGTGGGCCCCGTGACCCGAGGGAGGCCTGTTGTGGGGAGCCTGAGTGCGCACGCGCGGCCCACGTATAGGCCCGAAAGGAGCCAGCCGCGGCTCGGAGAAAAGCCATCTCCTGGGGGCTTCCCCGTGTTCCTCCACTCCTCAAGGAGGACCCCTTTACGGATGGAAGAAAAGTGGGATCTTCGCAGTGGTGGGTTCGGGCCAGAGGGGTCTGCGGGTTTGCCTGCACGAACGCCAGGTGCTCGCACAACGGGCCCAGGTGTTTGAGCCCCGTGGAGGCAGAGGGCTGCTTATTGCTGGATGATAGTGTCCTGCAGGGTTAAGGGATGGCGTGGGCACTCCCAGGGCGACAGAGGGCACCTGGCCTTTAGAGAGTTCCCTGGAAAATTCCCCCCCCCAGGCCCCTGGTCCACAAGTCTATCCTGCGCACAGTGTCTGTGCGAGGCTGGGAGTGCTTCTGGGGAGTGTTCCCCAGCGGAAATCGCGTGGTCCTTTAGGTGACAGGGAGGGCTCCTGTGTCCTCGGACAGGTGCCCAGGGACCCTGTGGAACTGCTGTGACCTCTAAAGGATGGGTCAGGTGAGCCGAGGAAGGCGTGTGCTTGGGAGCCTGAGTGCGCATGCGCGGCCCACGTATAGGCCCGAAACGAGCCAGCCGCGGCTCGGAGAAAAGCCATCTCCTGGGGGCCTCCCCATGTTCCTCCACTCCCCAGGGAGGGCCCCTTTACGGATGGAAGAAAAGGGGGATCTTCGCAGTGGTGGGTTCGGGCCAGAGGGGTCTGGGTGTTTGCCTCCACGTACGCCAGGTGCCCGCACACCGGGCCCAGGTGTTTGAGCCCCGTGGAGGCAGACGGCTGCTTATTGCTGGATGCAAGTGTCCTGCGGGGTCAAGGAAGGGCATGGGCACTCCCGGGCGACACAGGGCACCGGGCCCTTAGAGAGTTCCAAGGAAAATCCCCCGCCCAGGGCCCCGGTATCCAAGTCTGTCCTTAGCACACTGTCTGTGCGGGGCTGAGAGTGCTGCTGGGCAGTGTGGCCTAGGGGAAATCGCGCGGTCCTCTGAGTGGCAGGGAGGGCTTCTGTTTCCATGGACAG
This sequence comes from Desmodus rotundus, assembly GCF_022682495.2. Lineage (NCBI taxonomy): Eukaryota > Metazoa > Chordata > Mammalia > Chiroptera > Phyllostomidae > Desmodus > Desmodus rotundus. The sequence continues at coordinate 80,727,366 of NC_071388.1, read as the reverse complement.
GTGAGCAGAGACCCTGTGAAACTGCTGTGACCTCTCAAGGGCGGGTCACCTGACCCCTCCAGGGTGGGACAAGTGACCTCCCAAGGCTGGGTCACGAGACCCCAAAAGGGTGGGTCACGTGACCCCAAAAGGGTGGGTCACGAAACCCCTCAAGGGTGGGTCATGCGACCCCTCAGGGGTGGGTCACGAGACCCCCCAGGGGTGGGTCACGTGACCCCTCAGGGGTGCGTCACGAGACCCCCCAGGGTTGGGTCACGTGACCCCGCAGGTGTGGGTCACGTGACCCCTCAGGGGTGGGTCACGTGGCCCCTCAAGGGTGGGTCACGAGACCCCTCAGGGGTGGGTCACGTGACCCCTCAAGGGTGGGTCACGAGACCCCCCAGGGGTGGGCCACGTGACCCCTCAGGGGTGCGTCACGAGACCCCCCGGGGGTGGGTCACGTGACCCCTCAAGGGTGGGTCAGGAGACACCTCAAGGGTGGGCCCCGTGACCCGAGGGAGGCCTGTTGTGGGGAGCCTGAGTGCGCACGCGCGGCCCACGTATAGGCCCGAAAGGAGCCAGCCGCGGCTCGGAGAAAAGCCATCTCCTGGGGGCTTCCCCGTGTTCCTCCACTCCTCAAGGAGGACCCCTTTACGGATGGAAGAAAAGTGGGATCTTCGCAGTGGTGGGTTCGGGCCAGAGGGGTCTGCGGGTTTGCCTGCACGAACGCCAGGTGCTCGCACAACGGGCCCAGGTTTTTGAGCCCCGTGGAGGCAGAGGGCTGCTTATTGCTGGATGATAGTGTCCTGCAGGGTTAAGGGATGGCGTGGGCACTCCCAGGGCGACAGAGGGCACCTGGCCTTTAGCGAGTTCCCTGGAAAATTCCCCCCCCCAGGCCCCTGGTCCACAAGTCTATCCTGCGCACAGTGTCTGTGCGAGGCTGGGAGTGCTTCTGGGGAGTGTTCCCCAGCGGAAATCGCGTGGTCCTTTAGGTGACAGGGAGGGCTCCTGTGTCCACGGACAGGTGCCCAGGGACCCTGTGGAACTGCTGTGACCTCTAAAGGGTGGGTCAGGTGAGCCGAGGAAGGCGTGTGCTTGGGAGCCTGAGTGCGCATGCGCGGCCCACGTATAGGCCCGAAACGAGCCAGCCGCGGCTCGGAGAAAAGCCATCTCCTGGGGGCCTCCCCATGTTCCTCCACTCCCCAGGGAGGGCCCCTTTACGGATGGAAGAAAAGGGGGATCTTCGCAGTGGTGGGTTCGGGCCAGAGGGGTCTGGGGGTTTGCCTCCACGTACGCCAGGTGCCCGCACACCGGGCCCAGGTGTTTGAGCCCCGTGGAGGCAGACGGCTGCTTATTGCTGGATGCAAGTGTCCTGCGGGGTCAAGGAAGGGCATGGGCACTCCCGGGCGACACAGGGCACCGGGCCCTTAGAGAGTTCCATGGAAAATCCCCCGCCCAGGGCCCCGGTATCCAAGTCTGTCCTTAGCACACTGTCTGTGCGGGGCTGAGAGTGCTGCTGGGCAGTGTGGCCTAGGGGAAATCGCGCGGTCCTCTGAGTGGCAGGGAGGGCTTCTGTTTCCATGGACAGGTGCGCAGGGACCCTGTGAAACTGCTGTGACCTCTCAAGGGCGGGTCACCTGACCCCTCCAGGGTGGGACAGGTGACCACCCATGGCTGGGTCACGAGACCCCAAAAGGGTGGGTCACGTGACCCCAAAAGGGTGGGTCACGAAACCCCTCAAGGGTGGGTCATGTGACCCCTCAGGGGTGGGTCACGAGACCCCCCAGGGGTGGGTCACGTGACCCCTCAGGGGTGCGTCACGAGACCCCCCAGGGGTGGGTCACGTGACCCCGCAGGTGTGGGTCACGTGACCCCTCAGGGGTGGGTCACGAGACCCCCCAGGGGTGGGTCACGTGACCCCTCAGGGGTGCGTCACGAGACCCCCCGGGGGTGGGTCACGTGACCCCTCAAGGGTGGGTCAGGAGACACCTCAAGGGTGGGCCCCGTGACCCGAGGGAGGCCTGTTGTGGGGAGCCTGAGTGCGCACGCGCGGCCCACGTATAGGCCCGAAAGGAGCCAGCCGCGGCTCGGAGAAAAGCCATCTCCTGGGGGCTTCCCCGTGTTCCTCCACTCCTCAAGGAGGACCCCTTTACGGATGGAAGAAAAGTGGGATCTTCGCAGTGGTGGGTTCGGGCCAGAGGGGTCTGCGGGTTTGCCTGCACGAACGCCAGGTGCTCGCACAACGGGCCCAGGTTTTTGAGCCCCGTGGAGGCAGAGGGCTGCTTATTGCTGGATGATAGTGTCCTGCAGGGTTAAGGGATGGCGTGGGCACTCCCAGGACGACAGAGGGCACCTGGCCTTTAGCGAGTTCCCTGGAAAATTCCCCCCCCCAGGCCCCTGGTCCACAAGTCTATCCTGCGCACAGTGTCTGTGCGAGGCTGGGAGTGCTTCTGGGGAGTGTTCCCCAGCGGAAATCGCGTGGTCCTTTAGGTGACAGGGAGGGCTCCTGTGTCCACGGACAGGTGCCCAGGGACCCTGTGGAACTGCTGTGACCTCTAAAGGGTGGGTCAGGTGAGCCGAGGAAGGCGTGTGCTTGGGAGCCTGAGTGCGCATGCGCGGCCCACGTATAGGCCCGAAACGAGCCAGCCGCGGCTCGGAGAAAAGCCATCTCCTGGGGGCCTCCCCATGTTCCTCCACTCCCCAGGGAGGGCCCCTTTACGGATGGAAGAAAAGGGGGATCTTCGCAGTGGTGGTTTCGGGCCAGAGGGGTCTGGGTGTTTGCCTCCACGTACGCCAGGTGCCCGCACACCGGGCCCAGGTGTTTGAGCCCCGTGGAGGCAGACGGCTGCTTATTGCTGGATGCAAGTGTCCTGCGGGGTCAAGGAAGGGCATGGGCACTCTCGGGCGACACAGGGCACCGGGCCCTTAGAGAGTTCCAAGGAAAATCTCCCGCCCAGGGCCCCGGTATCCAAGTCTGTCCTTAGCACACTGTCTGTGCGGGGCTGAGAGTGCTGCTGGGCAGTGTGGCCTAGGGGAAATCGCGCGGTCCTCTGAGTGGCAGGGAGGGCTTCTGTTTCCATGGACAGGTGAGCAGAGACCCTGTGAAACTGCTGTGACCTCTCAAGGGCGGGTCACCTGACCCCTCCAGGGTGGGACAAGTGACCTCCCAAGGATGGGTCACGAGACCCCAAAAGGGTGGGTCACGTGACCCCAAAAGGGTGGGTCACGAAACCCCTCAAGGGTGGGTCAAGTGACCCCTCAGGGGTGGGTCACGAGACCCCCCAGGGGTGGGTCACGTGACCCCTCAGGGGTGCGTCACGAGACCCCCCAGGGGTGGGTCACGTGACCCCGCAGGTGTGGGTCACGTGACCCCTCAGGGGTGGGTCACGAGACCCCCCAGGGGTGGGTCACGTGACCCCTCAGGGGTGCGTCACGAGACCCCCCGGGGGTGGGTCACGTGACCCCTCAAGGGTGGGTCAGGAGACACCTCAAGGGTGGGCCCCGTGACCCGAGGGAGGCCTGTTGTGGGGAGCCTGAGTGCGCACGCAGGGCGCACGTATAGGCCCGAAAGGAGCCAGCAGCGGCTCGGAGAAAAGCCATCTCCTGGGGGCCTCCCCATGTTCCTCCACTCCTCAAGGAGGACCCCTTTACGGATGGAAGAAAAGGGAGATCTTCGCAGTGGTGGGTTCGGGCCAGAGGGGTCTGGGGGTTTGCCTCCACGTACGCCAGGTGCATGCACACCGGGCCCAGGTGTTTGAGCCCCGTGGAGGCAGACGGCTGCTTATTGCTGAATGCAAGTGTCCTGCGGGGTCAAGGAAGGGCATGGGCACTCCCGGGCGACACAGGGCACCGGGCCCTTAGAGAGTTCCATGGAAAATCCCCCGCCCAGGGCCCCGGTATCCAAGTCTGTCCTTAGCACACTGTCTGTGCGGGGCTGAGAGTGCTGCTGTGCAGTGTGGCCTACGGGAAATCGCGCGGTCCTCTGAGAGGCAAGGAGGGCTTCTGTTTCCATGGACAGGTGCGCAGGGACCCTGTGAAACTGCTGTGACCTCTCAAGGGCGGGTCACCTGACCCCTCCAGGCTGGGACAGGTGACCTCCCAAGGGTGGGTCACGAGACCCCGCAAGGGTGGGTCACGTGACCCCAAAAGGGTGGGTCACGAAACCCCTCAAGGGTGGGTCACGTGACCCCTCAGGGGTGCGTCACGAGACCCCCCAGGGGTGTGTCACGTGACCCCTCGTGGGTGGGGTGGGTAACGTGACCCCTCAAGGTTGTGTCAGGAGGCACCACAAGGGTGGGTCCCGTGACCCGAGGGAGGCCTGTTGTGGGGAGCCTGAGTGCGCACGCGCGGCCCACGTATAGGCCCGAAACGAGCCAGCCGCGGCTCGGAGAAAAGCCATCTCCTGGGGGCCTCCCCATGTTCCTCCACTCCCCAGGGAGGGCCCCTTTACGGATGGAAGAAAAGGGGGATCTTCGCAGTGGTGGGTTCGGGCCAGAGGGGTCTGGGGGTTTGCCTCCACGTACGCCAGGTGCCCGCACACCGGGCCCAGGTGTTTGAGCCCCGTGGAGGCAGACGGCTGCTTATTGCTGGATGCAAGTGTCCTGCGGGGTCAAGGAAGGGCATGGGCACTCCCGGGCGACACAGGGCACCGGGCCCTTAGAGAGTTCCATGGAAAATCCCCCGCCCAGGGCCCCGGTATCCAAGTCTGTCCTTAGCACACTGTCTGTGCGGGGCTGAGACTGCTGCTATGCAGTGTGGCCTAGGGGAAAACGCGCGGTCCTCTGAGTGGCAGGGAGGGCTTCTGTTTCCATGGACAGGTGCGCAGGTACCCTGTGAAACTGCTGTGACCTCTCAAGGGCGGGTCACCTGACCCCTCCAGGATGGGACAGGTGACCTCCCAAGGGTGGGTCACGAGACCCGGCAAGGGTGGGTCACGTGACCCCAAAAGGGAGGGTCACGAAAACCCTCAAGGGTGGGTCACGTGACCGCTCAGGGGTGGGTCACGTGACCCCTCAGGGGTGCGTCACCAGACCCCCCAGGGTGGGTCACGTGACCACTCATGGGTGCGTCACGGGACCCCCCAGGGGTCGTTTACGTGACCCCTCCGGTGTGGGTCACGTGACCCCTCAAGGGTGGGTCCGGAGACACCTCAAGGGTGGGTCCCGTGACCCGAGGAAGGCCTGTTGTGGGGAGCCTGAGTGAGCACGCGCGGCCCACGTATAGGCCCGAAACGAGCCAGCCGCGGCTCGGAGAAAAGCCATCTCCTGGGGGCCTCCCCATGTTCCTCCACTCCCCAGGGAGGGCCCCTTTACGGATGGAAGAAAAGGGGGATCTTCGCAGTGGTGGGTTCGGGCCAGAGGGGTCTGGGTGTTTGCCTCCACGTACGCCAGGTGCCCGCACACCGGGCCCAGGTGTTTGAGCCCCGTGGAGGCAGACGGCTGCTTATTGCTGGATGCAAGTGTCCTGCGGGGTCAAGGAAGGGCATGGGCACTCCCGGGCGACACAGGGCACCGGGCCCTTAGAGAGTTCCAAGGAAAATCCCCCGCCCAGGGCCCCGGTATCCAAGTCTGTCCTTAGCACACTGTCTGTGCGGGGCTGAGAGTCCTGCTGGGCAGTGTGGCCTAGGGGAAATCGCGCGGTCCTCTGAGTGGCAGGGAGGGCTTCTGTTTCCATGGACAGGTGCGCAGAGACCCTGTGAAACTGCTGTGACCTCTCAAGGGCGGGTCACCTGACCCCTCTAGGGTGGGACAAGTGACCTCCCAAGGCTGGGTCACGAGACCCCAAAAGGGTGGGTCACGTGACCCCAAAAGGGTGGGTCACGAAACCCCTCAAGGGTGGGTCATGTGACCCCTCAGGGGTGGGTCACGAGACCCCCCAGGGGTGGGTCACGTGACCCCTCAGGGGTGCGTCACGAGACCCCCCAGGGGTGGGTCACGTGACCCCGCAGGTGTGGGTCACGTGACCCCTCAGGGGTGGGTCATGTGACCCCTCAGGGGTGCGTCACGAGACCCCCCAGGGGTGGGTCACGTGACCCCGCAGGTGTGGGTCACGTGACCCCTCAGGGGTGGGTCACGAGACCCCCCAGGGGTGGGTCACGTGACCACTCAGGGGTGCGTCACGAGACCCCCCGGGGGTGGGTCACGTGACCCCTCAAGGGTGGGTCAGGAGACACCTCAAGGGTGGGCCCCGTGACCCCTCAGGGGTGGGTCACGAGACCCCTCAGGGGTGGGTCACGTGACCCCTCAGGGGTGCGTCAAGAGACCCCCCGGGGGTGGGTCACGTGACCCCTCAGGGGTGCGTCACGAGACCCCCCAGGGTTGGGTCACGTGACCCCGCAGGTGTGGGTCACGTGACCCCTCAGGGGTGGGTCACGTGGCCCCTCAAGGGTGGGTCACGAGACCCCTCAGGGGTGGGTCACGTGACCCCTCAAGGGTGGGTCACGAGACCCCCCAGGGGTGGGTCATGTGACCCCAAAAGGGTGGGTCATGAAACCCCTCAAGTGTGGGTCACGTGACCCCTCAGGGGTGGGTCACGAGACCCCCCAGGGGTGGGTCACGTGACCCCTCAGGGGTGCGTCACGAGACCCCCCAGGGTTGGGTCACGTGACCCCGCAGGTGTGGGTCACGTGACCCCTCAGGGGTGGGTCACGTGGCCCCTCAAGGGTGGGTCACGAGACCCCTCAGGGGTGGGTCACGTGACCCCTCAAGGGTGGGTCACGAGACCCCCCAGGGGTGGGTCACGTGACCCCTCAGGGGTGCGTCACGAGACCCCCCGGGGGTGGGTCACGTGACCCCTCAAGGGTGGGTCAGGAGACACCTCAAGGGTGGGCCCCGTGACCCGAGGGAGGCCTGTTGTGGGGAGCCTGAGTGCGCACGCGCGGCCCACGTATAGGCCCGAAAGGAGCCAGCCGCGGCTCGGAGAAAAGCCATGTCCTGGGGGCTTCCCCGTGTTCCTCCACTCCTCAAGGAGGACCCCTTTACGGATGGAAGAAAAGTGGGATCTTCGCAGTGGTGGGTTCGGGCCAGAGGGGTCTGCGGGTTTGCCTGCACGAACGCCAGGTGCTCGCACAACGGGCCCAGGTGTTTGAGCCCCGTGGAGGCAGAGGGCTGCTTATTGCTGGATGATAGTGTCCTGCAGGGTTAAGGGATGGCGTGGGCACTCCCAGGGCGACAGAGGGCACCTGGCCTTTAGAGAGTTCCCTGGAAAATTCCCCCCCCCAGGCCCCTGGTCCACAAGTCTATCCTGCGCACAGTGTCTGTGCGAGGCTGGGAGTGCTTCTGGGGAGTGTTCCCCAGCGGAAATCGCGTGGTCCTTTAGGTGACAGGGAGGGCTCCTGTGTCCTCGGACAGGTGCCCAGGGACCCTGTGGAACTGCTGTGACCTCTAAAGGATGGGTCAGGTGAGCCGAGGAAGGCGTGTGCTTGGGAGCCTGAGTGCGCATGCGCGGCCCACGTATAGGCCCGAAACGAGCCAGCCGCGGCTCGGAGAAAAGCCATCTCCTGGGGGCCTCCCCATGTTCCTCCACTCCCCAGGGAGGGCCCCTTTACGGATGGAAGAAAAGGGGGATCTTCGCAGTGGTGGGTTCGGGCCAGAGGGGTCTGGGTGTTTGCCTCCACGTACGCCAGGTGCCCGCACACCGGGCCCAGGTGTTTGAGCCCCGTGGAGGCAGACGGCTGCTTATTGCTGGATGCAAGTGTCCTGCGGGGTCAAGGAAGGGCATGGGCACTCCCGGGCGACACAGGGCACCGGGCCCTTAGAGAGTTCCAAGGAAAATCCCCCGCCCAGGGCCCCGGTATCCAAGTCTGTCCTTAGCACACTGTCTGTGCGGGGCTGAGAGTGCTGCTGGGCAGTGTGGCCTAGGGGAAATCGCGCGGTCCTCTGAGTGGCAGGGAGGGCTTCTGTTTCCATGGACAGGTGAGCAGAGACCCTGTGAAACTGCTGTGACCTCTCAAGGGCGGGTCACCTGACCCCTCCAGGGTGGGACAAGTGACCTCCCAAGGCTGGGTCACGAGACCCCAAAAGGGTGGGTCACGTGACCCCAAAAGGGTGGGTCACGAAACCCCTCAAGGGTGGGTCATGCGACCCCTCAGGGGTGGGTCACGAGACCCCCCAGGGGTGGGTCACGTGACCCCTCAGGGGTGCGTCACGAGACCCCCCAGGGTTGGGTCACGTGACCCCGCAGGTGTGGGTCACGTGACCCCTCAGGGGTGGGTCACGTGGCCCCTCAAGGGTGGGTCACGAGACCCCTCAGGGGTGGGTCACGTGACCCCTCAAGGGTGGGTCACGAGACCCCCCAGGGGTGGGCCACGTGACCCCTCAGGGGTGCGTCACGAGACCCCCCGGGGGTGGGTCACGTGACCCCTCAAGGGTGGGTCAGGAGACACCTCAAGGGTGGGCCCCGTGACCCGAGGGAGGCCTGTTGTGGGGAGCCTGAGTGCGCACGCGCGGCCCACGTATAGGCCCGAAAGGAGCCAGCCGCGGCTCGGAGAAAAGCCATCTCCTGGGGGCTTCCCCGTGTTCCTCCACTCCTCAAGGAGGACCCCTTTACGGATGGAAGAAAAGTGGGATCTTCGCAGTGGTGGGTTCGGGCCAGAGGGGTCTGCGGGTTTGCCTGCACGAACGCCAGGTGCTCGCACAACGGGCCCAGGTTTTTGAGCCCCGTGGAGGCAGAGGGCTGCTTATTGCTGGATGATAGTGTCCTGCAGGGTTAAGGGATGGCGTGGGCACTCCCAGGGCGACAGAGGGCACCTGGCCTTTAGAGAGTTCCCTGGAAAATTCCCCCCCCCAGGCCCCTGGTCCACAAGTCTATCCTGCGCACAGTGTCTGTGCGAGGCTGGGAGTGCTTCTGGGGAGTGTTCCCCAGCGGAAATCGCGTGGTCCTTTAGGTGACAGGGAGGGCTCCTGTGTCCACGGACAGGTGCCCAGGGACCCTGTGGAACTGCTGTGACCTCTAAAGGGTGGGTCAGGTGAGCCGAGGAAGGCGTGTGCTTGGGAGCCTGAGTGCGCATGCGCGGCCCACGTATAGGCCCGAAAGGAGCCAGCAGCGGCTCGGAGAAAAGCCATCTCCTGGGGGCCTCCCCATGTTCCTCCACTCCCCAGGGAGGGCCCCTTTACGGATGGAAGAAAAGGGGGATCTTCGCAGTGGTGGGTTCGGGCCAGAGGGGTCTGGGGGTTTGCCTCCACGTACGCCAGGTGCCCGCACACCGGGCCCAGGTGTTTGAGCCCCGTGGAGGCAGACGGCTGCTTATTGCTGGATGCAAGTGTCCTGCGGGGTCAAGGAAGGGCATGGGCACTCCCGGGCGACACAGGGCACCGGGCCCTTAGAGAGTTCCAAGGAAAATCCCCCGCCCAGGGCCCCGGTATCCAAGTCTGTCCTTAGCACACTGTCTGTGCGGGGCTGAGAGTGCTGCTGGGCAGTGTGGCCTAGGGGAAATCGCGCGGTCCTCTGAGTGGCAGGGAGGGCTTCTGTTTCCATGGACAGGTGCGCAGAGACCCTGTGAAACTGCTGTGACCTCTCAAGGGCGGGTCACCTGACCCCTCAAGGGTGGGACAAGTGACCTCCCAAGGCTGGGTCACGAGACCCCAAAAGGGTGGGTCACGTGACCCCAAAAGGGTGGGTCACGAAACCCCTCAAGGGTGGGTCATGTGACCCCTCAGGGGTGGGTCACGAGACCCCCCAGGGGTGGGTCACGTGACCCCTCAGGGGTGCGTCACGAGACCCCCCAGGGGTGGGTCACGTGACCCCGCAGGTGTGGGTCACGTGACCCCTCAGGGGTGGGTCACGAGACCCCCCAGGGGTGGGTCACGTGACCCCTCAGGGGTGCGTCACGAGACCCCCCGGGGGTGGGTCACGTGACCCCTCAAGGGTGGGTCAGGAGACACCTCAAGGGTGGGCCCCGTGACCCGAGGGAGGCCTGTTGTGGGGAGCCTGAGTGCGCACGCGCGGCCCACGTATAGGCCCGAAAGGAGCCAGCCGCGGCTCGGAGAAAAGCCATCTCCTGGGGGCTTCCCCGTGTTCCTCCACTCCTCAAGGAGGACCCCTTTACGGATGGAAGAAAAGTGGGATCTTCGCAGTGGTGGGTTCGGGCCAGAGGGGTCTGCGGGTTTGCCTGCACGAACGCCAGGTGCTCGCACAACGGGCCCAGGTTTTTGAGCCCCGTGGAGGCAGAGGGCTGCTTATTGCTGGATGATAGTGTCCTGCAGGGTTAAGGGATGGCGTGGGCACTCCCAGGGCGACAGAGGGCACCTGGCCTTTAGCGAGTTCCCTGGAAAATTCCCCCCCCCAGGCCCCTGGTCCACAAGTCTATCCTGCGCACAGTGTCTGTGCGAGGCTGGGAGTGCTTCTGGGGAGTGTTCCCCAGCGGAAATCGCGTGGTCCTTTAGGTGACAGGGAGGGCTCCTGTGTCCACGGACAGGTGCCCAGGGACCCTGTGGAACTGCTGTGACCTCTAAAGGGTGGGTCAGGTGAGCCGAGGAAGGCGTGTGCTTGGGAGCCTGAGTGCGCATGCGCGGCCCACGTATAGGCCCGAAACGAGCCAGCCGCGGCTCGGAGAAAAGCCATCTCCTGGGGGCCTCCCCATGTTCCTCCACTCCCCAGGGAGGGCCCCTTTACGGATGGAAGAAAAGGGGGATCTTCGCAGTGGTGGGTTCGGGCCAGAGGGGTCTGGGGGTTTGCCTCCACGTACGCCAGGTGCCCGCACACCGGGCCCAGGTGTTTGAGCCCCGTGGAGGCAGACGGCTGCTTATTGCTGGATGCAAGTGTCCTGCGGGGTCAAGGAAGGGCATGGGCACTCCCGGGCGACACAGGGCACCGGGCCCTTAGAGAGTTCCATGGAAAATCCCCCGCCCAGGGCCCCGGTATCCAAGTCTGTCCTTAGCACACTGTCTGTGCGGGGCTGAGAGTGCTGCTGGGCAGTGTGGCCTAGGGGAAATCGCGCAGTCCTCTGAGTGGCAGGGAGGGCTTCTGTTTCCATGGACAGGTGCGCAGGGACCCTGTGAAACTGCTGTGACCTCTCAAGGGCGGGTCACCTGACCCCTCCAGGGTGGGACAGGTGACCTCCCAAGGCTGGGTCACGAGACCCCAAAAGGGTGGGTCACGTGACCCCAAAAGGGTGGGTCATGAAACCCCTCAAGTGTGGGTCACGTGACCCCTCAGGGGTGGGTCACGAGACCCCCCAGGGGTGGGTCACGTGACCCCTCAGGGGTGCGTCACGAGACCCCCCAGGGTTGGGTCACGTGACCCCGCAGGTGTGGGTCACGTGACCCCTCAGGGGTGGGTCACGTGGCCCCTCAAGGGTGGGTCACGAGACCCCTCAGGGGTGGGTCACGTGACCCCTCAAGGGTGGGTCACGAGACCCCCCAGGGGTGCGTCACGAGACCCCCCGGGGGTGGGTCACGTGACCCCTCAAGGGTGGGTCAGGAGACACCTCAAGGGTGGGCCCCGTGACCCGAGGGAGGCCTGTTGTGGGGAGCCTGAGTGCGCACGCGCGGCCCACGTATAGGCCCGAAAGGAGGCAGCCGCGGCTCGGAGAAAAGCCATGTCCTGGGGGCTTCCCCGTGTTCCTCCACTCCTCAAGGAGGACCCCTTTACGGATGGAAGAAAAGTGGGATCTTCGCAGTGGTGGGTTCGGGCCAGAGGGGTCTGCGGGTTTGCCTGCACGAACGCCAGGTGCTCGCACAACGGGCCCAGGTGTTTGAGCCCCGTGGAGGCAGAGGGCTGCTTATTGCTGGATGATAGTGTCCTGCAGGGTTAAGGGATGGCGTGGGCACTCCCAGGGCGACAGAGGGCACCTGGCCTTTAGAGAGTTCCCTGGAAAATTCCCCCCCCCAGGCCCCTGGTCCACAAGTCTATCCTGCGCACAGTGTCTGTGCGAGGCTGGGAGTGCTTCTGGGGAGTGTTCCCCAGCGGAAATCGCGTGGTCCTTTAGGTGACAGGGAGGGCTCCTGTGTCCTCGGACAGGTGCCCAGGGACCCTGTGGAACTGCTGTGACCTCTAAAGGATGGGTCAGGTGAGCCGAGGAAGGCGTGTGCTTGGGAGCCTGAGTGCGCATGCGCGGCCCACGTATAGGCCCGAAACGAGCCAGCCGCGGCTCGGAGAAAAGCCATCTCCTGGGGGCCTCCCCATGTTCCTCCACTCCCCAGGGAGGGCCCCTTTACGGATGGAAGAAAAGGGGGATCTTCGCAGTGGTGGGTTCGGGCCAGAGGGGTCTGGGTGTTTGCCTCCACGTACGCCAGGTGCCCGCACACCGGGCCCAGGTGTTTGAGCCCCGTGGAGGCAGACGGCTGCTTATTGCTGGATGCAAGTGTCCTGCGGGGTCAAGGAAGGGCATGGGCACTCCCGGGCGACACAGGGCACCGGGCCCTTAGAGAGTTCCAAGGAAAATCCCCCGCCCAGGGCCCCGGTATCCAAGTCTGTCCTTAGCACACTGTCTGTGCGGGGCTGAGAGTGCTGCTGGGCAGTGTGGCCTAGGGGAAATCGCGCGGTCCTCTGAGTGGCAGGGAGGGCTTCTGTTTCCATGGACAGGTGAGCAGAGACCCTGTGAAACTGCTGTGACCTCTCAAGGGCGGGTCACCTGAACCCTCCAGGGTGGGACAAGTGACCTCCCAAGGCTGGGTCACGAGACCCCAAAAGGGTGGGTCACGTGACCCCAAAAGGGTGGGTCACGAAACCCCTCAAGGGTGGGTCATGCGACCCCTCAGGGGTGGGTCACGAGACCCCCCAGGGGTGGGTCACGTGACCCCTCAGGGGTGCGTCACGAGACCCCCCAGGGGTGGGTCACGTGACCCCGCATGTGTGGGTCACGTGACCCCTCAGGGGTGGGTCACGAGACCCCCCAGGGGTGGGTCACGTGACCCCTCAGGGGTGCGTCACGAGACCCCCCGGGGGTGGGTCACGTGACCCCTCAAGGGTGGGTCAGGAGACACCTCAAGGGTGGGCCCCGTGACCCGAGGGAGGCCTGTTGTGGGGAGCCTGAGTGCGCACGCGCGGCCCACGTATAGGCCCGAAAGGAGCCAGCCGCGGCTCGGAGAAAAGCCATCTCCTGGGGGCTTCCCCGTGTTCCTCCACTCCTCAAGGAGGACCCCTTTACGGATGGAAGAAAAGTGGGATCTTCGCAGTGGTGGGTTCGGGCCAGAGGGGTCTGCTGGTTTGCCTGCACGAACGCCAGGTGCTCGCACAACGGGCCCAGGTTTTTGAGCCCCGTGGAGGCAGAGGGCTGCTTATTGCTGGATGATAGTGTCCTGCAGGGTTAAGGGATGGCGTGGGCACTCCCAGGACGACAGAGGGCACCTGGCCTTTAGCGAGTTCCCTGGAAAATTCCCCCCCCCAGGCCCCTGGTCCACAAGTCTATCCTGCGCACAGTGTCTGTGCGAGGCTGGGAGTGCTTCTGGGGAGTGTTCCCCAGCGGAAATCGCGTGGTCCTTTAGGTGACAGGGAGGGCTCCTGTGTCCACGGACAGGTGCCCAGGGACCCTGTGGAACTGCTGTGACCTCTAAAGGGTGGGTCAGGTGAGCCGAGGAAGGCGTGTGCTTGGGAGCCTGAGTGCGCATGCGCGGCCCACGTATAGGCCCGAAACGAGCCAGCCGCGGCTCGGAGAAAAGCCATCTCCTGGGGGCCTCCCCATGTTCCTCCACTCCCCAGGGAGGGCCCCTTTACGATGGAAGAAAAGGGGGATCTTCGCAGTGGTGGTTCGGGCCAGAGGGGTCTGGGGGTTTGCCTCCACGTACGCCAGGTGCCCGCACACCGGGCCCAGGTGTTTGAGCCCCGTGGAGGCAGACGGCTGCTTATTGCTGGATGCAAGTGTCCTGCGGGGTCAAGGAAGGGCATGGGCACTCCCGGGCGACACAGGGCACCGGGCCCTTAGAGAGTTCCAAGGAAAATCCCCCGCCCAGGGCCCCGGTATCCAAGTCTGTCCTTAGCACACTGTCTGTGCGGGGCTGAGAGTGCTGCTGGGCAGTGTGGCCTAGGGGAAATCGCGCGGTCCTCTGAGTGGCAGGGAGGGCTTCTGTTTCCATGGACAGGTGAGCAGAGACCCTGTGAAACTGCTGTGACCTCTCAAGGGCGGGTCACCTGACCCCTCCAGGGTGGGACAAGTGACCTCCCAAGGCTGGGTCACGAGACCCCAAAAGGGTGGGTCACGTGACCCCAAAAGGGTGGGTCACGAAACCCCTCAAGGGTGGGTCACGTGACCGCTCAGGGGTGGGTCACGTGACCCCTCAGGGGTGCGTCACCAGACCCCCCAGGGTGGGTCACGTGACCACTCATGGGTGCGTCACGGGACCCCCCAGGGTCGTTTACGTGACCCCTCCGGTGTGGGTCACGTGACCCCTCAAGGGTGGGTCCGGAGACACCTCAAGGGTGGGTCCCGTGACCCGAGGAAGGCCTGTTGTGGGGAGCCTGAGTGCACACGCGCGGCCCACGTATAGGCCCGAAACGAGCCAGCCGCGGCTCGGAGAAAAGCCATCTCCTGGGGGCCTCCCCATGTTCCTCCACTCCCAGGGAGGGCCCCTTTACGGATGGAAGAAAAGGGGGATCTTCGCAGTGGTGGATTCGGGCCAGAGGGGTCTGGGTGTTTGCCTCCACGTACGCCAGGTGCCCGCACACCGGGCCCAGGTGTTTGAGCCCCGTGGAGGCAGACGGCTGCTTATTGCTGGATGCAAGTGTCCTGCGGGGTCAAGGAAGGGCATGGGCACTCCCGGGCGACACAGGGCACCGGGCCCTTAGAGAGTTCCAAGGAAAATCCCCCGCCCAGGGCCCCGGTATCCAAGTCTGTCCTTAGCACACTGTCTGTGCGGGGCTGAGAGTCCTGCTGGGCAGTGTGGCCTAGGGGAAATCGCGCGGTCCTCTGAGTGGCAGGGAGGGCTTCTGTTTCCATGGACAGGGTGCGCAGAGACCCTGTGAAACTGCTGTGACCTCTCAAGGGCGGGTCACCTGACCCCTCTAGGGTGGGACAAGTGACCTCCCAAGGCTGGGTCACGAGACCCCAAAAGGGTGGGTCACGTGACCCCAAAAGGGTGGGTCACGAAACCCCTCAAGGGTGGGTCATGTGACCCCTCAGGGGTGGGTCACGAGACCCCCCAGGGGTGGGTCACGTGACCCCTCAGGGGTGCGTCACGAGACCCCCCAGGGGTGGGTCACGTGACCCCGCAGGTGTGGGTCACGTGACCCCTCAGGGGTGGGTCATGTGACCCCTCAGGGGTGCGTCACGAGACCCCCCAGGGGTGGGTCACGTGACCCCGCAGGTGTGGGTCACGTGACCCCTCAGGGGTGGGTCACGAGACCCCCCAGGGGTGGGTCACGTGACCACTCAGGGGTGCGTCACGAGACCCCCCGGGGGTGGGTCACGTGACCCCTCAAGGGTGGGTCAGGAGACACCTCAAGGGTGGGCCCCGTGACCCCTCAGGGGTGGGTCACGAGACCCCTCAGGGGTGGGTCACGTGACCCCTCAGGGGTGCGTCACGAGACCCCCGGGGGTGGGTCACGTGACCCCTCAGGGGTGCGTCACGAGACCCCCCAGGGTTGGGTCACGTGACCCCGCAGGTGTGGGTCACGTGACCCCTCAGGGGTGGGTCACGTGGCCCCTCAAGGGTGGGTCACGAGACCCCTCAGGGGTGGGTCACGTGACCCCTCAAGGGTGGGTCACGAGACCCCCCAGGGGTGGGTCATGTGACCCCAAAAGGGTGGGTCATGAAACCCCTCAAGTGTGGGTCACGTGACCCCTCAGGGGTGGGTCACGAGACCCCCCAGGGGTGGGTCACGTGACCCCTCAGGGGTGCGTCACGAGACCCCCCAGGGTTGGGTCACGTGACCCCGCAGGTGTGGGTCACGTGACCCCTCAGGGGTGGGTCACGTGGCCCCTCAAGGGTGGGTCACGAGACCCCTCAGGGGTGGGTCACGTGACCCCTCAAGGGTGGGTCACGAGACCCCCCAGGGGTGGGTCACGTGACCCCTCAGGGGTGCGTCACGAGACCCCCCGGGGGTGGGTCACGTGACCCCTCAAGGGTGGGTCAGGAGACACCTCAAGGGTGGGCCCCGTGACCCGAGGGAGGCCTGTTGTGGGGAGCCTGAGTGCGCACGCGCGGCCCACGTATAGGCCCGAAAGGAGCCAGCCGCGGCTCGGAGAAAAGCCATCTCCTGGGGGCTTCCCCGTGTTCCTCCACTCCTCAAGGAGGACCCCTTTACGGATGGAAGAAAAGTGGGATCTTCGCAGTGGTGGGTTCGGGCCAGAGGGGTCTGCGGGTTTGCCTGCACGAACGCCAGGTGCTCGCACAACGGGCCCAGGTGTTTGAGCCCCGTGGAGGCAGAGGGCTGCTTATTGCTGGATGATAGTGTCCTGCAGGGTTAAGGGATGGCGTGGGCACTCCCAGGGCGACAGAGGGCACCTGGCCTTTAGAGAGTTCCCTGGAAAATTCCCCCCCCCAGGCCCCTGGTCCACAAGTCTATCCTGCGCACAGTGTCTGTGCGAGGCTGGGAGTGCTTCTGGGGAGTGTTCCCCAGCGGAAATCGCGTGGTCCTTTAGGTGACAGGGAGGGCTCCTGTGTCCTCGGACAGGTGCCCAGGGACCCTGTGGAACTGCTGTGACCTCTAAAGGATGGGTCAGGTGAGCCGAGGAAGGCGTGTGCTTGGGAGCCTGAGTGCGCATGCGCGGCCCACGTATAGGCCCGAAACGAGCCAGCCGCGGCTCGGAGAAAAGCCATCTCCTGGGGGCCTCCCCATGTTCCTCCACTCCCCAGGGAGGGCCCCTTTACGGATGGAAGAAAAGGGGGATCTTCGCAGTGGTGGGTTCGGGCCAGAGGGGTCTGGGTGTTTGCCTCCACGTACGCCAGGTGCCCGCACACCGGGCCCAGGTGTTTGAGCCCCGTGGAGGCAGACGGCTGCTTATTGCTGGATGCAAGTGTCCTGCGGGGTCAAGGAAGGGCATGGGCACTCCCGGGCGACACAGGGCACCGGGCCCTTAGAGAGTTCCAAGGAAAATCCCCCGCCCAGGGCCCCGGTATCCAAGTCTGTCCTTAGCACACTGTCTGTGCGGGGCTGAGAGTGCTGCTGGGCAGTGTGGCCTAGGGGAAATCGCGCGGTCCTCTGAGTGGCAGGGAGGGCTTCTGTTTCCATGGACAGGTGAGCAGAGACCCTGTGAAACTGCTGTGACCTCTCAAGGGCGGGTCACCTGACCCCTCCAGGGTGGGACAAGTGACCTCCCAAGGCTGGGTCACGAGACCCCAAAAGGGTGGGTCACGTGACCCCAAAAGGGTGGGTCACGAAACCCCTCAAGGGTGGGTCATGCGACCCCTCAGGGGTGGGTCACGAGACCCCCCAGGGGTGGGTCACGTGACCCCTCAGGGGTGCGTCACGAGACCCCCCAGGGTTGGGTCACGTGACCCCGCAGGTGTGGGTCACGTGACCCCTCAGGGGTGGGTCACGTGGCCCCTCAAGGGTGGGTCACGAGACCCCTCAGGGGTGGGTCACGTGACCCCTCAAGGGTGGGTCACGAGACCCCCCAGGGGTGGGCCACGTGACCCCTCAGGGGTGCGTCACGAGACCCCCCGGGGGTGGGTCACGTGACCCCTCAAGGGTGGGTCAGGAGACACCTCAAGGGTGGGCCCCGTGACCCGAGGGAGGCCTGTTGTGGGGAGCCTGAGTGCGCACGCGCGGCCCACGTATAGGCCCGAAAGGAGCCAGCCGCGGCTCGGAGAAAAGCCATCTCCTGGGGGCTTCCCCGTGTTCCTCCACTCCTCAAGGAGGACCCCTTTACGGATGGAAGAAAAGTGGGATCTTCGCAGTGGTGGGTTCGGGCCAGAGGGGTCTGCGGGTTTGCCTGCACGAACGCCAGGTGCTCGCACAACGGGCCCAGGTTTTTGAGCCCCGTGGAGGCAGAGGGCTGCTTATTGCTGGATGATAGTGTCCTGCAGGGTTAAGGGATGGCGTGGGCACTCCCAGGGCGACAGAGGGCACCTGGCCTTTAGCGAGTTCCCTGGAAAATTCCCCCCCCCAGGCCCCTGGTCCACAAGTCTATCCTGCGCACAGTGTCTGTGCGAGGCTGGGAGTGCTTCTGGGGAGTGTTCCCCAGCGGAAATCGCGTGGTCCTTTAGGTGACAGGGAGGGCTCCTGTGTCCACGGACAGGTGCCCAGGGACCCTGTGGAACTGCTGTGACCTCTAAAGGGTGGGTCAGGTGAGCCGAGGAAGGCGTGTGCTTGGGAGCCTGAGTGCGCATGCGCGGCCCACGTATAGGCCCGAAACGAGCCAGCCGCGGCTCGGAGAAAAGCCATCTCCTGGGGGCCTCCCCATGTTCCTCCACTCCCCAGGGAGGGCCCCTTTACGGATGGAAGAAAAGGGGGATCTTCGCAGTGGTGGGTTCGGGCCAGAGGGGTCTGGGGGTTTGCCTCCACGTACGCCAGGTGCCCGCACACCGGGCCCAGGTGTTTGAGCCCCGTGGAGGCAGACGGCTGCTTATTGCTGGATGCAAGTGTCCTGCGGGGTCAAGGAAGGGCATGGGCACTCCCGGGCGACACAGGGCACCGGGCCCTTAGAGAGTTCCATGGAAAATCCCCCGCCCAGGGCCCCGGTATCCAAGTCTGTCCTTAGCACACTGTCTGTGCGGGGCTGAGAGTGCTGCTGGGCAGTGTGGCCTAGGGGAAATCGCGCGGTCCTCTGAGTGGCAGGGAGGGCTTCTGTTTCCATGGACAGGTGCGCAGGGACCCTGTGAAACTGCTGTGACCTCTCAAGGGCGGGTCACCTGACCCCTCCAGGGTGGGACAGGTGACCACCCATGGCTGGGTCACGAGACCCCAAAAGGGTGGGTCACGTGACCCCAAAAGGGTGGGTCACGAAACCCCTCAAGGGTGGGTCATGTGACCCCTCAGGGGTGGGTCACGAGACCCCCCAGGGGTGGGTCACGTGACCCCTCAGGGGTGCGTCACGAGACCCCCCAGGGGTGGGTCACGTGACCCCGCAGGTGTGGGTCACGTGACCCCTCAGGGGTGGGTCACGAGACCCCCCAGGGGTGGGTCACGTGACCCCTCAGGGGTGCGTCACGAGACCCCCCGGGGGTGGGTCACGTGACCCCTCAAGGGTGGGTCAGGAGACACCTCAAGGGTGGGCCCCGTGACCCGAGGGAGGCCTGTTGTGGGGAGCCTGAGTGCGCACGCGCGGCCCACGTATAGGCCCGAAAGGAGCCAGCCGCGGCTCGGAGAAAAGCCATCTCCTGGGGGCTTCCCCGTGTTCCTCCACTCCTCAAGGAGGACCCCTTTACGGATGGAAGAAAAGTGGGATCTTCGCAGTGGTGGGTTCGGGCCAGAGGGGTCTGCGGGTTTGCCTGCACGAACGCCAGGTGCTCGCACAACGGGCCCAGGTTTTTGAGCCCCGTGGAGGCAGAGGGCTGCTTATTGCTGGATGATAGTGTCCTGCAGGGTTAAGGGATGGCGTGGGCACTCCCAGGACGACAGAGGGCACCTGGCCTTTAGCGAGTTCCCTGGAAAATTCCCCCCCCCAGGCCCCTGGTCCACAAGTCTATCCTGCGCACAGTGTCTGTGCGAGGCTGGGAGTGCTTCTGGGGAGTGTTCCCCAGCGGAAATCGCGTGGTCCTTTAGGTGACAGGGAGGGCTCCTGTGTCCACGGACAGGTGCCCAGGGACCCTGTGGAACTGCTGTGACCTCTAAAGGGTGGGTCAGGTGAGCCGAGGAAGGCGTGTGCTTGGGAGCCTGAGTGCGCATGCGCGGCCCACGTATAGGCCCGAAACGAGCCAGCCGCGGCTCGGAGAAAAGCCATCTCCTGGGGGCCTCCCCATGTTCCTCCACTCCCCAGGGAGGGCCCCTTTACGGATGGAAGAAAAGGGGGATCTTCGCAGTGGTGGTTTCGGGCCAGAGGGGTCTGGGTGTTTGCCTCCACGTACGCCAGGTGCCCGCACACCGGGCCCAGGTGTTTGAGCCCCGTGGAGGCAGACGGCTGCTTATTGCTGGATGCAAGTGTCCTGCGGGGTCAAGGAAGGGCATGGGCACTCTCGGGCGACACAGGGCACCGGGCCCTTAGAGAGTTCCAAGGAAAATCCCCCGCCCAGGGCCCCGGTATCCAAGTCTGTCCTTAGCACACTGTCTGTGCGGGGCTGAGAGTGCTGCTGGGCAGTGTGGCCTAGGGGAAATCGCGCGGTCCTCTGAGTGGCAGGGAGGGCTTCTGTTTCCATGGACAGGTGAGCAGAGACCCTGTGAAACTGCTGTGACCTCTCAAGGGCGGGTCACCTGACCCCTCCAGGGTGGGACAAGTGACCTCCCAAGGATGGGTCACGAGACCCCAAAAGGGTGGGTCACGTGACCCCAAAAGGGTGGGTCACGAAACCCCTCAAGGGTGGGTCAAGTGACCCCTCAGGGGTGGGTCACGAGACCCCCCAGGGGTGGGTCACGTGACCCCTCAGGGGTGCGTCACGAGACCCCCCAGGGGTGGGTCACGTGACCCCGCAGGTGTGGGTCACGTGACCCCTCAGGGGTGGGTCACGAGACCCCCCAGGGGTGGGTCACGTGACCCCTCAGGGGTGCGTCACGAGACCCCCCGGGGGTGGGTCACGTGACCCCTCAAGGGTGGGTCAGGAGACACCTCAAGGGTGGGCCCCGTGACCCGAGGGAGGCCTGTTGTGGGGAGCCTGAGTGCGCACGCAGGGCGCACGTATAGGCCCGAAAGGAGCCAGCAGCGGCTCGGAGAAAAGCCATCTCCTGGGGGCCTCCCCATGTTCCTCCACTCCTCAAGGAGGACCCCTTTACGGATGGAAGAAAAGGGAGATCTTCGCAGTGGTGGGTTCGGGCCAGAGGGGTCTGGGGGTTTGCCTCCACGTACGCCAGGTGCATGCACACCGGGCCCAGGTGTTTGAGCCCCGTGGAGGCAGACGGCTGCTTATTGCTGAATGCAAGTGTCCTGCGGGGTCAAGGAAGGGCATGGGCACTCCCGGGCGACACAGGGCACCGGGCCCTTAGAGAGTTCCATGGAAAATCCCCCGCCCAGGGCCCCGGTATCCAAGTCTGTCCTTAGCACACTGTCTGTGCGGGGCTGAGAGTGCTGCTGTGCAGTGTGGCCTACGGGAAATCGCGCGGTCCTCTGAGAGGCAAGGAGGGCTTCTGTTTCCATGGACAGGTGCGCAGGGACCCTGTGAAACTGCTGTGACCTCTCAAGGGCGGGTCACCTGACCCCTCCAGGCTGGGACAGGTGACCTCCCAAGGGTGGGTCACGAGACCCCGCAAGGGTGGGTCACGTGACCCCAAAAGGGTGGGTCACGAAACCCCTCAAGGGTGGGTCACGTGACCCCTCAGGGGTGCGTCACGAGACCCCCCAGGGGTGTGTCACGTGACCCCTCGTGGGTGGGGTGGGTAACGTGACCCCTCAAGGTTGTGTCAGGAGGCACCACAAGGGTGGGTCCCGTGACCCGAGGGAGGCCTGTTGTGGGGAGCCTGAGTGCGCACGCGCGGCCCACGTATAGGCCCGAAACGAGCCAGCCGCGGCTCGGAGAAAAGCCATCTCCTGGGGGCCTCCCCATGTTCCTCCACTCCCCAGGGAGGGCCCCTTTACGGATGGAAGAAAAGGGGGATCTTCGCAGTGGTGGGTTCGGGCCAGAGGGGTCTGGGGGTTTGCCTCCACGTACGCCAGGTGCCCGCACACCGGGCCCAGGTGTTTGAGCCCCGTGGAGGCAGACGGCTGCTTATTGCTGGATGCAAGTGTCCTGCGGGGTCAAGGAAGGGCATGGGCACTCCCGGGCGACACAGGGCACCGGGCCCTTAGAGAGTTCCATGGAAAATCCCCCGCCCAGGGCCCCGGTATCCAAGTCTGTCCTTAGCACACTGTCTGTGCGGGGCTGAGACTGCTGCTATGCAGTGTGGCCTAGGGGAAAACGCGCGGTCCTCTGAGTGGCAGGGAGGGCTTCTGTTTCCATGGACAGGTGCGCAGGTACCCTGTGAAACTGCTGTGACCTCTCAAGGGCGGGTCACCTGACCCCTCCAGGATGGGACAGGTGACCTCCCAAGGGTGGGTCACGAGACCCGGCAAGGGTGGGTCACGTGACCCCAAAAGGGAGGGTCACGAAAACCCTCAAGGGTGGGTCACGTGACCGCTCAGGGGTGGGTCACGTGACCCCTCAGGGGTGCGTCACCAGACCCCCCAGGGTGGGTCACGTGACCACTCATGGGTGCGTCACGGGACCCCCCAGGGGTCGTTTACGTGACCCCTCCGGTGTGGGTCACGTGACCCCTCAAGGGTGGGTCCGGAGACACCTCAAGGGTGGGTCCCGTGACCCGAGGAAGGCCTGTTGTGGGGAGCCTGAGTGAGCACGCGCGGCCCACGTATAGGCCCGAAACGAGCCAGCCGCGGCTCGGAGAAAAGCCATCTCCTGGGGGCCTCCCCATGTTCCTCCACTCCCCAGGGAGGGCCCCTTTACGGATGGAAGAAAAGGGGGATCTTCGCAGTGGTGGGTTCGGGCCAGAGGGGTCTGGGTGTTTGCCTCCACGTACGCCAGGTGCCCGCACACCGGGCCCAGGTGTTTGAGCCCCGTGGAGGCAGACGGCTGCTTATTGCTGGATGCAAGTGTCCTGCGGGGTCAAGGAAGGGCATGGGCACTCCCGGGCGACACAGGGCACCGGGCCCTTAGAGAGTTCCAAGGAAAATCCCCCGCCCAGGGCCCCGGTATCCAAGTCTGTCCTTAGCACACTGTCTGTGCGGGGCTGAGAGTCCTGCTGGGCAGTGTGGCCTAGGGGAAATCGCGCGGTCCTCTGAGTGGCAGGGAGGGCTTCTGTTTCCATGGACAGGTGCGCAGAGACCCTGTGAAACTGCTGTGACCTCTCAAGGGCGGGTCACCTGACCCCTCTAGGGTGGGACAAGTGACCTCCCAAGGCTGGGTCACGAGACCCCAAAAGGGTGGGTCACGTGACCCCAAAAGGGTGGGTCACGAAACCCCTCAAGGGTGGGTCATGTGACCCCTCAGGGGTGGGTCACGAGACCCCCCAGGGGTGGGTCACGTGACCCCTCAGGGGTGCGTCACGAGACCCCCCAGGGGTGGGTCACGTGACCCCGCAGGTGTGGGTCACGTGACCCCTCAGGGGTGGGTCATGTGACCCCTCAGGGGTGCGTCACGAGACCCCCCAGGGGTGGGTCACGTGACCCCGCAGGTGTGGGTCACGTGACCCCTCAGGGGTGGGTCACGAGACCCCCCAGGGGTGGGTCACGTGACCACTCAGGGGTGCGTCACGAGACCCCCCGGGGGTGGGTCACGTGACCCCTCAAGGGTGGGTCAGGAGACACCTCAAGGGTGGGCCCCGTGACCCCTCAGGGGTGGGTCACGAGACCCCTCAGGGGTGGGTCACGTGACCCCTCAGGGGTGCGTCAAGAGACCCCCCGGGGGTGGGTCACGTGACCCCTCAGGGGTGCGTCACGAGACCCCCCAGGGTTGGGTCACGTGACCCCGCAGGTGTGGGTCACGTGACCCCTCAGGGGTGGGTCACGTGGCCCCTCAAGGGTGGGTCACGAGACCCCTCAGGGGTGGGTCACGTGACCCCTCAAGGGTGGGTCACGAGACCCCCCAGGGGTGGGTCATGTGACCCCAAAAGGGTGGGTCATGAAACCCCTCAAGTGTGGGTCACGTGACCCCTCAGGGGTGGGTCACGAGACCCCCCAGGGGTGGGTCACGTGACCCCTCAGGGGTGCGTCACGAGACCCCCCAGGGTTGGGTCACGTGACCCCGCAGGTGTGGGTCACGTGACCCCTCAGGGGTGGGTCACGTGGCCCCTCAAGGGTGGGTCACGAGACCCCTCAGGGGTGGGTCACGTGACCCCTCAAGGGTGGGTCACGAGACCCCCCAGGGGTGGGTCACGTGACCCCTCAGGGGTGCGTCACGAGACCCCCCGGGGGTGGGTCACGTGACCCCTCAAGGGTGGGTCAGGAGACACCTCAAGGGTGGGCCCCGTGACCCGAGGGAGGCCTGTTGTGGGGAGCCTGAGTGCGCACGCGCGGCCCACGTATAGGCCCGAAAGGAGCCAGCCGCGGCTCGGAGAAAAGCCATGTCCTGGGGGCTTCCCCGTGTTCCTCCACTCCTCAAGGAGGACCCCTTTACGGATGGAAGAAAAGTGGGATCTTCGCAGTGGTGGGTTCGGGCCAGAGGGGTCTGCGGGTTTGCCTGCACGAACGCCAGGTGCTCGCACAACGGGCCCAGGTGTTTGAGCCCCGTGGAGGCAGAGGGCTGCTTATTGCTGGATGATAGTGTCCTGCAGGGTTAAGGGATGGCGTGGGCACTCCCAGGGCGACAGAGGGCACCTGGCCTTTAGAGAGTTCCCTGGAAAATTCCCCCCCCCAGGCCCCTGGTCCACAAGTCTATCCTGCGCACAGTGTCTGTGCGAGGCTGGGAGTGCTTCTGGGGAGTGTTCCCCAGCGGAAATCGCGTGGTCCTTTAGGTGACAGGGAGGGCTCCTGTGTCCTCGGACAGGTGCCCAGGGACCCTGTGGAACTGCTGTGACCTCTAAAGGATGGGTCAGGTGAGCCGAGGAAGGCGTGTGCTTGGGAGCCTGAGTGCGCATGCGCGGCCCACGTATAGGCCCGAAACGAGCCAGCCGCGGCTCGGAGAAAAGCCATCTCCTGGGGGCCTCCCCATGTTCCTCCACTCCCCAGGGAGGGCCCCTTTACGGATGGAAGAAAAGGGGGATCTTCGCAGTGGTGGGTTCGGGCCAGAGGGGTCTGGGTGTTTGCCTCCACGTACGCCAGGTGCCCGCACACCGGGCCCAGGTGTTTGAGCCCCGTGGAGGCAGACGGCTGCTTATTGCTGGATGCAAGTGTCCTGCGGGGTCAAGGAAGGGCATGGGCACTCCCGGGCGACACAGGGCACCGGGCCCTTAGAGAGTTCCAAGGAAAATCCCCCGCCCAGGGCCCCGGTATCCAAGTCTGTCCTTAGCACACTGTCTGTGCGGGGCTGAGAGTGCTGCTGGGCAGTGTGGCCTAGGGGAAATCGCGCGGTCCTCTGAGTGGCAGGGAGGGCTTCTGTTTCCATGGACAGGTGAGCAGAGACCCTGTGAAACTGCTGTGACCTCTCAAGGGCGGGTCACCTGACCCCTCCAGGGTGGGACAAGTGACCTCCCAAGGCTGGGTCACGAGACCCCAAAAGGGTGGGTCACGTGACCCCAAAAGGGTGGGTCACGAAACCCCTCAAGGGTGGGTCATGCGACCCCTCAGGGGTGGGTCACGAGACCCCCCAGGGGTGGGTCACGTGACCCCTCAGGGGTGCGTCACGAGACCCCCCAGGGTTGGGTCACGTGACCCCGCAGGTGTGGGTCACGTGACCCCTCAGGGGTGGGTCACGTGGCCCCTCAAGGGTGGGTCACGAGACCCCTCAGGGGTGGGTCACGTGACCCCTCAAGGGTGGGTCACGAGACCCCCCAGGGGTGGGCCACGTGACCCCTCAGGGGTGCGTCACGAGACCCCCCGGGGGTGGGTCACGTGACCCCTCAAGGGTGGGTCAGGAGACACCTCAAGGGTGGGCCCCGTGACCCGAGGGAGGCCTGTTGTGGGGAGCCTGAGTGCGCACGCGCGGCCCACGTATAGGCCCGAAAGGAGCCAGCCGCGGCTCGGAGAAAAGCCATCTCCTGGGGGCTTCCCCGTGTTCCTCCACTCCTCAAGGAGGACCCCTTTACGGATGGAAGAAAAGTGGGATCTTCGCAGTGGTGGGTTCGGGCCAGAGGGGTCTGCGGGTTTGCCTGCACGAACGCCAGGTGCTCGCACAACGGGCCCAGGTTTTTGAGCCCCGTGGAGGCAGAGGGCTGCTTATTGCTGGATGATAGTGTCCTGCAGGGTTAAGGGATGGCGTGGGCACTCCCAGGGCGACAGAGGGCACCTGGCCTTTAGAGAGTTCCCTGGAAAATTCCCCCCCCCAGGCCCCTGGTCCACAAGTCTATCCTGCGCACAGTGTCTGTGCGAGGCTGGGAGTGCTTCTGGGGAGTGTTCCCCAGCGGAAATCGCGTGGTCCTTTAGGTGACAGGGAGGGCTCCTGTGTCCACGGACAGGTGCCCAGGGACCCTGTGGAACTGCTGTGACCTCTAAAGGGTGGGTCAGGTGAGCCGAGGAAGGCGTGTGCTTGGGAGCCTGAGTGCGCATGCGCGGCCCACGTATAGGCCCGAAAGGAGCCAGCAGCGGCTCGGAGAAAAGCCATCTCCTGGGGGCCTCCCCATGTTCCTCCACTCCCCAGGGAGGGCCCCTTTACGGATGGAAGAAAAGGGGGATCTTCGCAGTGGTGGGTTCGGGCCAGAGGGGTCTGGGGGTTTGCCTCCACGTACGCCAGGTGCCCGCACACCGGGCCCAGGTGTTTGAGCCCCGTGGAGGCAGACGGCTGCTTATTGCTGGATGCAAGTGTCCTGCGGGGTCAAGGAAGGGCATGGGCACTCCCGGGCGACACAGGGCACCGGGCCCTTAGAGAGTTCCAAGGAAAATCCCCCGCCCAGGGCCCCGGTATCCAAGTCTGTCCTTAGCACACTGTCTGTGCGGGGCTGAGAGTGCTGCTGGGCAGTGTGGCCTAGGGGAAATCGCGCGGTCCTCTGAGTGGCAGGGAGGGCTTCTGTTTCCATGGACAGGTGCGCAGAGACCCTGTGAAACTGCTGTGACCTCTCAAGGGCGGGTCACCTGACCCCTCAAGGGTGGGACAAGTGACCTCCCAAGGCTGGGTCACGAGACCCCAAAAGGGTGGGTCACGTGACCCCAAAAGGGTGGGTCACGAAACCCCTCAAGGGTGGGTCATGTGACCCCTCAGGGGTGGGTCACGAGACCCCCCAGGGGTGGGTCACGTGACCCCTCAGGGGTGCGTCACGAGACCCCCCAGGGGTGGGTCACGTGACCCCGCAGGTGTGGGTCACGTGACCCCTCAGGGGTGGGTCACGAGACCCCCCAGGGGTGGGTCACGTGACCCCTCAGGGGTGCGTCACGAGACCCCCCGGGGGTGGGTCACGTGACCCCTCAAGGGTGGGTCAGGAGACACCTCAAGGGTGGGCCCCGTGACCCGAGGGAGGCCTGTTGTGGGGAGCCTGAGTGCGCACGCGCGGCCCACGTATAGGCCCGAAAGGAGCCAGCCGCGGCTCGGAGAAAAGCCATCTCCTGGGGGCTTCCCCGTGTTCCTCCACTCCTCAAGGAGGACCCCTTTACGGATGGAAGAAAAGTGGGATCTTCGCAGTGGTGGGTTCGGGCCAGAGGGGTCTGCGGGTTTGCCTGCACGAACGCCAGGTGCTCGCACAACGGGCCCAGGTTTTTGAGCCCCGTGGAGGCAGAGGGCTGCTTATTGCTGGATGATAGTGTCCTGCAGGGTTAAGGGATGGCGTGGGCACTCCCAGGGCGACAGAGGGCACCTGGCCTTTAGCGAGTTCCCTGGAAAATTCCCCCCCCCAGGCCCCTGGTCCACAAGTCTATCCTGCGCACAGTGTCTGTGCGAGGCTGGGAGTGCTTCTGGGGAGTGTTCCCCAGCGGAAATCGCGTGGTCCTTTAGGTGACAGGGAGGGCTCCTGTGTCCACGGACAGGTGCCCAGGGACCCTGTGGAACTGCTGTGACCTCTAAAGGGTGGGTCAGGTGAGCCGAGGAAGGCGTGTGCTTGGGAGCCTGAGTGCGCATGCGCGGCCCACGTATAGGCCCGAAACGAGCCAGCCGCGGCTCGGAGAAAAGCCATCTCCTGGGGGCCTCCCCATGTTCCTCCACTCCCCAGGGAGGGCCCCTTTACGGATGGAAGAAAAGGGGGATCTTCGCAGTGGTGGGTTCGGGCCAGAGGGGTCTGGGGGTTTGCCTCCACGTACGCCAGGTGCCCGCACACCGGGCCCAGGTGTTTGAGCCCCGTGGAGGCAGACGGCTGCTTATTGCTGGATGCAAGTGTCCTGCGGGGTCAAGGAAGGGCATGGGCACTCCCGGGCGACACAGGGCACCGGGCCCTTAGAGAGTTCCATGGAAAATCCCCCGCCCAGGGCCCCGGTATCCAAGTCTGTCCTTAGCACACTGTCTGTGCGGGGCTGAGAGTGCTGCTGGGCAGTGTGGCCTAGGGGAAATCGCGCAGTCCTCTGAGTGGCAGGGAGGGCTTCTGTTTCCATGGACAGGTGCGCAGGGACCCTGTGAAACTGCTGTGACCTCTCAAGGGCGGGTCACCTGACCCCTCCAGGGTGGGACAGGTGACCTCCCAAGGCTGGGTCACGAGACCCCAAAAGGGTGGGTCACGTGACCCCAAAAGGGTGGGTCATGAAACCCCTCAAGTGTGGGTCACGTGACCCCTCAGGGGTGGGTCACGAGACCCCCCAGGGGTGGGTCACGTGACCCCTCAGGGGTGCGTCACGAGACCCCCCAGGGTTGGGTCACGTGACCCCGCAGGTGTGGGTCACGTGACCCCTCAGGGGTGGGTCACGTGGCCCCTCAAGGGTGGGTCACGAGACCCCTCAGGGGTGGGTCACGTGACCCCTCAAGGGTGGGTCACGAGACCCCCCAGGGGTGCGTCACGAGACCCCCCGGGGGTGGGTCACGTGACCCCTCAAGGGTGGGTCAGGAGACACCTCAAGGGTGGGCCCCGTGACCCGAGGGAGGCCTGTTGTGGGGAGCCTGAGTGCGCACGCGCGGCCCACGTATAGGCCCGAAAGGAGGCAGCCGCGGCTCGGAGAAAAGCCATGTCCTGGGGGCTTCCCCGTGTTCCTCCACTCCTCAAGGAGGACCCCTTTACGGATGGAAGAAAAGTGGGATCTTCGCAGTGGTGGGTTCGGGCCAGAGGGGTCTGCGGGTTTGCCTGCACGAACGCCAGGTGCTCGCACAACGGGCCCAGGTGTTTGAGCCCCGTGGAGGCAGAGGGCTGCTTATTGCTGGATGATAGTGTCCTGCAGGGTTAAGGGATGGCGTGGGCACTCCCAGGGCGACAGAGGGCACCTGGCCTTTAGAGAGTTCCCTGGAAAATTCCCCCCCCCAGGCCCCTGGTCCACAAGTCTATCCTGCGCACAGTGTCTGTGCGAGGCTGGGAGTGCTTCTGGGGAGTGTTCCCCAGCGGAAATCGCGTGGTCCTTTAGGTGACAGGGAGGGCTCCTGTGTCCTCGGACAGGTGCCCAGGGACCCTGTGGAACTGCTGTGACCTCTAAAGGATGGGTCAGGTGAGCCGAGGAAGGCGTGTGCTTGGGAGCCTGAGTGCGCATGCGCGGCCCACGTATAGGCCCGAAACGAGCCAGCCGCGGCTCGGAGAAAAGCCATCTCCTGGGGGCCTCCCCATGTTCCTCCACTCCCCAGGGAGGGCCCCTTTACGGATGGAAGAAAAGGGGGATCTTCGCAGTGGTGGGTTCGGGCCAGAGGGGTCTGGGTGTTTGCCTCCACGTACGCCAGGTGCCCGCACACCGGGCCCAGGTGTTTGAGCCCCGTGGAGGCAGACGGCTGCTTATTGCTGGATGCAAGTGTCCTGCGGGGTCAAGGAAGGGCATGGGCACTCCCGGGCGACACAGGGCACCGGGCCCTTAGAGAGTTCCAAGGAAAATCCCCCGCCCAGGGCCCCGGTATCCAAGTCTGTCCTTAGCACACTGTCTGTGCGGGGCTGAGAGTGCTGCTGGGCAGTGTGGCCTAGGGGAAATCGCGCGGTCCTCTGAGTGGCAGGGAGGGCTTCTGTTTCCATGGACAGGTGAGCAGAGACCCTGTGAAACTGCTGTGACCTCTCAAGGGCGGGTCACCTGAACCCTCCAGGGTGGGACAAGTGACCTCCCAAGGCTGGGTCACGAGACCCCAAAAGGGTGGGTCACGTGACCCCAAAAGGGTGGGTCACGAAACCCCTCAAGGGTGGGTCATGCGACCCCTCAGGGGTGGGTCACGAGACCCCCCAGGGGTGGGTCACGTGACCCCTCAGGGGTGCGTCACGAGACCCCCCAGGGGTGGGTCACGTGACCCCGCATGTGTGGGTCACGTGACCCCTCAGGGGTGGGTCACGAGACCCCCCAGGGGTGGGTCACGTGACCCCTCAGGGGTGCGTCACGAGACCCCCCGGGGGTGGGTCACGTGACCCCTCAAGGGTGGGTCAGGAGACACCTCAAGGGTGGGCCCCGTGACCCGAGGGAGGCCTGTTGTGGGGAGCCTGAGTGCGCACGCGCGGCCCACGTATAGGCCCGAAAGGAGCCAGCCGCGGCTCGGAGAAAAGCCATCTCCTGGGGGCTTCCCCGTGTTCCTCCACTCCTCAAGGAGGACCCCTTTACGGATGGAAGAAAAGTGGGATCTTCGCAGTGGTGGGTTCGGGCCAGAGGGGTCTGCTGGTTTGCCTGCACGAACGCCAGGTGCTCGCACAACGGGCCCAGGTTTTTGAGCCCCGTGGAGGCAGAGGGCTGCTTATTGCTGGATGATAGTGTCCTGCAGGGTTAAGGGATGGCGTGGGCACTCCCAGGACGACAGAGGGCACCTGGCCTTTAGCGAGTTCCCTGGAAAATTCCCCCCCCCAGGCCCCTGGTCCACAAGTCTATCCTGCGCACAGTGTCTGTGCGAGGCTGGGAGTGCTTCTGGGGAGTGTTCCCCAGCGGAAATCGCGTGGTCCTTTAGGTGACAGGGAGGGCTCCTGTGTCCACGGACAGGTGCCCAGGGACCCTGTGGAACTGCTGTGACCTCTAAAGGGTGGGTCAGGTGAGCCGAGGAAGGCGTGTGCTTGGGAGCCTGAGTGCGCATGCGCGGCCCACGTATAGGCCCGAAACGAGCCAGCCGCGGCTCGGAGAAAAGCCATCTCCTGGGGGCCTCCCCATGTTCCTCCACTCCCCAGGGAGGGCCCCTTTACGGATGGAAGAAAAGGGGGATCTTCGCAGTGGTGGGTTCGGGCCAGAGGGGTCTGGGGGTTTGCCTCCACGTACGCCAGGTGCCCGCACACCGGGCCCAGGTGTTTGAGCCCCGTGGAGGCAGACGGCTGCTTATTGCTGGATGCAAGTGTCCTGCGGGGTCAAGGAAGGGCATGGGCACTCCCGGGCGACACAGGGCACCGGGCCCTTAGAGAGTTCCAAGGAAAATCCCCCGCCCAGGGCCCCGGTATCCAAGTCTGTCCTTAGCACACTGTCTGTGCGGGGCTGAGAGTGCTGCTGGGCAGTGTGGCCTAGGGGAAATCGCGCGGTCCTCTGAGTGGCAGGGAGGGCTTCTGTTTCCATGGACAGGTGAGCAGAGACCCTGTGAAACTGCTGTGACCTCTCAAGGGCGGGTCACCTGACCCCTCCAGGGTGGGACAAGTGACCTCCCAAGGCTGGGTCACGAGACCCCAAAAGGGTGGGTCACGTGACCCCAAAAGGGTGGGTCACGAAACCCCTCAAGGGTGGGTCAAGTGACCCCTCAGGGGTGGGTCACGAGACCCCCCAGGGGTGGGTCACGTGACCCCTCAGGGGTGCGTCACGAGACCCCCCAGGGGTGGGTCACGTGACCCCGCAGGTGTGGGTCACGTGACCCCTCAGGGGTGGGTCACGAGACCCCCCAGGGGTGGGTCACGTGACCCCTCAGGGGTGCGTCACGAGACCCCCCGGGGGTGGGTCACGTGACCCCTCAAGGGTTGGTCAGGAGACACCTCAAGGGTGGGCCCCGTGACCCGAGGGAGGCCTGTTGTGGGGAGCCTGAGTGCGCACGCAGGGCGCACGTATAGGCCCGAAAGGAGCCAGCAGCGGCTCGGAGAAAAGCCATCTCCTGGGGGCCTCCCCATGTTCCTCCACTCCTCAAGGAGGACCCCTTTACGGATGGAAGAAAAGGGAGATCTTCGCAGTGGTGGGTTCGGGCCAGAGGGGTCTGGGGGTTTGCCTCCACGTACGCCAGGTGCATGCACACCGGGCCCAGGTGTTTGAGCCCCGTGGAGGCAGACGGCTGCTTATTGCTGAATGCAAGTGTCCTGCGGGGTCAAGGAAGGGCATGGGCACTCCCGGGCGACACAGGGCACCGGGCCCTTAGAGAGTTCCATGGAAAATCCCCCGCCCAGGGCCCCGGTATCCAAGTCTGTCCTTAGCACACTGTCTGTGCGGGGCTGAGAGTGCTGCTGTGCAGTGTGGCCTACGGGAAATCGCGCGGTCCTCTGAGAGGCAAGGAGGGCTTCTGTTTCCATGGACAGGTGCGCAGGGACCCTGTGAAACTGCTGTGACCTCTCAAGGGCGGGTCACCTGACCCCTCCAGGCTGGGACAGGTGACCTCCCAAGGGTGGGTCACGAGACCCCGCAAGGGTGGGTCACGTGACCCCAAAAGGGTGGGTCACGAAACCCCTCAAGGGTGGGTCACGTGACCCCTCAGGGGTGCGTCACGAGACCCCCCAGGGGTGTGTCACGTGACCCCTCGTGGGTGGGGTGGGTAACGTGACCCCTCAAGGTTGTGTCAGGAGGCACCACAAGGGTGGGTCCCGTGACCCGAGGGAGGCCTGTTGTGGGGAGCCTGAGTGCGCACGCGCGGCCCACGTATAGGCCCGAAACGAGCCAGCCGCGGCTCGGAGAAAAGCC
Organism: Desmodus rotundus; assembly: GCF_022682495.2. Taxonomy (NCBI): domain Eukaryota; kingdom Metazoa; phylum Chordata; class Mammalia; order Chiroptera; family Phyllostomidae; genus Desmodus; species Desmodus rotundus. The sequence goes on along the minus strand of NC_071388.1, from coordinate 80,694,965 downwards.
ATCTCCTGGGGGCCTCCCCATGTTCCTCCACTCCCCAGGGAGGGCCCCTTTACGGATGGAAGAAAAGGGGGATCTTCGCAGTGGTGGGTTCGGGCCAGAGGGGTCTGGGGGTTTGCCTCCACGTACGCCAGGTGCCCGCACACCGGGCCCAGGTGTTTGAGCCCCGTGGAGGCAGACGGCTGCTTATTGCTGGATGCAAGTGTCCTGCGGGGTCAAGGAAGGGCATGGGCACTCCCGGGCGACACAGGGCACCGGGCCCTTAGAGAGTTCCATGGAAAATCCCCCGCCCAGGGCCCCGGTATCCAAGTCTGTCCTTAGCACACTGTCTGTGCGGGGCTGAGACTGCTGCTATGCAGTGTGGCCTAGGGGAAAACGCGCGGTCCTCTGAGTGGCAGGGAGGGCTTCTGTTTCCATGGACAGGTGCGCAGGTACCCTGTGAAACTGCTGTGACCTCTCAAGGGCGGGTCACCTGACCCCTCCAGGGTGGGACAGGTGACCTCCCAAGGGTGGGTCACGAGACCCGGCAAGGGTGGGTCACGTGACCCCAAAAGGGAGGGTCACGAAAACCCTCAAGGGTGGGTCACGTGACCGCTCAGGGGTGGGTCACGTGACCCCTCAGGGGTGCGTCACCAGACCCCCCAGGGTGGGTCACGTGACCACTCATGGGTGCGTCACGGGACCCCCCAGGGGTCGTTTACGTGACCCCTCCGGTGTGGGTCACGTGACCCCTCAAGGGTGGGTCCGGAGACACCTCAAGGGTGGGTCCCGTGACCCGAGGAAGGCCTGTTGTGGGGAGCCTGAGTGCGCACGCGCGGCCCACGTATAGGCCCGAAACGAGCCAGCCGCGGCTCGGAGAAAAGCCATCTCCTGGGGGCCTCCCCATGTTCCTCCACTCCCCAGGGAGGGCCCCTTTACGGATGGAAGAAAAGGGGGATCTTCGCAGTGGTGGGTTCGGGCCAGAGGGGTCTGGGTGTTTGCCTCCACGTACGCCAGGTGCCCGCACACCGGGCCCAGGTGTTTGAGCCCCGTGGAGGCAGACGGCTGCTTATTGCTGGATGCAAGTGTCCTGCGGGGTCAAGGAAGGGCATGGGCACTCCCGGGCGACACAGGGCACCGGGCCCTTAGAGAGTTCCAAGGAAAATCCCCCGCCCAGGGCCCCGGTATCCAAGTCTGTCCTTAGCACACTGTCTGTGCGGGGCTGAGAGTCCCGCTGGGCAGTGTGGCCTAGGGGAAATCGCGCGGTCCTCTGAGTGGCAGGGAGGGCTTCTGTTTCCATGGACAGGTGCGCAGAGACCCTGTGAAACTGCTGTGACCTCTCAAGGGCGGGTCACCTGACCCCTCTAGGGTGGGACAAGTGACCTCCCAAGGCTGGGTCACGAGACCCCAAAAGGGTGGGTCACGTGACCCCAAAAGGGTGGGTCACGAAACCCCTCAAGGGTGGGTCATGTGACCCCTCAGGGGTGGGTCACGAGACCCCCCAGGGGTGGGTCACGTGACCCCTCAGGGGTGCGTCACGAGACCCCCCAGGGGTGGGTCACGTGACCCCTCAGGGGTGCGTCACGAGACCCCCCAGGGGTGGGTCACGTGACCCCGCAGGTGTGGGTCACGTGACCCCTCAGGGGTGGGTCACGGGACCCCCCAGGGGTGGGTCACGTGACCACTCAGGGGTGCGTCACGAGACCCCCCGGGGGTGGGTCACGTGACCCCTCAAGGGTGGGTCAGGAGACACCTCAAGGGTGGGCCCCGTGACCCCTCAGGGGTGGGTCACGAGACCCCTCAGGGGTGGGTCACGTGACCCCTCAGGGGTGCGTCACGAGACCCCCCGGGGGTGGGTCACGTGACCCCTCAGGGGTGCGTCACGAGACCCCCCAGGGTTGGGTCACGTGACCCCGCAGGTGTGGGTCACGTGACCCCTCAGGGGTGGGTCACGTGGCCCCTCAAGGGTGGGTCACGAGACCCCTCAGGGGTGGGTCACGTGACCCCTCAAGGGTGGGTCACGAGACCCCCCAGGGGTGGGTCATGTGACCCCAAAAGGGTGGGTCATGAAACCCCTCAAGTGTGGGTCACGTGACCCCTCAGGGGTGGGTCACGAGACCCCCCAGGGGTGGGTCACGTGACCCCTCAGGGGTGCGTCACGAGACCCCCCAGGGTTGGGTCACGTGACCCCGCAGGTGTGGGTCACGTGACCCCTCAGGGGTGGGTCACGTGGCCCCTCAAGGGTGGGTCACGAGACCCCTCAGGGGTGGGTCACGTGACCCCTCAAGGGTGGGTCACGAGACCCCCCAGGGGTGGGTCACGTGACCCCTCAGGGGTGCGTCACGAGACCCCCCGGGGGTGGGTCACGTGACCCCTCAAGGGTGGGTCAGGAGACACCTCAAGGGTGGGCCCCGTGACCCGAGGGAGGCCTGTTGTGGGGAGCCTGAGTGCGCACGCGCGGCCCACGTATAGGCCCGAAAGGAGCCAGCCGCGGCTCGGAGAAAAGCCATGTCCTGGGGGCTTCCCCATGTTCCTCCACTCCTCAAGGAGGACCCCTTTACGGATGGAAGAAAAGTGGGATCTTAGCAGTGGTGGGTTCGGGCCAGAGGGGTCTGCGGGTTTGCCTGCACGAACGCCAGGTGCTCGCACAACGGGCCCAGGTGTTTGAGCCCCGTGGAGGCAGAGGGCTGCTTATTGCTGGATGATAGTGTCCTGCAGGGTTAAGGGATGGCGTGGGCACTCCCAGGGCGACAGAGGGCACCTGGCCTTTAGAGAGTTCCCTGGAAAATTCCCCCCCCCCAGGCCCCTGGTCCACAAGTCTATCCTGCGCACAGTGTCTGTGCGAGGCTGGGAGTGCTTCTGGGGAGTGTTCCCCAGCGGAAATCGCGTGGTCCTTTAGGTGACAGGGAGGGCTCCTGTGTCCTCGGACAGGTGCCCAGGGACCCTGTGGAACTGCTGTGACCTCTAAAGGATGGGTCAGGTGAGCCGAGGAAGGCGTGTGCTTGGGAGCCTGAGTGCGCATGCGCGGCCCACGTATAGGCCCGAAACGAGCCAGCCGCGGCTCGGAGAAAAGCCATCTCCTGGGGGCCTCCCCATGTTCCTCCACTCCCCAGGGAGGGCCCCTTTACGGATGGAAGAAAAGGGGGATCTTCGCAGTGGTGGGTTCGGGCCAGAGGGGTCTGGGTGTTTGCCTCCACGTACGCCAGGTGCCCGCACACCGGGCCCAGGTGTTTGAGCCCCGTGGAGGCAGACGGCTGCTTATTGCTGGATGCAAGTGTCCTGCGGGGTCAAGGAAGGGCATGGGCACTCCCGGGCGACACAGGGCACCGGGCCCTTAGAGAGTTCCAAGGAAAATCCCCCGCCCAGGGCCCCGGTATCCAAGTCTGTCCTTAGCACACTGTCTGTGCGGGGCTGAGAGTGCTGCTGGGCAGTGTGGCCTAGGGGAAATCGCGCGGTCCTCTGAGTGGCAGGGAGGGCTTCTGTTTCCATGGACAGGTGAGCAGAGACCCTGTGAAACTGCTGTGACCTCTCAAGGGCGGGTCACCTGACCCCTCCAGGGTGGGACAAGTGACCTCCCAAGGCTGGGTCACGAGACCCCAAAAGGGTGGGTCACGTGACCCCAAAAGGGTGGGTCACGAAACCCCTCAAGGGTGGGTCAAGTGACCCCTCAGGGGTGGGTCACGAGACCCCCCAGGGGTGGGTCACGTGACCCCTCAGGGGTGCGTCACGAGACCCCCCAGGGGTGGGTCACGTGACCCCGCAGGTGTGGGTCACGTGACCCCTCAGGGGTGGGTCACGAGACCCCCCAGGGGTGGGTCACGTGACCCCTCAGGGGTGCGTCACGAGACCCCCCGGGGGTGGGTCACGTGACCCCTCAAGGGTGGGTCAGGAGACACCTCAAGGGTGGGCCCCGTGACCCGAGGGAGGCCTGTTGTGGGGAGCCTGAGTGCGCACGCGCGGCCCACGTATAGGCCCGAAAGGAGCCAGCCGCGGCTCGGAGAAAAGCCATCTCCTGGGGGCTTCCCCGTGTTCCTCCACTCCTCAAGGAGGACCCCTTTACGGATGGAAGAAAAGTGGGATCTTCGCAGTGGTGGGTTCGGGCCAGAGGGGTCTGCTGGTTTGCCTGCACGAACGCCAGGTGCTCGCACAACGGACCCAGGTTTTTGAGCCCCGTGGAGGCAGAGGGCTGCTTATTGCTGGATGATAGTGTCCTGCAGGGTTAAGGGATGGCGTGGGCACTCCCAGGACGACAGAGGGCACCTGGCCTTTAGCGAGTTCCCTGGAAAATTCCCCCCCCCAGGCCCCTGGTCCACAAGTCTATCCTGCGCACAGTGTCTGTGCGAGGCTGGGAGTGCTTCTGGGGAGTGTTCCCCAGCGGAAATCGCGTGGTCCTTTAGGTGACAGGGAGGGCTCCTGTGTCCACGGACAGGTGCCCAGGGACCCTGTGGAACTGCTGTGACCTCTAAAGGGTGGGTCAGGTGAGCCGAGGAAGGCGTGTGCTTGGGAGCCTGAGTGCGCATGCGCGGCCCACGTATAGGCCCGAAACGAGCCAGCCGCGGCTCGGAGAAAAGCCATCTCCTGGGGGCCTCCCCATGTTCCTCCACTCCCCAGGGAGGGCCCCTTTACGGATGGAAGAAAAGGGGGATCTTCGCAGTGGTGGGTTCGGGCCAGAGGGGTCTGGGGGTTTGCCTCCACGTACGCCAGGTGCCCGCACACCGGGCCCAGGTGTTTGAGCCCCGTGGAGGCAGACGGCTGCTTATTGCTGGATGCAAGTGTCCTGCGGGGTCAAGGAAGGGCATGGGCACTCCCGGGCGACACAGGGCACCGGGCCCTTAGAGAGTTCCAAGGAAAATCCCCCGCCCAGGGCCCCGGTATCCAAGTCTGTCCTTAGCACACTGTCTGTGCGGGGCTGAGAGTGCTGCTGGGCAGTGTGGCCTAGGGGAAATCGCGCGGTCCTCTGAGTGGCAGGGAGGGCTTCTGTTTCCATGGACAGGTGAGCAGAGACCCTGTGAAACTGCTGTGACCTCTCAAGGGCGGGTCACCTGACCCCTCCAGGGTGGGACAAGTGACCTCCCAAGGCTGGGTCACGAGACCCCAAAAGGGTGGGTCACGTGACCCCAAAAGGGTGGGTCACGAAACCCCTCAAGGGTGGGTCAAGTGACCCCTCAGGGGTGGGTCACGAGACCCCCCAGGGGTGGGTCACGTGACCCCTCAGGGGTGCGTCACGAGACCCCCCAGGGGTGGGTCACGTGACCCCGCAGGTGTGGGTCACGTGACCCCTCAGGGGTGGGTCACGAGACCCCCCAGGGGTGGGTCACGTGACCCCTCAGGGGTGCGTCACGAGACCCCCCGGGGGTGGGTCACGTGACCCCTCAAGGGTGGGTCAGGAGACACCTCAAGGGTGGGCCCCGTGACCCGAGGGAGGCCTGTTGTGGGGAGCCTGAGTGCGCACGCAGGGCGCACGTATAGGCCCGAAAGGAGCCAGCAGCGGCTCGGAGAAAAGCCATCTCCTGGGGGCCTCCCCATGTTCCTCCACTCCTCAAGGAGGACCCCTTTACGGATGGAAGAAAAGGGAGATCTTCGCAGTGGTGGGTTCGGGCCAGAGGGGTCTGGGGGTTTGCCTCCACGTACGCCAGGTGCATGCACACCGGGCCCAGGTGTTTGAGCCCCGTGGAGGCAGACGGCTGCTTATTGCTGAATGCAAGTGTCCTGCGGGGTCAAGGAAGGGCATGGGCACTCCCGGGCGACACAGGGCACCGGGCCCTTAGAGAGTTCCATGGAAAATCCCCCGCCCAGGGCCCCGGTATCCAAGTCTGTCCTTAGCACACTGTCTGTGCGGGGCTGAGAGTGCTGCTGTGCAGTGTGGCCTACGGGAAATCGCGCGGTCCTCTGAGAGGCAAGGAGGGCTTCTGTTTCCATGGACAGGTGCGCAGGGACCCTGTGAAACTGCTGTGACCTCTCAAGGGCGGGTCACCTGACCCCTCCAGGCTGGGACAGGTGACCTCCCAAGGGTGGGTCACGAGACCCCGCAAGGGTGGGTCACGTGACCCCAAAAGGGTGGGTCACGAAACCCCTCAAGGGTGGGTCACGTGACCCCTCAGGGGTGCGTCACGAGACCCCCCAGGGGTGTGTCACGTGACCCCTCGTGGGTGGGGTGGGTAACGTGACCCCTCAAGGTTGTGTCAGGAGGCACCACAAGGGTGGGTCCCGTGACCCGAGGGAGGCCTGTTGTGGGGAGCCTGAGTGCGCACGCGCGGCCCACGTATAGGCCCGAAACGAGCCAGCCGCGGCTCGGAGAAAAGCCATCTCCTGGGGGCCTCCCCATGTTCCTCCACTCCCCAGGGAGGGCCCCTTTACGGATGGAAGAAAAGGGGGATCTTCGCAGTGGTGGGTTCGGGCCAGAGGGGTCTGGGGGTTTGCCTCCACGTACGCCAGGTGCCCGCACACCGGGCCCAGGTGTTTGAGCCCCGTGGAGGCAGACGGCTGCTTATTGCTGGATGCAAGTGTCCTGCGGGGTCAAGGAAGGGCATGGGCACTCCCGGGCGACACAGGGCACCGGGCCCTTAGAGAGTTCCATGGAAAATCCCCCGCCCAGGGCCCCGGTATCCAAGTCTGTCCTTAGCACACTGTCTGTGCGGGGCTGAGACTGCTGCTATGCAGTGTGGCCTAGGGGAAAACGCGCGGTCCTCTGAGTGGCAGGGAGGGCTTCTGTTTCCATGGACAGGTGCGCAGGTACCCTGTGAAACTGCTGTGACCTCTCAAGGGCGGGTCACCTGACCCCTCCAGGGTGGGACAGGTGACCTCCCAAGGGTGGGTCACGAGACCCGGCAAGGGTGGGTCACGTGACCCCAAAAGGGAGGGTCACGAAAACCCTCAAGGGTGGGTCACGTGACCGCTCAGGGGTGGGTCACGTGACCCCTCAGGGGTGCGTCACCAGACCCCCCAGGGTGGGTCACGTGACCACTCATGGGTGCGTCACGGGACCCCCCAGGGGTCGTTTACGTGACCCCTCCGGTGTGGGTCACGTGACCCCTCAAGGGTGGGTCCGGAGACACCTCAAGGGTGGGTCCCGTGACCCGAGGAAGGCCTGTTGTGGGGAGCCTGAGTGCGCACGCGCGGCCCACGTATAGGCCCGAAACGAGCCAGCCGCGGCTCGGAGAAAAGCCATCTCCTGGGGGCCTCCCCATGTTCCTCCACTCCCCAGGGAGGGCCCCTTTACGGATGGAAGAAAAGGGGGATCTTCGCAGTGGTGGGTTCGGGCCAGAGGGGTCTGGGTGTTTGCCTCCACGTACGCCAGGTGCCCGCACACCGGGCCCAGGTGTTTGAGCCCCGTGGAGGCAGACGGCTGCTTATTGCTGGATGCAAGTGTCCTGCGGGGTCAAGGAAGGGCATGGGCACTCCCGGGCGACACAGGGCACCGGGCCCTTAGAGAGTTCCAAGGAAAATCCCCCGCCCAGGGCCCCGGTATCCAAGTCTGTCCTTAGCACACTGTCTGTGCGGGGCTGAGAGTCCTGCTGGGCAGTGTGGCCTAGGGGAAATCGCGCGGTCCTCTGAGTGGCAGGGAGGGCTTCTGTTTCCATGGACAGGTGCGCAGAGACCCTGTGAAACTGCTGTGACCTCTCAAGGGCGGGTCACCTGACCCCTCTAGGGTGGGACAAGTGACCTCCCAAGGCTGGGTCACGAGACCCCAAAAGGGTGGGTCACGTGACCCCAAAAGGGTGGGTCACGAAACCCCTCAAGGGTGGGTCATGTGACCCCTCAGGGGTGGGTCACGAGACCCCCCAGGGGTGGGTCACGTGACCCCTCAGGGGTGCGTCACGAGACCCCCCAGGGGTGGGTCACGTGACCCCGCAGGTGTGGGTCACGTGACCCCTCAGGGGTGGGTCACGTGACCCCTCAGGGGTGCGTCACGAGACCCCCCAGGGGTGTGTCACGTGACCCCGCAGGTGTGGGTCACGTGACCCCTCAGGGGTGGGTCACGAGACCCCCCAGGGGTGGGTCACGTGACCACTCAGGGGTGCGTCACGAGACCCCCCGGGGGTGGGTCACGTGACCCCTCAAGGGTGGGTCAGGAGACACCTCAAGGGTGGGCCCCGTGACCCGAGGGAGGCCTGTTGTGGGGAGCCTGAGTGCGCACGCGCGGCCCACGTATAGGCCCGTAGGGAGCCAGGCGCGGCTCGGAGAAAAGCCATCTCCTGGGGGCTTCCCCGTGTTCCTCCACTCCTCAAGGAGGACCCCTTTACGGATGGAAGAAAAGTGGGATCTTCGCAGTGGTGGGTTCGGGCCAGAGGGGTCTGCGGGTTTGCCTGCACGAACGCCAGGTGCTCGCACAACGGGCCCAGGTGTTTGAGCCCCGTGGAGGCAGAGGGCTGCTTATTGCTGGATGATAGTGTCCTGCAGGGTTAAGGGATGGCGTGGGCACTCCCAGGGCGACAGAGGGCACCTGGCCTTTAGAGAGTTCCCTGGAAAATTCCCCCCCCCAGGCCCCTGGTCCACAAGTCTATCCTGCGCACAGTGTCTGTGCGAGGCTGGGAGTGCTTCTGGGGAGTGTTCCCCAGCGGAAATCGCGTGGTCCTTTAGGTGACAGGGAGGGCTCCTGTGTCCTCGGACAGGTGCCCAGGGACCCTGTGGAACTGCTGTGACCTCTAAAGGATGGGTCAGGTGAGCCGAGGAAGGCGTGTGCTTGGGAGCCTGAGTGCGCATGCGCGGCCCACGTATACGCCCGAAACGAGCCAGCCGCGGCTCGGAGAAAAGCCATCTCCTGGGGGCCTCCCCATGTTCCTCCACTCCCCAGGGAGGGCCCCTTTACGGATGGAAGAAAAGGGGGATCTTCGCAGTGGTGGGTTCGGGCCAGAGGGGTCTGGGGGTTTGCCTCCACGTACGCCAGGTGCCCGCACACCGGGCCCAGGTGTTTGAGCCCCGTGGAGGCAGACGGCTGCTTATTGCTGGATGCAAGTGTCCTGCGGGGTCAAGGAAGGGCATGGGCCCTCCCGGGCGACACAGGGCACCGGGCCCTTAGAGAGTTCCATGGAAAATCCCCCGCCCAGGGCCCCGGTATCCAAGTCTGTCCTTAGCACACTGTCTGTGCGGGGCTGAGAGTGCTGCTGGGCAGTGTGGCCTAGGGGAAATCGCGCGGTCCTCTGAGTGGCAGGGAGGGCTTCTGTTTCCATGGACAGGTGCGCAGGGACCCTGTGAAACTGCTGTGACCTCTCAAGGGCGGGTCACCTGACCCCTCCAGGATGGGACAGGTGACCTCCCAAGGCTGGGTCACGAGACCCCAAAAGGGTGGGTCACGTGACCCCTCAGGGGTGGGTCACGTGACCCCTCAGAGGTGGGTCACGAGACCCCCCCGGGGGTGGGTCACGTGACCCTTCAAGGGTGGGTCAGGAGACACCTCAAGGGTGGGCCCCGTGACCCGAGGGAGGCCTGTTGTGGGGAGCCTGAGTGCGCACGCGCGGCCCACGTATAGGCCCGAAAGGAGCCAGCCGCGGCTCGGAGAAAAGCCATCTCCTGGGGGCTTCCCTGTGTTCCTCCACTCCTCAAGCAGGACCCCTTTACGGATGGAAGAAAAGTGGGATCTTCGCAGTGGTGGGTTCGGGCCAGAGGGGTCTGCGTGTTTGCCTGCACGAACGCCAGGTGCTCGCACAACGGGCCCAGGTGTTTGAGCCCCGTGGAGGCAGAGGGCTGCTTATTGCTGGATGATAGTGTCCTGCAGGGTTAAGGGATGGCGTGGGCACTCCCAGGGCGACAGAGGGCACCTGGCCTTTAGAGAGTTCCCTGGAAAATTCCCCGCCCAGGCCCCTGGTCCACAAGTCTATCCTGCGCACAGTGTCTGTGCGAGGCTGGGAGTGCTTCTGGGGAGTGTTCCCCAGCGGAAATCGCGTGGTCCTTTAGGTGACAGGGAGGGCTCCTGTGTCCACGGACAGGTGCCCAAGGACCCTGTGGAACTGCTGTGACCTCTAAAGGGTGGGTCAGGTGAGCCGAGGAAGGCGTGTGCTTGGGAGCCTGAGTGCGCATGCGCGGCTCAGGTATAGGCCCGAAACGAGCCAGCCGCGGCTCGGAGAAAAGCCATCTCCTGGGGGCCTCCCCATGTTCCTCCACTCCCCAGGGAGGGCCCCTTTACGGATGGAAGAAAAGGGGGATCTTCGCAGTGGTGGGTTCGGGCCAGAGGGGTCTGGGGGTTTGCCTCCACGTACGCCAGGTGCCCGCACACCGGGCCCAGGTGTTTGAGCCCCGTGGAGGCAGACGGCTGCTTATTGCTGGATGCAAGTGTCCTGCGGGGTCAAGGAAGGGCATGGGCACTCCCGGGCGACACAGGGCACCGGGCCCTTAGAGAGTTCCAAGGAAAATCCCCCGCCCAGGGCCCCGGTATCCAAGTCTGTCCTTAGCACACTGTCTGTGCGGGGCTGAGAGTGCTGCTGGGCAGTGTGGCCTAGGGGAAATCGCGCGGTCCTCTGAGTGGCAGGGAGGGCTTCTGTTTCCATGGACAGGTGAGCAGAGACCCTGTGAAACTGCTGTGACCTCTCAAGGGCGGGTCACCTGACCCCTCCAGGGTGGGACAAGTGACCTCCCAAGGCTGGGTCACGAGACCCCAAAAGGGTGGGTCACGTGACCCCAAAAGGGTGGGTCACGAAACCCCTCAAGGGTGGGTCAAGTGACCCCTCAGGGGTGGGTCACGAGACCCCCCAGGGGTGGGTCACGTGACCCCTCAGGGGTGCGTCACGAGACCCCCCAGGGGTGGGTCACGTGACCCCGCAGGTGTGGGTCACGTGACCCCTCAGGGGTGGGTCACGAGACCCCCCAGGGGTGGGTCACGTGACCCCTCAGGGGTGCGTCACGAGACCCCCCGGGGGTGGGTCACGTGACCCCTCAAGGGTGGGTCAGGAGACACCTCAAGGGTGGGCCCCGTGACCCGAGGGAGGCCTGTTGTGGGGAGCCTGAGTGCGCACGCAGGGCGCACGTATAGGCCCGAAAGGAGCCAGCAGCGGCTCGGAGAAAAGCCATCTCCTGGGGGCCTCCCCATGTTCCTCCACTCCTCAAGGAGGACCCCTTTACGGATGGAAGAAAAGGGAGATCTTCGCAGTGGTGGGTTCGGGCCAGAGGGGTCTGGGGGTTTGCCTCCACGTACGCCAGGTGCATGCACACCGGGCCCAGGTGTTTGAGCCCCGTGGAGGCAGACGGCTGCTTATTGCTGAATGCAAGTGTCCTGCGGGGTCAAGGAAGGGCATGGGCACTCCCGGGCGACACAGGGCACCGGGCCCTTAGAGAGTTCCATGGAAAATCCCCCGCCCAGGGCCCCGGTATCCAAGTCTGTCCTTAGCACACTGTCTGTGCGGGGCTGAGAGTGCTGCTGTGCAGTGTGGCCTACGGGAAATCGCGCGGTCCTCTGAGAGGCAAGGAGGGCTTCTGTTTCCATGGACAGGTGCGCAGGGACCCTGTGAAACTGCTGTGACCTCTCAAGGGCGGGTCACCTGACCCCTCCAGGCTGGGACAGGTGACCTCCCAAGGGTGGGTCACGAGACCCCGCAAGGGTGGGTCACGTGACCCCAAAAGGGTGGGTCACGAAACCCCTCAAGGGTGGGTCACGTGACCCCTCAGGGGTGCGTCACGAGACCCCCCAGGGGTGTGTCACGTGACCCCTCGTGGGTGGGGTGGGTAACGTGACCCCTCAAGGTTGTGTCAGGAGGCACCACAAGGGTGGGTCCCGTGACCCGAGGGAGGCCTGTTGTGGGGAGCCTGAGTGCGCACGCGCGGCCCACGTATAGGCCCGAAACGAGCCAGCCGCGGCTCGGAGAAAAGCCATCTCCTGGGGGCCTCCCCATGTTCCTCCACTCCCCAGGGAGGGCCCCTTTACGGATGGAAGAAAAGGGGGATCTTCGCAGTGGTGGGTTCGGGCCAGAGGGGTCTGGGGGTTTGCCTCCACGTACGCCAGGTGCCCGCACACCGGGCCCAGGTGTTTGAGCCCCGTGGAGGCAGACGGCTGCTTATTGCTGGATGCAAGTGTCCTGCGGGGTCAAGGAAGGGCATGGGCACTCCCGGGCGACACAGGGCACCGGGCCCTTAGAGAGTTCCATGGAAAATCCCCCGCCCAGGGCCCCGGTATCCAAGTCTGTCCTTAGCACACTGTCTGTGCGGGGCTGAGACTGCTGCTATGCAGTGTGGCCTAGGGGAAAACGCGCGGTCCTCTGAGTGGCAGGGAGGGCTTCTGTTTCCATGGACAGGTGCGCAGGTACCCTGTGAAACTGCTGTGACCTCTCAAGGGCGGGTCACCTGACCCCTCCAGGGTGGGACAGGTGACCTCCCAAGGGTGGGTCACGAGACCCGGCAAGGGTGGGTCACGTGACCCCAAAAGGGAGGGTCACGAAAACCCTCAAGGGTGGGTCACGTGACCGCTCAGGGGTGGGTCACGTGACCCCTCAGGGGTGCGTCACCAGACCCCCCAGGGTGGGTCACGTGACCACTCATGGGTGCGTCACGGGACCCCCCAGGGGTCGTTTACGTGACCCCTCCGGTGTGGGTCACGTGACCCCTCAAGGGTGGGTCCGGAGACACCTCAAGGGTGGGTCCCGTGACCCGAGGAAGGCCTGTTGTGGGGAGCCTGAGTGCGCACGCGCGGCCCACGTATAGGCCCGAAACGAGCCAGCCGCGGCTCGGAGAAAAGCCATCTCCTGGGGGCCTCCCCATGTTCCTCCACTCCCCAGGGAGGGCCCCTTTACGGATGGAAGAAAAGGGGGATCTTCGCAGTGGTGGGTTCGGGCCAGAGGGGTCTGGGTGTTTGCCTCCACGTACGCCAGGTGCCCGCACACCGGGCCCAGGTGTTTGAGCCCCGTGGAGGCAGACGGCTGCTTATTGCTGGATGCAAGTGTCCTGCGGGGTCAAGGAAGGGCATGGGCACTCCCGGGCGACACAGGGCACCGGGCCCTTAGAGAGTTCCAAGGAAAATCCCCCGCCCAGGGCCCCGGTATCCAAGTCTGTCCTTAGCACACTGTCTGTGCGGGGCTGAGAGTCCTGCTGGGCAGTGTGGCCTAGGGGAAATCGCGCGGTCCTCTGAGTGGCAGGGAGGGCTTCTGTTTCCATGGACAGGTGCGCAGAGACCCTGTGAAACTGCTGTGACCTCTCAAGGGCGGGTCACCTGACCCCTCTAGGGTGGGACAAGTGACCTCCCAAGGCTGGGTCACGAGACCCCAAAAGGGTGGGTCACGTGACCCCAAAAGGGTGGGTCACGAAACCCCTCAAGGGTGGGTCATGTGACCCCTCAGGGGTGGGTCACGAGACCCCCCAGGGGTGGGTCACGTGACCCCTCAGGGGTGCGTCACGAGACCCCCCAGGGGTGGGTCACGTGACCCCGCAGGTGTGGGTCACGTGACCCCTCAGGGGTGGGTCACGTGACCCCTCAGGGGTGCGTCACGAGACCCCCCAGGGGTGTGTCACGTGACCCCGCAGGTGTGGGTCACGTGACCCCTCAGGGGTGGGTCACGAGACCCCCCAGGGGTGGGTCACGTGACCACTCAGGGGTGCGTCACGAGACCCCCCGGGGGTGGGTCACGTGACCCCTCAAGGGTGGGTCAGGAGACACCTCAAGGGTGGGCCCCGTGACCCGAGGGAGGCCTGTTGTGGGGAGCCTGAGTGCGCACGCGCGGCCCACGTATAGGCCCGTAGGGAGCCAGGCGCGGCTCGGAGAAAAGCCATCTCCTGGGGGCTTCCCCGTGTTCCTCCACTCCTCAAGGAGGACCCCTTTACGGATGGAAGAAAAGTGGGATCTTCGCAGTGGTGGGTTCGGGCCAGAGGGGTCTGCGGGTTTGCCTGCACGAACGCCAGGTGCTCGCACAACGGGCCCAGGTGTTTGAGCCCCGTGGAGGCAGAGGGCTGCTTATTGCTGGATGATAGTGTCCTGCAGGGTTAAGGGATGGCGTGGGCACTCCCAGGGCGACAGAGGGCACCTGGCCTTTAGAGAGTTCCCTGGAAAATTCCCCCCCCCAGGCCCCTGGTCCACAAGTCTATCCTGCGCACAGTGTCTGTGCGAGGCTGGGAGTGCTTCTGGGGAGTGTTCCCCAGCGGAAATCGCGTGGTCCTTTAGGTGACAGGGAGGGCTCCTGTGTCCTCGGACAGGTGCCCAGGGACCCTGTGGAACTGCTGTGACCTCTAAAGGATGGGTCAGGTGAGCCGAGGAAGGCGTGTGCTTGGGAGCCTGAGTGCGCATGCGCGGCCCACGTATACGCCCGAAACGAGCCAGCCGCGGCTCGGAGAAAAGCCATCTCCTGGGGGCCTCCCCATGTTCCTCCACTCCCCAGGGAGGGCCCCTTTACGGATGGAAGAAAAGGGGGATCTTCGCAGTGGTGGGTTCGGGCCAGAGGGGTCTGGGGGTTTGCCTCCACGTACGCCAGGTGCCCGCACACCGGGCCCAGGTGTTTGAGCCCCGTGGAGGCAGACGGCTGCTTATTGCTGGATGCAAGTGTCCTGCGGGGTCAAGGAAGGGCATGGGCCCTCCCGGGCGACACAGGGCACCGGGCCCTTAGAGAGTTCCATGGAAAATCCCCCGCCCAGGGCCCCGGTATCCAAGTCTGTCCTTAGCACACTGTCTGTGCGGGGCTGAGAGTGCTGCTGGGCAGTGTGGCCTAGGGGAAATCGCGCGGTCCTCTGAGTGGCAGGGAGGGCTTCTGTTTCCATGGACAGGTGCGCAGGGACCCTGTGAAACTGCTGTGACCTCTCAAGGGCGGGTCACCTGACCCCTCCAGGATGGGACAGGTGACCTCCCAAGGCTGGGTCACGAGACCCCAAAAGGGTGGGTCACGTGACCCCTCAGGGGTGGGTCACGTGACCCCTCAGAGGTGGGTCACGAGACCCCCCCGGGGGTGGGTCACGTGACCCTTCAAGGGTGGGTCAGGAGACACCTCAAGGGTGGGCCCCGTGACCCGAGGGAGGCCTGTTGTGGGGAGCCTGAGTGCGCACGCGCGGCCCACGTATAGGCCCGAAAGGAGCCAGCCGCGGCTCGGAGAAAAGCCATCTCCTGGGGGCTTCCCTGTGTTCCTCCACTCCTCAAGCAGGACCCCTTTACGGATGGAAGAAAAGTGGGATCTTCGCAGTGGTGGGTTCGGGCCAGAGGGGTCTGCGTGTTTGCCTGCACGAACGCCAGGTGCTCGCACAACGGGCCCAGGTGTTTGAGCCCCGTGGAGGCAGAGGGCTGCTTATTGCTGGATGATAGTGTCCTGCAGGGTTAAGGGATGGCGTGGGCACTCCCAGGGCGACAGAGGGCACCTGGCCTTTAGAGAGTTCCCTGGAAAATTCCCCGCCCAGGCCCCTGGTCCACAAGTCTATCCTGCGCACAGTGTCTGTGCGAGGCTGGGAGTGCTTCTGGGGAGTGTTCCCCAGCGGAAATCGCGTGGTCCTTTAGGTGACAGGGAGGGCTCCTGTGTCCACGGACAGGTGCCCAAGGACCCTGTGGAACTGCTGTGACCTCTAAAGGGTGGGTCAGGTGAGCCGAGGAAGGCGTGTGCTTGGGAGCCTGAGTGCGCATGCGCGGCTCAGGTATAGGCCCGAAACGAGCCAGCCGCGGCTCGGAGAAAAGCCATCTCCTGGGGGCCTCCCCATGTTCCTCCACTCCCCAGGGAGGGCCCCTTTACGGATGGAAGAAAAGGGGGATCTTCGCAGTGGTGGGTTCGGGCCAGAGGGGTCTGGGGGTTTGCCTCCACGTACGCCAGGTGCCCGCACACCGGGCCCAGGTGTTTGAGCCCCGTGGAGGCAGACGGCTGCTTATTGCTGGATGCAAGTGTCCTGCGGGGTCAAGGAAGGGCATGGGCACTCCCGGGCGACACAGGGCACCGGGCCCTTAGAGAGTTCCAAGGAAAATCCCCCGCCCAGGGCCCCGGTATCCAAGTCTGTCCTTAGCACACTGTCTGTGCGGGGCTGAGAGTGCTGCTGGGCAGTGTGGCCTAGGGGAAATCGCGCGGTCCTCTGAGTGGCAGGGAGGGCTTCTGTTTCCATGGACAGGTGAGCAGAGACCCTGTGAAACTGCTGTGACCTCTCAAGGGCGGGTCACCTGACCCCTCCAGGGTGGGACAAGTGACCTCCCAAGGCTGGGTCACGAGACCCCAAAAGGGTGGGTCACGTGACCCCAAAAGGGTGGGTCACGAAACCCCTCAAGGGTGGGTCAAGTGACCCCTCAGGGGTGGGTCACGAGACCCCCCAGGGGTGGGTCACGTGACCCCTCAGGGGTGCGTCACGAGACCCCCCAGGGGTGGGTCACGTGACCCCGCAGGTGTGGGTCACGTGACCCCTCAGGGGTGGGTCACGAGACCCCCCAGGGGTGGGTCACGTGACCCCTCAGGGGTGCGTCACGAGACCCCCCGGGGGTGGGTCACGTGACCCCTCAAGGGTGGGTCAGGAGACACCTCAAGGGTGGGCCCCGTGACCCGAGGGAGGCCTGTTGTGGGGAGCCTGAGTGCGCACGCAGGGCGCACGTATAGGCCCGAAAGGAGCCAGCAGCGGCTCGGAGAAAAGCCATCTCCTGGGGGCCTCCCCATGTTCCTCCACTCCTCAAGGAGGACCCCTTTACGGATGGAAGAAAAGGGAGATCTTCGCAGTGGTGGGTTCGGGCCAGAGGGGTCTGGGGGTTTGCCTCCACGTACGCCAGGTGCATGCACACCGGGCCCAGGTGTTTGAGCCCCGTGGAGGCAGACGGCTGCTTATTGCTGAATGCAAGTGTCCTGCGGGGTCAAGGAAGGGCATGGGCACTCCCGGGCGACACAGGGCACCGGGCCCTTAGAGAGTTCCATGGAAAATCCCCCGCCCAGGGCCCCGGTATCCAAGTCTGTCCTTAGCACACTGTCTGTGCGGGGCTGAGAGTGCTGCTGTGCAGTGTGGCCTACGGGAAATCGCGCGGTCCTCTGAGAGGCAAGGAGGGCTTCTGTTTCCATGGACAGGTGCGCAGGGACCCTGTGAAACTGCTGTGACCTCTCAAGGGCGGGTCACCTGACCCCTCCAGGCTGGGACAGGTGACCTCCCAAGGGTGGGTCACGAGACCCCGCAAGGGTGGGTCACGTGACCCCAAAAGGGTGGGTCACGAAACCCCTCAAGGGTGGGTCACGTGACCCCTCAGGGGTGCGTCACGAGACCCCCCAGGGGTGTGTCACGTGACCCCTCGTGGGTGGGGTGGGTAACGTGACCCCTCAAGGTTGTGTCAGGAGGCACCACAAGGGTGGGTCCCGTGACCCGAGGGAGGCCTGTTGTGGGGAGCCTGAGTGCGCACGCGCGGCCCACGTATAGGCCCGAAACGAGCCAGCCGCGGCTCGGAGAAAAGCCATCTCCTGGGGGCCTCCCCATGTTCCTCCACTCCCCAGGGAGGGCCCCTTTACGGATGGAAGAAAAGGGGGATCTTCGCAGTGGTGGGTTCGGGCCAGAGGGGTCTGGGGGTTTGCCTCCACGTACGCCAGGTGCCCGCACACCGGGCCCAGGTGTTTGAGCCCCGTGGAGGCAGACGGCTGCTTATTGCTGGATGCAAGTGTCCTGCGGGGTCAAGGAAGGGCATGGGCACTCCCGGGCGACACAGGGCACCGGGCCCTTAGAGAGTTCCATGGAAAATCCCCCGCCCAGGGCCCCGGTATCCAAGTCTGTCCTTAGCACACTGTCTGTGCGGGGCTGAGACTGCTGCTATGCAGTGTGGCCTAGGGGAAAACGCGCGGTCCTCTGAGTGGCAGGGAGGGCTTCTGTTTCCATGGACAGGTGCGCAGGTACCCTGTGAAACTGCTGTGACCTCTCAAGGGCGGGTCACCTGACCCCTCCAGGGTGGGACAGGTGACCTCCCAAGGGTGGGTCACGAGACCCGGCAAGGGTGGGTCACGTGACCCCAAAAGGGAGGGTCACGAAAACCCTCAAGGGTGGGTCACGTGACCGCTCAGGGGTGGGTCACGTGACCCCTCAGGGGTGCGTCACCAGACCCCCCAGGGTGGGTCACGTGACCACTCATGGGTGCGTCACGGGACCCCCCAGGGGTCGTTTACGTGACCCCTCCGGTGTGGGTCACGTGACCCCTCAAGGGTGGGTCCGGAGACACCTCAAGGGTGGGTCCCGTGACCCGAGGAAGGCCTGTTGTGGGGAGCCTGAGTGCGCACGCGCGGCCCACGTATAGGCCCGAAACGAGCCAGCCGCGGCTCGGAGAAAAGCCATCTCCTGGGGGCCTCCCCATGTTCCTCCACTCCCCAGGGAGGGCCCCTTTACGGATGGAAGAAAAGGGGGATCTTCGCAGTGGTGGGTTCGGGCCAGAGGGGTCTGGGTGTTTGCCTCCACGTACGCCAGGTGCCCGCACACCGGGCCCAGGTGTTTGAGCCCCGTGGAGGCAGACGGCTGCTTATTGCTGGATGCAAGTGTCCTGCGGGGTCAAGGAAGGGCATGGGCACTCCCGGGCGACACAGGGCACCGGGCCCTTAGAGAGTTCCAAGGAAAATCCCCCGCCCAGGGCCCCGGTATCCAAGTCTGTCCTTAGCACACTGTCTGTGCGGGGCTGAGAGTCCTGCTGGGCAGTGTGGCCTAGGGGAAATCGCGCGGTCCTCTGAGTGGCAGGGAGGGCTTCTGTTTCCATGGACAGGTGCGCAGAGACCCTGTGAAACTGCTGTGACCTCTCAAGGGCGGGTCACCTGACCCCTCTAGGGTGGGACAAGTGACCTCCCAAGGCTGGGTCACGAGACCCCAAAAGGGTGGGTCACGTGACCCCAAAAGGGTGGGTCACGAAACCCCTCAAGGGTGGGTCATGTGACCCCTCAGGGGTGGGTCACGAGACCCCCCAGGGGTGGGTCACGTGACCCCTCAGGGGTGCGTCACGAGACCCCCCAGGGGTGGGTCACGTGACCCCGCAGGTGTGGGTCACGTGACCCCTCAGGGGTGGGTCACGTGACCCCTCAGGGGTGCGTCACGAGACCCCCCAGGGGTGTGTCACGTGACCCCGCAGGTGTGGGTCACGTGACCCCTCAGGGGTGGGTCACGAGACCCCCCAGGGGTGGGTCACGTGACCACTCAGGGGTGCGTCACGAGACCCCCCGGGGGTGGGTCACGTGACCCCTCAAGGGTGGGTCAGGAGACACCTCAAGGGTGGGCCCCGTGACCCGAGGGAGGCCTGTTGTGGGGAGCCTGAGTGCGCACGCGCGGCCCACGTATAGGCCCGTAGGGAGCCAGGCGCGGCTCGGAGAAAAGCCATCTCCTGGGGGCTTCCCCGTGTTCCTCCACTCCTCAAGGAGGACCCCTTTACGGATGGAAGAAAAGTGGGATCTTCGCAGTGGTGGGTTCGGGCCAGAGGGGTCTGCGGGTTTGCCTGCACGAACGCCAGGTGCTCGCACAACGGGCCCAGGTGTTTGAGCCCCGTGGAGGCAGAGGGCTGCTTATTGCTGGATGATAGTGTCCTGCAGGGTTAAGGGATGGCGTGGGCACTCCCAGGGCGACAGAGGGCACCTGGCCTTTAGAGAGTTCCCTGGAAAATTCCCCCCCCCAGGCCCCTGGTCCACAAGTCTATCCTGCGCACAGTGTCTGTGCGAGGCTGGGAGTGCTTCTGGGGAGTGTTCCCCAGCGGAAATCGCGTGGTCCTTTAGGTGACAGGGAGGGCTCCTGTGTCCTCGGACAGGTGCCCAGGGACCCTGTGGAACTGCTGTGACCTCTAAAGGATGGGTCAGGTGAGCCGAGGAAGGCGTGTGCTTGGGAGCCTGAGTGCGCATGCGCGGCCCACGTATACGCCCGAAACGAGCCAGCCGCGGCTCGGAGAAAAGCCATCTCCTGGGGGCCTCCCCATGTTCCTCCACTCCCCAGGGAGGGCCCCTTTACGGATGGAAGAAAAGGGGGATCTTCGCAGTGGTGGGTTCGGGCCAGAGGGGTCTGGGGGTTTGCCTCCACGTACGCCAGGTGCCCGCACACCGGGCCCAGGTGTTTGAGCCCCGTGGAGGCAGACGGCTGCTTATTGCTGGATGCAAGTGTCCTGCGGGGTCAAGGAAGGGCATGGGCCCTCCCGGGCGACACAGGGCACCGGGCCCTTAGAGAGTTCCATGGAAAATCCCCCGCCCAGGGCCCCGGTATCCAAGTCTGTCCTTAGCACACTGTCTGTGCGGGGCTGAGAGTGCTGCTGGGCAGTGTGGCCTAGGGGAAATCGCGCGGTCCTCTGAGTGGCAGGGAGGGCTTCTGTTTCCATGGACAGGTGCGCAGGGACCCTGTGAAACTGCTGTGACCTCTCAAGGGCGGGTCACCTGACCCCTCCAGGATGGGACAGGTGACCTCCCAAGGCTGGGTCACGAGACCCCAAAAGGGTGGGTCACGTGACCCCTCAGGGGTGGGTCACGTGACCCCTCAGAGGTGGGTCACGAGACCCCCCCGGGGGTGGGTCACGTGACCCTTCAAGGGTGGGTCAGGAGACACCTCAAGGGTGGGCCCCGTGACCCGAGGGAGGCCTGTTGTGGGGAGCCTGAGTGCGCACGCGCGGCCCACGTATAGGCCCGAAAGGAGCCAGCCGCGGCTCGGAGAAAAGCCATCTCCTGGGGGCTTCCCTGTGTTCCTCCACTCCTCAAGCAGGACCCCTTTACGGATGGAAGAAAAGTGGGATCTTCGCAGTGGTGGGTTCGGGCCAGAGGGGTCTGCGTGTTTGCCTGCACGAACGCCAGGTGCTCGCACAACGGGCCCAGGTGTTTGAGCCCCGTGGAGGCAGAGGGCTGCTTATTGCTGGATGATAGTGTCCTGCAGGGTTAAGGGATGGCGTGGGCACTCCCAGGGCGACAGAGGGCACCTGGCCTTTAGAGAGTTCCCTGGAAAATTCCCCGCCCAGGCCCCTGGTCCACAAGTCTATCCTGCGCACAGTGTCTGTGCGAGGCTGGGAGTGCTTCTGGGGAGTGTTCCCCAGCGGAAATCGCGTGGTCCTTTAGGTGACAGGGAGGGCTCCTGTGTCCACGGACAGGTGCCCAAGGACCCTGTGGAACTGCTGTGACCTCTAAAGGGTGGGTCAGGTGAGCCGAGGAAGGCGTGTGCTTGGGAGCCTGAGTGCGCATGCGCGGCTCAGGTATAGGCCCGAAACGAGCCAGCCGCGGCTCGGAGAAAAGCCATCTCCTGGGGGCCTCCCCATGTTCCTCCACTCCCCAGGGAGGGCCCCTTTACGGATGGAAGAAAAGGGGCATCTTCGCAGTGGTGGGTTCGGGCCAGAGGGGTCTGGGGGTTTGCCTCCACGTACGCCAGGTGCCCGCACACCGGGCCCAGGTGTTTGAGCCCCGTGGAGGCAGACGGCTGCTTATTGCTGGATGCAAGTGTCCTGCGGGGTCAAGGAAGGGCATGGGCACTCCCGGGCGACACAGGGCACCGGGCCCTTAGAGAGTTCCATGGAAAATCCCCCGCCCAGGGCCCCGGTATCCAAGTCTGTCCTTAGCACACTGTCTGTGCGGGGCTGAGAGTGCTGCTGGGCAGTGTGGCCTAGGGGAAATCGCGCGGTCCTCTGAGTGGCAGGGAGGGCTTCTGTTTCCATGGACAGGTGCGCAGGGACCCTGTGAAACTGCTGTGACCTCTCAAGGGCGGGTCACCTGACCCCTCCAGGGTGGGACAGGTGACCACCCATGGCTGGGTCACGAGACCCCAAAAGGGTGGGTCACGTGACCCCAAAAGTGTGGGTCACGAAACCCCTCAAGGGTGGGTCACGTGACCCCTCAGGGGTGGGTCACGAGACCCCCCAGGGTTGGGTCAGGTGACCCCGCCGGTGTGGGTCACGTCACCCCTCAAGGGTGGGTCACGAGACCCCCCAGGGGTGGGTCAGGTGACCCCTCAGGGGTGCGTCACGAGACCCCCCAGGGGTGGGTCACGTGACCCCTCAAGGGTGGGTCAGGAGACACCTCAAGGGTGGGCCCCGTGACCCGAGGGAGGCCTGTTGTGGGGAGCCTGAGTGCGCACGCGCGGCCCACGTATAGGCCCGAAAGGAGCCAGCCACGGCTCGGAGAAAAGCCATCTCCTGGGGGCTTCCCCGTGTTCCTCCACTCCTCCAGGAGGACCCCTTTACGGATGGAAGAAAAGTGGGATCTTCGCAGTGGTGGGTTCGGGCCAGAGGGGTCTGCGGGTTTGCCTGCACGAACGCCAGGTGCTCGCACAACGGGCCCAGGTGTTTGAGCCCCGTGGAGGCAGAGGGCTGCTTATTGCTGGATGATAGTGTCCTGCAGGGTTAAGGGATGGCGTGGGCACTCCCAGGGCGACAGAGGGCACCTGGCCTTTAGAGAGTTCCCTGGAAAATTCCCCCCCCCAGGCCCCTGGTCCACAAGTCTATCCTGCGCACAGTGTCTGTGCGAGGCTGGGAGTGCTTCTGGGGAGTGTTCCCCAGCGGAAATCGCGTGGTCCTTTAGGTCACAGGGAGGGCTCCTGTGTCCACGGATAGGTGCCCAGGGACCCTGTGGAACTGCTGTGACCTCTAAAGGGTGGGTCAGGTGAGCCGAGGAAGGCGTGTGCTTGGGAGCCTGAGTGCGCATGCGCGGCCCACGTATAGGCCCGAAACGAGCCAGCCGCGGCTCGGAGAAAAGCCATCTCCTGGGGGCCTCCCCATGTTCCTCCACTCCCCAGGGAGGGCCCCTTTACGGATGGAAGAAAAGGGGGATCTTCGCAGTGGTGGGTTCGGGCCAGAGGGGTCTGGGGGTTTGCCTCCACGTACGCCAGGTGCCCGCACACCGGGCCCAGGTGTTTGAGCCCCGTGGAGGCAGACGGCTGCTTATTGCTGGATGCAAGTGTCCTGCGGGGTCAAGGAAGGGCATGGGCACTCCCGGGCGACACAGGGCACCGGGCCCTTAGAGAGTTCCATGGAAAATCCCCCGCCCAGGGCCCCGGTATCCAAGTCTGTCCTTAGCACACTGTCTGTGCGGGGCTGAGAGTGCTGCTGGGCAGTGTGGCCTAGGGGAAATCGCGCGGTCCTCTGAGTGGCAGGGAGGGCTTCTGTGTCCATGGACAGGTGCGCAGGGACCCTGTGAAACTGCTGTGACCTCTCAAGGGCGGGTCACCTGACCCCTCCTGTGTGGGACAGGTCACCTCCCAAGGGTGGGTCACGAGACCCCAAAAGGGTGGGTCACATGACCCCAAAAGGGTGGGTCACGAAACCCCTCAAGGGTGGGTCACGGGACCCCTCAGGGGTGGGTCACGAGACCCCCCAGGGGTGGGTCACGTGACCCCTCAGGGTTGGGTCACGTGACCCCTCCGGTGTGGGTCACGTGACCCCCCAGGAGTGGGTCACGTGAACCCTCAGGGGTGCGTCACGAGACCCCCGGGGGTGGGTCACGTGACCCCTCAAGGGTGGGTCAGGAGACACCTCAAGGGTGGGCACCGTGACCCGAGTGAGTCCTGTTGTGGGGAGCCTGAGTGCGCACGCGCGGCCCACGTATAGGCCCGAAAGGAGCCAGCCGCGGCTCGGAGAAAAGCCATCTCCTGGGGGCTTCCCCGTGTTCCTCCACTCCTCCAGGAGGACCCCTTTATGGATGGAAGAAAAGTGGGATCTTCGCAGTGGTGGGTTCGGGCCTGAGGGGTCTGCGGGTTTGCCTGCA
Source organism: Desmodus rotundus (assembly GCF_022682495.2). Lineage (NCBI taxonomy): Eukaryota > Metazoa > Chordata > Mammalia > Chiroptera > Phyllostomidae > Desmodus > Desmodus rotundus. The sequence goes on along the minus strand of NC_071388.1, from coordinate 80,671,467 downwards.
CGAACGCCAGGTGCTCGCACAACGGGCCCAGGTGTTTGAGCCCCGTGGAGGCAGAGGGCTGCTTATTGCTGGATGATAGTGTCCTGCAGGGTTAAGGGATGGCGTGGGCACTCCCAGGGCGACAGAGGGCACCTGGCCTTTAGAGAGTTCCCTGGAAAATTCCCCCCCCCAGGCCCCTGGTCCACAAGTCTATCCTGCGCACAGTGTCTGTGCGAGGCTGGGAGTGCTTCTGGGGAGTGTTCCCCAGCGGAAATCGCGTGGTCCTTTAGGTGACAGGGAGGGCTCCTGTGTCCACGGACAGGTGCCCAGGGACCCTGTGGAACTGCTGTGACCTCTAAAGGGTGGGTCAGGTGAGCCGAGGAAGGCGTGTGCTTGGGAGCCTGAGTGCGCTTGCGCGGCTCACGTTTAGGCCCGAAACGAGCCAGCCGCGGCTCGGAGAAAAGCCATCTCCTGGGGGCCTCCCCATGTTCCTCCACTCCCCAGGGAGGGCCCCTTTACGGATGGAAGAAAAGGGGGATCTTCGCAGTGGTGGGTTCGGGCCAGAGGGGTCTGGGGGTTTGCCTCCACGTACGCCAGGTGCCCGCACACCGGGCCCAGGTGTTTGAGCCCCGTGGAGGCAGACGGCTGCTTATTGCTGGATGCAAGTGTCCTGCGGGGTCAAGGAAGGGCATGGGCCCTCCCGGGCGACACAGGGCACCGGGCCCTTAGAGAGTTCCATGGAAAATCCCCCGCCCAGGGCCCCGGTATCCAAGTCTGTCCTTAGCACACTGTCTGTGCGGGGCTGAGAGTGCTGCTGGGCAGTGTGGCCTAGGGGAAATCGCGCGGTCCTCTGAGTGGCAGGGAGGGCTTCTGTTTCCATGGACAGGTGCGCAGGGACCCTGTGAAACTGCTGTGACCTCTCAAGGGCGGGTCACCTGACCCCTCCATGGTGGGACAGGTGACCTCCCAAGGCTGGGTCACGAGACCCCAAAAGGGTGGGTCACGTGACCCCTCAGGGGTGGGTCACGTGACCCCTCAGAGGTGGGTCACGAGACCCCCCCGGGGGTTGGTCACGTGACCCTTCAAGGGTGGGTCAGGAGACACCTCAAGGGTGGGTCATGTGACCCCTCAGGGGTGGGTCACGAGACCCCCCAGGGGTGGGTCACGTGACCCCTCAGGGGTGCGTCACGAGACCCCCCAGAGGTGGGTCACGTGACCCGGCAGGTGTGGGTCGCATGACCCCTCAGGGGTGGGTCACGTGACCCCTCAAGTGTGGGTCACGAGACCCCCCAGGTGTGGGTCACGTGACCCCTCAGGGGTGCGTCACGAGACCCCCCGGGGGTGGGTCACTTGACCCCTCAAGGGTGGGTCAGGAGACACCTCAAGGGTGGGCCCCGTGACCCGAGGGAGGCCTGTTGTGGGGAGCCTGAGTGCGCACGCGCGGCCCACGTATAGGCCCGAAAGGAGCCAGCCGCGGCTCGGAGAAAAGCCATCTCCTGGGGTCCTCCCCGTGTTCCTCCACTCCTCAAGGAGGACCCCTTTACGGATGGAAGAAAAGTGGGATCTTCGCAGTCGTGGTTTCGGGCCAGAGGGGTCTGCGGGTTTGCCTGTACGAACGCCAGGTGCTCGCACAACGGGCCCAGGTGTTTGAGCCCCGTGGAGGCAGAGGGCTGCTTATTGCTGGATGATAGTGTCCTGCAGGGTTAAGGGATGGCGTGGGCACTCCCAGGGCGACAGAGGGCACCTGGCCTTTAGAGAGTTCCCTGGAAAATTCCCCCCCCCAGGCCCCTGGTCCACAAGTCTATCCTGCGCACAGTGTCTGTGCGAGGCTGGGAGTGCTTCTGGGGAGTGTTCCCCAGCGGAAATCGCGTGGTCCTTTAGGTGACAGGGAGGGCTCCTGTGTCCTCGGACAGGTGCCCTGGGACCCTGTGGAACTGCTGTGACCTCTAAAGGATGGGTCAGTTGAGCCGAGGAAGGCGTGTGCTTGGGAGCCTGAGTGCGCATGCGCGGCCCACGTATAGGCCCGAAACGAGCCAGCCGTGGCTCGGAGAAAAGCCATCTCCTGGGGGCCTCCCCATGTTCCTCCACTCCCCAGGGAGGGCCCCTTTACGGATGGAAGAAAAGGGGGATCTTCGCAGTGGTGGGTTCGGGCCAGAGGGGTCTGGGGGTTTGCCTCCACGTACGCCAGGTGCCCGCACACCGGGCCCAGGTGTTTGAGCCCCGTGGAGGCAGACGGCTGCTTATTGCTGGATGCAAGTGTCCTGCGGGGTCAAGGAAGGGCATGGGCACTCCCGGGCGACACAGGGCACCGGGCCCTTAGAGAGTTCCATGGAAAATCCCCCGCCCAGGGCCCCGGTATCCAAGTCTGTCCTTAGCACACTGTCTGTGCGGGGCTGAGAGTGCTGCTGGGCAGTGTGGCCTAGGGGAAATCGCGCGGTCCTCTGAGTGGCAGGGAGGGCTTCTGTTTCCATGGACAGGTGCGCAGGTACCCTGTGAAACTGCTGTGACCTCTCAAGGGCGGGTCACCTGACCCCTCCAGGGTGGGACAGGTGACCTCCCAAGGGTGGGTCACGAGACCCGGCAAGGGTGGGTCACGTGACCCCAAAAGGGAGGGTCATGAAAACCCTCAAGGGTGGGTCACGTGACCGCTCAGGGGTGGGTCACGTGACCCCTCAGGGGTGCGTCACCAGACCCCCCAGGATGGGTCACGAGACCCCTCAGGGGTGGGTCACGTGACCCCTCAAGGGTGGGTCACGAGACCCCCCAGGGGTGGGTCACGTGACCCCGCAGGTGTGGTTCACGTGACCCCCCAGGGGTGGGTCACGTGACCCCTCAGGGGTGCGTCACGAGACCCCCCAGGGGTGGGTCACGTGACCCCGCAGGTGTGGGTCATGTGACCCCTCAGGGGTGGGTCACGTGACCCCTCAAGGGTGGGTCACGAGACTCCCCAGGGGTGGGTCACGTGACACCTCAGGGGTGCGTCACGAGACCCCCCGCGGGTGGGTCACGTGACCCCTCAAGGGTGGGTCAGGAGACACCTCAAGGGTGGGCCCCGTGACCCGAGGGAGGCCTGTTGTGGGGAGCCTGAGTGCGCACGCGCGGCCCACGTATAGGCCCGAAAGGAGCCAGCCGCGGCTAGGAGAAAAGCCATCTCCTGGGGGCTTCCCCGTGTTCCTCCACTCCTCAAGGAGGACCCCTTTACGGATGGAAGAAAAGTGGGATCTTCGCAGTGGTGGGTTCGGGCCAGAGGGGTCTGCGGGTTTGCCTGCACGAACGCCAGGTGCTCGCACAACGGGCCCAGGTGTTTGAGCCCCGTGGAGGCAGAGGGCTGCTTATTGCTGGATGATAGTGTCCTGCAGGGTTAAGGGATGGCGTGGGCACTCCCAGGGCGACAGAGGGCACCTGGCCTTTAGCGAGTTCCCTGGAAAATTCCCCCCCCCAGGCCCCTGGTCCACAAGTCTATCCTGCGCACAGTGTCTGTGCGAGGCTGGGAGTGCTTCTGGGGAGTGTTCCCCAGCGGAAATCGCGTGGTCCTTTAGGTGACAGGGAGGGCTCCTGTGTCCACGGACAGGTGCCCAGGGACCCTGTGGAACTGCTGTGACCTCTAAAGGGTGGGTCAGGTGAGCCGAGGAAGGCGTGTGCTTGGGAGCCTGAGTGCGCATGCGCGGCTCAGGTATAGGCCCGAAACGAGCCAGCCGCGGCTCGGAGAAAAGCCATCTCCTGGGGGCCTCCCCATGTTCCTCCACTCCCCAGGGAGGGCCCCTTTACGGATGGAAGAAAAGGGGCATCTTCGCAGTGGTGGGTTCGGGCCAGAGGGGTCTGGGGGTTTGCCTCCACGTACGCCAGGTGCCCGCACACCGGGCCCAGGTGTTTGAGCCCCGTGGAGGCAGACGGCTGCTTATTGCTGGATGCAAGTGTCCTGCGGGGTCAAGGAAGGGCATGGGCACTCCCGGGCGACACAGGGCACCGGGCCCTTAGAGAGTTCCATGGAAAATCCCCCGCCCAGGGCCCCGGTATCCAAGTCTGTCCTTAGCACACTGTCTGTGCGGGGCTGAGAGTGCTGCTGTGCAGTGTGGCCTACGGGAAATCGCGCGGTCCTCTGAGAGGCAAGGAGGGCTTCTGTTTCCATGGACAGGTGCGCAGGGACCCTGTGAAACTGCTGTGACCTCTCAAGGGCGGGTCACCTGACCCCTCCAGGCTGGGACAGGTGACCTCCCAAGGGTGGGTCACGAGACCCCGCAAGGGTGGGTCACGTGACCCCAAAAGGGTGGGTCACGAAACCCCTCAAGGGTGGGTCACGTGACCCCTCAGGGGTGCGTCACGAGACCCCCCAGGGGTGTGTCACGTGACCCCTCGTGGGTGGGGTGGGTAACGTGACCCCTCAAGGTTGTGTCAGGAGGCACCACAAGGGTGGGTCCCGTGACCCGAGGGAGGCCTGTTGTGGGGAGCCTGAGTGCGCACGCGCGGCCCACGTATAGGCCCGAAACGAGCCAGCCGCGGCTCGGAGAAAAGCCATCTCCTGGGGGCCTCCCCATGTTCCTCCACTCCCCAGGGAGGGCCCCTTTACGGATGGAAGAAAAGGGGGATCTTCGCAGTGGTGGGTTCGGGCCAGAGGGGTCTGGGGGTTTGCCTCCACGTACGCCAGGTGCCCGCACACCGGGCCCAGGTGTTTGAGCCCCGTGGAGGCAGACGGCTGCTTATTGCTGGATGCAAGTGTCCTGCGGGGTCAAGGAAGGGCATGGGCACTCCCGGGCGACACAGGGCACCGGGCCCTTAGAGAGTTCCATGGAAAATCCCCCGCCCAGGGCCCCGGTATCCAAGTCTGTCCTTAGCACACTGTCTGTGCGGGGCTGAGACTGCTGCTATGCAGTGTGGCCTAGGGGAAAACGCGCGGTCCTCTGAGTGGCAGGGAGGGCTTCTGTTTCCATGGACAGGTGCGCAGGTACCCTGTGAAACTGCTGTGACCTCTCAAGGGCGGGTCACCTGACCCCTCCAGGGTGGGACAGGTGACCTCCCAAGGGTGGGTCACGAGACCCGGCAAGGGTGGGTCACGTGACCCCAAAAGGGAGGGTCACGAAAACCCTCAAGGGTGGGTCACGTGACCGCTCAGGGGTGGGTCACGTGACCCCTCAGGGGTGCGTCACCAGACCCCCCAGGGTGGGTCACGTGACCACTCATGGGTGCGTCACGGGACCCCCCAGGGGTCGTTTACGTGACCCCTCCGGTGTGGGTCACGTGACCCCTCAAGGGTGGGTCCGGAGACACCTCAAGGGTGGGTCCCGTGACCCGAGGAAGGCCTGTTGTGGGGAGCCTGAGTGCGCACGCGCGGCCCACGTATAGGCCCGAAACGAGCCAGCCGCGGCTCGGAGAAAAGCCATCTCCTGGGGGCCTCCCCATGTTCCTCCACTCCCCAGGGAGGGCCCCTTTACGGATGGAAGAAAAGGGGGATCTTCGCAGTGGTGGGTTCGGGCCAGAGGGGTCTGGGTGTTTGCCTCCACGTACGCCAGGTGCCCGCACACCGGGCCCAGGTGTTTGAGCCCCGTGGAGGCAGACGGCTGCTTATTGCTGGATGCAAGTGTCCTGCGGGGTCAAGGAAGGGCATGGGCACTCCCGGGCGACACAGGGCACCGGGCCCTTAGAGAGTTCCAAGGAAAATCCCCCGCCCAGGGCCCCGGTATCCAAGTCTGTCCTTAGCACACTGTCTGTGCGGGGCTGAGAGTCCTGCTGGGCAGTGTGGCCTAGGGGAAATCGCGCGGTCCTCTGAGTGGCAGGGAGGGCTTCTGTTTCCATGGACAGGTGCGCAGAGACCCTGTGAAACTGCTGTGACCTCTCAAGGGCGGGTCACCTGACCCCTCTAGGGTGGGACAAGTGACCTCCCAAGGCTGGGTCACGAGACCCCAAAAGGGTGGGTCACGTGACCCCAAAAGGGTGGGTCACGAAACCCCTCAAGGGTGGGTCATGTGACCCCTCAGGGGTGGGTCACGAGACCCCCCAGGGGTGGGTCACGTGACCCCTCAGGGGTGCGTCACGAGACCCCCCAGGGGTGGGTCACGTGACCCCGCAGGTGTGGGTCACGTGACCCCTCAGGGGTGGGTCATGTGACCCCTCAGGGGTGCGTCACGAGACCCCCCAGGGGTGGGTCACGTGACCCCGCAGGTGTGGGTCACGTGACCCCTCAGGGGTGGGTCACGAGACCCCCCAGGGGTGGGTCACGTGACCACTCAGGGGTGCGTCACGAGACCCCCCGGGGGTGGGTCACGTGACCCCTCAAGGGTGGGTCAGGAGACACCTCAAGGGTGGGCCCCGTGACCCCTCAGGGGTGGGTCACGAGACCCCTCAGGGGTGGGTCACGTGACCCCTCAGGGGTGCGTCACGAGACCCCCCGGGGGTGGGTCACGTGACCCCTCAGGGGTGCGTCACGAGACCCCCCAGGGTTGGGTCACGTGACCCCGCAGGTGTGGGTCACGTGACCCCTCAGGGGTGGGTCACGTGGCCCCTCAAGGGTGGGTCACGAGACCCCTCAGGGGTGGGTCACGTGACCCCTCAAGGGTGGGTCACGAGACCCCCCAGGGGTGGGTCATGTGACCCCAAAAGGGTGGGTCATGAAACCCCTCAAGTGTGGGTCACGTGACCCCTCAGGGGTGGGTCACGAGACCCCCCAGGGGTGGGTCACGTGACCCCTCAGGGGTGCGTCACGAGACCCCCCAGGGTTGGGTCACGTGACCCCGCAGGTGTGGGTCACGTGACCCCTCAGGGGTGGGTCACGTGGCCCCTCAAGGGTGGGTCACGAGACCCCTCAGGGGTGGGTCACGTGACCCCTCAAGGGTGGGTCACGAGACCCCCCAGGGGTGGGTCACGTGACCCCTCAGGGGTGCGTCACGAGACCCCCCGGGGGTGGGTCACGTGACCCCTCAAGGGTGGGTCAGGAGACACCTCAAGGGTGGGCCCCGTGACCCGAGGGAGGCCTGTTGTGGGGAGCCTGAGTGCGCACGCGCGGCCCACGTATAGGCCCGAAAGGAGCCAGCCGCGGCTCGGAGAAAAGCCATGTCCTGGGGGCTTCCCCGTGTTCCTCCACTCCTCAAGGAGGACCCCTTTACGGATGGAAGAAAAGTGGGATCTTCGCAGTGGTGGGTTCGGGCCAGAGGGGTCTGCGGGTTTGCCTGCACGAACGCCAGGTGCTCGCAAAACGGGCCCAGGTGTTTGAGCCCCGTGGAGGCAGAGGGCTGCTTATTGCTGGATGATAGTGTCCTGCAGGGTTAAGGGATGGCGTGGGCACTCCCAGGGCGACAGAGGGCACCTGGCCTTTAGAGAGTTCCCTGGAAAATTCCCCCCCCCAGGCCCCTGGTCCACAAGTCTATCCTGCGCACAGTGTCTGTGCGAGGCTGGGAGTGCTTCTGGGGAGTGTTCCCCAGCGGAAATCGCGTGGTCCTTTAGGTGACAGGGAGGGCTCCTGTGTCCTCGGACAGGTGCCCAGGGACCCTGTGGAACTGCTGTGACCTCTAAAGGATGGGTCAGGTGAGCCGAGGAAGGCGTGTGCTTGGGAGCCTGAGTGCGCATGCGCGGCCCACGTATAGGCCCGAAACGAGCCAGCCGCGGCTCGGAGAAAAGCCATCTCCTGGGGGCCTCCCCATGTTCCTCCACTCCCCAGGGAGGGCCCCTTTACGGATGGAAGAAAAGGGGGATCTTCGCAGTGGTGGGTTCGGGCCAGAGGGGTCTGGGTGTTTGCCTCCACGTACGCCAGGTGCCCGCACACCGGGCCCAGGTGTTTGAGCCCCGTGGAGGCAGACGGCTGCTTATTGCTGGATGCAAGTGTCCTGCGGGGTCAAGGAAGGGCATGGGCACTCCCGGGCGACACAGGGCACCGGGCCCTTAGAGAGTTCCAAGGAAAATCCCCCGCCCAGGGCCCCGGTATCCAAGTCTGTCCTTAGCACACTGTCTGTGCGGGGCTGAGAGTGCTGCTGGGCAGTGTGGCCTAGGGGAAATCGCGCGGTCCTCTGAGTGGCAGGGAGGGCTTCTGTTTCCATGGACAGGTGAGCAGAGACCCTGTGAAACTGCTGTGACCTCTCAAGGGCGGGTCACCTGACCCCTCCAGGGTGGGACAAGTGACCTCCCAAGGCTGGGTCACGAGACCCCAAAAGGGTGGGTCACGTGACCCCAAAAGGGTGGGTCACGAAACCCCTCAAGGGTGGGTCATGCGACCCCTCAGGGGTGGGTCACGAGACCCCCCAGGGGTGGGTCACGTGACCCCTCAGGGGTGCGTCACGAGACCCCCCAGGGTTGGGTCACGTGACCCCGCAGGTGTGGGTCACGTGACCCCTCAGGGGTGGGTCACGTGGCCCCTCAAGGGTGGGTCACGAGACCCCTCAGGGGTGGGTCACGTGACCCCTCAAGGGTGGGTCACGAGACCCCCCAGGGGTGGGCCACGTGACCCCTCAGGGGTGCGTCACGAGACCCCCCGGGGGTGGGTCACGTGACCCCTCAAGGGTGGGTCAGGAGACACCTCAAGGGTGGGCCCCGTGACCCGAGGGAGGCCTGTTGTGGGGAGCCTGAGTGCGCACGCGCGGCCCACGTATAGGCCCGAAAGGAGCCAGCCGCGGCTCGGAGAAAAGCCATCTCCTGGGGGCTTCCCCGTGTTCCTCCACTCCTCAAGGAGGACCCCTTTACGGATGGAAGAAAAGTGGGATCTTCGCAGTGGTGGGTTCGGGCCAGAGGGGTCTGCGGGTTTGCCTGCACGAACGCCAGGTGCTCGCACAACGGGCCCAGGTTTTTGAGCCCCGTGGAGGCAGAGGGCTGCTTATTGCTGGATGATAGTGTCCTGCAGGGTTAAGGGATGGCGTGGGCACTCCCAGGGCGACAGAGGGCACCTGGCCTTTAGCGAGTTCCCTGGAAAATTCCCCCCCCCAGGCCCCTGGTCCACAAGTCTATCCTGCGCACAGTGTCTGTGCGAGGCTGGGAGTGCTTCTGGGGAGTGTTCCCCAGCGGAAATCGCGTGGTCCTTTAGGTGACAGGGAGGGCTCCTGTGTCCACGGACAGGTGCCCAGGGACCCTGTGGAACTGCTGTGACCTCTAAAGGGTGGGTCAGGTGAGCCGAGGAAGGCGTGTGCTTGGGAGCCTGAGTGCGCATGCGCGGCCCACGTATAGGCCCGAAACGAGCCAGCCGCGGCTCGGAGAAAAGCCATCTCCTGGGGGCCTCCCCATGTTCCTCCACTCCCCAGGGAGGGCCCCTTTACGGATGGAAGAAAAGGGGGATCTTCGCAGTGGTGGGTTCGGGCCAGAGGGGTCTGGGGGTTTGCCTCCACGTACGCCAGGTGCCCGCACACCGGGCCCAGGTGTTTGAGCCCCGTGGAGGCAGACGGCTGCTTATTGCTGGATGCAAGTGTCCTGCGGGGTCAAGGAAGGGCATGGGCACTCCCGGGCGACACAGGGCACCGGGCCCTTAGAGAGTTCCATGGAAAATCCCCCGCCCAGGGCCCCGGTATCCAAGTCTGTCCTTAGCACACTGTCTGTGCGGGGCTGAGAGTGCTGCTGGGCAGTGTGGCCTAGGGGAAATCGCGCGGTCCTCTGAGTGGCAGGGAGGGCTTCTGTTTCCATGGACAGGTGCGCAGGGACCCTGTGAAACTGCTGTGACCTCTCAAGGGCGGGTCACCTGACCCCTCCAGGGTGGGACAGGTGACCACCCATGGCTGGGTCACGAGACCCCAAAAGGGTGGGTCACGTGACCCCAAAAGGGTGGGTCACGAAACCCCTCAAGGGTGGGTCATGTGACCCCTCAGGGGTGGGTCACGAGACCCCCCAGGGGTGGGTCACGTGACCCCTCAGGGGTGCGTCACGAGACCCCCCAGGGGTGGGTCACGTGACCCCGCAGGTGTGGGTCACGTGACCCCTCAGGGGTGGGTCACGAGACCCCCCAGGGGTGGGTCACGTGACCCCTCAGGGGTGCGTCACGAGACCCCCCGGGGGTGGGTCACGTGACCCCTCAAGGGTGGGTCAGGAGACACCTCAAGGGTGGGCCCCGTGACCCGAGGGAGGCCTGTTGTGGGGAGCCTGAGTGCGCACGCGCGGCCCACGTATAGGCCCGAAAGGAGCCAGCCGCGGCTCGGAGAAAAGCCATCTCCTGGGGGCTTCCCCGTGTTCCTCCACTCCTCAAGGAGGACCCCTTTACGGATGGAAGAAAAGTGGGATCTTCGCAGTGGTGGGTTCGGGCCAGAGGGGTCTGCGGGTTTGCCTGCACGAACGCCAGGTGCTCGCACAACGGGCCCAGGTTTTTGAGCCCCGTGGAGGCAGAGGGCTGCTTATTGCTGGATGATAGTGTCCTGCAGGGTTAAGGGATGGCGTGGGCACTCCCAGGACGACAGAGGGCACCTGGCCTTTAGCGAGTTCCCTGGAAAATTCCCCCCCCCAGGCCCCTGGTCCACAAGTCTATCCTGCGCACAGTGTCTGTGCGAGGCTGGGAGTGCTTCTGGGGAGTGTTCCCCAGCGGAAATCGCGTGGTCCTTTAGGTGACAGGGAGGGCTCCTGTGTCCACGGACAGGTGCCCAGGGACCCTGTGGAACTGCTGTGACCTCTAAAGGGTGGGTCAGGTGAGCCGAGGAAGGCGTGTGCTTGGGAGCCTGAGTGCGCATGCGCGGCCCACGTATAGGCCCGAAACGAGCCAGCCGCGGCTCGGAGAAAAGCCATCTCCTGGGGGCCTCCCCATGTTCCTCCACTCCCCAGGGAGGGCCCCTTTACGGATGGAAGAAAAGGGGGATCTTCGCAGTGGTGGTTTCGGGCCAGAGGGGTCTGGGTGTTTGCCTCCACGTACGCCAGGTGCCCGCACACCGGGCCCAGGTGTTTGAGCCCCGTGGAGGCAGACGGCTGCTTATTGCTGGATGCAAGTGTCCTGCGGGGTCAAGGAAGGGCATGGGCACTCTCGGGCGACACAGGGCACCGGGCCCTTAGAGAGTTCCAAGGAAAATCCCCCGCCCAGGGCCCCGGTATCCAAGTCTGTCCTTAGCACACTGTCTGTGCGGGGCTGAGAGTGCTGCTGGGCAGTGTGGCCTAGGGGAAATCGCGCGGTCCTCTGAGTGGCAGGGAGGGCTTCTGTTTCCATGGACAGGTGAGCAGAGACCCTGTGAAACTGCTGTGACCTCTCAAGGGCGGGTCACCTGACCCCTCCAGGGTGGGACAAGTGACCTCCCAAGGATGGGTCACGAGACCCCAAAAGGGTGGGTCACGTGACCCCAAAAGGGTGGGTCACGAAACCCCTCAAGGGTGGGTCAAGTGACCCCTCAGGGGTGGGTCACGAGACCCCCCAGGGGTGGGTCACGTGACCCCTCAGGGGTGCGTCACGAGACCCCCCAGGGGTGGGTCACGTGACCCCGCAGGTGTGGGTCACGTGACCCCTCAGGGGTGGGTCACGAGACCCCCCAGGGGTGGGTCACGTGACCCCTCAGGGGTGCGTCACGAGACCCCCCGGGGGTGGGTCACGTGACCCCTCAAGGGTGGGTCAGGAGACACCTCAAGGGTGGGCCCCGTGACCCGAGGGAGGCCTGTTGTGGGGAGCCTGAGTGCGCACGCAGGGCGCACGTATAGGCCCGAAAGGAGCCAGCAGCGGCTCGGAGAAAAGCCATCTCCTGGGGGCCTCCCCATGTTCCTCCACTCCTCAAGGAGGACCCCTTTACGGATGGAAGAAAAGGGAGATCTTCGCAGTGGTGGGTTCGGGCCAGAGGGGTCTGGGGGTTTGCCTCCACGTACGCCAGGTGCATGCACACCGGGCCCAGGTGTTTGAGCCCCGTGGAGGCAGACGGCTGCTTATTGCTGAATGCAAGTGTCCTGCGGGGTCAAGGAAGGGCATGGGCACTCCCGGGCGACACAGGGCACCGGGCCCTTAGAGAGTTCCATGGAAAATCCCCCGCCCAGGGCCCCGGTATCCAAGTCTGTCCTTAGCACACTGTCTGTGCGGGGCTGAGAGTGCTGCTGTGCAGTGTGGCCTACGGGAAATCGCGCGGTCCTCTGAGAGGCAAGGAGGGCTTCTGTTTCCATGGACAGGTGCGCAGGGACCCTGTGAAACTGCTGTGACCTCTCAAGGGCGGGTCACCTGACCCCTCCAGGCTGGGACAGGTGACCTCCCAAGGGTGGGTCACGAGACCCCGCAAGGGTGGGTCACGTGACCCCAAAAGGGTGGGTCACGAAACCCCTCAAGGGTGGGTCACGTGACCCCTCAGGGGTGCGTCACGAGACCCCCCAGGGGTGTGTCACGTGACCCCTCGTGGGTGGGGTGGGTAACGTGACCCCTCAAGGTTGTGTCAGGAGGCACCACAAGGGTGGGTCCCGTGACCCGAGGGAGGCCTGTTGTGGGGAGCCTGAGTGCGCACGCGCGGCCCACGTATAGGCCCGAAACGAGCCAGCCGCGGCTCGGAGAAAAGCCATCTCCTGGGGGCCTCCCCATGTTCCTCCACTCCCCAGGGAGGGCCCCTTTACGGATGGAAGAAAAGGGGGATCTTCGCAGTGGTGGGTTCGGGCCAGAGGGGTCTGGGGGTTTGCCTCCACGTACGCCAGGTGCCCGCACACCGGGCCCAGGTGTTTGAGCCCCGTGGAGGCAGACGGCTGCTTATTGCTGGATGCAAGTGTCCTGCGGGGTCAAGGAAGGGCATGGGCACTCCCGGGCGACACAGGGCACCGGGCCCTTAGAGAGTTCCATGGAAAATCCCCCGCCCAGGGCCCCGGTATCCAAGTCTGTCCTTAGCACACTGTCTGTGCGGGGCTGAGACTGCTGCTATGCAGTGTGGCCTAGGGGAAAACGCGCGGTCCTCTGAGTGGCAGGGAGGGCTTCTGTTTCCATGGACAGGTGCGCAGGTACCCTGTGAAACTGCTGTGACCTCTCAAGGGCGGGTCACCTGACCCCTCCAGGGTGGGACAGGTGACCTCCCAAGGGTGGGTCACGAGACCCGGCAAGGGTGGGTCACGTGACCCCAAAAGGGAGGGTCACGAAAACCCTCAAGGGTGGGTCACGTGACCGCTCAGGGGTGGGTCACGTGACCCCTCAGGGGTGCGTCACCAGACCCCCCAGGGTGGGTCACGTGACCACTCATGGGTGCGTCACGGGACCCCCCAGGGGTCGTTTACGTGACCCCTCCGGTGTGGGTCACGTGACCCCTCAAGGGTGGGTCCGGAGACACCTCAAGGGTGGGTCCCGTGACCCGAGGAAGGCCTGTTGTGGGGAGCCTGAGTGCGCACGCGCGGCCCACGTATAGGCCCGAAACGAGCCAGCCGCGGCTCGGAGAAAAGCCATCTCCTGGGGGCCTCCCCATGTTCCTCCACTCCCCAGGGAGGGCCCCTTTACGGATGGAAGAAAAGGGGGATCTTCGCAGTGGTGGGTTCGGGCCAGAGGGGTCTGGGTGTTTGCCTCCACGTACGCCAGGTGCCCGCACACCGGGCCCAGGTGTTTGAGCCCCGTGGAGGCAGACGGCTGCTTATTGCTGGATGCAAGTGTCCTGCGGGGTCAAGGAAGGGCATGGGCACTCCCGGGCGACACAGGGCACCGGGCCCTTAGAGAGTTCCAAGGAAAATCCCCCGCCCAGGGCCCCGGTATCCAAGTCTGTCCTTAGCACACTGTCTGTGCGGGGCTGAGAGTCCTGCTGGGCAGTGTGGCCTAGGGGAAATCGCGCGGTCCTCTGAGTGGCAGGGAGGGCTTCTGTTTCCATGGACAGGTGCGCAGAGACCCTGTGAAACTGCTGTGACCTCTCAAGGGCGGGTCACCTGACCCCTCTAGGGTGGGACAAGTGACCTCCCAAGGCTGGGTCACGAGACCCCAAAAGGGTGGGTCACGTGACCCCAAAAGGGTGGGTCACGAAACCCCTCAAGGGTGGGTCATGTGACCCCTCAGGGGTGGGTCACGAGACCCCCCAGGGGTGGGTCACGTGACCCCTCAGGGGTGCGTCACGAGACCCCCCAGGGGTGGGTCACGTGACCCCGCAGGTGTGGGTCACGTGACCCCTCAGGGGTGGGTCATGTGACCCCTCAGGGGTGCGTCACGAGACCCCCCAGGGGTGGGTCACGTGACCCCGCAGGTGTGGGTCACGTGACCCCTCAGGGGTGGGTCACGAGACCCCCCAGGGGTGGGTCACGTGACCACTCAGGGGTGCGTCACGAGACCCCCCGGGGGTGGGTCACGTGACCCCTCAAGGGTGGGTCAGGAGACACCTCAAGGGTGGGCCCCGTGACCCCTCAGGGGTGGGTCACGAGACCCCTCAGGGGTGGGTCACGTGACCCCTCAGGGGTGCGTCACGAGACCCCCCGGGGGTGGGTCACGTGACCCCTCAGGGGTGCGTCACGAGACCCCCCAGGGTTGGGTCACGTGACCCCGCAGGTGTGGGTCACGTGACCCCTCAGGGGTGGGTCACGTGGCCCCTCAAGGGTGGGTCACGAGACCCCTCAGGGGTGGGTCACGTGACCCCTCAAGGGTGGGTCACGAGACCCCCCAGGGGTGGGTCATGTGACCCCAAAAGGGTGGGTCATGAAACCCCTCAAGTGTGGGTCACGTGACCCCTCAGGGGTGGGTCACGAGACCCCCCAGGGGTGGGTCACGTGACCCCTCAGGGGTGCGTCACGAGACCCCCCAGGGTTGGGTCACGTGACCCCGCAGGTGTGGGTCACGTGACCCCTCAGGGGTGGGTCACGTGGCCCCTCAAGGGTGGGTCACGAGACCCCTCAGGGGTGGGTCACGTGACCCCTCAAGGGTGGGTCACGAGACCCCCCAGGGGTGGGTCACGTGACCCCTCAGGGGTGCGTCACGAGACCCCCCGGGGGTGGGTCACGTGACCCCTCAAGGGTGGGTCAGGAGACACCTCAAGGGTGGGCCCCGTGACCCGAGGGAGGCCTGTTGTGGGGAGCCTGAGTGCGCACGCGCGGCCCACGTATAGGCCCGAAAGGAGCCAGCCGCGGCTCGGAGAAAAGCCATGTCCTGGGGGCTTCCCCGTGTTCCTCCACTCCTCAAGGAGGACCCCTTTACGGATGGAAGAAAAGTGGGATCTTCGCAGTGGTGGGTTCGGGCCAGAGGGGTCTGCGGGTTTGCCTGCACGAACGCCAGGTGCTCGCACAACGGGCCCAGGTGTTTGAGCCCCGTGGAGGCAGAGGGCTGCTTATTGCTGGATGATAGTGTCCTGCAGGGTTAAGGGATGGCGTGGGCACTCCCAGGGCGACAGAGGGCACCTGGCCTTTAGAGAGTTCCCTGGAAAATTCCCCCCCCCAGGCCCCTGGTCCACAAGTCTATCCTGCGCACAGTGTCTGTGCGAGGCTGGGAGTGCTTCTGGGGAGTGTTCCCCAGCGGAAATCGCGTGGTCCTTTAGGTGACAGGGAGGGCTCCTGTGTCCTCGGACAGGTGCCCAGGGACCCTGTGGAACTGCTGTGACCTCTAAAGGATGGGTCAGGTGAGCCGAGGAAGGCGTGTGCTTGGGAGCCTGAGTGCGCATGCGCGGCCCACGTATAGGCCCGAAACGAGCCAGCCGCGGCTCGGAGAAAAGCCATCTCCTGGGGGCCTCCCCATGTTCCTCCACTCCCCAGGGAGGGCCCCTTTACGGATGGAAGAAAAGGGGGATCTTCGCAGTGGTGGGTTCGGGCCAGAGGGGTCTGGGTGTTTGCCTCCACGTACGCCAGGTGCCCGCACACCGGGCCCAGGTGTTTGAGCCCCGTGGAGGCAGACGGCTGCTTATTGCTGGATGCAAGTGTCCTGCGGGGTCAAGGAAGGGCATGGGCACTCCCGGGCGACACAGGGCACCGGGCCCTTAGAGAGTTCCAAGGAAAATCCCCCGCCCAGGGCCCCGGTATCCAAGTCTGTCCTTAGCACACTGTCTGTGCGGGGCTGAGAGTGCTGCTGGGCAGTGTGGCCTAGGGGAAATCGCGCGGTCCTCTGAGTGGCAGGGAGGGCTTCTGTTTCCATGGACAGGTGAGCAGAGACCCTGTGAAACTGCTGTGACCTCACAAGGGCGGGTCACCTGACCCCTCCAGGGTGGGACAAGTGACCTCCCAAGGCTGGGTCACGAGACCCCAAAAGGGTGGGTCACGTGACCCCAAAAGGGTGGGTCACGAAACCCCTCAAGGGTGGGTCATGCGACCCCTCAGGGGTGGGTCACGAGACCCCCCAGGGGTGGGTCACGTGACCCCTCAGGGGTGCGTCACGAGACCCCCCAGGGTTGGGTCACGTGACCCCGCAGGTGTGGGTCACGTGACCCCTCAGGGGTGGGTCACGTGGCCCCTCAAGGGTGGGTCACGAGACCCCTCAGGGGTGGGTCACGTGACCCCTCAAGGGTGGGTCACGAGACCCCCCAGGGGTGGGCCACGTGACCCCTCAGGGGTGCGTCACGAGACCCCCCGGGGGTGGGTCACGTGACCCCTCAAGGGTGGGTCAGGAGACACCTCAAGGGTGGGCCACGTGACCCGAGGGAGGCCTGTTGTGGGGAGCCTGAGTGCGCACGCGCGGCCCACGTATAGGCCCGAAAGGAGCCAGCCGCGGCTCGGAGAAAAGCCATCTCCTGGGGGCTTCCCCGTGTTCCTCCACTCCTCAAGGAGGACCCCTTTACGGATGGAAGAAAAGTGGGATCTTCGCAGTGGTGGGTTCGGGCCAGAGGGGTCTGCGGGTTTGCCTGCACGAACGCCAGGTGCTCGCACAACGGGCCCAGGTTTTTGAGCCCCGTGGAGGCAGAGGGCTGCTTATTGCTGGATGATAGTGTCCTGCAGGGTTAAGGGATGGCGTGGGCACTCCCAGGGCGACAGAGGGCACCTGGCCTTTAGAGAGTTCCCTGGAAAATTCCCCCCCCCAGGCCCCTGGTCCACAAGTCTATCCTGCGCACAGTGTCTGTGCGAGGCTGGGAGTGCTTCTGGGGAGTGTTCCCCAGCGGAAATCGCGTGGTCCTTTAGGTGACAGGGAGGGCTCCTGTGTCCACGGACAGGTGCCCAGGGACCCTGTGGAACTGCTGTGACCTCTAAAGGGTGGGTCAGGTGAGCCGAGGAAGGCGTGTGCTTGGGAGCCTGAGTGCGCATGCGCGGCCCACGTATAGGCCCGAAAGGAGCCAGCAGCGGCTCGGAGAAAAGCCATCTCCTGGGGGCCTCCCCATGTTCCTCCACTCCCCAGGGAGGGCCCCTTTACGGATGGAAGAAAAGGGGGATCTTCGCAGTGGTGGGTTCGGGCCAGAGGGGTCTGGGGGTTTGCCTCCACGTACGCCAGGTGCCCGCACACCGGGCCCAGGTGTTTGAGCCCCGTGGAGGCAGACGGCTGCTTATTGCTGGATGCAAGTGTCCTGCGGGGTCAAGGAAGGGCATGGGCACTCCCGGGCGACACAGGGCACCGGGCCCTTAGAGAGTTCCAAGGAAAATCCCCCGCCCAGGGCCCCGGTATCCAAGTCTGTCCTTAGCACACTGTCTGTGCGGGGCTGAGAGTGCTGCTGGGCAGTGTGGCCTAGGGGAAATCGCGCGGTCCTCTGAGTGGCAGGGAGGGCTTCTGTTTCCATGGACAGGTGCGCAGAGACCCTGTGAAACTGCTGTGACCTCTCAAGGGCGGGTCACCTGACCCCTCAAGGGTGGGACAAGTGACCTCCCAAGGCTGGGTCACGAGACCCCAAAAGGGTGGGTCACGTGACCCCAAAAGGGTGGGTCACGAAACCCCTCAAGGGTGGGTCATGTGACCCCTCAGGGGTGGGTCACGAGACCCCCCAGGGGTGGGTCACGTGACCCCTCAGGGGTGCGTCACGAGACCCCCCAGGGTTGGGTCACGTGACCCCGCAGGTGTGGGTCACGTGACCCCTCAGGGGTGGGTCACGAGACCCCCCAGGGGTGGGTCACGTGACCCCTCAGGGGTGCGTCACGAGACCCCCCGGGGGTGGGTCACGTGACCCCTCAAGGGTGGGTCAGGAGACACCTCAAGGGTGGGCCCCGTGACCCGAGGGAGGCCTGTTGTGGGGAGCCTGAGTGCGCACGCGCGGCCCACGTATAGGCCCGAAAGGAGCCAGCCGCGGCTCGGAGAAAAGCCATCTCCTGGGGGCTTCCCCGTGTTCCTCCACTCCTCAAGGAGGACCCCTTTACGGATGGAAGAAAAGTGGGATCTTCGCAGTGGTGGGTTCGGGCCAGAGGGGTCTGCGGGTTTGCCTGCACGAACGCCAGGTGCTCGCACAACGGGCCCAGGTTTTTGAGCCCCGTGGAGGCAGAGGGCTGCTTATTGCTGGATGATAGTGTCCTGCAGGGTTAAGGGATGGCGTGGGCACTCCCAGGGCGACAGAGGGCACCTGGCCTTTAGCGAGTTCCCTGGAAAATTCCCCCCCCCAGGCCCCTGGTCCACAAGTCTATCCTGCGCACAGTGTCTGTGCGAGGCTGGGAGTGCTTCTGGGGAGTGTTCCCCAGCGGAAATCGCGTGGTCCTTTAGGTGACAGGGAGGGCTCCTGTGTCCACGGACAGGTGCCCAGGGACCCTGTGGAACTGCTGTGACCTCTAAAGGGTGGGTCAGGTGAGCCGAGGAAGGCGTGTGCTTGGGAGCCTGAGTGCGCATGCGCGGCCCACGTATAGGCCCGAAACGAGCCAGCCGCGGCTCGGAGAAAAGCCATCTCCTGGGGGCCTCCCCATGTTCCTCCACTCCCCAGGGAGGGCCCCTTTACGGATGGGAGAAAAGGGGGATCTTCGCAGTGGTGGGTTCGGGCCAGAGGGGTCTGGGGGTTTGCCTCCACGTACGCCAGGTGCCCGCACACCGGGCCCAGGTGTTTGAGCCCCGTGGAGGCAGACGGCTGCTTATTGCTGGATGCAAGTGTCCTGCGGGGTCAAGGAAGGGCATGGGCACTCCCGGGCGACACAGGGCACCGGGCCCTTAGAGAGTTCCATGGAAAATCCCCCGCCCAGGGCCCCGGTATCCAAGTCTGTCCTTAGCACACTGTCTGTGCGGGGCTGAGAGTGCTGCTGGGCAGTGTGGCCTAGGGGAAATCGCGCAGTCCTCTGAGTGGCAGGGAGGGCTTCTGTTTCCATGGACAGGTGCGCAGGGACCCTGTGAAACTGCTGTGACCTCTCAAGGGCGGGTCACCTGACCCCTCCAGGGTGGGACAGGTGACCTCCCAAGGCTGGGTCACGAGACCCCAAAAGGGTGGGTCACGTGACCCCAAAAGGGTGGGTCATGAAACCCCTCAAGTGTGGGTCACGTGACCCCTCAGGGGTGGGTCACGAGACCCCCCAGGGGTGGGTCACGTGACCCCTCAGGGGTGCGTCACGAGACCCCCCAGGGTTGGGTCACGTGACCCCGCAGGTGTGGGTCACGTGACCCCTCAGGGGTGGGTCACGTGGCCCCTCAAGGGTGGGTCACGAGACCCCTCAGGGGTGGGTCACGTGACCCCTCAAGGGTGGGTCACGAGACCCCCCAGGGGTGCGTCACGAGACCCCCCGGGGGTGGGTCACGTGACCCCTCAAGGGTGGGTCAGGAGACACCTCAAGGGTGGGCCCCGTGACCCGAGGGAGGCCTGTTGTGGGGAGCCTGAGTGCGCACGCGCGGCCCACGTATAGGCCCGAAAGGAGGCAGCCGCGGCTCGGAGAAAAGCCATGTCCTGGGGGCTTCCCCGTGTTCCTCCACTCCTCAAGGAGGACCCCTTTACGGATGGAAGAAAAGTGGGATCTTCGCAGTGGTGGGTTCGGGCCAGAGGGGTCTGCGGGTTTGCCTGCACGAACGCCAGGTGCTCGCACAACGGGCCCAGGTGTTTGAGCCCCGTGGAGGCAGAGGGCTGCTTATTGCTGGATGATAGTGTCCTGCAGGGTTAAGGGATGGCGTGGGCACTCCCAGGGCGACAGAGGGCACCTGGCCTTTAGAGAGTTCCCTGGAAAATTCCCCCCCCCAGGCCCCTGGTCCACAAGTCTATCCTGCGCACAGTGTCTGTGCGAGGCTGGGAGTGCTTCTGGGGAGTGTTCCCCAGCGGAAATCGCGTGGTCCTTTAGGTGACAGGGAGGGCTCCTGTGTCCTCGGACAGGTGCCCAGGGACCCTGTGGAACTGCTGTGACCTCTAAAGGATGGGTCAGGTGAGCCGAGGAAGGCGTGTGCTTGGGAGCCTGAGTGCGCATGCGCGGCCCACGTATAGGCCCGAAACGAGCCAGCCGCGGCTCGGAGAAAAGCCATCTCCTGGGGGCCTCCCCATGTTCCTCCACTCCCCAGGGAGGGCCCCTTTACGGATGGAAGAAAAGGGGGATCTTCGCAGTGGTGGGTTCGGGCCAGAGGGGTCTGGGTGTTTGCCTCCACGTACGCCAGGTGCCCGCACACCGGGCCCAGGTGTTTGAGCCCCGTGGAGGCAGACGGCTGCTTATTGCTGGATGCAAGTGTCCTGCGGGGTCAAGGAAGGGCATGGGCACTCCCGGGCGACACAGGGCACCGGGCCCTTAGAGAGTTCCAAGGAAAATCCCCCGCCCAGGGCCCCGGTATCCAAGTCTGTCCTTAGCACACTGTCTGTGCGGGGCTGAGAGTGCTGCTGGGCAGTGTGGCCTAGGGGAAATCGCGCGGTCCTCTGAGTGGCAGGGAGGGCTTCTGTTTCCATGGACAGGTGAGCAGAGACCCTGTGAAACTGCTGTGACCTCTCAAGGGCGGGTCACCTGAACCCTCCAGGGTGGGACAAGTGACCTCCCAAGGCTGGGTCACGAGACCCCAAAAGGGTGGGTCACGTGACCCCAAAAGGGTGGGTCACGAAACCCCTCAAGGGTGGGTCATGCGACCCCTCAGGGGTGGGTCACGAGACCCCCCAGGGGTGGGTCACGTGACCCCTCAGGGGTGCGTCACGAGACCCCCCAGGGGTGGGTCACGTGACCCCCCAGGGGTGGGTCACGTGACCCCTCAGGGGTGCGTCACGAGACCCCCCAGGGGTGGGTCACGTGACCCCTCAGGGGTGCGTCACGAGACCCCCCGGGGGTGGGTCACGTGACCCCTCAAGGGTGGGTCAGGAGACACCTCAAGGGTGGGCCCCGTGACCCGAGGGAGGCCTGTTGTGGGGAGCCTGAGTGCGCACGCGCGGCCCACGTATAGGCCCGAAAGGAGCCAGCCGCGGCTCGGAGAAAAGCCATCTCCTGGGGGCTTCCCCGTGTTCCTCCACTCCTCAAGGAGGACCCCTTTACGGATGGAAGAAAAGTGGGATCTTCGCAGTGGTGGGTTCGGGCCAGAGGGGTCTGCTGGTTTGCCTGCACGAACGCCAGGTGCTCGCACAACGGGCCCAGGTTTTTGAGCCCCGTGGAGGCAGAGGGCTGCTTATTGCTGGATGATAGTGTCCTGCAGGGTTAAGGGATGGCGTGGGCACTCCCAGGACGACAGAGGGCACCTGGCCTTTAGCGAGTTCCCTGGAAAATTCCCCCCCCCAGGCCCCTGGTCCACAAGTCTATCCTGCGCACAGTGTCTGTGCGAGGCTGGGAGTGCTTCTGGGGAGTGTTCCCAGCGGAAATCGCGTGGTCCTTTAGGTGACAGGGAGGGCTCCTGTGTCCACGGACAGGTGCCCAGGGACCCTGTGGAACTGCTGTGACCTCTAAAGGGTGGGTCAGGTGAGCCGAGGAAGGCGTGTGCTTGGGAGCCTGAGTGCGCATGCGCGGCCCACGTATAGGCCCGAAACGAGCCAGCCGCGGCTCGGAGAAAAGCCATCTCCTGGGGGCCTCCCCATGTTCCTCCACTCCCCAGGGAGGGCCCCTTTACGGATGGAAGAAAAGGGGGATCTTCGCAGTGGTGGGTTCGGGCCAGAGGGGTCTGGGGGTTTGCCTCCACGTACGCCAGGTGCCCGCACACCGGGCCCAGGTGTTTGAGCCCCGTGGAGGCAGACGGCTGCTTATTGCTGGATGCAAGTGTCCTGCGGGGTCAAGGAAGGGCATGGGCACTCCCGGGCGACACAGGGCACCGGGCCCTTAGAGAGTTCCAAGGAAAATCCCCCGCCCAGGGCCCCGGTATCCAAGTCTGTCCTTAGCACACTGTCTGTGCGGGGCTGAGAGTGCTGCTGGGCAGTGTGGCCTAGGGGAAATCGCGCGGTCCTCTGAGTGGCAGGGAGGGCTTCTGTTTCCATGGACAGGTGAGCAGAGACCCTGTGAAACTGCTGTGACCTCTCAAGGGCGGGTCACCTGACCCCTCCAGGGTGGGACAAGTGACCTCCCAAGGCTGGGTCACGAGACCCCAAAAGGGTGGGTCACGTGACCCCAAAAGGGTGGGTCACGAAACCCCTCAAGGGTGGGTCAAGTGACCCCTCAGGGGTGGGTCACGAGACCCCCCAGGGGTGGGTCACGTGACCCCTCAGGGGTGCGTCACGAGACCCCCCAGGGGTGGGTCACGTGACCCCGCAGGTGTGGGTCACGTGACCCCTCAGGGGTGGGTCACGAGACCCCCCAGGGGTGGGTCACGTGACCCCTCAGGGGTGCGTCACGAGACCCCCCGGGGGTGGGTCACGTGACCCCTCAAGGGTTGGTCAGGAGACACCTCAAGGGTGGGCCCCGTGACCCGAGGGAGGCCTGTTGTGGGGAGCCTGAGTGCGCACGCAGGGCGCACGTATAGGCCCGAAAGGAGCCAGCAGCGGCTCGGAGAAAAGCCATCTCCTGGGGGCCTCCCCATGTTCCTCCACTCCTCAAGGAGGACCCCTTTACGGATGGAAGAAAAGGGAGATCTTCGCAGTGGTGGGTTCGGGCCAGAGGGGTCTGGGGGTTTGCCTCCACGTACGCCAGGTGCATGCACACCGGGCCCAGGTGTTTGAGCCCCGTGGAGGCAGACGGCTGCTTATTGCTGAATGCAAGTGTCCTGCGGGGTCAAGGAAGGGCATGGGCACTCCCGGGCGACACAGGGCACCGGGCCCTTAGAGAGTTCCATGGAAAATCCCCCGCCCAGGGCCCCGGTATCCAAGTCTGTCCTTAGCACACTGTCTGTGCGGGGCTGAGAGTGCTGCTGTGCAGTGTGGCCTACGGGAAATCGCGCGGTCCTCTGAGAGGCAAGGAGGGCTTCTGTTTCCATGGACAGGTGCGCAGGGACCCTGTGAAACTGCTGTGACCTCTCAAGGGCGGGTCACCTGACCCCTCCAGGCTGGGACAGGTGACCTCCCAAGGGTGGGTCACGAGACCCCGCAAGGGTGGGTCACGTGACCCCAAAAGGGTGGGTCACGAAACCCCTCAAGGGTGGGTCACGTGACCCCTCAGGGGTGCGTCACGAGACCCCCCAGGGGTGTGTCACGTGACCCCTCGTGGGTGGGGTGGGTAACGTGACCCCTCAAGGTTGTGTCAGGAGGCACCACAAGGGTGGGTCCCGTGACCCGAGGGAGGCCTGTTGTGGGGAGCCTGAGTGCGCACGCGCGGCCCACGTATAGGCCCGAAACGAGCCAGCCGCGGCTCGGAGAAAAGCCATCTCCTGGGGGCCTCCCCATGTTCCTCCACTCCCCAGGGAGGGCCCCTTTACGGATGGAAGAAAAGGGGGATCTTCGCAGTGGTGGGTTCGGGCCAGAGGGGTCTGGGGGTTTGCCTCCACGTACGCCAGGTGCCCGCACACCGGGCCCAGGTGTTTGAGCCCCGTGGAGGCAGACGGCTGCTTATTGCTGGATGCAAGTGTCCTGCGGGGTCAAGGAAGGGCATGGGCACTCCCGGGCGACACAGGGCACCGGGCCCTTAGAGAGTTCCATGGAAAATCCCCCGCCCAGGGCCCCGGTATCCAAGTCTGTCCTTAGCACACTGTCTGTGCGGGGCTGAGACTGCTGCTATGCAGTGTGGCCTAGGGGAAAACGCGCGGTCCTCTGAGTGGCAGGGAGGGCTTCTGTTTCCATGGACAGGTGCGCAGGTACCCTGTGAAACTGCTGTGACCTCTCAAGGGCGGGTCACCTGACCCCTCCAGGGTGGGACAGGTGACCTCCCAAGGGTGGGTCACGAGACCCGGCAAGGGTGGGTCACGTGACCCCAAAAGGGAGGGTCACGAAAACCCTCAAGGGTGGGTCACGTGACCGCTCAGGGGTGGGTCACGTGACCCCTCAGGGGTGCGTCACCAGACCCCCCAGGGTGGGTCACGTGACCACTCATGGGTGCGTCACGGGACCCCCCAGGGGTCGTTTACGTGACCCCTCCGGTGTGGGTCACGTGACCCCTCAAGGGTGGGTCCGGAGACACCTCAAGGGTGGGTCCCGTGACCCGAGGAAGGCCTGTTGTGGGGAGCCTGAGTGCGCACGCGCGGCCCACGTATAGGCCCGAAACGAGCCAGCCGCGGCTCGGAGAAAAGCCATCTCCTGGGGGCCTCCCCATGTTCCTCCACTCCCCAGGGAGGGCCCCTTTACGGATGGAAGAAAAGGGGGATCTTCGCAGTGGTGGGTTCGGGCCAGAGGGGTCTGGGTGTTTGCCTCCACGTACGCCAGGTGCCCGCACACCGGGCCCAGGTGTTTGAGCCCCGTGGAGGCAGACAGCTGCTTATTGCTGGATGCAAGTGTCCTGCGGGGTCAAGGAAGGGCATGGGCACTCCCGGGCGACACAGGGCACCGGGCCCTTAGAGAGTTCCAAGGAAAATCCCCCGCCCAGGGCCCCGGTATCCAAGTCTGTCCTTAGCACACTGTCTGTGCGGGGCTGAGAGTCCCGCTGGGCAGTGTGGCCTAGGGGAAATCGCGCGGTCCTCTGAGTGGCAGGGAGGGCTTCTGTTTCCATGGACAGGTGCGCAGAGACCCTGTGAAACTGCTGTGACCTCTCAAGGGCGGGTCACCTGACCCCTCTAGGGTGGGACAAGTGACCTCCCAAGGCTGGGTCACGAGACCCCAAAAGGGTGGGTCACGTGACCCCAAAAGGGTGGGTCACGAAACCCCTCAAGGGTGGGTCATGTGACCCCTCAGGGGTGGGTCACGAGACCCCCCAGGGGTGGGTCACGTGACCCCTCAGGGGTGCGTCACGAGACCCCCCAGGGGTGGGTCACGTGACCCCGCAGGTGTGGGTCACGTGACCCCTCAGGGGTGGGTCACGTGACCCCTCAGGGGTGCGTCACGAGACCCCCCAGGGGTGGGTCACGTGACCCCGCAGGTGTGGGTCACGTGACCCCTCAGGGGTGGGTCACGGGACCCCCCAGGGGTGGGTCACGTGACCACTCAGGGGTGCGTCACGAGACCCCCCGGGGGTGGGTCACGTGACCCCTCAAGGGTGGGTCAGGAGACACCTCAAGGGTGGGCCCCGTGACCCCTCAGGGGTGGGTCACGAGACCCCTCAGGGGTGGGTCACGTGACCCCTCAGGGGTGCGTCACGGGACCCCCCGGGGGTGGGTCACGTGACCCCTCAGGGGTGCGTCACGAGACCCCCCAGGGTTGGGTCACGTGACCCCGCAGGTGTGGGTCACGTGACCCCTCAGGGGTGGGTCACGTGGCCCCTCAAGGGTGGGTCACGAGACCCCTCAGGGGTGGGTCACGTGACCCCTCAAGGGTGGGTCACGAGACCCCCCAGGGGTGGGTCATGTGACCCCAAAAGGGTGGGTCATGAAACCCCTCAAGTGTGGGTCACGTGACCCCTCAGGGGTGGGTCACGAGACCCCCCAGGGGTGGGTCACGTGACCCCTCAGGGGTGCGTCACGAGACCCCCCAGGGTTGGGTCACGTGACCCCGCAGGTGTGGGTCACGTGACCCCTCAGGGGTGGGTCACGTGGCCCCTCAAGGGTGGGTCACGAGACCCCTCAGGGGTGGGTCACGTGACCCCTCAAGGGTGGGTCACGAGACCCCCCAGGGGTGGGTCACGTGACCCCTCAGGGGTGCGTCACGAGACCCCCCGGGGGTGGGTCACGTGACCCCTCAAGGGTGGGTCAGGAGACACCTCAAGGGTGGGCCCCGTGACCCGAGGGAGGCCTGTTGTGGGGAGCCTGAGTGCGCACGCGCGGCCCACGTATAGGCCCGAAAGGAGCCAGCCGCGGCTCGGAGAAAAGCCATGTCCTGGGGGCTTCCCCATGTTCCTCCACTCCTCAAGGAGGACCCCTTTACGGATGGAAGAAAAGTGGGATCTTCGCAGTGGTGGGTTCGGGCCAGAGGGGTCTGCGGGTTTGCCTGCACGAACGCCAGGTGCTCGCACAACGGGCCCAGGTGTTTGAGCCCCGTGGAGGCAGAGGGCTGCTTATTGCTGGATGATAGTGTCCTGCAGGGTTAAGGGATGGCGTGGGCACTCCCAGGGCGACAGAGGGCACCTGGCCTTTAGAGAGTTCCCTGGAAAATTCCCCCCCCCCAGGCCCCTGGTCCACAAGTCTATCCTGCGCACAGTGTCTGTGCGAGGCTGGGAGTGCTTCTGGGGAGTGTTCCCCAGCGGAAATCGCGTGGTCCTTTAGGTGACAGGGAGGGCTCCTGTGTCCTCGGACAGGTGCCCAGGGACCCTGTGGAACTGCTGTGACCTCTAAAGGATGGGTCAGGTGAGCCGAGGAAGGCGTGTGCTTGGGAGCCTGAGTGCGCATGCGCGGCCCACGTATAGGCCCGAAACGAGCCAGCCGCGGCTCGGAGAAAAGCCATCTCCTGGGGGCCTCCCCATGTTCCTCCACTCCCCAGGGAGGGCCCCTTTACGGATGGAAGAAAAGGGGGATCTTCGCAGTGGTGGGTTCGGGCCAGAGGGGTCTGGGTGTTTGCCTCCACGTACGCCAGGTGCCCGCACACCGGGCCCAGGTGTTTGAGCCCCGTGGAGGCAGACGGCTGCTTATTGCTGGATGCAAGTGTCCTGCGGGGTCAAGGAAGGGCATGGGCACTCCCGGGCGACACAGGGCACCGGGCCCTTAGAGAGTTCCAAGGAAAATCCCCCGCCCAGGGCCCCGGTATCCAAGTCTGTCCTTAGCACACTGTCTGTGCGGGGCTGAGAGTGCTGCTGGGCAGTGTGGCCTAGGGGAAATCGCGCGGTCCTCTGAGTGGCAGGGAGGGCTTCTGTTTCCATGGACAGGTGAGCAGAGACCCTGTGAAACTGCTGTGACCTCTCAAGGGCGGGTCACCTGACCCCTCCAGGGTGGGACAAGTGACCTCCCAAGGCTGGGTCACGAGACCCCAAAAGGGTGGGTCACGTGACCCCAAAAGGGTGGGTCACGAAACCCCTCAAGGGTGGGTCAAGTGACCCCTCAGGGGTGGGTCACGAGACCCCCCAGGGGTGGGTCACGTGACCCCTCAGGGGTGCGTCACGAGACCCCCCAGGGGTGGGTCACGTGACCCCGCAGGTGTGGGTCACGTGACCCCTCAGGGGTGGGTCACGAGACCCCCCAGGGGTGGGTCACGTGACCCCTCAGGGGTGCGTCACGAGACCCCCCGGGGGTGGGTCACGTGACCCCTCAAGGGTGGGTCAGGAGACACCTCAAGGGTGGGCCCCGTGACCCGAGGGAGGCCTGTTGTGGGGAGCCTGAGTGCGCACGCGCGGCCCACGTATAGGCCCGAAAGGAGCCAGCCGCGGCTCGGAGAAAAGCCATCTCCTGGGGGCTTCCCCGTGTTCCTCCACTCCTCAAGGAGGACCCCTTTACGGATGGAAGAAAAGTGGGATCTTCGCAGTGGTGGGTTCGGGCCAGAGGGGTCTGCTGGTTTGCCTGCACGAACGCCAGGTGCTCGCACAACGGACCCAGGTTTTTGAGCCCCGTGGAGGCAGAGGGCTGCTTATTGCTGGATGATAGTGTCCTGCAGGGTTAAGGGATGGCGTGGGCACTCCCAGGACGACAGAGGGCACCTGGCCTTTAGCGAGTTCCCTGGAAAATTCCCCCCCCCAGGCCCCTGGTCCACAAGTCTATCCTGCGCACAGTGTCTGTGCGAGGCTGGGAGTGCTTCTGGGGAGTGTTCCCCAGCGGAAATCGCGTGGTCCTTTAGGTGACAGGGAGGGCTCCTGTGTCCACGGACAGGTGCCCAGGGACCCTGTGGAACTGCTGTGACCTCTAAAGGGTGGGTCAGGTGAGCCGAGGAAGGCGTGTGCTTGGGAGCCTGAGTGCGCATGCGCGGCCCACGTATAGGCCCGAAACGAGCCAGCCGCGGCTCGGAGAAAAGCCATCTCCTGGGGGCCTCCCCATGTTCCTCCACTCCCCAGGGAGGGCCCCTTTACGGATGGAAGAAAAGGGGGATCTTCGCAGTGGTGGGTTCGGGCCAGAGGGGTCTGGGGGTTTGCCTCCACGTACGCCAGGTGCCCGCACACCGGGCCCAGGTGTTTGAGCCCCGTGGAGGCAGACGGCTGCTTATTGCTGGATGCAAGTGTCCTGCGGGGTCAAGGAAGGGCATGGGCACTCCCGGGCGACACAGGGCACCGGGCCCTTAGAGAGTTCCAAGGAAAATCCCCCGCCCAGGGCCCCGGTATCCAAGTCTGTCCTTAGCACACTGTCTGTGCGGGGCTGAGAGTGCTGCTGGGCAGTGTGGCCTAGGGGAAATCGCGCGGTCCTCTGAGTGGCAGGGAGGGCTTCTGTTTCCATGGACAGGTGAGCAGAGACCCTGTGAAACTGCTGTGACCTCTCAAGGGCGGGTCACCTGACCCCTCCAGGGTGGGACAAGTGACCTCCCAAGGCTGGGTCACGAGACCCCAAAAGGGTGGGTCACGTGACCCCAAAAGGGTGGGTCACGAAACCCCTCAAGGGTGGGTCAAGTGACCCCTCAGGGGTGGGTCACGAGACCCCCCAGGGGTGGGTCACGTGACCCCTCAGGGGTGCGTCACGAGACCCCCCAGGGGTGGGTCACGTGACCCCGCAGGTGTGGGTCACGTGACCCCTCAGGGGTGGGTCACGAGACCCCCCAGGGGTGGGTCACGTGACCCCTCAGGGGTGCGTCACGAGACCCCCCGGGGGTGGGTCACGTGACCCCTCAAGGGTGGGTCAGGAGACACCTCAAGGGTGGGCCCCGTGACCCGAGGGAGGCCTGTTGTGGGGAGCCTGAGTGCGCACGCAGGGCGCACGTATAGGCCCGAAAGGAGCCAGCAGCGGCTCGGAGAAAAGCCATCTCCTGGGGGCCTCCCCATGTTCCTCCACTCCTCAAGGAGGACCCCTTTACGGATGGAAGAAAAGGGAGATCTTCGCAGTGGTGGGTTCGGGCCAGAGGGGTCTGGGGGTTTGCCTCCACGTACGCCAGGTGCATGCACACCGGGCCCAGGTGTTTGAGCCCCGTGGAGGCAGACGGCTGCTTATTGCTGAATGCAAGTGTCCTGCGGGGTCAAGGAAGGGCATGGGCACTCCCGGGCGACACAGGGCACCGGGCCCTTAGAGAGTTCCATGGAAAATCCCCCGCCCAGGGCCCCGGTATCCAAGTCTGTCCTTAGCACACTGTCTGTGCGGGGCTGAGAGTGCTGCTGTGCAGTGTGGCCTACGGGAAATCGCGCGGTCCTCTGAGAGGCAAGGAGGGCTTCTGTTTCCATGGACAGGTGCGCAGGGACCCTGTGAAACTGCTGTGACCTCTCAAGGGCGGGTCACCTGACCCCTCCAGGCTGGGACAGGTGACCTCCCAAGGGTGGGTCACGAGACCCCGCAAGGGTGGGTCACGTGACCCCAAAAGGTTGGGTCACGAAACCCCTCAAGGGTGGGTCACGTGACCCCTCAGGGGTGCGTCACGAGACCCCCCAGGGGTGTGTCACGTGACCCCTCGTGGGTGGGGTGGGTAACGTGACCCCTCAAGGTTGTGTCAGGAGGCACCACAAGGGTGGGTCCCGTGACCCGAGGGAGGCCTGTTGTGGGGAGCCTGAGTGCGCACGCGCGGCCCACGTATAGGCCCGAAACGAGCCAGCCGCGGCTCGGAGAAAAGCCATCTCCTGGGGGCCTCCCCATGTTCCTCCACTCCCCAGGGAGGGCCCCTTTACGGATGGAAGAAAAGGGGGATCTTCGCAGTGG
Organism: Desmodus rotundus; assembly: GCF_022682495.2. Lineage (NCBI taxonomy): Eukaryota > Metazoa > Chordata > Mammalia > Chiroptera > Phyllostomidae > Desmodus > Desmodus rotundus. The sequence continues at coordinate 80,641,739 of NC_071388.1, read as the reverse complement.
TGGGTTCGGGCCAGAGGGGTCTGGGGGTTTGCCTCCACGTACGCCAGGTGCCCGCACACCGGGCCCAGGTGTTTGAGCCCCGTGGAGGCAGACGGCTGCTTATTGCTGGATGCAAGTGTCCTGCGGGGTCAAGGAAGGGCATGGGCACTCCCGGGCGACACAGGGCACCGGGCCCTTAGAGAGTTCCATGGAAAATCCCCCGCCCAGGGCCCCGGTATCCAAGTCTGTCCTTAGCACACTGTCTGTGCGGGGCTGAGACTGCTGCTATGCAGTGTGGCCTAGGGGAAAACGCGCGGTCCTCTGAGTGGCAGGGAGGGCTTCTGTTTCCATGGACAGGTGCGCAGGTACCCTGTGAAACTGCTGTGACCTCTCAAGGGCGGGTCACCTGACCCCTCCAGGGTGGGACAGGTGACCTCCCAAGGGTGGGTCACGAGACCCGGCAAGGGTGGGTCACGTGACCCCAAAAGGGAGGGTCACGAAAACCCTCAAGGGTGGGTCACGTGACCGCTCAGGGGTGGGTCACGTGACCCCTCAGGGGTGCGTCACCAGACCCCCCAGGGTGGGTCACGTGACCACTCATGGGTGCGTCACGGGACCCCCCAGGGGTCGTTTACGTGACCCCTCCGGTGTGGGTCACGTGACCCCTCAAGGGTGGGTCCGGAGACACCTCAAGGGTGGGTCCCGTGACCCGAGGAAGGCCTGTTGTGGGGAGCCTGAGTGCGCACGCGCGGCCCACGTATAGGCCCGAAACGAGCCAGCCGCGGCTCGGAGAAAAGCCATCTCCTGGGGGCCTCCCCATGTTCCTCCACTCCCCAGGGAGGGCCCCTTTACGGATGGAAGAAAAGGGGGATCTTCGCAGTGGTGGGTTCGGGCCAGAGGGGTCTGGGTGTTTGCCTCCACGTACGCCAGGTGCCCGCACACCGGGCCCAGGTGTTTGAGCCCCGTGGAGGCAGACGGCTGCTTATTGCTGGATGCAAGTGTCCTGCGGGGTCAAGGAAGGGCATGGGCACTCCCGGGCGACACAGGGCACCGGGCCCTTAGAGAGTTCCAAGGAAAATCCCCCGCCCAGGGCCCCGGTATCCAAGTCTGTCCTTAGCACACTGTCTGTGCGGGGCTGAGAGTCCTGCTGGGCAGTGTGGCCTAGGGGAAATCGCGCGGTCCTCTGAGTGGCAGGGAGGGCTTCTGTTTCCATGGACAGGTGCGCAGAGACCCTGTGAAACTGCTGTGACCTCTCAAGGGCGGGTCACCTGACCCCTCTAGGGTGGGACAAGTGACCTCCCAAGGCTGGGTCACGAGACCCCAAAAGGGTGGGTCACGTGACCCCAAAAGGGTGGGTCACGAAACCCCTCAAGGGTGGGTCATGTGACCCCTCAGGGGTGGGTCACGAGACCCCCCAGGGGTGGGTCACGTGACCCCTCAGGGGTGCGTCACGAGACCCCCCAGGGGTGGGTCACGTGACCCCGCAGGTGTGGGTCACGTGACCCCTCAGGGGTGGGTCACGTGACCCCTCAGGGGTGCGTCACGAGACCCCCCAGGGGTGTGTCACGTGACCCCGCAGGTGTGGGTCACGTGACCCCTCAGGGGTGGGTCACGAGACCCCCCAGGGGTGGGTCACGTGACCACTCAGGGGTGCGTCACGAGACCCCCCGGGGGTGGGTCACGTGACCCCTCAAGGGTGGGTCAGGAGACACCTCAAGGGTGGGCCCCGTGACCCGAGGGAGGCCTGTTGTGGGGAGCCTGAGTGCGCACGCGCGGCCCACGTATAGGCCCGTAGGGAGCCAGGCGCGGCTCGGAGAAAAGCCATCTCCTGGGGGCTTCCCCGTGTTCCTCCACTCCTCAAGGAGGACCCCTTTACGGATGGAAGAAAAGTGGGATCTTCGCAGTGGTGGGTTCGGGCCAGAGGGGTCTGCGGGTTTGCCTGCACGAACGCCAGGTGCTCGCACAACGGGCCCAGGTGTTTGAGCCCCGTGGAGGCAGAGGGCTGCTTATTGCTGGATGATAGTGTCCTGCAGGGTTAAGGGATGGCGTGGGCACTCCCAGGGCGACAGAGGGCACCTGGCCTTTAGAGAGTTCCCTGGAAAATTCCCCCCCCCAGGCCCCTGGTCCACAAGTCTATCCTGCGCACAGTGTCTGTGCGAGGCTGGGAGTGCTTCTGGGGAGTGTTCCCCAGCGGAAATCGCGTGGTCCTTTAGGTGACAGGGAGGGCTCCTGTGTCCTCGGACAGGTGCCCAGGGACCCTGTGGAACTGCTGTGACCTCTAAAGGATGGGTCAGGTGAGCCGAGGAAGGCGTGTGCTTGGGAGCCTGAGTGCGCATGCGCGGCCCACGTATACGCCCGAAACGAGCCAGCCGCGGCTCGGAGAAAAGCCATCTCCTGGGGGCCTCCCCATGTTCCTCCACTCCCCAGGGAGGGCCCCTTTACGGATGGAAGAAAAGGGGGATCTTCGCAGTGGTGGGTTCGGGCCAGAGGGGTCTGGGGGTTTGCCTCCACGTACGCCAGGTGCCCGCACACCGGGCCCAGGTGTTTGAGCCCCGTGGAGGCAGACGGCTGCTTATTGCTGGATGCAAGTGTCCTGCGGGGTCAAGGAAGGGCATGGGCCCTCCCGGGCGACACAGGGCACCGGGCCCTTAGAGAGTTCCATGGAAAATCCCCCGCCCAGGGCCCCGGTATCCAAGTCTGTCCTTAGCACACTGTCTGTGCGGGGCTGAGAGTGCTGCTGGGCAGTGTGGCCTAGGGGAAATCGCGCGGTCCTCTGAGTGGCAGGGAGGGCTTCTGTTTCCATGGACAGGTGCGCAGGGACCCTGTGAAACTGCTGTGACCTCTCAAGGGCGGGTCACCTGACCCCTCCAGGGTGGGACAGGTGACCTCCCAAGGCTGGGTCACGAGACCCCAAAAGGGTGGGTCACGTGACCCCTCAGGGGTGGGTCACGTGACCCCTCAGAGGTGGGTCACGAGACCCCCCCGGGGGTGGGTCACGTGACCCTTCAAGGGTGGGTCAGGAGACACCTCAAGGGTGGGCCCCGTGACCCGAGGGAGGCCTGTTGTGGGGAGCCTGAGTGCGCACGCGCGGCCCACGTATAGGCCCGAAAGGAGCCAGCCGCGGCTCGGAGAAAAGCCATCTCCTGGGGGCTTCCCTGTGTTCCTCCACTCCTCAAGCAGGACCCCTTTACGGATGGAAGAAAAGTGGGATCTTCGCAGTGGTGGGTTCGGGCCAGAGGGGTCTGCGTGTTTGCCTGCACGAACGCCAGGTGCTCGCACAACGGGCCCAGGTGTTTGAGCCCCGTGGAGGCAGAGGGCTGCTTATTGCTGGATGATAGTGTCCTGCAGGGTTAAGGGATGGCGTGGGCACTCCCAGGGCGACAGAGGGCACCTGGCCTTTAGAGAGTTCCCTGGAAAATTCCCCGCCCAGGCCCCTGGTCCACAAGTCTATCCTGCGCACAGTGTCTGTGCGAGGCTGGGAGTGCTTCTGGGGAGTGTTCCCCAGCGGAAATCGCGTGGTCCTTTAGGTGACAGGGAGGGCTCCTGTGTCCACGGACAGGTGCCCAAGGACCCTGTGGAACTGCTGTGACCTCTAAAGGGTGGGTCAGGTGAGCCGAGGAAGGCGTGTGCTTGGGAGCCTGAGTGCGCATGCGCGGCTCAGGTATAGGCCCGAAACGAGCCAGCCGCGGCTCGGAGAAAAGCCATCTCCTGGGGGCCTCCCCATGTTCCTCCACTCCCCAGGGAGGGCCCCTTTACGGATGGAAGAAAAGGGGCATCTTCGCAGTGGTGGGTTCGGGCCAGAGGGGTCTGGGGGTTTGCCTCCACGTACGCCAGGTGCCCGCACACCGGGCCCAGGTGTTTGAGCCCCGTGGAGGCAGACGGCTGCTTATTGCTGGATGCAAGTGTCCTGCGGGGTCAAGGAAGGGCATGGGCACTCCCGGGCGACACAGGGCACCGGGCCCTTAGAGAGTTCCATGGAAAATCCCCCGCCCAGGGCCCCGGTATCCAAGTCTGTCCTTAGCACACTGTCTGTGCGGGGCTGAGAGTGCTGCTGGGCAGTGTGGCCTAGGGGAAATCGCGCGGTCCTCTGAGTGGCAGGGAGGGCTTCTGTTTCCATGGACAGGTGCGCAGGGACCCTGTGAAACTGCTGTGACCTCTCAAGGGCGGGTCACCTGACCCCTCCAGGGTGGGACAGGTGACCACCCATGGCTGGGTCACGAGACCCCAAAAGGGTGGGTCACGTGACCCCAAAAGTGTGGGTCACGAAACCCCTCAAGGGTGGGTCACGTGACCCCTCAGGGGTGGGTCACGAGACCCCCCAGGGTTGGGTCAGGTGACCCCGCCGGTGTGGGTCACGTCACCCCTCAAGGGTGGGTCACGAGACCCCCCAGGGGTGGGTCAGGTGACCCCTCAGGGGTGCGTCACGAGACCCCCCAGGGGTGGGTCACGTGACCCCTCAAGGGTGGGTCAGGAGACACCTCAAGGGTGGGCCCCGTGACCCGAGGGAGGCCTGTTGTGGGGAGCCTGAGTGCGCATGCGCGGCCCACGTATAGGCCCGAAACGAGCCAGCCGCGGCTCGGAGAAAAGCCATCTCCTGGGGGCCTCCCCATGTTCCTCCACTCCTCAGGGAGGGCCCCTTTACGGATGGAAGAAAAGGGGCATCTTCGCAGTGGTGGGTTCGGGCCAGAGGGGTCTGGGGGTTTGCCTCCACGTACGCCAGGTGCCCGCACACCGGGCCCAGGTGTTTGAGCCCCGTGGAGGCAGACGGCTGCTTATTGCTGGATGCAAGTGTCCTGCGGGGTCAAGGAAGGGCATGGGCCCTCCCGGGCGACACAGGGCACCGGGCCCTTAGAGAGTTCCATGGAAAATCCCCCGCCCAGGGCCCCGGTATCCAAGTCTGTCCTTAGCACACTGTCTGTGCGGGGCTGAGAGTGCTGATGGGCAGTGTGGCCTAGGGGAAATCGCGCGGTCCTCTGAGTGGCAGGGAGGGCTTCTGTGTCCATGGACAGGTGCGCAGGGACCCTGTGAAACTGCTGTGACCTCTCAAGGGCGGGTCACCTGACCCCTCCTGGGTGGGACAGGTCACCTCCCAAGGGTGGGTCACGAGACCCCAAAAGGGTGGGTCACATGACCCCAAAAGGGTGGGTCACGAAACCCCTCAAGGGTGGGTCACGTGACCCCTCAGGGGTGGGTCACGAGACCCCCCAGGGGTGGGTCACGTGACCCCTCAGGGGTGCGTCACGAGACCCCCCAGGGTTGGGTCACGTGACCCCTCCGGTGTGGGTCACGTGACCCCCCAGGAGTGGGTCACGTGATCCCTCAGGGGTGCGTCACGAGACCCCCCGGGGGTGGGTCACGTGACCCCTCAAGGGTGGGTCAGGACACACCTCAAGGGTGGGCACCGTGACCCGAGTGAGGCCTGTTGTGGGGAGCCTGAGTGCGCACGCGCGGCCCACGTATAGGCCCGAAAGGAGCCAGCCGCGGCTCGGAGAAAAGCCATCTCCTGGGGGCTTCCCCGTGTTCCTCCACTCCTCCAGGAGGACCCCTTTACGGATGGAAGAAAAGTGGGATCTTCGCAGTGGTGGGTTCGGGCCAGAGGGGTCTGCGGGTTTGCCTGCACGAACGCCAGGTGCTCGCACAACGGGCCCAGGTGTTTGAGCCCCGTGGAGGCAGAGGGCTGCTTATTGCTGGATGATAGTGTCCTGCAGGGTTAAGGGATGGCAGGGCACTCCCAGGGCGACAGAGGGCACCTGGCCTTTAGAGAGTTCCCTGGAAAATTCCCCCCCCCAGGCCCCTGGTCCACAAGTCTATCCTGCGCACAGTGTCTGTGCGAGGCTGGGAGTGCTTCTGGGGAGTGTTCCCCAGCGGAAATCGCGTGGTCCTTTAGGTGACAGGGAGGGCTCCTGTGTCCACGGACAGGTGCCCAGGGACCCTGTGGAACTGCTGTGACCTCTAAAGGGTGGGTCAGGTGAGCCGAGGAAGGCGTGTGCTTGGGAGCCTGAGTGCGCATGCGCGGCCCACGTATAGGACCGAAACGAGCCAGCCGCGGCTCAGAGAAAAGCCATCTCCTGGGGGCCTCCCCATGTTCCTCCACTCCCCAGGGAGGGCCCCTTTACGGATGGAAGAAAAGGGGGATCTTCGCAGTGGTGGGTTCGGGCCAGAGGGGTCTGGGGGTTTGCCTCCACGTACGCCAGGTGCCCGCACACCGGGCCCAGGTGTTTGAGCCCCGTGGAGGCAGACGGCTGCTTATTGCTGGATGCAAGTGTCCTGCGGGGTCAAGGAAGGGCATGGGCCCTCCCGGGCGACACAGGGCACCGGGCCCTTAGAGAGTTCCATGGAAAATCCCCCGCCCAGGGCCCCGGTATCCAAGTCTGTCCTTAGCACACTGTCTGTGCGGGGCTGAGAGTGCTGCTGGGCAGTGTGGCCTAGGGGAAATCGCGCGGTCCTCTGAGTGGCAGGGAGGGCTTCTGTGTCCATGGACAGGTGCGCAGGGACCCTGTGAAACTGCTGTGACCTCTCAAGGGCGGGTCACCTGACCCCTCCAGGGTGGGACAGGTGACCTCCCAAGGCTGGGTCACGAGACCCCAAAAGGGTGGGTCACGTGACCCCAAAAGGGTGGGTCACGAAACCCCTCAAGGGTGGGTCATGTGACCCCTCAGGGGTGGGTCACGAGACCCCCCAGGGGTGGGTCACGTGACCCCTCAGGGGTGGGTCACGTGACCCCTCAGGGGTGGGTCACGAGACCCCCCCGGGGGTGGGTCACGTGACCCTTCAAGGGTGGGTCAGGAGACACCTCAAGGGTGGGCCCCGTGACCCGAGGGAGGCCTGTTGTGGGGAGCCTGAGTGCGCACGCGCGGCCCACGTATAGGCCCGAAAGGAGCCAGCCGCGGCTCGGAGTAAAGCCATCTCCTGGGGGCTTCCCCGTGTTCCTCCACTCCTCAATGAGGACCCCTTTACGGATGGAAGAAAAGTGGGATCTTCGCAGTGGTGGGTTCGGGCCAGAGGGGTCTGCGGGTTTGCCTGCACGAACGCCAGGTGCTCGCACAACGGGCCCAGGTGTTTGAGCCCCGTGGAGGCAGAGGGCTGCTTATTGCTGGATGATAGTGTCCTGCAGGGTTAAGGGATGGCGTGGGCACTCCCAGGGCGACAGAGGGCACCTGGCCTTTAGAGAGTTCCCTGGAAAATTCCCCCCCCCAGGCCCCTGGTCCACAAGTCTATCCTGCGCACAGTGTCTGTGCGAGGCTGGGAGTGCTTCTGGGGAGTGTTCCCCAGCGGAAATCGCGTGGTCCTTTAGGTGACAGGGAGGGCTCCTGTGTCCACGGACAGGTGCCCAGGGACCCTGTGGAACTGCTGTGACCTCTAAAGGGTGGGTCAGGTGAGCCGAGGAAGGCGTGTGCTTGGGAGCCTGAGTGCGCATGCGCGGCCCACGTATAGGCCCGAAACGAGCCAGCCGCGGCTCGGAGAAAAGCCATCTCCTGGGGGCCTCCCCATGTTCCTCCACTCCCCCGGGAGGGCCCCTTTACGGATGGAAGAAAAGGGGGATCTTCGCAGTGGTGGGTTCGGGCCAGAGGGGTCTGGGGGTTTGCCTCCACGTACGCCAGGTGCCCGCACACCGGGCCCAGGTGTTTGAGCCCCGTGGAGGCAGACGGCTGCTTATTGCTGGATGCAAGTGTCCTGCGGGGTCAAGGAAGGGCATGGGCCCTCCCGGGCGACACAGGGCACCGGGCCCTTAGAGAGTTCCATGGAAAATCCCCCGCCCAGGGCCCCGGTATCCAAGTCTGTCCTTAGCACACTGTCTGTGCGGGGCTGAGAGTGCTGCTGGGCAGTGTGGCCTAGGGGAAATCGCGCGGTCCTCTGAGTGGCAGGGAGGGATTCTGTGTCCATGGACAGGTGCGCAGGGACCCTGTGAAACTGCTGTGACCTCTCAAGGGCGGGTCACCTGACCCCTCCTGGGTGGGACAGGTCACCTCCCAAGGGTGGGTCACGAGACCCCAAAAGGGTGGGTCACATGACCCCAAAAGGGTGGGTCACGAAACCCCTCAAGGGTGGGTCACGTGACCCCTCAGGGGTGGGTCACGAGACCCCCCAGGGGTGGGTCACGTGACCCCTCAGGGGTGCGTCACGAGACCCCCCAGGGTTGGGTCACGTGACCCCTCCGGTGTGGGTCACGTGACCCCCCAGGAGTGGGTCACGTGGACCCTCAGGGGTGCGTCACGAGACCCCCCGGTGGTGGGTCACGTGACCCCTCAAGGGTGGGTCAGGAGACATCTCAAGGGTGGGCACCGTGACCCGAGTGAGGCCTGTTGTGGGGAGCCTGAGTGCGCACGCGCGGCCCACGTATAGGCCCGAAACGAGCCAGCCGCGGCTCGGAGAAAAGCCATCTCCTGGGGGCTTCCCCGTGTTCCTCCACTCCTCCAGGAGGACCCCTTTACGGATGGAAGAAAAGTGGGATCTTCGCAGTGGTGGGTTCGGGCCAGAGGGGTCTGCGGGTTTGCCTGCACGAACGCCAGGTGCTCGCACAACGGGCCAGGGGTTTGAGCCCCGTGGAGGCAGAGGGCTGCTTATTGCTGGATGATAGTGTCCTGCAGGGTTAAGGGATGGCGTGGGCACTCCCAGGGCGACAGAGGGCACCTGGCCTTTAGAGAGTTCCCTGGAAAATTCCCCCCCCCAGGCCCCTGGTCCACAAGTCTATCCTGCGCACAGTGTCTGTGCGAGGCTGGGAGTGCTTCTGGGGAGTGTTCCCCAGCGGAAATCGCGTGGTCCTTTAGGTGACAGGGAGGGCTCCTGTGTCCACGGACAGGTGCCCAGGGACCCTGTGGAACTGCTGTGACCTCTAAAGGGTGGGTCAGGTGAGCCGAGGAAGGCGTGTGCTTGGGAGCCTGAGTGCGCATGCGCGGCCCACGTATAGGCCCGAAACGAGCCAGCCGCGGCTCGGAGAGAAGCCATCTCCTGGGGGCCTCCCCATGTTCCTCCACTCCCCAGGGAGGGCCCCTTTACGGATGGAAGAAAAGGGGCATCTTCGCAGTGGTGGGTTCGGGCCAGAGGGTTCTGCGGGTTTGCCTCCACGTACGCCAGGTGCCCGCACACCGGGCCCAGGTGTTTGAGCCCCGTGGAGGCAGACGGCTGCTTATTGCTGGATGCAAGTGTCCTGCGGGGTCAAGGAAGGGCATGGGCCCTCCCGGGCGACACAGGGCACCGGGCCCTTAGAGAGTTCCATGGAAAATCCCCCGCCCAGGGCCCCGGTATCCAAGTCTGTCCTTAGCACACTGTCTGTGCGGGGCTGAGAGTGCTGATGGGCAGTGTGGCCTAGGGGAAATCGCGCGGTCCTCTGAGTGGCAGGGAGGGCTTCTGTGTCCATGGACAGGTGCGCAGGGACCCTGTGAAACTGCTGTGACCTCTCAAGGGCGGGTCACCTGACCCCTCCTGGGTGGGACAGGTCACCTCCCAAGGGTGGGTCACGAGACCCCAAAAGGGTGGGTCACGTGACCCCAAAAGGGTGGGTCGAGAAACCCCTCAAGGGTGGGTCACGTGACCCCTCAGGGGTGGGTCACGAGACCCCCCAGGGGTGGGTCACGTGACCCCTCAGGGGTGCGTCACGAGACCCCCCGGGGTTGGGTCACGTGACCCCGCCGGTGTGGGTCACGTGACCCCGCCGGGGTGGGTCACGTGACCTCTCAAGGGTGGGTCACGAGACCCCCCGGGGGTGGGTCACGTGACCGCTCAGGGGTGCGTCACGAGACCCCCCGGGGGTGGGTCACGTGACCCCTCAAGGGTGGGTCAGGAGACACCTCAAGGGTGGGCACCGTGACCCGAGGGAGGCCTGTTGTGGGGAGCCTGAGTGCGCACGCGCGGCCCACGTATAGGCCCGAAAGGAGCCAGCCGCGGCTCGGAGAAAAGCCATCTCCTGGGGGCTTCCCCGTGTTCCTCCACTCCTCCAGGAGGACCCCTTTACGGATGGAAGAAAAGTGGGATCTTCGCAGTGGTGGGTTCGGGCCAGAGGGGTCTGCGTGTTTGCCTGCACGAACGCCAGGTGCTCGCACAACGGGCCCAGGTGTTTGAGCCCCGTGGAGGCAGAGGGCTGCTTATTGCTGGATGATAGTGTCCTGCAGGGTTAAGGGATGGCGTGGGCACTCCCAGGGCGACAGAGGGCACCTGGCCTTTAGAGAGTTCCCTGGAAAATTCCCCCCCCCAGGCCCCTGGTCCACAAGTCTATCCTGCGCACAGTGTCTGTGCGAGGCTGGGAGTGCTTCTGGGGAGTGTTCCCCAGCGGAAATCGCGTGGTCCTTTAGGTGACAGGGAGGGCTCCTGTGTCCACGGACAGGTGCCCAGGGACCCTGTGGAACTGCTGTGACCTCTAAAGGGTGGGTCAGGTGAGCCGAGGAAGGCGTGTGCTTGGGAGCCTGAGTGCGCATGCGCGGCCCACGTATAGGCCCGAAACGAGCCAGCCGCGGCTCGGAGAAAAGCCATCTCCTGGGGGCCTCCCCATGTTCCTCCACTCCCCAGGGAGGGCCCCTTTACGGATGGAAGAAAAGGGGGATCTTCGCAGTGGTGGGTTCGGGCCAGAGGGGTCTGGGGGTTTGCCTCCACGTACGCCAGGTGCCCGCACACCGGGCCCAGGTGTTTGAGCCCCGTGGAGGCAGACGGCTGCTTATTGCTGGATGCAAGTGTCCTGCGGGGTCAAGGACGGGCATGGGCCCTCCCGGGCGACACAGGGCACCGGGCCCTTAGAGAGTTCCATGGAAAATCCCCCGCCCAGGGCCCCGGTATCCAAGTCTGTCCTTAGCACACTGTCTGTGCGGGGCTGAGAGTGCTGATGGGCAGTGTGGCCTAGGGGAAATCGCGCGGTCCTCTGAGTGGCAGGGAGGGCTTCTGTGTCCATGGACAGGTGCGCAGGGACCCTGTGAAACTGCTGTGACCTCTCAAGGGCGGGTCACCTGACCCCTCCTGGGTGGGACAGGTCACCTCCCAAGGGTGGGTCACGAGACCCCAAAAGGGTGGGTCACATGACCCCAAAAGGGTGGGTCACGAAACCCCTCAAGGGTGGGTCACGTGACCCCTCAGGGGTGGGTCACGAGACCCCCCAGGGGTGGGTCACGTGACCCCTCAGGGGTGCGTCACGAGACCCCCCGGGGTTGGGTCACGTGACCCCGCCGGTGTGGGTCACGTGACCCCGCCGGGGTGGGTCACGTGACCTCTCAAGGGTGGGTCACGAGACCCCCCGGGGGTGGGTCACGTGACCGCTCAGGGGTGCGTCACGAGACCCCCCGGGGGTGGGTCACGTGACCCCTCAAGGGTGGGTCAGGAGACACCTCAAGGGTGGGCACCGTGACCCGAGGGAGGCCTGTTGTGGGGAGCCTGAGTGCGCACGCGCGGCCCACGTATAGGCCCGAAAGGAGCCAGCCGCGGCTCGGAGAAAAGCCATCTCCTGGGGGCTTCCCCGTGTTCCTCCACTCCTCAAGGAGGACCCCTTTACGGATGGAAGAAAAGTGGGATCTTCGCAGTGGTGGGTTCGGGCCAGAGGGGTCTGCGTGTTTGCCTGCACGAACGCCAGGTGCTCGCACAACGGGTCCAGGTGTTTGAGCCCCGTGGAGGCAGAGGGCTGCTTATTGCTGGATGATAGTGTCCTGCAGGGTTAAGGGATGGCGTGGGCACTCCCAGGGCGACAGAGGGCACCTGGCCTTTAGAGAGTTCCCTGGAAAATTCCCCCCCCCAGGCCCCTGGTCCACAAGTCTATCCTGCGCACAGTGTCTGTGCGAGGCTGGGAGTGCTTCTGGGGAGTGTTCCCCAGCGGAAATCGCGTGGTCCTTTAGGTGACAGGGAGGGCTCCTGTGTCCACGGACAGGTGCCCAGGGACCCTGTGGAACTGCTGTGACCTCTAAAGGATGGGTCAGGTGAGCCGAGGAAGGCGTGTGCTTGGGAGCCTGAGTGCGCATGCGCGGCCCACGTATAGGACCGAAACGAGCCAGCCGCGGCTCGGAGAAAAGCCATCTCCTGGGGGCCTCCCCATGTTCCTCCACTCCTCAGGGAGGGCCCCTTTACGGATGGAAGAAAAGGGGCATCTTCGCAGTGGTGGGTTCGGGCCAGAGGGGTCTGGGGGTTTGCCTCCACGTACGCCAGGTGCCCGCACACCGGGCCCAGGTGTTTGAGCCCCGTGGAGGCAGACGGCTGCTTATTGCTGGATGCAAGTGTCCTGCGGGGTCAAGGAAGGGCATGGGCCCTCCCGGGCGACACAGGGCACCGGGCCCTTAGAGAGTTCCATGGAAAATCCCCCGCCCAGGGCCCCGGTATCCAAGTCTGTCCTTAGCACACTGTCTGTGCGGGGCTGAGAGTGCTGATGGGCAGTGTGGCCTAGGGGAAATCGCGCGGTCCTCTGAGTGGCAGGGAGGGCTTCTGTGTCCATGGACAGGTGCGCAGGGACCCTGTGAAACTGCTGTGACCTCTCAAGGGCGGGTCACCTGACCCCTCCTGGGTGGGACAGGTCACCTCCCAAGGGTGGGTCACGAGACCCCAAAAGGGTGGGTCACATGACCCCAAAAGGGTGGGTCACGAAACCCCTCAAGGGTGGGTCACGTGACCCCTCAGGGGTGGGTCACGAGACCCCCCAGGGGTGGGTCACGTGACCCCTCAGGGGTGCGTCACGAGACCCCCCGGGGTTGGGTCACGTGACCCCGCCGGTGTGGGTCACGTGACCCCGCCGGGGTGGGTCACGTGACCTCTCAAGGGTGGGTCACGAGACCCCCCGGGGGTGGGTCACGTGACCGCTCAGGGGTGCGTCACGAGACCCCCCGGGGGTGGGTCACGTGACCCCTCAAGGGTGGGTCAGGAGACACCTCAAGGGTGGGCACCGTGACCCGAGGGAGGCCTGTTGTGGGGAGCCTGAGTGCGCACGCGCGGCCCACGTATAGGCCCGAAAGGAGCCAGCCGCGGCTCGGAGAAAAGCCATCTCCTGGGGGCTTCCCCGTGTTCCTCCACTCCTCAAGGAGGACCCCTTTACGGATGGAAGAAAAGTGGGATCTTCGCAGTGGTGGGTTCGGGCCAGAGGGGTCTGCGTGTTTGCCTGCACGAACGCCAGGTGCTCGCACAACGGGTCCAGGTGTTTGAGCCCCGTGGAGGCAGAGGGCTGCTTATTGCTGGATGATAGTGTCCTGCAGGGTTAAGGGATGGCGTGGGCACTCCCAGGGCGACAGAGGGCACCTGGCCTTTAGAGAGTTCCCTGGAAAATTCCCCCCCCCAGGCCCCTGGTCCACAAGTCTATCCTGCGCACAGTGTCTGTGCGAGGCTGGGAGTGCTTCTGGGGAGTGTTCCCCAGCGGAAATCGCGTGGTCCTTTAGGTGACAGGGAGGGCTCCTGTGTCCACGGACAGGTGCCCAGGGACCCTGTGGAACTGCTGTGACCTCTAAAGGATGGGTCAGGTGAGCCGAGGAAGGCGTGTGCTTGGGAGCCTGAGTGCGCATGCGCGGCCCACGTATAGGACCGAAACGAGCCAGCCGCGGCTCGGAGAAAAGCCATCTCCTGGGGACCTCCCCATGTTCCTCCACTCCCCAGGGAGGGCCCCTTTACGGATGGAAGAAAAGGGGGATCTTCGCAGTGGTGGGTTCGGGCCAGAGGGGTCTGGGGGTTTGCCTCCACGTACGCCAGGTGCCCGCACACCGGGCCCAGGTGTTTGAGCCCCGTGGAGGCAGACGGCTGCTTATTGCTGGATGCAAGTGTCCTGCGGGGTCAAGGAAGGGCATGGGCCCTCCCGGGCGACACAGGGCACCGGGCCCTTAGAGAGTTCCATGGAAAATCCCCCGCCCAGGGCCCCGGTATCCAAGTCTGTCCTTAGCACACTGTCTGTGCGGGGCTGAGAGTGCTGCTGGGCAGTGTGGCCTAGGGGAAATCGCGCGGTCCTCTGAGTGGCAGGGAGGGCTTCTGTGTCCATGGACAGGTGCGCAGGGACCCTGTGAAACTGTTGTGACCTCTCAAGGGCGGGTCACCTGACCCCTCCTGGGTGGGACAGGTCACCTCCCAAGGGTGGGTCACGAGACCCCAAAAGGGTGGGTCACATGACCCCAAAAGGGTGGGTCACGAAACCCCTCAAGGGTGGGTCACGTGACCCCTCAGGGGTGGGTCACGAGACCCCCCAGGGGTGGGTCACGTGACCCCTCAGGGGTGCGTCACGAGACCCCCCAGGGTTGGGTCACGTGACCCCTCCGGTGTGGGTCACGTGACCCCCCAGGAGTGGGTCACGTGATCCCTCAGGGGTGCGTCACGAGACCCCCCGGGGGTGGGTCACGTGACCCCTCAAGGGTGGGTCAGGAGACACCTCAAGGGTGGGCACCGTGACCCGAGTGAGGCCTGTTGTGGGGAGCCTGAGTGCGCACGCGCGGCCCACGTATAGGCCCGAAAGGAGCCAGCCGCGGCTCGGAGAAAAGCCATCTCCTGGGGGCCTCCCCATGTTCCTCCACTCCCCAGGGAGGGCCCCTTTACGGATGGAAGAAAAGGGGTATCTTCGCAGTGGTGGGTTCGGGCCAGAGGGTTCTGCGGGTTTGCCTCCACGTACGCCAGGTGCCCGCACACCGGGCCCAGGTGTTTGAGCCCCGTGGAGGCAGACGGCTGCTTATTGCTGGATGCAAGTGTCCTGCGGGGTCAAGGAAGGGCATGGGCCCTCCCGGGCGACACAGGGCACCGGGCCCTTAGAGAGTTCCATGGAAAATCCCCCGCCCAGGGCCCCGGTATCCAAGTCTGTCCTTAGCACACTGTCTGTGCGGGGCTGAGAGTGCTGATGGGCAGTGTGGCCAGGGGAAATCGCGCGGTCCTCTGAGTGGCAGGGAGGGCTTCTGTGTCCATGGACAGGTGCGCAGGGACCCTGTGAAACTGCTGTGACCTCTCAAGGGCGGGTCACCTGACCCCTCCTGGGTGGGACAGGTCACCTCCCAAGGGTGGGTCACGAGACCCCAAAAGGGTGGGTCACGTGACCCCAAAAGGGTGGGTCGAGAAACCCCTCAATGGTGGGTCACGTGACCCCTCAGGGGTGGGTCACGAGACCCCCCAGGGGTGGGTCACGTGACCCCTCAGGGGTGCGTCACGTGACCCCTCAGGGGTGGGTCACGAGACCCCCCCGGGTGTGGGTCACGTGACCCTTCAAGGGTGGGTCAGGAGACACCTCAAGGGTGGGCCCCGTGACCCGAGGGAGGCCTGTTGTGGGGAGCCTGAGTGCGCACGCGCGGCCCACGTATAGGCCCGAAAGGAGCCAGCCGCGGCTCGGAGTAAAGCCATCTACTGGGGGCTTCCCCGTGTTCCTCCACTCCTCAAGGAGGACCCCTTACGGATGGAAGAAAAGTGGGATCTTCGCAGTGGTGGGTTCGGGCCAGAGGGGTCTGCGTGTTTGCCTGCACGAACGCCAGGTGCTCGCACAACGGGCCCAGGTGTTTGAGCCCCGTGGAGGCAGAGGGCTGCTTATTGCTGGATGATAGTGTCCTGCAGGGTTAAGGGATGGCGTGGGCACTCCCAGGGCGACAGAGGGCACCTGGCCTTTAGAGAGTTCCCTGGAAAATTCCCCGCCCAGGCCCCTGGTCCACAAGTCTATCCTGCGCACAGTGTCTGTGCGAGGCTGGGAGTGCTTCTGGGGAGTGTTCCCCAGCGGAAATCGCGTGGTCCTTTAGGTGACAGGGAGGGCTCCTGTGTCCACGGACAGGTGCCCAAGGACCCTGTGGAACTGCTGTGACCTCTAAAGGGTGGGTCAGGTGAGCCGAGGAAGGCGTGTGCTTGGGAGCCTGAGTGCGCATGCGCGGCTCACGTATAGGCCCGAAACGAGCCAGCCGCGGCTCGGAGAAAAGCCATCTCCTGGGGGCCTCCCCATGTTCCTCCACTCCCCAGGGAGGGCCCCTTTACGGATGGAAGAAAAGGGGGATCTTCGCAGTGGTGGGTTCGGGCCAGAGGGGTCTGGGGGTTTGCCTCCACGTACGCCAGGTGCCCGCACACCGGGCCCAGGTGTTTGAGCCCCGTGGAGGCAGACGGCTGCTTATTGCTGGATGCAAGTGTCCTGCGGGGTCAAGGAAGGGCATGGGCCCTCCCGGGCGACACAGGGCACCGGGCCCTTAGAGAGTTCCATGGAAAATCCCCCGCCCAGGGCCCCGGTATCCAAGTCTGTCCTTAGCACACTGTCTGTGCGGGGCTGAGAGTGCTGCTGGGCAGTGTGGCCTAGGGGAAATCGCGCGGTCCTCTGAGTGGCAGGGAGGGCTTCTGTGTCCATGGACAGGTGCGCAGGGACCCTGTGAAACTGCTGTGACCTCTCAAGGGCGGGTCACCTGACCCCTCCAGGGTGGGACAGGTGACCTCCCAAGGCTGGGTCACGAGACCCCAAAAGGGTGGGTCACGTGACCCCAAAAGGGTGGGTCACGAAACCCCTCAAGGGTGGGTCATGTGACCCCTCAGGGGTGGGTCACGAGACCCCCCAGGGGTGGGTCACGTGACCCCTCAGGGGTGGGTCACGTGACCCCTCAGGGGTGGGTCACGAGACCCCCCCGGGGGTGGGTCACGTGACCCTTCAAGGGTGGGTCAGGAGACACCTCAAGGGTGGGCCCCGTGACCCGAGGGAGGCCTGTTGTGGGGAGCCTGAGTGCGCACGCGCGGCCCACGTATAGGCCCGAAAGGAGCCAGCCGCGGCTCGGAGTAAAGCCATCTCCTGGGGGCTTCCCCGTGTTCCTCCACTCCTCAATGAGGACCCCTTTACGGATGGAAGAAAAGTGGGATCTTCGCAGTGGTGGGTTCGGGCCAGAGGGGTCTGCGGGTTTGCCTGCACGAACGCCAGGTGCTCGCACAACGGGCCCAGGTGTTTGAGCCCCGTGGAGGCAGAGGGCTGCTTATTGCTGGATGATAGTGTCCTGCAGGGTTAAGGGATGGCGTGGGCACTCCCAGGGCGACAGAGGGCACCTGGCCTTTAGAGAGTTCCCTGGAAAATTCCCCCCCCCAGGCCCCTGGTCCACAAGTCTATCCTGCGCACAGTGTCTGTGCGAGGCTGGGAGTGCTTCTGGGGAGTGTTCCCCAGCGGAAATCGCGTGGTCCTTTAGGTGACAGGGAGGGCTCCTGTGTCCACGGACAGGTGCCCAGGGACCCTGTGGAACTGCTGTGACCTCTAAAGGGTGGGTCAGGTGAGCCGAGGAAGGCGTGTGCTTGGGAGCCTGAGTGCGCATGCGCGGCTCACGTATAGGCCCGAAACGAGCCAGCCGCGGCTCGGAGAAAAGCCATCTCCTGGGGGCCTCCCCATGTTCCTCCACTCCTCAGGGAGGGCCCCTTTACGGATGGAAGAAAAGGGGCATCTTCGCAGTGGTGGGTTCGGGCCAGAGGGGTCTGGGGGTTTGCCTCCACGTACGCCAGGTGCCCGCACACCGGGCCCAGGTGTTTGAGCCCCGTGGAGGCAGACGGCTGCTTATTGCTGGATGCAAGTGTCCTGCGGGGTCAAGGAAGGGCATGGGCCCTCCCGGGCGACACAGGGCACCGGGCCCTTAGAGAGTTCCATGGAAAATCCCCCGCCCAGGGCCCCGGTATCCAAGTCTGTCCTTAGCACACTGTCTGTGCGGGGCTGAGAGTGCTGATGGGCAGTGTGGCCTAGGGGAAATCGCGCGGTCCTCTGAGTGGCAGGGAGGGCTTCTGTGTCCATGGACAGGTGCGCAGGGACCCTGTGAAACTGCTGTGACCTCTCAAGGGCGGGTCACCTGACCCCTCCTGGGTGGGACAGGTCACCTCCCAAGGGTGGGTCACGAGACCCCAAAAGGGTGGGTCACATGACCCCAAAAGGGTGGGTCACGAAACCCCTCAAGGGTGGGTCACGTGACCCCTCAGGGGTGGGTCACGAGACCCCCCAGGGGTGGGTCACGTGACCCCTCAGGGGTGCGTCACGAGACCCCCCAGGGTTGGGTCACGTGACCCCTCCGGTGTGGGTCACGTGACCCCCCAGGAGTGGGTCACGTGATCCCTCAGGGGTGCGTCACGAGACCCCCCGGGGGTGGGTCACGTGACCCCTCAAGGGTGGGTCAGGAGACACCTCAAGGGTGGGCACCGTGACCCGAGTGAGGCCTGTTGTGGGGAGCCTGAGTGCGCACGCGCGGCCCACGTATAGGCCCGAAAGGAGCCAGCCGCGGCTCGGAGAAAAGCCATCTCCTGGGGGCTTCCCCGTGTTCCTCCACTCCTCCAGGAGGACCCCTTTACGGATGGAAGAAAAGTGGGATCTTCGCAGTGGTGGGTTCGGGCCAGAGGGGTCTGCGGGTTTGCCTGCACGAACGCCAGGTGCTCGCACAACGGGCCCAGGTGTTTGAGCCCCGTGGAGGCAGAGGGCTGCTTATTGCTGGATGATAGTGTCCTGCAGGGTTAAGGGATGGCGTGGGCACTCCCAGGGCGACAGAGGGCACCTGGCCTTTAGAGAGTTCCCTGGAAAATTCCCCGCCCAGGCCCCTGGTCCACAAGTCTATCCTGCGCACAGTGTCTGTGCGAGGCTGGGAGTGCTTCTGGGGAGTGTTCCCCAGCGGAAATCGCGTGGTCCTTTAGGTGACAGGGAGGGCTCCTGTGTCCACGGACAGGTGCCCAAGGACCCTGTGGAACTGCTGTGACCTCTAAAGGGTGGGTCAGGTGAGCCGAGGAAGGCGTGTGCTTGGGAGCCTGAGTGCGCATGCGCGGCTCAGGTATAGGCCCGAAACGAGCCAGCCGCGGCTCGGAGAAAAGCCATCTCCTGGGGGCCTCCCCATGTTCCTCCACTCCCCAGGGAGGGCCCCTTTACGGATGGAAGAAAAGGGGCATCTTCGCAGTGGTGGGTTCGGGCCAGAGGGGTCTGGGGGTTTGCCTCCACGTACGCCAGGTGCCCGCACACCGGGCCCAGGTGTTTGAGCCCCGTGGAGGCAGACGGCTGCTTATTGCTGGATGCAAGTGTCCTGCGGGGTCAAGGAAGGGCATGGGCACTCCCGGGCGACACAGGGCACCGGGCCCTTAGAGAGTTCCATGGAAAATCCCCCGCCCAGGGCCCCGGTATCCAAGTCTGTCCTTAGCACACTGTCTGTGCGGGGCTGAGAGTGCTGCTGGGCAGTGTGGCCTAGGGGAAATCGCGCGGTCCTCTGAGTGGCAGGGAGGGCTTCTGTTTCCATGGACAGGTGCGCAGGGACCCTGTGAAACTGCTGTGACCTCTCAAGGGCGGGTCACCTGACCCCTCCAGGGTGGGACAGGTGACCACCCATGGCTGGGTCACGAGACCCCAAAAGGGTGGGTCACGTGACCCCAAAAGTGTGGGTCACGAAACCCCTCAAGGGTGGGTCACGTGACCCCTCAGGGGTGGGTCACGAGACCCCCCAGGGTTGGGTCAGGTGACCCCGCCGGTGTGGGTCACGTCACCCCTCAAGGGTGGGTCACGAGACCCCCCAGGGGTGGGTCAGGTGACCCCTCAGGGGTGCGTCACGAGACCCCCCAGGGGTGGGTCACGTGACCCCTCAAGGGTGGGTCAGGAGACACCTCAAGGGTGGGCCCCGTGACCCGAGGGAGGCCTGTTGTGGGGAGCCTGAGTGCGCATGCGCGGCCCACGTATAGGCCCGAAACGAGCCAGCCGCGGCTCGGAGAAAAGCCATCTCCTGGGGGCCTCCCCATGTTCCTCCACTCCTCAGGGAGGGCCCCTTTACGGATGGAAGAAAAGGGGCATCTTCGCAGTGGTGGGTTCGGGCCAGAGGGGTCTGGGGGTTTGCCTCCACGTACGCCAGGTGCCCGCACACCGGGCCCAGGTGTTTGAGCCCCGTGGAGGCAGACGGCTGCTTATTGCTGGATGCAAGTGTCCTGCGGGGTCAAGGAAGGGCATGGGCCCTCCCGGGCGACACAGGGCACCGGGCCCTTAGAGAGTTCCATGGAAAATCCCCCGCCCAGGGCCCCGGTATCCAAGTCTGTCCTTAGCACACTGTCTGTGCGGGGCTGAGAGTGCTGATGGGCAGTGTGGCCTAGGGGAAATCGCGCGGTCCTCTGAGTGGCAGGGAGGGCTTCTGTGTCCATGGACAGGTGCGCAGGGACCCTGTGAAACTGCTGTGACCTCTCAAGGGCGGGTCACCTGACCCCTCCTGGGTGGGACAGGTCACCTCCCAAGGGTGGGTCACGAGACCCCAAAAGGGTGGGTCACATGACCCCAAAAGGGTGGGTCACGAAACCCCTCAAGGGTGGGTCACGTGACCCCTCAGGGGTGGGTCACGAGACCCCCCAGGGGTGGGTCACGTGACCCCTCAGGGGTGCGTCACGAGACCCCCCAGGGTTGGGTCACGTGACCCCTCCGGTGTGGGTCACGTGACCCCCCAGGAGTGGGTCACGTGATCCCTCAGGGGTGCGTCACGAGACCCCCCGGGGGTGGGTCACGTGACCCCTCAAGGGTGGGTCAGGACACACCTCAAGGGTGGGCACCGTGACCCGAGTGAGGCCTGTTGTGGGGAGCCTGAGTGCGCACGCGCGGCCCACGTATAGGCCCGAAAGGAGCCAGCCGCGGCTCGGAGAAAAGCCATCTCCTGGGGGCTTCCCCGTGTTCCTCCACTCCTCCAGGAGGACCCCTTTACGGATGGAAGAAAAGTGGGATCTTCGCAGTGGTGGGTTCGGGCCAGAGGGGTCTGCGGGTTTGCCTGCACGAACGCCAGGTGCTCGCACAACGGGCCCAGGTGTTTGAGCCCCGTGGAGGCAGAGGGCTGCTTATTGCTGGATGATAGTGTCCTGCAGGGTTAAGGGATGGCAGGGCACTCCCAGGGCGACAGAGGGCACCTGGCCTTTAGAGAGTTCCCTGGAAAATTCCCCCCCCCAGGCCCCTGGTCCACAAGTCTATCCTGCGCACAGTGTCTGTGCGAGGCTGGGAGTGCTTCTGGGGAGTGTTCCCCAGCGGAAATCGCGTGGTCCTTTAGGTGACAGGGAGGGCTCCTGTGTCCACGGACAGGTGCCCAGGGACCCTGTGGAACTGCTGTGACCTCTAAAGGGTGGGTCAGGTGAGCCGAGGAAGGCGTGTGCTTGGGAGCCTGAGTGCGCATGCGCGGCCCACGTATAGGACCGAAACGAGCCAGCCGCGGCTCAGAGAAAAGCCATCTCCTGGGGGCCTCCCCATGTTCCTCCACTCCCCAGGGAGGGCCCCTTTACGGATGGAAGAAAAGGGGGATCTTCGCAGTGGTGGGTTCGGGCCAGAGGGGTCTGGGGGTTTGCCTCCACGTACGCCAGGTGCCCGCACACCGGGCCCAGGTGTTTGAGCCCCGTGGAGGCAGACGGCTGCTTATTGCTGGATGCAAGTGTCCTGCGGGGTCAAGGAAGGGCATGGGCCCTCCCGGGCGACACAGGGCACCGGGCCCTTAGAGAGTTCCATGGAAAATCCCCCGCCCAGGGCCCCGGTATCCAAGTCTGTCCTTAGCACACTGTCTGTGCGGGGCTGAGAGTGCTGCTGGGCAGTGTGGCCTAGGGGAAATCGCGCGGTCCTCTGAGTGGCAGGGAGGGCTTCTGTGTCCATGGACAGGTGCGCAGGGACCCTGTGAAACTGCTGTGACCTCTCAAGGGCGGGTCACCTGACCCCTCCAGGGTGGGACAGGTGACCTCCCAAGGCTGGGTCACGAGACCCCAAAAGGGTGGGTCACGTGACCCCAAAAGGGTGGGTCACGAAACCCCTCAAGGGTGGGTCATGTGACCCCTCAGGGGTGGGTCACGAGACCCCCCAGGGGTGGGTCACGTGACCCCTCAGGGGTGGGTCACGTGACCCCTCAGGGGTGGGTCACGAGACCCCCCCGGGGGTGGGTCACGTGACCCTTCAAGGGTGGGTCAGGAGACACCTCAAGGGTGGGCCCCGTGACCCGAGGGAGGCCTGTTGTGGGGAGCCTGAGTGCGCACGCGCGGCCCACGTATAGGCCCGAAAGGAGCCAGCCGCGGCTCGGAGTAAAGCCATCTCCTGGGGGCTTCCCCGTGTTCCTCCACTCCTCAATGAGGACCCCTTTACGGATGGAAGAAAAGTGGGATCTTCGCAGTGGTGGGTTCGGGCCAGAGGGGTCTGCGGGTTTGCCTGCACGAACGCCAGGTGCTCGCACAACGGGCCCAGGTGTTTGAGCCCCGTGGAGGCAGAGGGCTGCTTATTGCTGGATGATAGTGTCCTGCAGGGTTAAGGGATGGCGTGGGCACTCCCAGGGCGACAGAGGGCACCTGGCCTTTAGAGAGTTCCCTGGAAAATTCCCCCCCCCAGGCCCCTGGTCCACAAGTCTATCCTGCGCACAGTGTCTGTGCGAGGCTGGGAGTGCTTCTGGGGAGTGTTCCCCAGCGGAAATCGCGTGGTCCTTTAGGTGACAGGGAGGGCTCCTGTGTCCACGGACAGGTGCCCAGGGACCCTGTGGAACTGCTGTGACCTCTAAAGGGTGGGTCAGGTGAGCCGAGGAAGGCGTGTGCTTGGGAGCCTGAGTGCGCATGCGCGGCCCACGTATAGGCCCGAAACGAGCCAGCCGCGGCTCGGAGAAAAGCCATCTCCTGGGGGCCTCCCCATGTTCCTCCACTCCCCCGGGAGGGCCCCTTTACGGATGGAAGAAAAGGGGGATCTTCGCAGTGGTGGGTTCGGGCCAGAGGGGTCTGGGGGTTTGCCTCCACGTACGCCAGGTGCCCGCACACCGGGCCCAGGTGTTTGAGCCCCGTGGAGGCAGACGGCTGCTTATTGCTGGATGCAAGTGTCCTGCGGGGTCAAGGAAGGGCATGGGCCCTCCCGGGCGACACAGGGCACCGGGCCCTTAGAGAGTTCCATGGAAAATCCCCCGCCCAGGGCCCCGGTATCCAAGTCTGTCCTTAGCACACTGTCTGTGCGGGGCTGAGAGTGCTGCTGGGCAGTGTGGCCTAGGGGAAATCGCGCGGTCCTCTGAGTGGCAGGGAGGGATTCTGTGTCCATGGACAGGTGCGCAGGGACCCTGTGAAACTGCTGTGACCTCTCAAGGGCGGGTCACCTGACCCCTCCTGGGTGGGACAGGTCACCTCCCAAGGGTGGGTCACGAGACCCCAAAAGGGTGGGTCACATGACCCCAAAAGGGTGGGTCACGAAACCCCTCAAGGGTGGGTCACGTGACCCCTCAGGGGTGGGTCACGAGACCCCCCAGGGGTGGGTCACGTGACCCCTCAGGGGTGCGTCACGAGACCCCCCAGGGTTGGGTCACGTGACCCCTCCGGTGTGGGTCACGTGACCCCCCAGGAGTGGGTCACGTGGACCCTCAGGGGTGCGTCACGAGACCCCCCGGTGGTGGGTCACGTGACCCCTCAAGGGTGGGTCAGGAGACATCTCAAGGGTGGGCACCGTGACCCGAGTGAGGCCTGTTGTGGGGAGCCTGAGTGCGCACGCGCGGCCCACGTATAGGCCCGAAACGAGCCAGCCGCGGCTCGGAGAAAAGCCATCTCCTGGGGGCTTCCCCGTGTTCCTCCACTCCTCCAGGAGGACCCCTTTACGGATGGAAGAAAAGTGGGATCTTCGCAGTGGTGGGTTCGGGCCAGAGGGGTCTGCGGGTTTGCCTGCACGAACGCCAGGTGCTCGCACAACGGGCCAGGGGTTTGAGCCCCGTGGAGGCAGAGGGCTGCTTATTGCTGGATGATAGTGTCCTGCAGGGTTAAGGGATGGCGTGGGCACTCCCAGGGCGACAGAGGGCACCTGGCCTTTAGAGAGTTCCCTGGAAAATTCCCCCCCCCAGGCCCCTGGTCCACAAGTCTATCCTGCGCACAGTGTCTGTGCGAGGCTGGGAGTGCTTCTGGGGAGTGTTCCCCAGCGGAAATCGCGTGGTCCTTTAGGTGACAGGGAGGGCTCCTGTGTCCACGGACAGGTGCCCAGGGACCCTGTGGAACTGCTGTGACCTCTAAAGGGTGGGTCAGGTGAGCCGAGGAAGGCGTGTGCTTGGGAGCCTGAGTGCGCATGCGCGGCCCACGTATAGGCCCGAAACGAGCCAGCCGCGGCTCGGAGAGAAGCCATCTCCTGGGGGCCTCCCCATGTTCCTCCACTCCCCAGGGAGGGCCCCTTTACGGATGGAAGAAAAGGGGCATCTTCGCAGTGGTGGGTTCGGGCCAGAGGGTTCTGCGGGTTTGCCTCCACGTACGCCAGGTGCCCGCACACCGGGCCCAGGTGTTTGAGCCCCGTGGAGGCAGACGGCTGCTTATTGCTGGATGCAAGTGTCCTGCGGGGTCAAGGAAGGGCATGGGCCCTCCCGGGCGACAGAGGGCACCGGGCCCTTAGAGAGTTCCATGGAAAATCCCCCGCCCAGGGCCCCGGTATCCAAGTCTGTCCTTAGCACACTGTCTGTGCGGGGCTGAGAGTGCTGATGGGCAGTGTGGCCTAGGGGAAATCGCGCGGTCCTCTGAGTGGCAGGGAGGGCTTCTGTGTCCATGGACAGGTGCGCAGGGACCCTGTGAAACTGCTGTGACCTCTCAAGGGCGGGTCACCTGACCCCTCCTGGGTGGGACAGGTCACCTCCCAAGGGTGGGTCACGAGACCCCAAAAGGGTGGGTCACGTGACCCCAAAAGGGTGGGTCGAGAAACCCCTCAAGGGTGGGTCACGTGACCCCTCAGGGGTGGGTCACGAGACCCCCCAGGGGTGGGTCACGTGACCCCTCAGGGGTGCGTCACGAGACCCCCCGGGGTTGGGTCACGTGACCCCGCCGGTGTGGGTCACGTGACCCCGCCGGGGTGGGTCACGTGACCTCTCAAGGGTGGGTCACGAGACCCCCCGGGGGTGGGTCACGTGACCGCTCAGGGGTGCGTCACGAGACCCCCCGGGGGTGGGTCACGTGACCCCTCAAGGGTGGGTCAGGAGACACCTCAAGGGTGGGCACCGTGACCCGAGGGAGGCCTGTTGTGGGGAGCCTGAGTGCGCACGCGCGGCCCACGTATAGGCCCGAAAGGAGCCAGCCGCGGCTCGGAGAAAAGCCATCTCCTGGGGGCTTCCCCGTGTTCCTCCACTCCTCCAGGAGGACCCCTTTACGGATGGAAGAAAAGTGGGATCTTCGCAGTGGTGGGTTCGGGCCAGAGGGGTCTGCGTGTTTGCCTGCACGAACGCCAGGTGCTCGCACAACGGGCCCAGGTGTTTGAGCCCCGTGGAGGCAGAGGGCTGCTTATTGCTGGATGATAGTGTCCTGCAGGGTTAAGGGATGGCGTGGGCACTCCCAGGGCGACAGAGGGCACCTGGCCTTTAGAGAGTTCCCTGGAAAATTCCCCCCCCCAGGCCCCTGGTCCACAAGTCTATCCTGCGCACAGTGTCTGTGCGAGGCTGGGAGTGCTTCTGGGGAGTGTTCCCCAGCGGAAATCGCGTGGTCCTTTAGGTGACAGGGAGGGCTCCTGTGTCCACGGACAGGTGCCCAGGGACCCTGTGGAACTGCTGTGACCTCTAAAGGGTGGGTCAGGTGAGCCGAGGAAGGCGTGTGCTTGGGAGCCTGAGTGCGCATGCGCGGCCCACGTATAGGCCCGAAACGAGCCAGCCGCGGCTCGGAGAAAAGCCATCTCCTGGGGGCCTCCCCATGTTCCTCCACTCCCCAGGGAGGGCCCCTTTACGGATGGAAGAAAAGGGGGATCTTCGCAGTGGTGGGTTCGGGCCAGAGGGGTCTGGGGGTTTGCCTCCACGTACGCCAGGTGCCCGCACACCGGGCCCAGGTGTTTGAGCCCCGTGGAGGCAGACGGCTGCTTATTGCTGGATGCAAGTGTCCTGCGGGGTCAAGGACGGGCATGGGCCCTCCCGGGCGACACAGGGCACCGGGCCCTTAGAGAGTTCCATGGAAAATCCCCCGCCCAGGGCCCCGGTATCCAAGTCTGTCCTTAGCACACTGTCTGTGCGGGGCTGAGAGTGCTGATGGGCAGTGTGGCCTAGGGGAAATCGCGCGGTCCTCTGAGTGGCAGGGAGGGCTTCTGTGTCCATGGACAGGTGCGCAGGGACCCTGTGAAACTGCTGTGACCTCTCAAGGGCGGGTCACCTGACCCCTCCTGGGTGGGACAGGTCACCTCCCAAGGGTGGGTCACGAGACCCCAAAAGGGTGGGTCACATGACCCCAAAAGGGTGGGTCACGAAACCCCTCAAGGGTGGGTCACGTGACCCCTCAGGGGTGGGTCACGAGACCCCCCAGGGGTGGGTCACGTGACCCCTCAGGGGTGCGTCACGAGACCCCCCGGGGTTGGGTCACGTGACCCCGCCGGTGTGGGTCACGTGACCCCGCCGGGGTGGGTCACGTGACCTCTCAAGGGTGGGTCACGAGACCCCCCGGGGGTGGGTCACGTGACCGCTCAGGGGTGCGTCACGAGACCCCCCGGGGGTGGGTCACGTGACCCCTCAAGGGTGGGTCAGGAGACACCTCAAGGGTGGGCACCGTGACCCGAGGGAGGCCTGTTGTGGGGAGCCTGAGTGCGCACGCGCGGCCCACGTATAGGCCCGAAAGGAGCCAGCCGCGGCTCGGAGAAAAGCCATCTCCTGGGGGCTTCCCCGTGTTCCTCCACTCCTCAAGGAGGACCCCTTTACGGATGGAAGAAAAGTGGGATCTTCGCAGTGGTGGGTTCGGGCCAGAGGGGTCTGCGTGTTTGCCTGCACGAACGCCAGGTGCTCGCACAACGGGTCCAGGTGTTTGAGCCCCGTGGAGGCAGAGGGCTGCTTATTGCTGGATGATAGTGTCCTGCAGGGTTAAGGGATGGCGTGGGCACTCCCAGGGCGACAGAGGGCACCTGGCCTTTAGAGAGTTCCCTGGAAAATTCCCCCCCCCAGGCCCCTGGTCCACAAGTCTATCCTGCGCACAGTGTCTGTGCGAGGCTGGGAGTGCTTCTGGGGAGTGTTCCCCAGCGGAAATCGCGTGGTCCTTTAGGTGACAGGGAGGGCTCCTGTGTCCACGGACAGGTGCCCAGGGACCCTGTGGAACTGCTGTGACCTCTAAAGGATGGGTCAGGTGAGCCGAGGAAGGCGTGTGCTTGGGAGCCTGAGTGCGCATGCGCGGCCCACGTATAGGACCGAAACGAGCCAGCCGCGGCTCGGAGAAAAGCCATCTCCTGGGGGCCTCCCCATGTTCCTCCACTCCTCAGGGAGGGCCCCTTTACGGATGGAAGAAAAGGGGCATCTTCGCAGTGGTGGGTTCGGGCCAGAGGGGTCTGGGGGTTTGCCTCCACGTACGCCAGGTGCCCGCACACCGGGCCCAGGTGTTTGAGCCCCGTGGAGGCAGACGGCTGCTTATTGCTGGATGCAAGTGTCCTGCGGGGTCAAGGAAGGGCATGGGCCCTCCCGGGCGACACAGGGCACCGGGCCCTTAGAGAGTTCCATGGAAAATCCCCCGCCCAGGGCCCCGGTATCCAAGTCTGTCCTTAGCACACTGTCTGTGCGGGGCTGAGAGTGCTGATGGGCAGTGTGGCCTAGGGGAAATCGCGCGGTCCTCTGAGTGGCAGGGAGGGCTTCTGTGTCCATGGACAGGTGCGCAGGGACCCTGTGAAACTGCTGTGACCTCTCAAGGGCGGGTCACCTGACCCCTCCTGGGTGGGACAGGTCACCTCCCAAGGGTGGGTCACGAGACCCCAAAAGGGTGGGTCACATGACCCCAAAAGGGTGGGTCACGAAACCCCTCAAGGGTGGGTCACGTGACCCCTCAGGGGTGGGTCACGAGACCCCCCAGGGGTGGGTCACGTGACCCCTCAGGGGTGCGTCACGAGACCCCCCGGGGTTGGGTCACGTGACCCCGCCGGTGTGGGTCACGTGACCCCGCCGGGGTGGGTCACGTGACCTCTCAAGGGTGGGTCACGAGACCCCCCGGGGGTGGGTCACGTGACCGCTCAGGGGTGCGTCACGAGACCCCCCGGGGGTGGGTCACGTGACCCCTCAAGGGTGGGTCAGGAGACACCTCAAGGGTGGGCACCGTGACCCGAGGGAGGCCTGTTGTGGGGAGCCTGAGTGCGCACGCGCGGCCCACGTATAGGCCCGAAAGGAGCCAGCCGCGGCTCGGAGAAAAGCCATCTCCTGGGGGCTTCCCCGTGTTCCTCCACTCCTCAAGGAGGACCCCTTTACGGATGGAAGAAAAGTGGGATCTTCGCAGTGGTGGGTTCGGGCCAGAGGGGTCTGCGTGTTTGCCTGCACGAACGCCAGGTGCTCGCACAACGGGTCCAGGTGTTTGAGCCCCGTGGAGGCAGAGGGCTGCTTATTGCTGGATGATAGTGTCCTGCAGGGTTAAGGGATGGCGTGGGCACTCCCAGGGCGACAGAGGGCACCTGGCCTTTAGAGAGTTCCCTGGAAAATTCCCCCCCCCAGGCCCCTGGTCCACAAGTCTATCCTGCGCACAGTGTCTGTGCGAGGCTGGGAGTGCTTCTGGGGAGTGTTCCCCAGCGGAAATCGCGTGGTCCTTTAGGTGACAGGGAGGGCTCCTGTGTCCACGGACAGGTGCCCAGGGACCCTGTGGAACTGCTGTGACCTCTAAAGGATGGGTCAGGTGAGCCGAGGAAGGCGTGTGCTTGGGAGCCTGAGTGCGCATGCGCGGCCCACGTATAGGACCGAAACGAGCCAGCCGCGGCTCGGAGAAAAGCCATCTCCTGGGGACCTCCCCATGTTCCTCCACTCCCCAGGGAGGGCCCCTTTACGGATGGAAGAAAAGGGGGATCTTCGCAGTGGTGGGTTCGGGCCAGAGGGGTCTGGGGGTTTGCCTCCACGTACGCCAGGTGCCCGCACACCGGGCCCAGGTGTTTGAGCCCCGTGGAGGCAGACGGCTGCTTATTGCTGGATGCAAGTGTCCTGCGGGGTCAAGGAAGGGCATGGGCCCTCCCGGGCGACACAGGGCACCGGGCCCTTAGAGAGTTCCATGGAAAATCCCCCGCCCAGGGCCCCGGTATCCAAGTCTGTCCTTAGCACACTGTCTGTGCGGGGCTGAGAGTGCTGCTGGGCAGTGTGGCCTAGGGGAAATCGCGCGGTCCTCTGAGTGGCAGGGAGGGCTTCTGTGTCCATGGACAGGTGCGCAGGGACCCTGTGAAACTGTTGTGACCTCTCAAGGGCGGGTCACCTGACCCCTCCTGGGTGGGACAGGTCACCTCCCAAGGGTGGGTCACGAGACCCCAAAAGGGTGGGTCACATGACCCCAAAAGGGTGGGTCACGAAACCCCTCAAGGGTGGGTCACGTGACCCCTCAGGGGTGGGTCACGAGACCCCCCAGGGGTGGGTCACGTGACCCCTCAGGGGTGCGTCACGAGACCCCCCAGGGTTGGGTCACGTGACCCCTCCGGTGTGGGTCACGTGACCCCCCAGGAGTGGGTCACGTGATCCCTCAGGGGTGCGTCACGAGACCCCCCGGGGGTGGGTCACGTGACCCCTCAAGGGTGGGTCAGGAGACACCTCAAGGGTGGGCACCGTGACCCGAGTGAGGCCTGTTGTGGGGAGCCTGAGTGCGCACGCGCGGCCTACGTATAGGCCCGAAAGGAGCCAGCCGCGGCTCGGAGAAAAGCCATCTCCTGGGGGCCTCCCCATGTTCCTCCACTCCCCAGGGAGGGCCCCTTTACGGATGGAAGAAAAGGGGTATCTTCGCAGTGGTGGGTTCGGGCCAGAGGGTTCTGCGGGTTTGCCTCCACGTACGCCAGGTGCCCGCACACCGGGCCCAGGTGTTTGAGCCCCGTGGAGGCAGACGGCTGCTTATTGCTGGATGCAAGTGTCCTGCGGGGTCAAGGAAGGGCATGGGCCCTCCCGGGCGACACAGGGCACCGGGCCCTTAGAGAGTTCCATGGAAAATCCCCCGCCCAGGGCCCCGGTATCCAAGTCTGTCCTTAGCACACTGTCTGTGCGGGGCTGAGAGTGCTGATGGGCAGTGTGGCCAGGGGAAATCGCGCGGTCCTCTGAGTGGCAGGGAGGGCTTCTGTGTCCATGGACAGGTGCGCAGGGACCCTGTGAAACTGCTGTGACCTCTCAAGGGCGGGTCACCTGACCCCTCCTGGGTGGGA
The DNA here is from genome assembly GCF_022682495.2 of Desmodus rotundus. Taxonomy (NCBI): domain Eukaryota; kingdom Metazoa; phylum Chordata; class Mammalia; order Chiroptera; family Phyllostomidae; genus Desmodus; species Desmodus rotundus. The sequence goes on along the minus strand of NC_071388.1, from coordinate 80,611,858 downwards.
CAGGTCACCTCCCAAGGGTGGGTCACGAGACCCCAAAAGGGTGGGTCACGTGACCCCAAAAGGGTGGGTCGAGAAACCCCTCAATGGTGGGTCACGTGACCCCTCAGGGGTGGGTCACGAGACCCCCCAGGGGTGGGTCACGTGACCCCTCAGGGGTGCGTCACGTGACCCCTCAGGGGTGGGTCACGAGACCCCCCCGGGTGTGGGTCACGTGACCCTTCAAGGGTGGGTCAGGAGACACCTCAAGGGTGGGCCCCGTGACCCGAGGGAGGCCTGTTGTGGGGAGCCTGAGTGCGCACGCGCGGCCCACGTATAGGCCCGAAAGGAGCCAGCCGCGGCTCGGAGTAAAGCCATCTACTGGGGGCTTCCCCGTGTTCCTCCACTCCTCAAGGAGGACCCCTTACGGATGGAAGAAAAGTGGGATCTTCGCAGTGGTGGGTTCGGGCCAGAGGGGTCTGCGTGTTTGCCTGCACGAACGCCAGGTGCTCGCACAACGGGCCCAGGTGTTTGAGCCCCGTGGAGGCAGAGGGCTGCTTATTGCTGGATGATAGTGTCCTGCAGGGTTAAGGGATGGCGTGGGCACTCCCAGGGCGACAGAGGGCACCTGGCCTTTAGAGAGTTCCCTGGAAAATTCCCCGCCCAGGCCCCTGGTCCACAAGTCTATCCTGCGCACAGTGTCTGTGCGAGGCTGGGAGTGCTTCTGGGGAGTGTTCCCCAGCGGAAATCGCGTGGTCCTTTAGGTGACAGGGAGGGCTCCTGTGTCCACGGACAGGTGCCCAAGGACCCTGTGGAACTGCTGTGACCTCTAAAGGGTGGGTCAGGTGAGCCGAGGAAGGCGTGTGCTTGGGAGCCTGAGTGCGCATGCGCGGCTCACGTATAGGCCCGAAACGAGCCAGCCGCGGCTCGGAGAAAAGCCATCTCCTGGGGGCCTCCCCATGTTCCTCCACTCCCCAGGGAGGGCCCCTTTACGGATGGAAGAAAAGGGGGATCTTCGCAGTGGTGGGTTCGGGCCAGAGGGGTCTGGGGGTTTGCCTCCACGTACGCCAGGTGCCCGCACACCGGGCCCAGGTGTTTGAGCCCCGTGGAGGCAGACGGCTGCTTATTGCTGGATGCAAGTGTCCTGCGGGGTCAAGGAAGGGCATGGGCCCTCCCGGGCGACACAGGGCACCGGGCCCTTAGAGAGTTCCATGGAAAATCCCCCGCCCAGGGCCCCGGTATCCAAGTCTGTCCTTAGCACACTGTCTGTGCGGGGCTGAGAGTGCTGCTGGGCAGTGTGGCCTAGGGGAAATCGCGCGGTCCTCTGAGTGGCAGGGAGGGCTTCTGTGTCCATGGACAGGTGCGCAGGGACCCTGTGAAACTGCTGTGACCTCTCAAGGGCGGGTCACCTGACCCCTCCAGGGTGGGACAGGTGACCTCCCAAGGCTGGGTCACGAGACCCCAAAAGGGTGGGTCACGTGACCCCAAAAGGGTGGGTCACGAAACCCCTCAAGGGTGGGTCATGTGACCCCTCAGGGGTGGGTCACGAGACCCCCCAGGGGTGGGTCACGTGACCCCTCAGGGGTGGGTCACGTGACCCCTCAGGGGTGGGTCACGAGACCCCCCCGGGGGTGGGTCACGTGACCCTTCAAGGGTGGGTCAGGAGACACCTCAAGGGTGGGCCCCGTGACCCGAGGGAGGCCTGTTGTGGGGAGCCTGAGTGCGCACGCGCGGCCCACGTATAGGCCCGAAAGGAGCCAGCCGCGGCTCGGAGTAAAGCCATCTCCTGGGGGCTTCCCCGTGTTCCTCCACTCCTCAATGAGGACCCCTTTACGGATGGAAGAAAAGTGGGATCTTCGCAGTGGTGGGTTCGGGCCAGAGGGGTCTGCGGGTTTGCCTGCACGAACGCCAGGTGCTCGCACAACGGGCCCAGGTGTTTGAGCCCCGTGGAGGCAGAGGGCTGCTTATTGCTGGATGATAGTGTCCTGCAGGGTTAAGGGATGGCGTGGGCACTCCCAGGGCGACAGAGGGCACCTGGCCTTTAGAGAGTTCCCTGGAAAATTCCCCCCCCCAGGCCCCTGGTCCACAAGTCTATCCTGCGCACAGTGTCTGTGCGAGGCTGGGAGTGCTTCTGGGGAGTGTTCCCCAGCGGAAATCGCGTGGTCCTTTAGGTGACAGGGAGGGCTCCTGTGTCCACGGACAGGTGCCCAGGGACCCTGTGGAACTGCTGTGACCTCTAAAGGGTGGTTCAGGTGAGCCGAGGAAGGCGTGTGCTTGGGAGCCTGAGTGCGCATGCGCGGCCCACGTATAGGCCCGAAACGAGCCAGCCGCGGCTCGGAGAAAAGCCATCTCCTGGGGGCCTCCCCATGTTCCTCCACTCCCCCGGGAGGGCCCCTTTACGGATGGAAGAAAAGGGGGATCTTCGCAGTGGTGGGTTCGGGCCAGAGGGGTCTGGGGGTTTGCCTCCACGTACGCCAGGTGCCCGCACACCGGGCCCAGGTGTTTGAGCCCCGTGGAGGCAGACGGCTGCTTATTGCTGGATGCAAGTGTCCTGCGGGGTCAAGGAAGGGCATGGGCCCTCCCGGGCGACACAGGGCACCGGGCCCTTAGAGAGTTCCATGGAAAATCCCCCGCCCAGGGCCCCGGTATCCAAGTCTGTCCTTAGCACACTGTCTGTGCGGGGCTGAGAGTGCTGCTGGGCAGTGTGGCCTAGGGGAAATCGCGCGGTCCTCTGAGTGGCAGGGAGGGATTCTGTGTCCATGGACAGGTGCGCAGGGACCCTGTGAAACTGCTGTGACCTCTCAAGGGCGGGTCACCTGACCCCTCCTGGGTGGGACAGGTCACCTCCCAAGGGTGGGTCACGAGACCCCAAAAGGGTGGGTCACATGACCCCAAAAGGGTGGGTCACGAAACCCCTCAAGGGTGGGTCACGTGACCCCTCAGGGGTGGGTCACGAGACCCCCCAGGGGTGGGTCACGTGACCCCTCAGGGGTGCGTCACGAGACCCCCCAGGGTTGGGTCACGTGACCCCTCCGGTGTGGGTCACGTGACCCCCCAGGAGTGGGTCACGTGGACCCTCAGGGGTGCGTCACGAGACCCCCCGGTGGTGGGTCACGTGACCCCTCAAGGGTGGGTCAGGAGACACCTCAAGGGTGGGCACCGTGACCCGAGTGAGGCCTGTTGTGGGGAGCCTGAGTGCGCACGCGCGGCCCACGTATAGGCCCGAAACGAGCCAGCCGCGGCTCGGAGAAAAGCCATCTCCTGGGGGCTTCCCCGTGTTCCTCCACTCCTCCAGGAGGACCCCTTTACGGATGGAAGAAAAGTGGGATCTTCGCAGTGGTGGGTTCGGGCCAGAGGGGTCTGCGGGTTTGCCTGCACGAACGCCAGGTGCTCGCACAACGGGCCAGGGGTTTGAGCCCCGTGGAGGCAGAGGGCTGCTTATTGCTGGATGATAGTGTCCTGCAGGGTTAAGGGATGGCGTGGGCACTCCCAGGGCGACAGAGGGCACCTGGCCTTTAGAGAGTTCCCTGGAAAATTCCCCCCCCCAGGCCCCTGGTCCACAAGTCTATCCTGCGCACAGTGTCTGTGCGAGGCTGGGAGTGCTTCTGGGGAGTGTTCCCCAGCGGAAATCGCGTGGTCCTTTAGGTGACAGGGAGGGCTCCTGTGTCCACGGACAGGTGCCCAGGGACCCTGTGGAACTGCTGTGACCTCTAAAGGGTGGGTCAGGTGAGCCGAGGAAGGCGTGTGCTTGGGAGCCTGAGTGCGCATGCGCGGCCCACGTATAGGCCCGAAAGGAGCCAGCCGCGGCTCGGAGAAAAGCCATCTCCTGGGGGCCTCCCCATGTTCCTCCACTCCCCAGGGAGGGCCCCTTTACGGATGGAAGAAAAGGGGCATCTTCGCAGTGGTGGGTTCGGGCCAGAGGGTTCTGCGGGTTTGCCTCCACGTACGCCAGGTGCTCGCACACCGGGCCCAGGTGTTTGAGCCCCGTGGAGGCAGACGGCTGCTTATTGCTGGATGCAAGTGTCCTGCGGGGTCAAGGAAGGGCATGGGCCCTCCCGGGCGACACAGGGCACCGGGCCCTTAGAGAGTTCCATGGAAAATCCCCCGCCCAGGGCCCCGGTATCCAAGTCTGTCCTTAGCACACTGTCTGTGCGGGGCTGAGAGTGCTGATGGGCAGTGTGGCCTAGGGGAAATCGCGCGGTCCTCTGAGTGGCAGGGAGGGCTTCTGTGTCCATGGACAGGTGCGCAGGGACCCTGTGAAACTGCTGTGACCTCTCAAGGGCGGGTCACCTGACCCCTCCTGGGTGGGACAGGTCACCTCCCAAGGGTGGGTCACGAGACCCCAAAAGGGTGGGTCACGTGACCCCAAAAGGGTGGGTCGAGAAACCCCTCAAGGGTGGGTCACGTGACCCCTCAGGGGTGGGTCACGAGACCCCCCAGGGGTGGGTCACGTGACCCCTCAGCGGTGCGTCACGTGACCCCTCAGGGGTGGGTCACGAGACCCCCCCGGGGGTGGGTCACGTGACCCTTCAAGGGTGGGTCAGGAGACACCTCAAGGGTGGGCCCCGTGACCCGAGGGAGGCCTGTTGTGGGGAGCCTGAGTGCGCACGCGCGGCCCACGTATAGGCCCGAAAGGAGCCAGCCGCGGCTCGGAGTAAAGCCATCTCCTGGGGGCTTCCCCGTGTTCCTCCACTCCTCAAGGAGGACCCCTTACGGATGGAAGAAAAGTGGGATCTTCGCAGTGGTGGGTTCGGGCCAGAGGGGTCTGCGTGTTTGCCTGCACGAACGCCAGGTGCTCGCACAACGGGCCCAGGTGTTTGAGCCCCGTGGAGGCAGAGGGCTGCTTATTGCTGGATGATAGTGTCCTGCAGGGTTAAGGGATGGCGTGGGCACTCCCAGGGCGACAGAGGGCACCTGGCCTTTAGAGAGTTCCCTGGAAAATTCCCCGCCCAGGCCCCTGGTCCACAAGTCTATCCTGCGCACAGTGTCTGTGCGAGGCTGGGAGTGCTTCTGGGGAGTGTTCCCCAGCGGAAATCGCGTGGTCCTTTAGGTGACAGGGAGGGCTCCTGTGTCCACGGACAGGTGCCCAAGGACCCTGTGGAACTGCTGTGACCTCTAAAGGGTGGGTCAGGTGAGCCGAGGAAGGCGTGTGCTTGGGAGCCTGAGTGCGCATGCGCGGCTCACGTATAGGCCCGAAACGAGCCAGCCGCGGCTCGGAGAAAAGCCATCTCCTGGGGGCCTCCCCATGTTCCTCCACTCCTCAGGGAGGGCCCCTTTACGGATGGAAGAAAAGGGGCATCTTCGCAGTGGTGGGTTCGGGCCAGAGGGGTCTGGGGGTTTGCCTCCACGTACGCCAGGTGCCCGCACACCGGGCCCAGGTGTTTGAGCCCCGTGGAGGCAGACGGCTGCTTATTGCTGGATGCAAGTGTCCTGCGGGGTCAAGGAAGGGCATGGGCCCTCCCGGGCGACACAGGGCACCGGGCCCTTAGAGAGTTCCATGGAAAATCCCCCGCCCAGGGCCCCGGTATCCAAGTCTGTCCTTAGCACACTGTCTGTGCGGGGCTGAGAGTGCTGATGGGCAGTGTGGCCTAGGGGAAATCGCGCGGTCCTCTGAGTGGCAGGGAGGGCTTCTGTGTCCATGGACAGGTGCGCAGGGACCCTGTGAAACTGCTGTGACCTCTCAAGGGCGGGTCACCTGACCCCTCCTGGGTGGGACAGGTCACCTCCCAAGGGTGGGTCACGAGACCCCAAAAGGGTGGGTCACATGACCCCAAAAGGGTGGGTCACGAAACCCCTCAAGGGTGGGTCACGTGACCCCTCAGGGGTGGGTCACGAGACCCCCCAGGGGTGGGTCACGTGACCCCTCAGGGGTGCGTCACGAGACCCCCCAGGGTTGGGTCACGTGACCCCTCCGGTGTGGGTCACGTGACCCCCCAGGAGTGGGTCACGTGATCCCTCAGGGGTGCGTCACGAGACCCCCCGGGGGTGGGTCACGTGACCCCTCAAGGGTGGGTCAGGAGACACCTCAAGGGTGGGCACCGTGACCCGAGAGAGGCCTGTTGTGGGGAGCCTGAGTGCGCACGCGCGGCCCACGTATAGGCCCGAAAGGAGCCAGCCGCGGCTCGGAGAAAAGCCATCTCCTGGGGGCTTCCCCGTGTTCCTCCACTCCTCCAGGAGGACCCCTTTACGGATGGAAGAAAAGTGGGATCTTCGCAGTGGTGGGTTCGGGCCAGAGGGGTCTGCGGGTTTGCCTGCACGAACGCCAGGTGCTCGCACAACGGGCCCAGGTGTTTGAGCCCCGTGGAGGCAGAGGGCTGCTTATTGCTGGATGATAGTGTCCTGCAGGGTTAAGGGATGGCAGGGCACTCCCAGGGCGACAGAGGGCACCTGGCCTTTAGAGAGTTCCCTGGAAAATTCCCCCCCCCAGGCCCCTGGTCCACAAGTCTATCCTGCGCACAGTGTCTGTGCGAGGCTGGGAGTGCTTCTGGGGAGTGTTCCCCAGCGGAAATCGCGTGGTCCTTTAGGTGACAGGGAGGGCTCCTGTGTCCACGGACAGGTGCCCAGGGACCCTGTGGAACTGCTGTGACCTCTAAAGGGTGGGTCAGGTGAGCCGAGGAAGGCGTGTGCTTGGGAGCCTGAGTGCGCATGCGCGGCCCACGTATAGGACCGAAACGAGCCAGCCGCGGCTCAGAGAAAAGCCATCTCCTGGGGGCCTCCCCATGTTCCTCCACTCCCCAGGGAGGGCCCCTTTACGGATGGAAGAAAAGGGGGATCTTCGCAGTGGTGGGTTCGGGCCAGAGGGGTCTGGGGGTTTGCCTCCACGTACGCCAGGTGCCCGCACACCGGGCCCAGGTGTTTGAGCCCCGTGGAGGCAGACGGCTGCTTATTGCTGGATGCAAGTGTCCTGCGGGGTCAAGGAAGGGCATGGGCCCTCCCGGGCGACACAGGGCACCGGGCCCTTAGAGAGTTCCATGGAAAATCCCCCGCCCAGGGCCCCGGTATCCAAGTCTGTCCTTAGCACACTGTCTGTGCGGGGCTGAGAGTGCTGCTGGGCAGTGTGGCCTAGGGGAAATCGCGCGGTCCTCTGAGTGGCAGGGAGGGCTTCTGTGTCCATGGACAGGTGCGCAGGGACCCTGTGAAACTGCTGTGACCTCTCAAGGGCGGGTCACCTGACCCCTCCAGGGTGGGACAGGTGACCTCCCAAGGCTGGGTCACGAGACCCCAAAAGGGTGGGTCACGTGACCCCAAAAGGGTGGGTCACGAAACCCCTCAAGGGTGGGTCATGTGACCCCTCAGGGGTGGGTCACGAGACCCCCCAGGGGTGGGTCACGTGACCCCTCAGGGGTGGGTCACGTGACCCCTCAGGGGTGGGTCACGAGACCCCCCCGGGGGTGGGTCACGTGACCCTTCAAGGGTGGGTCAGGAGACACCTCAAGGGTGGGCCCCGTGACCCGAGGGAGGCCTGTTGTGGGGAGCCTGAGTGCGCACGCGCGGCCCACGTATAGGCCCGAAAGGAGCCAGCCGCGGCTCGGAGTAAAGCCATCTCCTGGGGGCTTCCCCGTGTTCCTCCACTCCTCAATGAGGACCCCTTTACGGATGGAAGAAAAGTGGGATCTTCGCAGTGGTGGGTTCGGGCCAGAGGGGTCTGCGGGTTTGCCTGCACGAACGCCAGGTGCTCGCACAACGGGCCCAGGTGTTTGAGCCCCGTGGAGGCAGAGGGCTGCTTATTGCTGGATGATAGTGTCCTGCAGGGTTAAGGGATGGCGTGGGCACTCCCAGGGCGACAGAGGGCACCTGGCCTTTAGAGAGTTCCCTGGAAAATTCCCCCCCCCAGGCCCCTGGTCCACAAGTCTATCCTGCGCACAGTGTCTGTGCGAGGCTGGGAGTGCTTCTGGGGAGTGTTCCCCAGCGGAAATCGCGTGGTCCTTTAGGTGACAGGGAGGGCTCCTGTGTCCACGGACAGGTGCCCAGGGACCCTGTGGAACTGCTGTGACCTCTAAAGGGTGGGTCAGGTGAGCCGAGGAAGGCGTGTGCTTGGGAGCCTGAGTGCGCATGCGCGGCCCACGTATAGGCCCGAAACGAGCCAGCCGCGGCTCGGAGAAAAGCCATCTCCTGGGGGCCTCCCCATGTTCCTCCACTCCCCCGGGAGGGCCCCTTTACGGATGGAAGAAAAGGGGGATCTTCGCAGTGGTGGGTTCGGGCCAGAGGGGTCTGGGGGTTTGCCTCCACGTACGCCAGGTGCCCGCACACCGGGCCCAGGTGTTTGAGCCCCGTGGAGGCAGACGGCTGCTTATTGCTGGATGCAAGTGTCCTGCGGGGTCAAGGAAGGGCATGGGCCCTCCCGGGCGACACAGGGCACCGGGCCCTTAGAGAGTTCCATGGAAAATCCCCCGCCCAGGGCCCCGGTATCCAAGTCTGTCCTTAGCACACTGTCTGTGCGGGGCTGAGAGTGCTGCTGGGCAGTGTGGCCTAGGGGAAATCGCGCGGTCCTCTGAGTGGCAGGGAGGGATTCTGTGTCCATGGACAGGTGCGCAGGGACCCTGTGAAACTGCTGTGACCTCTCAAGGGCGGGTCACCTGACCCCTCCTGGGTGGGACAGGTCACCTCCCAAGGGTGGGTCACGAGACCCCAAAAGGGTGGGTCACATGACCCCAAAAGGGTGGGTCACGAAACCCCTCAAGGGTGGGTCACGTGACCCCTCAGGGGTGGGTCACGAGACCCCCCAGGGGTGGGTCACGTGACCCCTCAGGGGTGCGTCACGAGACCCCCCAGGGTTGGGTCACGTGACCCCTCCGGTGTGGGTCACGTGACCCCCCAGGAGTGGGTCACGTGGACCCTCAGGGGTGCGTCACGAGACCCCCCGGTGGTGGGTCACGTGACCCCTCAAGGGTGGGTCAGGAGACATCTCAAGGGTGGGCACCGTGACCCGAGTGAGGCCTGTTGTGGGGAGCCTGAGTGCGCACGCGCGGCCCACGTATAGGCCCGAAACGAGCCAGCCGCGGCTCGGAGAAAAGCCATCTCCTGGGGGCTTCCCCGTGTTCCTCCACTCCTCCAGGAGGACCCCTTTACGGATGGAAGAAAAGTGGGATCTTCGCAGTGGTGGGTTCGGGCCAGAGGGGTCTGCGGGTTTGCCTGCACGAACGCCAGGTGCTCGCACAACGGGCCAGGGGTTTGAGCCCCGTGGAGGCAGAGGGCTGCTTATTGCTGGATGATAGTGTCCTGCAGGGTTAAGGGATGGCGTGGGCACTCCCAGGGCGACAGAGGGCACCTGGCCTTTAGAGAGTTCCCTGGAAAATTCCCCCCCCCAGGCCCCTGGTCCACAAGTCTATCCTGCGCACAGTGTCTGTGCGAGGCTGGGAGTGCTTCTGGGGAGTGTTCCCCAGCGGAAATCGCGTGGTCCTTTAGGTGACAGGGAGGGCTCCTGTGTCCACGGACAGGTGCCCAGGGACCCTGTGGAACTGCTGTGACCTCTAAAGGGTGGGTCAGGTGAGCCGAGGAAGGCGTGTGCTTGGGAGCCTGAGTGCGCATGCGCGGCCCACGTATAGGCCCGAAACGAGCCAGCCGCGGCTCGGAGAGAAGCCATCTCCTGGGGGCCTCCCCATGTTCCTCCACTCCCCAGGGAGGGCCCCTTTACGGATGGAAGAAAAGGGGCATCTTCGCAGTGGTGGGTTCGGGCCAGAGGGTTCTGCGGGTTTGCCTCCACGTACGCCAGGTGCCCGCACACCGGGCCCAGGTGTTTGAGCCCCGTGGAGGCAGACGGCTGCTTATTGCTGGATGCAAGTGTCCTGCGGGGTCAAGGAAGGGCATGGGCCCTCCCGGGCGACACAGGGCACCGGGCCCTTAGAGAGTTCCATGGAAAATCCCCCGCCCAGGGCCCCGGTATCCAAGTCTGTCCTTAGCACACTGTCTGTGCGGGGCTGAGAGTGCTGATGGGCAGTGTGGCCTAGGGGAAATCGCGCGGTCCTCTGAGTGGCAGGGAGGGCTTCTGTGTCCATGGACAGGTGCGCAGGGACCCTGTGAAACTGCTGTGACCTCTCAAGGGCGGGTCACCTGACCCCTCCTGGGTGGGACAGGTCACCTCCCAAGGGTGGGTCACGAGACCCCAAAAGGGTGGGTCACGTGACCCCAAAAGGGTGGGTCGAGAAACCCCTCAAGGGTGGGTCACGTGACCCCTCAGGGGTGGGTCACGAGACCCCCCAGGGGTGGGTCACGTGACCCCTCAGGGGTGCGTCACGAGACCCCCCGGGGTTGGGTCACGTGACCCCGCCGGTGTGGGTCACGTGACCCCGCCGGGGTGGGTCACGTGACCTCTCAAGGGTGGGTCACGAGACCCCCCGGGGGTGGGTCACGTGACCGCTCAGGGGTGCGTCACGAGACCCCCCGGGGGTGGGTCACGTGACCCCTCAAGGGTGGGTCAGGAGACACCTCAAGGGTGGGCACCGTGACCCGAGGGAGGCCTGTTGTGGGGAGCCTGAGTGCGCACGCGCGGCCCACGTATAGGCCCGAAAGGAGCCAGCCGCGGCTCGGAGAAAAGCCATCTCCTGGGGGCTTCCCCGTGTTCCTCCACTCCTCCAGGAGGACCCCTTTACGGATGGAAGAAAAGTGGGATCTTCGCAGTGGTGGGTTCGGGCCAGAGGGGTCTGCGTGTTTGCCTGCACGAACGCCAGGTGCTCGCACAACGGGCCCAGGTGTTTGAGCCCCGTGGAGGCAGAGGGCTGCTTATTGCTGGATGATAGTGTCCTGCAGGGTTAAGGGATGGCGTGGGCACTCCCAGGGCGACAGAGGGCACCTGGCCTTTAGAGAGTTCCCTGGAAAATTCCCCCCCCCAGGCCCCTGGTCCACAAGTCTATCCTGCGCACAGTGTCTGTGCGAGGCTGGGAGTGCTTCTGGGGAGTGTTCCCCAGCGGAAATCGCGTGGTCCTTTAGGTGACAGGGAGGGCTCCTGTGTCCACGGACAGGTGCCCAGGGACCCTGTGGAACTGCTGTGACCTCTAAAGGGTGGGTCAGGTGAGCCGAGGAAGGCGTGTGCTTGGGAGCCTGAGTGCGCATGCGCGGCCCACGTATAGGCCCGAAACGAGCCAGCCGCGGCTCGGAGAAAAGCCATCTCCTGGGGGCCTCCCCATGTTCCTCCACTCCCCAGGGAGGGCCCCTTTACGGATGGAAGAAAAGGGGGATCTTCGCAGTGGTGGGTTCGGGCCAGAGGGGTCTGGGGGTTTGCCTCCACGTACGCCAGGTGCCCGCACACCGGGCCCAGGTGTTTGAGCCCCGTGGAGGCAGACGGCTGCTTATTGCTGGATGCAAGTGTCCTGCGGGGTCAAGGACGGGCATGGGCCCTCCCGGGCGACACAGGGCACCGGGCCCTTAGAGAGTTCCATGGAAAATCCCCCGCCCAGGGCCCCGGTATCCAAGTCTGTCCTTAGCACACTGTCTGTGCGGGGCTGAGAGTGCTGATGGGCAGTGTGGCCTAGGGGAAATCGCGCGGTCCTCTGAGTGGCAGGGAGGGCTTCTGTGTCCATGGACAGGTGCGCAGGGACCCTGTGAAACTGCTGTGACCTCTCAAGGGCGGGTCACCTGACCCCTCCTGGGTGGGACAGGTCACCTCCCAAGGGTGGGTCACGAGACCCCAAAAGGGTGGGTCACATGACCCCAAAAGGGTGGGTCACGAAACCCCTCAAGGGTGGGTCACGTGACCCCTCAGGGGTGGGTCACGAGACCCCCCAGGGGTGGGTCACGTGACCCCTCAGGGGTGCGTCACGAGACCCCCCAGGGTTGGGTCACGTGACCCCTCCGGTGTGGGTCACGTGACCCCCCAGGAGTGGGTCACGTGACCCCTCAAGGGTGGGTCAGGAGACACCTCAAGGGTGGGCACCGTGACCCGAGTGAGGCCTGTTGTGGGGAGCCTGAGTGCGCACGCGCGGCCCACGTATAGGCCCGAAAGGAGCCAGCCGCGGCTCGGAGAAAAGCCATCTCCTGGGGGCTTCCCCGTGTTCCTCCACTCCTCCAGGAGGACCCCTTTACGGATGGAAGAAAAGTGGGATCTTCGCAGTGGTGGGTTCGGGCCAGAGGGGTCTGCGGGTTTGCCTGCACGAACGCCAGGTGCTCGCACAACGGGCCCAGGTGTTTGAGCCCCGTGGAGGCAGAGGGCTGCTTATTGCTGGATGATAGTGTCCTGCAGGGTTAAGGGATGGCAGGGCACTCCCAGGGCGACAGAGGGCACCTGGCCTTTAGAGAGTTCCCTGGAAAATTCCCCCCCCCAGGCCCCTGGTCCACAAGTCCATCCTGCGCACAGTGTCTGTGCGAGGCTGGGAGTGCTTCTGGGGAGTGTTCCCCAGCGGAAATCGCGTGGTCCTTTAGGTGACAGGGAGGGCTCCTGTGTCCACGGACAGGTGCCCAGGGACCCTGTGGAACTGCTGTGACCTCTAAAGGGTGGGTCAGGTGAGCCGAGGAAGGCGTGTGCTTGGGAGCCTGAGTGCGCATGCGCGGCCCACGTATAGGACCGAAACGAGCCAGCCGCGGCTCAGAGAAAAGCCATCTCCTGGGGGCCTCCCCATGTTCCTCCACTCCCCAGGGAGGGCCCCTTTACGGATGGAAGAAAAGGGGGATCTTCGCAGTGGTGGGTTCGGGCCAGAGGGGTCTGGGGGTTTGCCTCCACGTACGCCAGGTGCCCGCACACCGGGCCCAGGTGTTTGAGCCCCGTGGAGGCAGACGGCTGCTTATTGCTGGATGCAAGTGTCCTGCGGGGTCAAGGAAGGGCATGGGCCCTCCCGGGCGACACAGGGCACCGGGCCCTTAGAGAGTTCCATGGAAAATCCCCCGCCCAGGGCCCCGGTATCCAAGTCTGTCCTTAGCACACTGTCTGTGCGGGGCTGAGAGTGCTGCTGGGCAGTGTGGCCTAGGGGAAATCGCGCGGTCCTCTGAGTGGCAGGGAGGGCTTCTGTGTCCATGGACAGGTGCGCAGGGACCCTGTGAAACTGCTGTGACCTCTCAAGGGCGGGTCACCTGACCCCTCCAGGGTGGGACAGGTGACCTCCCAAGGCTGGGTCACGAGACCCCAAAAGGGTGGGTCACGTGACCCCAAAAGGGTGGGTCACGAAACCCCTCAAGGGTGGGTCATGTGACCCCTCAGGGGTGGGTCACGAGACCCCCCAGGGGTGGGTCACGTGACCCCTCAGGGGTGGGTCACGTGACCCCTCAGGGGTGGGTCACGTGACCCCTCAGGGGTGGGTCACGAGACCCCCCCGGGGGTGGGTCACGTGACCCTTCAAGGGTGGGTCAGGAGACACCTCAAGGGTGGGCCCCGTGACCCGAGGGAGGCCTGTTGTGGGGAGCCTGAGTGCGCACGCGCGGCCCACGTATAGGCCCGAAAGGAGCCAGCCGCGGCTCGGAGTAAAGCCATCTCCTGGGGGCTTCCCCGTGTTCCTCCACTCCTCAATGAGGACCCCTTTACGGATGGAAGAAAAGTGGGATCTTCGCAGTGGTGGGTTCGGGCCAGAGGGGTCTGCGGGTTTGCCTGCACGAACGCCAGGTGCTCGCACAACGGGCCCAGGTGTTTGAGCCCCGTGGAGGCAGAGGGCTGCTTATTGCTGGATGATAGTGTCCTGCAGGGTTAAGGGATGGCGTGGGCACTCCCAGGGCGACAGAGGGCACCTGGCCTTTAGAGAGTTCCCTGGAAAATTCCCCCCCCCAGGCCCCTGGTCCACAAGTCTATCCTGCGCACAGTGTCTGTGCGAGGCTGGGAGTGCTTCTGGGGAGTGTTCCCCAGCGGAAATCGCGTGGTCCTTTAGGTGACAGGGAGGGCTCCTGTGTCCACGGACAGGTGCCCAGGGACCCTGTGGAACTGCTGTGACCTCTAAAGGGTGGTTCAGGTGAGCCGAGGAAGGCGTGTGCTTGGGAGCCTGAGTGCGCATGCGCGGCCCACGTATAGGCCCGAAACGAGCCAGCCGCGGCTCGGAGAAAAGCCATCTCCTGGGGGCCTCCCCATGTTCCTCCACTCCCCAGGGAGGGCCCCTTTACGGATGGAAGAAAAGGGGGATCTTCGCAGTGGTGGGTTCGGGCCAGAGGGGTCTGGGGGTTTGCCTCCACGTACGCCAGGTGCCCGCACACCGGGCCCAGGTGTTTGAGCCCCGTGGAGGCAGACGGCTGCTTATTGCTGGATGCAAGTGTCCTGCGGGGTCAAGGAAGGGCATGGGCCCTCCCGGGCGACACAGGGCACCGGGCCCTTAGAGAGTTCCATGGAAAATCCCCCGCCCAGGGCCCCGGTATCCAAGTCTGTCCTTAGCACACTGTCTGTGCGGGGCTGAGAGTGCTGCTGGGCAGTGTGGCCTAGGGGAAATCGCGCGGTCCTCTGAGTGGCAGGGAGGGCTTCTGTGTCCATGGACAGGTGCGCAGGGACCCTGTGAAACTGCTGTGACCTCTCAAGGGCGGGTCACCTGACCCCTCCAGGGTGGGACAGGTGACCTCCCAAGGCTGGGTCACGAGACCCCAAAAGGGTGGGTCACGTGACCCCAAAAGGGTGGGTCACGAAACCCCTCAAGGGTGGGTCATGTGACCCCTCAGGGGTGGGTCACGAGACCCCCCAGGGGTGGGTCACGTGACCCCTCAGGGGTGGGTCACGTGACCCCTCAGGGGTGGGTCACGAGACCCCCCCGGGGGTGGGTCACGTGACCCTTCAAGGGTGGGTCAGGAGACACCTCAAGGGTGGGCCCCGTGACCCGAGGGAGGCCTGTTGTGGGGAGCCTGAGTGCGCACGCGCGGCCCACGTATAGGCCCGAAAGGAGCCAGCCGCGGCTCGGAGTAAAGCCATCTCCTGGGGGCTTCCCCGTGTTCCTCCACTCCTCAATGAGGACCCCTTTACGGATGGAAGAAAAGTGGGATCTTCGCAGTGGTGGGTTCGGGCCAGAGGGGTCTGCGGGTTTGCCTGCACGAACGCCAGGTGCTCGCACAACGGGCCCAGGTGTTTGAGCCCCGTGGAGGCAGAGGGCTGCTTATTGCTGGATGATAGTGTCCTGCAGGGTTAAGGGATGGCGTGGGCACTCCCAGGGCGACAGAGGGCACCTGGCCTTTAGAGAGTTCCCTGGAAAATTCCCCCCCCCAGGCCCCTGGTCCACAAGTCTATCCTGCGCACAGTGTCTGTGCGAGGCTGGGAGTGCTTCTGGGGAGTGTTCCCCAGCGGAAATCGCGTGGTCCTTTAGGTGACAGGGAGGGCTCCTGTGTCCACGGACAGGTGCCCAGGGACCCTGTGGAACTGCTGTGACCTCTAAAGGGTGGTTCAGGTGAGCCGAGGAAGGCGTGTGCTTGGGAGCCTGAGTGCGCATGCGCGGCCCACGTATAGGCCCGAAACGAGCCAGCCGCGGCTCGGAGAAAAGCCATCTCCTGGGGGCCTCCCCATGTTCCTCCACTCCCCCGGGAGGGCCCCTTTACGGATGGAAGAAAAGGGGGATCTTCGCAGTGGTGGGTTCGGGCCAGAGGGGTCTGGGGGTTTGCCTCCACGTACGCCAGGTGCCCGCACACCGGGCCCAGGTGTTTGAGCCCCGTGGAGGCAGACGGCTGCTTATTGCTGGATGCAAGTGTCCTGCGGGGTCAAGGAAGGGCATGGGCCCTCCCGGGCGACACAGGGCACCGGGCCCTTAGAGAGTTCCATGGAAAATCCCCCGCCCAGGGCCCCGGTATCCAAGTCTGTCCTTAGCACACTGTCTGTGCGGGGCTGAGAGTGCTGCTGGGCAGTGTGGCCTAGGGGAAATCGCGCGGTCCTCTGAGTGGCAGGGAGGGATTCTGTGTCCATGGACAGGTGCGCAGGGACCCTGTGAAACTGCTGTGACCTCTCAAGGGCGGGTCACCTGACCCCTCCTGGGTGGGACAGGTCACCTCCCAAGGGTGGGTCACGAGACCCCAAAAGGGTGGGTCACATGACCCCAAAAGGGTGGGTCACGAAACCCCTCAAGGGTGGGTCACGTGACCCCTCAGGGGTGGGTCACGAGACCCCCCAGGGGTGGGTCACGTGACCCCTCAGGGGTGCGTCACGAGACCCCCCAGGGTTGGGTCACGTGACCCCTCCGGTGTGGGTCACGTGACCCCCCAGGAGTGGGTCACGTGGACCCTCAGGGGTGCGTCACGAGACCCCCCGGTGGTGGGTCACGTGACCCCTCAAGGGTGGGTCAGGAGACACCTCAAGGGTGGGCACCGTGACCCGAGTGAGGCCTGTTGTGGGGAGCCTGAGTGCGCACGCGCGGCCCACGTATAGGCCCGAAACGAGCCAGCCGCGGCTCGGAGAAAAGCCATCTCCTGGGGGCTTCCCCGTGTTCCTCCACTCCTCCAGGAGGACCCCTTTACGGATGGAAGAAAAGTGGGATCTTCGCAGTGGTGGGTTCGGGCCAGAGGGGTCTGCGGGTTTGCCTGCACGAACGCCAGGTGCTCGCACAACGGGCCAGGGGTTTGAGCCCCGTGGAGGCAGAGGGCTGCTTATTGCTGGATGATAGTGTCCTGCAGGGTTAAGGGATGGCGTGGGCACTCCCAGGGCGACAGAGGGCACCTGGCCTTTAGAGAGTTCCCTGGAAAATTCCCCCCCCCAGGCCCCTGGTCCACAAGTCTATCCTGCGCACAGTGTCTGTGCGAGGCTGGGAGTGCTTCTGGGGAGTGTTCCCCAGCGGAAATCGCGTGGTCCTTTAGGTGACAGGGAGGGCTCCTGTGTCCACGGACAGGTGCCCAGGGACCCTGTGGAACTGCTGTGACCTCTAAAGGGTGGGTCAGGTGAGCCGAGGAAGGCGTGTGCTTGGGAGCCTGAGTGCGCATGCGCGGCCCACGTATAGGCCCGAAAGGAGCCAGCCGCGGCTCGGAGAAAAGCCATCTCCTGGGGGCCTCCCCATGTTCCTCCACTCCCCAGGGAGGGCCCCTTTACGGATGGAAGAAAAGGGGCATCTTCGCAGTGGTGGGTTCGGGCCAGAGGGTTCTGCGGGTTTGCCTCCACGTACGCCAGGTGCTCGCACACCGGGCCCAGGTGTTTGAGCCCCGTGGAGGCAGACGGCTGCTTATTGCTGGATGCAAGTGTCCTGCGGGGTCAAGGAAGGGCATGGGCCCTCCCGGGCGACACAGGGCACCGGGCCCTTAGAGAGTTCCATGGAAAATCCCCCGCCCAGGGCCCCGGTATCCAAGTCTGTCCTTAGCACACTGTCTGTGCGGGGCTGAGAGTGCTGATGGGCAGTGTGGCCTAGGGGAAATCGCGCGGTCCTCTGAGTGGCAGGGAGGGCTTCTGTGTCCATGGACAGGTGCGCAGGGACCCTGTGAAACTGCTGTGACCTCTCAAGGGCGGGTCACCTGACCCCTCCTGGGTGGGACAGGTCACCTCCCAAGGGTGGGTCACGAGACCCCAAAAGGGTGGGTCACGTGACCCCAAAAGGGTGGGTCGAGAAACCCCTCAAGGGTGGGTCACGTGACCCCTCAGGGGTGGGTCACGAGACCCCCCAGGGGTGGGTCACGTGACCCCTCAGCGGTGCGTCACGTGACCCCTCAGGGGTGGGTCACGAGACCCCCCCGGGGGTGGGTCACGTGACCCTTCAAGGGTGGGTCAGGAGACACCTCAAGGGTGGGCCCCGTGACCCGAGGGAGGCCTGTTGTGGGGAGCCTGAGTGCGCACGCGCGGCCCACGTATAGGCCCGAAAGGAGCCAGCCGCGGCTCGGAGTAAAGCCATCTCCTGGGGGCTTCCCCGTGTTCCTCCACTCCTCAAGGAGGACCCCTTACGGATGGAAGAAAAGTGGGATCTTCGCAGTGGTGGGTTCGGGCCAGAGGGGTCTGCGTGTTTGCCTGCACGAACGCCAGGTGCTCGCACAACGGGCCCAGGTGTTTGAGCCCCGTGGAGGCAGAGGGCTGCTTATTGCTGGATGATAGTGTCCTGCAGGGTTAAGGGATGGCGTGGGCACTCCCAGGGCGACAGAGGGCACCTGGCCTTTAGAGAGTTCCCTGGAAAATTCCCCGCCCAGGCCCCTGGTCCACAAGTCTATCCTGCGCACAGTGTCTGTGCGAGGCTGGGAGTGCTTCTGGGGAGTGTTCCCCAGCGGAAATCGCGTGGTCCTTTAGGTGACAGGGAGGGCTCCTGTGTCCACGGACAGGTGCCCAAGGACCCTGTGGAACTGCTGTGACCTCTAAAGGGTGGGTCAGGTGAGCCGAGGAAGGCGTGTGCTTGGGAGCCTGAGTGCGCATGCGCGGCTCACGTATAGGCCCGAAACGAGCCAGCCGCGGCTCGGAGAAAAGCCATCTCCTGGGGGCCTCCCCATGTTCCTCCACTCCTCAGGGAGGGCCCCTTTACGGATGGAAGAAAAGGGGCATCTTCGCAGTGGTGGGTTCGGGCCAGAGGGGTCTGGGGGTTTGCCTCCACGTACGCCAGGTGCCCGCACACCGGGCCCAGGTGTTTGAGCCCCGTGGAGGCAGACGGCTGCTTATTGCTGGATGCAAGTGTCCTGCGGGGTCAAGGAAGGGCATGGGCCCTCCCGGGCGACACAGGGCACCGGGCCCTTAGAGAGTTCCATGGAAAATCCCCCGCCCAGGGCCCCGGTATCCAAGTCTGTCCTTAGCACACTGTCTGTGCGGGGCTGAGAGTGCTGATGGGCAGTGTGGCCTAGGGGAAATCGCGCGGTCCTCTGAGTGGCAGGGAGGGCTTCTGTGTCCATGGACAGGTGCGCAGGGACCCTGTGAAACTGCTGTGACCTCTCAAGGGCGGGTCACCTGACCCCTCCTGGGTGGGACAGGTCACCTCCCAAGGGTGGGTCACGAGACCCCAAAAGGGTGGGTCACATGACCCCAAAAGGGTGGGTCACGAAACCCCTCAAGGGTGGGTCACGTGACCCCTCAGGGGTGGGTCACGAGACCCCCCAGGGGTGGGTCACGTGACCCCTCAGGGGTGCGTCACGAGACCCCCCAGGGTTGGGTCACGTGACCCCTCCGGTGTGGGTCACGTGACCCCCCAGGAGTGGGTCACGTGATCCCTCAGGGGTGCGTCACGAGACCCCCCGGGGGTGGGTCACGTGACCCCTCAAGGGTGGGTCAGGAGACACCTCAAGGGTGGGCACCGTGACCCGAGTGAGGCCTGTTGTGGGGAGCCTGAGTGCGCACGCGCGGCCCACGTATAGGCCCGAAAGGAGCCAGCCGCGGCTCGGAGAAAAGCCATCTCCTGGGGGCTTCCCCGTGTTCCTCCACTCCTCCAGGAGGACCCCTTTACGGATGGAAGAAAAGTGGGATCTTCGCAGTGGTGGGTTCGGGCCAGAGGGGTCTGCGGGTTTGCCTGCACGAACGCCAGGTGCTCGCACAACGGGCCCAGGTGTTTGAGCCCCGTGGAGGCAGAGGGCTGCTTATTGCTGGATGATAGTGTCCTGCAGGGTTAAGGGATGGCAGGGCACTCCCAGGGCGACAGAGGGCACCTGGCCTTTAGAGAGTTCCCTGGAAAATTCCCCCCCCCAGGCCCCTGGTCCACAAGTCTATCCTGCGCACAGTGTCTGTGCGAGGCTGGGAGTGCTTCTGGGGAGTGTTCCCCAGCGGAAATCGCGTGGTCCTTTAGGTGACAGGGAGGGCTCCTGTGTCCACGGACAGGTGCCCAGGGACCCTGTGGAACTGCTGTGACCTCTAAAGGGTGGGTCAGGTGAGCCGAGGAAGGCGTGTGCTTGGGAGCCTGAGTGCGCATGCGCGGCCCACGTATAGGACCGAAACGAGCCAGCCGCGGCTCAGAGAAAAGCCATCTCCTGGGGGCCTCCCCATGTTCCTCCACTCCCCAGGGAGGGCCCCTTTACGGATGGAAGAAAAGGGGGATCTTCGCAGTGGTGGGTTCGGGCCAGAGGGGTCTGGGGGTTTGCCTCCACGTACGCCAGGTGCCCGCACACCGGGCCCAGGTGTTTGAGCCCCGTGGAGGCAGACGGCTGCTTATTGCTGGATGCAAGTGTCCTGCGGGGTCAAGGAAGGGCATGGGCCCTCCCGGGCGACACAGGGCACCGGGCCCTTAGAGAGTTCCATGGAAAATCCCCCGCCCAGGGCCCCGGTATCCAAGTCTGTCCTTAGCACACTGTCTGTGCGGGGCTGAGAGTGCTGCTGGGCAGTGTGGCCTAGGGGAAATCGCGCGGTCCTCTGAGTGGCAGGGAGGGCTTCTGTGTCCATGGACAGGTGCGCAGGGACCCTGTGAAACTGCTGTGACCTCTCAAGGGCGGGTCACCTGACCCCTCCAGGGTGGGACAGGTGACCTCCCAAGGCTGGGTCACGAGACCCCAAAAGGGTGGGTCACGTGACCCCAAAAGGGTGGGTCACGAAACCCCTCAAGGGTGGGTCATGTGACCCCTCAGGGGTGGGTCACGAGACCCCCCAGGGGTGGGTCACGTGACCCCTCAGGGGTGGGTCACGTGACCCCTCAGGGGTGGGTCACGAGACCCCCCCGGGGGTGGGTCACGTGACCCTTCAAGGGTGGGTCAGGAGACACCTCAAGGGTGGGCCCCGTGACCCGAGGGAGGCCTGTTGTGGGGAGCCTGAGTGCGCACGCGCGGCCCACGTATAGGCCCGAAAGGAGCCAGCCGCGGCTCGGAGTAAAGCCATCTCCTGGGGGCTTCCCCGTGTTCCTCCACTCCTCAATGAGGACCCCTTTACGGATGGAAGAAAAGTGGGATCTTCGCAGTGGTGGGTTCGGGCCAGAGGGGTCTGCGGGTTTGCCTGCACGAACGCCAGGTGCTCGCACAACGGGCCCAGGTGTTTGAGCCCCGTGGAGGCAGAGGGCTGCTTATTGCTGGATGATAGTGTCCTGCAGGGTTAAGGGATGGCGTGGGCACTCCCAGGGCGACAGAGGGCACCTGGCCTTTAGAGAGTTCCCTGGAAAATTCCCCCCCCCAGGCCCCTGGTCCACAAGTCTATCCTGCGCACAGTGTCTGTGCGAGGCTGGGAGTGCTTCTGGGGAGTGTTCCCCAGCGGAAATCGCGTGGTCCTTTAGGTGACAGGGAGGGCTCCTGTGTCCACGGACAGGTGCCCAGGGACCCTGTGGAACTGCTGTGACCTCTAAAGGGTGGTTCAGGTGAGCCGAGGAAGGCGTGTGCTTGGGAGCCTGAGTGCGCATGCGCGGCCCACGTATAGGCCCGAAACGAGCCAGCCGCGGCTCGGAGAAAAGCCATCTCCTGGGGGCCTCCCCATGTTCCTCCACTCCCCCGGGAGGGCCCCTTTACGGATGGAAGAAAAGGGGGATCTTCGCAGTGGTGGGTTCGGGCCAGAGGGGTCTGGGGGTTTGCCTCCACGTACGCCAGGTGCCCGCACACCGGGCCCAGGTGTTTGAGCCCCGTGGAGGCAGACGGCTGCTTATTGCTGGATGCAAGTGTCCTGCGGGGTCAAGGACGGGCATGGGCCCTCCCGGGCGACACAGGGCACCGGGCCCTTAGAGAGTTCCATGGAAAATCCCCCGCCCAGGGCCCCGGTATCCAAGTCTGTCCTTAGCACACTGTCTGTGCGGGGCTGAGAGTGCTGATGGGCAGTGTGGCCTAGGGGAAATCGCGCGGTCCTCTGAGTGGCAGGGAGGGCTTCTGTGTCCATGGACAGGTGCGCAGGGACCCTGTGAAACTGCTGTGACCTCTCAAGGGCGGGTCACCTGACCCCTCCTGGGTGGGACAGGTCACCTCCCAAGGGTGGGTCACGAGACCCCAAAAGGGTGGGTCACATGACCCCAAAAGGGTGGGTCACGAAACCCCTCAAGGGTGGGTCACGTGACCCCTCAGGGGTGGGTCACGAGACCCCCCAGGGGTGGGTCACGTGACCCCTCAGGGGTGCGTCACGAGACCCCCCAGGGTTGGGTCACGTGACCCCTCCGGTGTGGGTCACGTGACCCCCCAGGAGTGGGTCACGTGACCCCTCAAGGGTGGGTCAGGAGACACCTCAAGGGTGGGCACCGTGACCCGAGTGAGGCCTGTTGTGGGGAGCCTGAGTGCGCACGCGCGGCCCACGTATAGGCCCGAAAGGAGCCAGCCGCGGCTCGGAGAAAAGCCATCTCCTGGGGGCTTCCCCGTGTTCCTCCACTCCTCCAGGAGGACCCCTTTACGGATGGAAGAAAAGTGGGATCTTCGCAGTGGTGGGTTCGGGCCAGAGGGGTCTGCGGGTTTGCCTGCACGAACGCCAGGTGCTCGCACAACGGGCCCAGGTGTTTGAGCCCCGTGGAGGCAGAGGGCTGCTTATTGCTGGATGATAGTGTCCTGCAGGGTTAAGGGATGGCAGGGCACTCCCAGGGCGACAGAGGGCACCTGGCCTTTAGAGAGTTCCCTGGAAAATTCCCCCCCCCAGGCCCCTGGTCCACAAGTCCATCCTGCGCACAGTGTCTGTGCGAGGCTGGGAGTGCTTCTGGGGAGTGTTCCCCAGCGGAAATCGCGTGGTCCTTTAGGTGACAGGGAGGGCTCCTGTGTCCACGGACAGGTGCCCAGGGACCCTGTGGAACTGCTGTGACCTCTAAAGGGTGGGTCAGGTGAGCCGAGGAAGGCGTGTGCTTGGGAGCCTGAGTGCGCATGCGCGGCCCACGTATAGGACCGAAACGAGCCAGCCGCGGCTCAGAGAAAAGCCATCTCCTGGGGGCCTCCCCATGTTCCTCCACTCCCCAGGGAGGGCCCCTTTACGGATGGAAGAAAAGGGGGATCTTCGCAGTGGTGGGTTCGGGCCAGAGGGGTCTGGGGGTTTGCCTCCACGTACGCCAGGTGCCCGCACACCGGGCCCAGGTGTTTGAGCCCCGTGGAGGCAGACGGCTGCTTATTGCTGGATGCAAGTGTCCTGCGGGGTCAAGGAAGGGCATGGGCCCTCCCGGGCGACACAGGGCACCGGGCCCTTAGAGAGTTCCATGGAAAATCCCCCGCCCAGGGCCCCGGTATCCAAGTCTGTCCTTAGCACACTGTCTGTGCGGGGCTGAGAGTGCTGCTGGGCAGTGTGGCCTAGGGGAAATCGCGCGGTCCTCTGAGTGGCAGGGAGGGCTTCTGTGTCCATGGACAGGTGCGCAGGGACCCTGTGAAACTGCTGTGACCTCTCAAGGGCGGGTCACCTGACCCCTCCAGGGTGGGACAGGTGACCTCCCAAGGCTGGGTCACGAGACCCCAAAAGGGTGGGTCACGTGACCCCAAAAGGGTGGGTCACGAAACCCCTCAAGGGTGGGTCATGTGACCCCTCAGGGGTGGGTCACGAGACCCCCCAGGGGTGGGTCACGTGACCCCTCAGGGGTGGGTCACGTGACCCCTCAGGGGTGGGTCACGTGACCCCTCAGGGGTGGGTCACGAGACCCCCCCGGGGGTGGGTCACGTGACCCTTCAAGGGTGGGTCAGGAGACACCTCAAGGGTGGGCCCCGTGACCCGAGGGAGGCCTGTTGTGGGGAGCCTGAGTGCGCACGCGCGGCCCACGTATAGGCCCGAAAGGAGCCAGCCGCGGCTCGGAGTAAAGCCATCTCCTGGGGGCTTCCCCGTGTTCCTCCACTCCTCAATGAGGACCCCTTTACGGATGGAAGAAAAGTGGGATCTTCGCAGTGGTGGGTTCGGGCCAGAGGGGTCTGCGGGTTTGCCTGCACGAACGCCAGGTGCTCGCACAACGGGCCCAGGTGTTTGAGCCCCGTGGAGGCAGAGGGCTGCTTATTGCTGGATGATAGTGTCCTGCAGGGTTAAGGGATGGCGTGGGCACTCCCAGGGCGACAGAGGGCACCTGGCCTTTAGAGAGTTCCCTGGAAAATTCCCCCCCCCAGGCCCCTGGTCCACAAGTCTATCCTGCGCACAGTGTCTGTGCGAGGCTGGGAGTGCTTCTGGGGAGTGTTCCCCAGCGGAAATCGCGTGGTCCTTTAGGTGACAGGGAGGGCTCCTGTGTCCACGGACAGGTGCCCAGGGACCCTGTGGAACTGCTGTGACCTCTAAAGGGTGGTTCAGGTGAGCCGAGGAAGGCGTGTGCTTGGGAGCCTGAGTGCGCATGCGCGGCCCACGTATAGGCCCGAAACGAGCCAGCCGCGGCTCGGAGAAAAGCCATCTCCTGGGGGCCTCCCCATGTTCCTCCACTCCCCAGGGAGGGCCCCTTTACGGATGGAAGAAAAGGGGGATCTTCGCAGTGGTGGGTTCGGGCCAGAGGGGTCTGGGGGTTTGCCTCCACGTACGCCAGGTGCCCGCACACCGGGCCCAGGTGTTTGAGCCCCGTGGAGGCAGACGGCTGCTTATTGCTGGATGCAAGTGTCCTGCGGGGTCAAGGAAGGGCATGGGCCCTCCCGGGCGACACAGGGCACCGGGCCCTTAGAGAGTTCCATGGAAAATCCCCCGCCCAGGGCCCCGGTATCCAAGTCTGTCCTTAGCACACTGTCTGTGCGGGGCTGAGAGTGCTGCTGGGCAGTGTGGCCTAGGGGAAATCGCGCGGTCCTCTGAGTGGCAGGGAGGGCTTCTGTGTCCATGGACAGGTGCGCAGGGACCCTGTGAAACTGCTGTGACCTCTCAAGGGCGGGTCACCTGACCCCTCCAGGGTGGGACAGGTGACCTCCCAAGGCTGGGTCACGAGACCCCAAAAGGGTGGGTCACGTGACCCCAAAAGGGTGGGTCACGAAACCCCTCAAGGGTGGGTCATGTGACCCCTCAGGGGTGGGTCACGAGACCCCCCAGGGGTGGGTCACGTGACCCCTCAGGGGTGGGTCACGTGACCCCTCAGGGGTGGGTCACGAGACCCCCCCGGGGGTGGGTCACGTGACCCTTCAAGGGTGGGTCAGGAGACACCTCAAGGGTGGGCCCCGTGACCCGAGGGAGGCCTGTTGTGGGGAGCCTGAGTGCGCACGCGCGGCCCACGTATAGGCCCGAAAGGAGCCAGCCGCGGCTCGGAGTAAAGCCATCTCCTGGGGGCTTCCCCGTGTTCCTCCACTCCTCAATGAGGACCCCTTTACGGATGGAAGAAAAGTGGGATCTTCGCAGTGGTGGGTTCGGGCCAGAGGGGTCTGCGGGTTTGCCTGCACGAACGCCAGGTGCTCGCACAACGGGCCCAGGTGTTTGAGCCCCGTGGAGGCAGAGGGCTGCTTATTGCTGGATGATAGTGTCCTGCAGGGTTAAGGGATGGCGTGGGCACTCCCAGGGCGACAGAGGGCACCTGGCCTTTAGAGAGTTCCCTGGAAAATTCCCCCCCCCAGGCCCCTGGTCCACAAGTCTATCCTGCGCACAGTGTCTGTGCGAGGCTGGGAGTGCTTCTGGGGAGTGTTCCCCAGCGGAAATCGCGTGGTCCTTTAGGTGACAGGGAGGGCTCCTGTGTCCACGGACAGGTGCCCAGGGACCCTGTGGAACTGCTGTGACCTCTAAAGGGTGGTTCAGGTGAGCCGAGGAAGGCGTGTGCTTGGGAGCCTGAGTGCGCATGCGCGGCCCACGTATAGGCCCGAAACGAGCCAGCCGCGGCTCGGAGAAAAGCCATCTCCTGGGGGCCTCCCCATGTTCCTCCACTCCCCCGGGAGGGCCCCTTTACGGATGGAAGAAAAGGGGGATCTTCGCAGTGGTGGGTTCGGGCCAGAGGGGTCTGGGGGTTTGCCTCCACGTACGCCAGGTGCCCGCACACCGGGCCCAGGTGTTTGAGCCCCGTGGAGGCAGACGGCTGCTTATTGCTGGATGCAAGTGTCCTGCGGGGTCAAGGAAGGGCATGGGCCCTCCCGGGCGACACAGGGCACCGGGCCCTTAGAGAGTTCCATGGAAAATCCCCCGCCCAGGGCCCCGGTATCCAAGTCTGTCCTTAGCACACTGTCTGTGCGGGGCTGAGAGTGCTGCTGGGCAGTGTGGCCTAGGGGAAATCGCGCGGTCCTCTGAGTGGCAGGGAGGGATTCTGTGTCCATGGACAGGTGCGCAGGGACCCTGTGAAACTGCTGTGACCTCTCAAGGGCGGGTCACCTGACCCCTCCTGGGTGGGACAGGTCACCTCCCAAGGGTGGGTCACGAGACCCCAAAAGGGTGGGTCACATGACCCCAAAAGGGTGGGTCACGAAACCCCTCAAGGGTGGGTCACGTGACCCCTCAGGGGTGGGTCACGAGACCCCCCAGGGGTGGGTCACGTGACCCCTCAGGGGTGCGTCACGAGACCCCCCAGGGTTGGGTCACGTGACCCCTCCGGTGTGGGTCACGTGACCCCCCAGGAGTGGGTCACGTGGACCCTCAGGGGTGCGTCACGAGACCCCCCGGTGGTGGGTCACGTGACCCCTCAAGGGTGGGTCAGGAGACACCTCAAGGGTGGGCACCGTGACCCGAGTGAGGCCTGTTGTGGGGAGCCTGAGTGCGCACGCGCGGCCCACGTATAGGCCCGAAACGAGCCAGCCGCGGCTCGGAGAAAAGCCATCTCCTGGGGGCTTCCCCGTGTTCCTCCACTCCTCCAGGAGGACCCCTTTACGGATGGAAGAAAAGTGGGATCTTCGCAGTGGTGGGTTCGGGCCAGAGGGGTCTGCGGGTTTGCCTGCACGAACGCCAGGTGCTCGCACAACGGGCCAGGGGTTTGAGCCCCGTGGAGGCAGAGGGCTGCTTATTGCTGGATGATAGTGTCCTGCAGGGTTAAGGGATGGCGTGGGCACTCCCAGGGCGACAGAGGGCACCTGGCCTTTAGAGAGTTCCCTGGAAAATTCCCCCCCCCAGGCCCCTGGTCCACAAGTCTATCCTGCGCACAGTGTCTGTGCGAGGCTGGGAGTGCTTCTGGGGAGTGTTCCCCAGCGGAAATCGCGTGGTCCTTTAGGTGACAGGGAGGGCTCCTGTGTCCACGGACAGGTGCCCAGGGACCCTGTGGAACTGCTGTGACCTCTAAAGGGTGGGTCAGGTGAGCCGAGGAAGGCGTGTGCTTGGGAGCCTGAGTGCGCATGCGCGGCCCACGTATAGGCCCGAAAGGAGCCAGCCGCGGCTCGGAGAAAAGCCATCTCCTGGGGGCCTCCCCATGTTCCTCCACTCCCCAGGGAGGGCCCCTTTACGGATGGAAGAAAAGGGGCATCTTCGCAGTGGTGGGTTCGGGCCAGAGGGTTCTGCGGGTTTGCCTCCACGTACGCCAGGTGCTCGCACACCGGGCCCAGGTGTTTGAGCCCCGTGGAGGCAGACGGCTGCTTATTGCTGGATGCAAGTGTCCTGCGGGGTCAAGGAAGGGCATGGGCCCTCCCGGGCGACACAGGGCACCGGGCCCTTAGAGAGTTCCATGGAAAATCCCCCGCCCAGGGCCCCGGTATCCAAGTCTGTCCTTAGCACACTGTCTGTGCGGGGCTGAGAGTGCTGATGGGCAGTGTGGCCTAGGGGAAATCGCGCGGTCCTCTGAGTGGCAGGGAGGGCTTCTGTGTCCATGGACAGGTGCGCAGGGACCCTGTGAAACTGCTGTGACCTCTCAAGGGCGGGTCACCTGACCCCTCCTGGGTGGGACAGGTCACCTCCCAAGGGTGGGTCACGAGACCCCAAAAGGGTGGGTCACGTGACCCCAAAAGGGTGGGTCGAGAAACCCCTCAAGGGTGGGTCACGTGACCCCTCAGGGGTGGGTCACGAGACCCCCCAGGGGTGGGTCACGTGACCCCTCAGCGGTGCGTCACGTGACCCCTCAGGGGTGGGTCACGAGACCCCCCCGGGGGTGGGTCACGTGACCCTTCAAGGGTGGGTCAGGAGACACCTCAAGGGTGGGCCCCGTGACCCGAGGGAGGCCTGTTGTGGGGAGCCTGAGTGCGCACGCGCGGCCCACGTATAGGCCCGAAAGGAGCCAGCCGCGGCTCGGAGTAAAGCCATCTCCTGGGGGCTTCCCCGTGTTCCTCCACTCCTCAAGGAGGACCCCTTACGGATGGAAGAAAAGTGGGATCTTCGCAGTGGTGGGTTCGGGCCAGAGGGGTCTGCGTGTTTGCCTGCACGAACGCCAGGTGCTCGCACAACGGGCCCAGGTGTTTGAGCCCCGTGGAGGCAGAGGGCTGCTTATTGCTGGATGATAGTGTCCTGCAGGGTTAAGGGATGGCGTGGGCACTCCCAGGGCGACAGAGGGCACCTGGCCTTTAGAGAGTTCCCTGGAAAATTCCCCGCCCAGGCCCCTGGTCCACAAGTCTATCCTGCGCACAGTGTCTGTGCGAGGCTGGGAGTGCTTCTGGGGAGTGTTCCCCAGCGGAAATCGCGTGGTCCTTTAGGTGACAGGGAGGGCTCCTGTGTCCACGGACAGGTGCCCAAGGACCCTGTGGAACTGCTGTGACCTCTAAAGGGTGGGTCAGGTGAGCCGAGGAAGGCGTGTGCTTGGGAGCCTGAGTGCGCATGCGCGGCTCACGTATAGGCCCGAAACGAGCCAGCCGCGGCTCGGAGAAAAGCCATCTCCTGGGGGCCTCCCCATGTTCCTCCACTCCTCAGGGAGGGCCCCTTTACGGATGGAAGAAAAGGGGCATCTTCGCAGTGGTGGGTTCGGGCCAGAGGGGTCTGGGGGTTTGCCTCCACGTACGCCAGGTGCCCGCACACCGGGCCCAGGTGTTTGAGCCCCGTGGAGGCAGACGGCTGCTTATTGCTGGATGCAAGTGTCCTGCGGGGTCAAGGAAGGGCATGGGCCCTCCCGGGCGACACAGGGCACCGGGCCCTTAGAGAGTTCCATGGAAAATCCCCCGCCCAGGGCCCCGGTATCCAAGTCTGTCCTTAGCACACTGTCTGTGCGGGGCTGAGAGTGCTGATGGGCAGTGTGGCCTAGGGGAAATCGCGCGGTCCTCTGAGTGGCAGGGAGGGCTTCTGTGTCCATGGACAGGTGCGCAGGGACCCTGTGAAACTGCTGTGACCTCTCAAGGGCGGGTCACCTGACCCCTCCTGGGTGGGACAGGTCACCTCCCAAGGGTGGGTCACGAGACCCCAAAAGGGTGGGTCACATGACCCCAAAAGGGTGGGTCACGAAACCCCTCAAGGGTGGGTCACGTGACCCCTCAGGGGTGGGTCACGAGACCCCCCAGGGGTGGGTCACGTGACCCCTCAGGGGTGCGTCACGAGACCCCCCAGGGTTGGGTCACGTGACCCCTCCGGTGTGGGTCACGTGACCCCCCAGGAGTGGGTCACGTGATCCCTCAGGGGTGCGTCACGAGACCCCCCGGGGGTGGGTCACGTGACCCCTCAAGGGTGGGTCAGGAGACACCTCAAGGGTGGGCACCGTGACCCGAGTGAGGCCTGTTGTGGGGAGCCTGAGTGCGCACGCGCGGCCCACGTATAGGCCCGAAAGGAGCCAGCCGCGGCTCGGAGAAAAGCCATCTCCTGGGGGCTTCCCCGTGTTCCTCCACTCCTCCAGGAGGACCCCTTTACGGATGGAAGAAAAGTGGGATCTTCGCAGTGGTGGGTTCGGGCCAGAGGGGTCTGCGGGTTTGCCTGCACGAACGCCAGGTGCTCGCACAACGGGCCCAGGTGTTTGAGCCCCGTGGAGGCAGAGGGCTGCTTATTGCTGGATGATAGTGTCCTGCAGGGTTAAGGGATGGCAGGGCACTCCCAGGGCGACAGAGGGCACCTGGCCTTTAGAGAGTTCCCTGGAAAATTCCCCCCCCCAGGCCCCTGGTCCACAAGTCTATCCTGCGCACAGTGTCTGTGCGAGGCTGGGAGTGCTTCTGGGGAGTGTTCCCCAGCGGAAATCGCGTGGTCCTTTAGGTGACAGGGAGGGCTCCTGTGTCCACGGACAGGTGCCCAGGGACCCTGTGGAACTGCTGTGACCTCTAAAGGGTGGGTCAGGTGAGCCGAGGAAGGCGTGTGCTTGGGAGCCTGAGTGCGCATGCGCGGCCCACGTATAGGACCGAAACGAGCCAGCCGCGGCTCAGAGAAAAGCCATCTCCTGGGGGCCTCCCCATGTTCCTCCACTCCCCAGGGAGGGCCCCTTTACGGATGGAAGAAAAGGGGGATCTTCGCAGTGGTGGGTTCGGGCCAGAGGGGTCTGGGGGTTTGCCTCCACGTACGCCAGGTGCCCGCACACCGGGCCCAGGTGTTTGAGCCCCGTGGAGGCAGACGGCTGCTTATTGCTGGATGCAAGTGTCCTGCGGGGTCAAGGAAGGGCATGGGCCCTCCCGGGCGACACAGGGCACCGGGCCCTTAGAGAGTTCCATGGAAAATCCCCCGCCCAGGGCCCCGGTATCCAAGTCTGTCCTTAGCACACTGTCTGTGCGGGGCTGAGAGTGCTGCTGGGCAGTGTGGCCTAGGGGAAATCGCGCGGTCCTCTGAGTGGCAGGGAGGGCTTCTGTGTCCATGGACAGGTGCGCAGGGACCCTGTGAAACTGCTGTGACCTCTCAAGGGCGGGTCACCTGACCCCTCCAGGGTGGGACAGGTGACCTCCCAAGGCTGGGTCACGAGACCCCAAAAGGGTGGGTCACGTGACCCCAAAAGGGTGGGTCACGAAACCCCTCAAGGGTGGGTCATGTGACCCCTCAGGGGTGGGTCACGAGACCCCCCAGGGGTGGGTCACGTGACCCCTCAGGGGTGGGTCACGTGACCCCTCAGGGGTGGGTCACGAGACCCCCCCGGGGGTGGGTCACGTGACCCTTCAAGGGTGGGTCAGGAGACACCTCAAGGGTGGGCCCCGTGACCCGAGGGAGGCCTGTTGTGGGGAGCCTGAGTGCGCACGCGCGGCCCACGTATAGGCCCGAAAGGAGCCAGCCGCGGCTCGGAGTAAAGCCATCTCCTGGGGGCTTCCCCGTGTTCCTCCACTCCTCAATGAGGACCCCTTTACGGATGGAAGAAAAGTGGGATCTTCGCAGTGGTGGGTTCGGGCCAGAGGGGTCTGCGGGTTTGCCTGCACGAACGCCAGGTGCTCGCACAACGGGCCCAGGTGTTTGAGCCCCGTGGAGGCAGAGGGCTGCTTATTGCTGGATGATAGTGTCCTGCAGGGTTAAGGGATGGCGTGGGCACTCCCAGGGCGACAGAGGGCACCTGGCCTTTAGAGAGTTCCCTGGAAAATTCCCCCCCCCAGGCCCCTGGTCCACAAGTCTATCCTGCGCACAGTGTCTGTGCGAGGCTGGGAGTGCTTCTGGGGAGTGTTCCCCAGCGGAAATCGCGTGGTCCTTTAGGTGACAGGGAGGGCTCCTGTGTCCACGGACAGGTGCCCAGGGACCCTGTGGAACTGCTGTGACCTCTAAAGGGTGGTTCAGGTGAGCCGAGGAAGGCGTGTGCTTGGGAGCCTGAGTGCGCATGCGCGGCCCACGTATAGGCCCGAAACGAGCCAGCCGCGGCTCGGAGAAAAGCCATCTCCTGGGGGCCTCCCCATGTTCCTCCACTCCCCCGGGAGGGCCCCTTTACGGATGGAAGAAAAGGGGGATCTTCGCAGTGGTGGGTTCGGGCCAGAGGGGTCTGGGGGTTTGCCTCCACGTACGCCAGGTGCCCGCACACCGGGCCCAGGTGTTTGAGCCCCGTGGAGGCAGACGGCTGCTTATTGCTGGATGCAAGTGTCCTGCGGGGTCAAGGAAGGGCATGGGCCCTCCCGGGCGACACAGGGCACCGGGCCCTTAGAGAGTTCCATGGAAAATCCCCCGCCCAGGGCCCCGGTATCCAAGTCTGTCCTTAGCACACTGTCTGTGCGGGGCTGAGAGTGCTGCTGGGCAGTGTGGCCTAGGGGAAATCGCGCGGTCCTCTGAGTGGCAGGGAGGGATTCTGTGTCCATGGACAGGTGCGCAGGGACCCTGTGAAACTGCTGTGACCTCTCAAGGGCGGGTCACCTGACCCCTCCTGGGTGGGACAGGTCACCTCCCAAGGGTGGGTCACGAGACCCCAAAAGGGTGGGTCACATGACCCCAAAAGGGTGGGTCACGAAACCCCTCAAGGGTGGGTCACGTGACCCCTCAGGGGTGGGTCACGAGACCCCCCAGGGGTGGGTCACGTGACCCCTCAGGGGTGCGTCACGAGACCCCCCAGGGTTGGGTCACGTGACCCCTCCGGTGTGGGTCACGTGACCCCCCAGGAGTGGGTCACGTGGACCCTCAGGGGTGCGTCACGAGACCCCCCGGTGGTGGGTCACGTGACCCCTCAAGGGTGGGTCAGGAGACATCTCAAGGGTGGGCACCGTGACCCGAGTGAGGCCTGTTGTGGGGAGCCTGAGTGCGCACGCGCGGCCCACGTATAGGCCCGAAACGAGCCAGCCGCGGCTCGGAGAAAAGCCATCTCCTGGGGGCTTCCCCGTGTTCCTCCACTCCTCCAGGAGGACCCCTTTACGGATGGAAGAAAAGTGGGATCTTCGCAGTGGTGGGTTCGGGCCAGAGGGGTCTGCGGGTTTGCCTGCACGAACGCCAGGTGCTCGCACAACGGGCCAGGGGTTTGAGCCCCGTGGAGGCAGAGGGCTGCTTATTGCTGGATGATAGTGTCCTGCAGGGTTAAGGGATGGCGTGGGCACTCCCAGGGCGACAGAGGGCACCTGGCCTTTAGAGAGTTCCCTGGAAAATTCCCCCCCCCAGGCCCCTGGTCCACAAGTCTATCCTGCGCACAGTGTCTGTGCGAGGCTGGGAGTGCTTCTGGGGAGTGTTCCCCAGCGGAAATCGCGTGGTCCTTTAGGTGACAGGGAGGGCTCCTGTGTCCACGGACAGGTGCCCAGGGACCCTGTGGAACTGCTGTGACCTCTAAAGGGTGGGTCAGGTGAGCCGAGGAAGGCGTGTGCTTGGGAGCCTGAGTGCGCATGCGCGGCCCACGTATAGGCCCGAAACGAGCCAGCCGCGGCTCGGAGAGAAGCCATCTCCTGGGGGCCTCCCCATGTTCCTCCACTCCCCAGGGAGGGCCCCTTTACGGATGGAAGAAAAGGGGCATCTTCGCAGTGGTGGGTTCGGGCCAGAGGGTTCTGCGGGTTTGCCTCCACGTACGCCAGGTGCCCGCACACCGGGCCCAGGTGTTTGAGCCCCGTGGAGGCAGACGGCTGCTTATTGCTGGATGCAAGTGTCCTGCGGGGTCAAGGAAGGGCATGGGCCCTCCCGGGCGACACAGGGCACCGGGCCCTTAGAGAGTTCCATGGAAAATCCCCCGCCCAGGGCCCCGGTATCCAAGTCTGTCCTTAGCACACTGTCTGTGCGGGGCTGAGAGTGCTGATGGGCAGTGTGGCCTAGGGGAAATCGCGCGGTCCTCTGAGTGGCAGGGAGGGCTTCTGTGTCCATGGACAGGTGCGCAGGGACCCTGTGAAACTGCTGTGACCTCTCAAGGGCGGGTCACCTGACCCCTCCTGGGTGGGACAGGTCACCTCCCAAGGGTGGGTCACGAGACCCCAAAAGGGTGGGTCACGTGACCCCAAAAGGGTGGGTCGAGAAACCCCTCAAGGGTGGGTCACGTGACCCCTCAGGGGTGGGTCACGAGACCCCCCAGGGGTGGGTCACGTGACCCCTCAGGGGTGCGTCACGAGACCCCCCGGGGTTGGGTCACGTGACCCCGCCGGTGTGGGTCACGTGACCCCGCCGGGGTGGGTCACGTGACCTCTCAAGGGTGGGTCACGAGACCCCCCGGGGGTGGGTCACGTGACCGCTCAGGGGTGCGTCACGAGACCCCCCGGGGGTGGGTCACGTGACCCCTCAAGGGTGGGTCAGGAGACACCTCAAGGGTGGGCACCGTGACCCGAGGGAGGCCTGTTGTGGGGAGCCTGAGTGCGCACGCGCGGCCCACGTATAGGCCCGAAAGGAGCCAGCCGCGGCTCGGAGAAAAGCCATCTCCTGGGGGCTTCCCCGTGTTCCTCCACTCCTCCAGGAGGACCCCTTTACGGATGGAAGAAAAGTGGGATCTTCGCAGTGGTGGGTTCGGGCCAGAGGGGTCTGCGTGTTTGCCTGCACGAACGCCAGGTGCTCGCACAACGGGCCCAGGTGTTTGAGCCCCGTGGAGGCAGAGGGCTGCTTATTGCTGGATGATAGTGTCCTGCAGGGTTAAGGGATGGCGTGGGCACTCCCAGGGCGACAGAGGGCACCTGGCCTTTAGAGAGTTCCCTGGAAAATTCCCCCCCCCAGGCCCCTGGTCCACAAGTCTATCCTGCGCACAGTGTCTGTGCGAGGCTGGGAGTGCTTCTGGGGAGTGTTCCCCAGCGGAAATCGCGTGGTCCTTTAGGTGACAGGGAGGGCTCCTGTGTCCACGGACAGGTGCCCAGGGACCCTGTGGAACTGCTGTGACCTCTAAAGGGTGGGTCAGGTGAGCCGAGGAAGGCGTGTGCTTGGGAGCCTGAGTGCGCATGCGCGGCCCACGTATAGGCCCGAAACGAGCCAGCCGCGGCTCGGAGAAAAGCCATCTCCTGGGGGCCTCCCCATGTTCCTCCACTCCCCAGGGAGGGCCCCTTTACGGATGGAAGAAAAGGGGGATCTTCGCAGTGGTGGGTTCGGGCCAGAGGGGTCTGGGGGTTTGCCTCCACGTACGCCAGGTGCCCGCACACCGGGCCCAGGTGTTTGAGCCCCGTGGAGGCAGACGGCTGCTTATTGCTGGATGCAAGTGTCCTGCGGGGTCAAGGACGGGCATGGGCCCTCCCGGGCGACACAGGGCACCGGGCCCTTAGAGAGTTCCATGGAAAATCCCCCGCCCAGGGCCCCGGTATCCAAGTCTGTCCTTAGCACACTGTCTGTGCGGGGCTGAGAGTGCTGATGGGCAGTGTGGCCTAGGGGAAATCGCGCGGTCCTCTGAGTGGCAGGGAGGGCTTCTGTGTCCATGGACAGGTGCGCAGGGACCCTGTGAAACTGCTGTGACCTCTCAAGGGCGGGTCACCTGACCCCTCCTGGGTGGGACAGGTCACCTCCCAAGGGTGGGTCACGAGACCCCAAAAGGGTGGGTCACATGACCCCAAAAGGGTGGGTCACGAAACCCCTCAAGGGTGGGTCACGTGACCCCTCAGGGGTGGGTCACGAGACCCCCCAGGGGTGGGTCACGTGACCCCTCAGGGGTGCGTCACGAGACCCCCCAGGGTTGGGTCACGTGACCCCTCCGGTGTGGGTCACGTGACCCCCCAGGAGTGGGTCACGTGACCCCTCAAGGGTGGGTCAGGAGACACCTCAAGGGTGGGCACCGTGACCCGAGTGAGGCCTGTTGTGGGGAGCCTGAGTGCGCACGCGCGGCCCACGTATAGGCCCGAAACGAGCCAGCCGCGGCTCGGAGAAAAGCCATCTCCTGGGGGCTTCCCCGTGTTCCTCCACTCCTCCAGGAGGACCCCTTTACGGATGGAAGAAAAGTGGGATCTTCGCAGTGGTGGGTTCGGGCCAGAGGGGTCTGCGGGTTTGCCTGCACGAACGCCAGGTGCTCGCACAACGGGCCAGGGGTTTGAGCCCCGTGGAGGCAGAGGGCTGCTTATTGCTGGATGATAGTGTCCTGCAGGGTTAAGGGATGGCGTGGGCACTCCCAGGGCGACAGAGGGCACCTGGCCTTTAGAGAGTTCCCTGGAAAATTCCCCCCCCCAGGCCCCTGGTCCACAAGTCTATCCTGCGCACAGTGTCTGTGCGAGGCTGGGAGTGCTTCTGGGGAGTGTTCCCCAGCGGAAATCGCGTGGTCCTTTAGGTGACAGGGAGGGCTCCTGTGTCCACGGACAGGTGCCCAGGGACCCTGTGGAACTGCTGTGACCTCTAAAGGGTGGGTCAGGTGAGCCGAGGAAGGCGTGTGCTTGGGAGCCTGAGTGCGCATGCGCGGCCCACGTATAGGCCCGAAACGAGCCAGCCGCGGCTCGGAGAAAAGCCATCTCCTGGGGGCCTCCCCATGTTCCTCCACTCCCCAGGGAGGGCCCCTTTACGGATGGAAGAAAAGGGGCATCTTCGCAGTGGTGGGTTCGGGCCAGAGGGTTCTGCGGGTTTGCCTCCACGTACGCCAGGTGCCCGCACACCGGGCCCAGGTGTTTGAGCCCCGTGGAGGCAGACGGCTGCTTATTGCTGGATGCAAGTGTCCTGCGGGGTCAAGGAAGGGCATGGGCCCTCCCGGGCGACACAGGGCACCGGGCCCTTAGAGAGTTCCATGGAAAATCCCCCGCCCAGGGCCCCGGTATCCAAGTCTGTCCTTAGCACACTGTCTGTGCGGGGCTGAGAGTGCTGATGGGCAGTGTGGCCTAGGGGAAATCGCGCGGTCCTCTGAGTGGCAGGGAGGGCTTCTGTGTCCATGGACAGGTGCGCAGGGACCCTGTGAAACTGCTGTGACCTCTCAAGGGCGGGTCACCTGACCCCTCCTGGGTGGGACAGGTCACCTCCCAAGGGTGGGTCACGAGACCCCAAAAGGGTGGGTCACGTGACCCCAAAAGGGTGGGTCGAGAAACCCCTCAAGGGTGGGTCACGTGACCCCTCAGGGGTGGGTCACGAGACCCCCCAGGGGTGGGTCACGTGACCCCTCAGGGGTGCGTCACGAGACCCCCCGGGGTTGGGTCACGTGACCCCGCCGGTGTGGGTCACGTGACCCCGCCGGGGTGGGTCACGTGACCTCTCAAGGGTGGGTCACGAGACCCCCCGGGGGTGGGTCACGTGACCGCTCAGGGGTGCGTCACGAGACCCCCCGGGGGTGGGTCACGTGACCCCTCAAGGGTGGGTCAGGAGACACCTCAAGGGTGGGCACCGTGACCCGAGGGAGGCCTGTTGTGGGGAGCCTGAGTGCGCACGCGCGGCCCACGTATAGGCCCGAAAGGAGCCAGCCGCGGCTCGGAGAAAAGCCATCTCCTGGGGGCTTCCCCGTGTTCCTCCACTCCTCCAGGAGGACCCCTTTACGGATGGAAGAAAAGTGGGATCTTCGCAGTGGTGGGTTCGGGCCAGAGGGGTCTGCGTGTTTGCCTGCACGAACGCCAGGTGCTCGCACAACGGGCCCAGGTGTTTGAGCCCCGTGGAGGCAGAGGGCTGCTTATTGCTGGATGATAGTGTCCTGCAGGGTTAAGGGATGGCGTGGGCACTCCCAGGGCGACAGAGGGCACCTGGCCTTTAGAGAGTTCCCTGGAAAATTCCCCCCCCCAGGCCCCTGGTCCACAAGTCTATCCTGCGCACAGTGTCTGTGCGAGGCTGGGAGTGCTTCTGGGGAGTGTTCCCCAGCGGAAATCGCGTGGTCCTTTAGGTGACAGGGAGGGCTCCTGTGTCCACGGACAGGTGCCCAGGGACCCTGTGGAACTGCTGTGACCTCTAAAGGGTGGGTCAGGTGAGCCGAGGAAGGCGTGTGCTTGGGAGCCTGAGTGCGCATGCGCGGCCCACATATAGGCCCGAAACGAGCCAGCCGCGGCTCGGAGAAAAGCCATCTCCTGGGGGCCTCCCCATGTTCCTCCACTCCCCAGGGAGGGCCCCTTTACGGATGGAAGAAAAGGGGGATCTTCGCAGTGGTGGGTTCGGGCCAGAGGGGTCTGGGGGTTTGCCTCCACGTACGCCAGGTGCCCGCACACCGGGCCCAGGTGTTTGAGCCCCGTGGAGGCAGACGGCTGCTTATTGCTGGATGCAAGTGTCCTGCGGGGTCAAGGACGGGCATGGGCACTCCCGGGCGACACAGGGCACCGGGCCCTTAGAGAGTTCCATGGAAAATCCCCCGCCCAGGGCCCCGGTATCCAAGTCTGTCCTTAGCACACTGTCTGTGCGGGGCTGAGAGTGCTGCTGGGCAGTGTGGCCTAGGGGAAATCGCGCGGTCCTCTGAGTGGCAGGGAGGGCTTCTGTTTCCATGGACAGGTGCGCAGGGACCCTGTGAAACTGCTGTGACCTCTCAAGGGCGGGTCACCTGACCCCTCCAGGGTGGGACAGGTGACCTCCCAAGGCTGGGTCACGAGACCCCAAAAGGGTGGGTCACGTGACCCCAAAAGGGTGGGTCATGAAACCCCTCAAGTGTGGGTCACGTGACCCCTCAGGGGTGGGTCACGAGACCCCCCAGGGGTGGGTCACGTGACCCCTCAGGGGTGCGTCACGAGACCCCCCGGGGTTGGGTCACGTGACCCCTCCGGTGTGGGTCACGTGACCCCCCAGGAGTGGGTCACGTGATCCCTCAGGGGTGCGTCACGAGACCCCCCGGGGGTGGGTCACGTGACCCCTCAAGGGTGGGTCAGGAGACACCTCAAGGGTGGGCACCGTGACCCGAGTGAGGCCTGTTGTGGGGAGCCTGAGTGCGCACGCGCGGCCCACGTATAGGCCCGAAAGGAGCCAGCCGCGGCTCGGAGAAAAGCCATCTCCTGGGGGCTTCCCCGTGTTCCTCCACTCCTCCAGGAGGACCCCTTTACGGATGGAAGAAAAGTGGGATCTTCGCAGTGGTGGGTTCGGGCCAGAGGGGTCTGCGGGTTTGCCTGCACGAACGCCAGGTGCTCGCACAACGGGCCCAGGTGTTTGAGCCCCGTGGAGGCAGAGGGCTGCTTATTGCTGGATGATAGTGTCCTGCAGGGTTAAGGGATGGCGTGGGCACTCCCAGGGCGACAGAGGGCACCTGGCCTTTAGAGAGTTCCCTGGAAAATTCCCCCCCCCAGGCCCCTGGTCCACAAGTCTATCCTGCGCACAGTGTCTGTGCGAGGCTGGGAGTGCTTCTGGGGAGTGTTCCCCAGCGGAAATCGCGTGGTCCTTTAGGTGACAGGGAGGGCTCCTGTGTCCACGGACAGGTGCCCAGGGACCCTGTGGAACTGCTGTGACCTCTAAAGGGTGGGTCAGGTGAGCCGAGGAAGGCGTGTGCTTGGGAGCCTGAGTGCGCATGCGCGGCCCACGTATAGGACCGAAACGAGCCAGCCGCGGCTCAGAGAAAAGCCATCTCCTGGGGGCCTCCCCATGTTCCTCCACTCCCCAGGGAGGGCCCCTTTACGGATGGAAGAAAAGGGGGATCTTCGCAGTGGTGGGTTCGGGCCAGAGGGGTCTGGGGGTTTGCCTCCACGTACGCCAGGTGCCCGCACACCGGGCCCAGGTGTTTGAGCCCCGTGGAGGCAGACGGCTGCTTATTGCTGGATGCAAGTGTCCTGCGGGGTCAAGGAAGGGCATGGGCCCTCCCGGGCGACACAGGGCACCGGGCCCTTAGAGAGTTCCATGGAAAATCCCCCGCCCAGGGCCCCGGTATCCAAGTCTGTCCTTAGCACACTGTCTGTGCGGGGCTGAGAGTGCTGCTGGGCAGTGTGGCCTAGGGGAAATCGCGCGGTCCTCTGAGTGGCAGGGAGGGCTTCTGTGTCCATGGACAGGTGCGCAGGGACCCTGTGAAACTGCTGTGACCTCTCAAGGGCGGGTCACCTGACCCCTCCAGGGTGGGACAGGTGACCTCCCAAGGCTGGGTCACGAGACCCCAAAAGGGTGGGTCACGTGACCCCAAAAGGGTGGGTCACGAAACCCCTCAAGGGTGGGTCATGTGACCCCTCAGGGGTGGGTCACGAGACCCCCCAGGGGTGGGTCACGTGACCCCTCAGGGGTGGGTCACGTGACCCCTCAGGGGTGGGTCACGTGACCCCTCAGGGGTGGGTCACGAGACCCCCCCGGGGGTGGGTCACGTGACCCTTCAAGGGTGGGTCAGGAGACACCTCAAGGGTGGGCCCCGTGACCCGAGGGAGGCCTGTTGTGGGGAGCCTGAGTGCGCACGCGCGGCCCACGTATAGGCCCGAAAGGAGCCAGCCGCGGCTCGGAGTAAAGCCATCTCCTGGGGGCTTCCCCGTGTTCCTCCACTCCTCAATGAGGACCCCTTTACGGATGGAAGAAAAGTGGGATCTTCGCAGTGGTGGGTTCGGGCCAGAGGGGTCTGCGGGTTTGCCTGCACGAACGCCAGGTGCTCGCACAACGGGCCCAGGTGTTTGAGCCCCGTGGAGGCAGAGGGCTGCTTATTGCTGGATGATAGTGTCCTGCAGGGTTAAGGGATGGCGTGGGCACTCCCAGGGCGACAGAGGGCACCTGGCCTTTAGAGAGTTCCCTGGAAAATTCCCCCCCCCAGGCCCCTGGTCCACAAGTCTATCCTGCGCACAGTGTCTGTGCGAGGCTGGGAGTGCTTCTGGGGAGTGTTCCCCAGCGGAAATCGCGTGGTCCTTTAGGTGACAGGGAGGGCTCCTGTGTCCACGGACAGGTGCCCAGGGACCCTGTGGAACTGCTGTGACCTCTAAAGGGTGGTTCAGGTGAGCCGAGGAAGGCGTGTGCTTGGGAGCCTGAGTGCGCATGCGCGGCCCACGTATAGGCCCGAAACGAGCCAGCCGCGGCTCGGAGAAAAGCCATCTCCTGGGGGCCTCCCCATGTTCCTCCACTCCCCCGGGAGGGCCCCTTTACGGATGGAAGAAAAGGGGGATCTTCGCAGTGGTGGGTTCGGGCCAGAGGGGTCTGGGGGTTTGCCTCCACGTACGCCAGGTGCCCGCACACCGGGCCCAGGTGTTTGAGCCCCGTGGAGGCAGACGGCTGCTTATTGCTGGATGCAAGTGTCCTGCGGGGTCAAGGAAGGGCATGGGCCCTCCCGGGCGACACAGGGCACCGGGCCCTTAGAGAGTTCCATGGAAAATCCCCCGCCCAGGGCCCCGGTATCCAAGTCTGTCCTTAGCACACTGTCTGTGCGGGGCTGAGAGTGCTGCTGGGCAGTGTGGCCTAGGGGAAATCGCGCGGTCCTCTGAGTGGCAGGGAGGGATTCTGTGTCCATGGACAGGTGCGCAGGGACCCTGTGAAACTGCTGTGACCTCTCAAGGGCGGGTCACCTGACCCCTCCTGGGTGGGACAGGTCACCTCCCAAGGGTGGGTCACGAGACCCCAAAAGGGTGTGTCACATGACCCCAAAAGGGTGGGTCACGAAACCCCTCAATGGTGGGTCACGTGACCCCTCAGGGGTGGGTCACGAGACCCCCCAGGGGTGGGTCACGTGACCCCTCAGGGGTGCGTCACGAGACCCCCCAGGGTTGGGTCACGTGACCCCTCCGGTGTGGGTCACGTGACCCCCCAGGAGTGGGTCACGTGGACCCTCAGGGGTGCGTCACGAGACCCCCCGGTGGTGGGTCACGTGACCCCTCAAGGGTGGGTCAGGAGACACCTCAAGGGTGGGCACCGTGACCCGAGTGAGGCCTGTTGTGGGGAGCCTGAGTGCGCACGCGCGGCCCACGTATAGGCCCGAAACGAGCCAGCCGCGGCTCGGAGAAAAGCCATCTCCTGGGGGCTTCCCCGTGTTCCTCCACTCCTCCAGGAGGACCCCTTTACGGATGGAAGAAAAGTGGGATCTTCGCAGTGGTGGGTTCGGGCCAGAGGGGTCTGCGGGTTTGCCTGCACGAACGCCAGGTGCTCGCACAACGGGCCAGGGGTTTGAGCCCCGTGGAGGCAGAGGGCTGCTTATTGCTGGATGATAGTGTCCTGCAGGGTTAAGGGATGGCGTGGGCACTCCCAGGGCGACAGAGGGCACCTGGCCTTTAGAGAGTTCCCTGGAAAATTCCCCCCCCCAGGCCCCTGGTCCACAAGTCTATCCTGCGCACAGTGTCTGTGCGAGGCTGGGAGTGCTTCTGGGGAGTGTTCCCCAGCGGAAATCGCGTGGTCCTTTAGGTGACAGGGAGGGCTCCTGTGTCCACGGACAGGTGCCCAGGGACCCTGTGGAACTGCTGTGACCTCTAAAGGGTGGGTCAGGTGAGCCGAGGAAGGCGTGTGCTTGGGAGCCTGAGTGCGCATGCGCGGCCCACGTATAGGCCCGAAACGAGCCAGCCGCGGCTCGGAGAAAAGCCATCTCCTGGGGGCCTCCCCATGTTCCTCCACTCCCCAGGGAGGGCCCCTTTACGGATGGAAGAAAAGGGGCATCTTCGCAGTGGTGGGTTCGGGCCAGAGGGTTCTGCGGGTTTGCCTCCACGTACGCCAGGTGCCCGCACACCGGGCCCAGGTGTTTGAGCCCCGTGGAGGCAGACGGCTGCTTATTGCTGGATGCAAGTGTCCTGCGGGGTCAAGGAAGGGCATGGGCCCTCCCGGGCGACACAGGGCACCGGGCCCTTAGAGAGTTCCATGGAAAATCCCCCGCCCAGGGCCCCGGTATCCAAGTCTGTCCTTAGCACACTGTCTGTGCGGGGCTGAGAGTGCTGATGGGCAGTGTGGCCTAGGGGAAATCGCGCGGTCCTCTGAGTGGCAGGGAGGGCTTCTGTGTCCATGGACAGGTGCGCAGGGACCCTGTGAAACTGCTGTGACCTCTCAAGGGCGGGTCACCTGACCCCTCCTGGGTGGGACAGGTCACCTCCCAAGGGTGGGTCACGAGACCCCAAAAGGGTGGGTCACGTGACCCCAAAAGGGTGGGTCGAGAAACCCCTCAAGGGTGGGTCACGTGACCCCTCAGGGGTGGGTCACGAGACCCCCCAGGGGTGGGTCACGTGACCCCTCAGGGGTGCGTCACGAGACCCCCCGGGGTTGGGTCACGTGACCCCGCCGGTGTGGGTCACGTGACCCCGCCGGGGTGGGTCACGTGACCTCTCAAGGGTGGGTCACGAGACCCCCCGGGGGTGGGTCACGTGACCGCTCAGGGGTGCGTCACGAGACCCCCCGGGGGTGGGTCACGTGACCCCTCAAGGGTGGGTCAGGAGACACCTCAAGGGTGGGCACCGTGACCCGAGGGAGGCCTGTTGTGGGGAGCCTGAGTGCGCACGCGCGGCCCACGTATAGGCCCGAAAGGAGCCAGCCGCGGCTCGGAGAAAAGCCATCTCCTGGGGGCTTCCCCGTGTTCCTCCACTCCTCCAGGAGGACCCCTTTACGGATGGAAGAAAAGTGGGATCTTCGCAGTGGTGGGTTCGGGCCAGAGGGGTCTGCGTGTTTGCCTGCACGAACGCCAGGTGCTCGCACAACGGGCCCAGGTGTTTGAGCCCCGTGGAGGCAGAGGGCTGCTTATTGCTGGATGATAGTGTCCTGCAGGGTTAAGGGATGGCGTGGGCACTCCCAGGGCGACAGAGGGCACCTGGCCTTTAGAGAGTTCCCTGGAAAATTCCCCCCCCCAGGCCCCTGGTCCACAAGTCTATCCTGCGCACAGTGTCTGTGCGAGGCTGGGAGTGCTTCTGGGGAGTGTTCCCCAGCGGAAATCGCGTGGTCCTTTAGGTGACAGGGAGGGCTCCTGTGTCCACGGACAGGTGCCCAGGGACCCTGTGGAACTGCTGTGACCTCTAAAGGGTGGGTCAGGTGAGCCGAGGAAGGCGTGTGCTTGGGAGCCTGAGTGCGCATGCGCGGCCCACATATAGGCCCGAAACGAGCCAGCCGCGGCTCGGAGAAAAGCCATCTCCTGGGGGCCTCCCCATGTTCCTCCACTCCCCAGGGAGGGCCCCTTTACGGATGGAAGAAAAGGGGGATCTTCGCAGTGGTGGGTTCGGGCCAGAGGGGTCTGGGGGTTTGCCTCCACGTACGCCAGGTGCCCGCACACCGGGCCCAGGTGTTTGAGCCCCGTGGAGGCAGACGGCTGCTTATTGCTGGATGCAAGTGTCCTGCGGGGTCAAGGACGGGCATGGGCACTCCCGGGCGACACAGGGCACCGGGCCCTTAGAGAGTTCCATGGAAAATCCCCCGCCCAGGGCCCCGGTATCCAAGTCTGTCCTTAGCACACTGTCTGTGCGGGGCTGAGAGTGCTGCTGGGCAGTGTGGCCTAGGGGAAATCGCGCGGTCCTCTGAGTGGCAGGGAGGGCTTCTGTTTCCATGGACAGGTGCGCAGGGACCCTGTGAAACTGCTGTGACCTCTCAAGGGCGGGTCACCTGACCCCTCCAGGGTGGGACAGGTGACCTCCCAAGGCTGGGTCACGAGACCCCAAAAGGGTGGGTCACGTGACCCCAAAAGGGTGGGTCATGAAACCCCTCAAGTGTGGGTCACGTGACCCCTCAGGGGTGGGTCACGAGACCCCCCAGGGGTGGGTCACGTGACCCCTCAGGGGTGCGTCACGAGACCCCCCAGGGTTGGGTCACGTGACCCCTCCGGTGTGGGTCACGTGACCCCCCAGGAGTGGGTCACGTGATCCCTCAGGGGTGCGTCACGAGACCCCCCGGGGGTGGGTCACGTGACCCCTCAAGGGTGGGTCAGGAGACACCTCAAGGGTGGGCACCGTGACCCGAGTGAGGCCTGTTGTGGGGAGCCTGAGTGCGCACGCGCGGCCCACGTATAGGCCCGAAAGGAGCCAGCCGCGGCTCGGAGAAAAGCCATCTCCTGGGGGCTTCCCCGTGTTCCTCCACTCCTCCAGGAGGACCCCTTTACGGATGGAAGAAAAGTGGGATCTTCGCAGTGGTGGGTTCGGGCCAGAGGGGTCTGCGGGTTTGCCTGCACGAACGCCAGGTGCTCGCACAACGGGCCCAGGTGTTTGAGCCCCGTGGAGGCAGAGGGCTGCTTATTGCTGGATGATAGTGTCCTGCAGGGTTAAGGGATGGCGTGGGCACTCCCAGGGCGACAGAGGGCACCTGGCCTTTAGAGAGTTCCCTGGAAAATTCCCCCCCCCAGGCCCCTGGTCCACAAGTCTATCCTGCGCACAGTGTCTGTGCGAGGCTGGGAGTGCTTCTGGGGAGTGTTCCCCAGCG
The DNA here is from genome assembly GCF_022682495.2 of Desmodus rotundus. Taxonomy (NCBI): domain Eukaryota; kingdom Metazoa; phylum Chordata; class Mammalia; order Chiroptera; family Phyllostomidae; genus Desmodus; species Desmodus rotundus. The sequence continues at coordinate 80,567,607 of NC_071388.1, read as the reverse complement.
GAAATCGCGTGGTCCTTTAGGTGACAGGGAGGGCTCCTGTGTCCACGGACAGGTGCCCAGGGACCCTGTGGAACTGCTGTGACCTCTAAAGGGTGGGTCAGGTGAGCCGAGGAAGGCGTGTGCTTGGGAGCCTGAGTGCGCATGCGCGGCCCACGTATAGGACCGAAACGAGCCAGCCGCGGCTCAGAGAAAAGCCATCTCCTGGGGGCCTCCCCATGTTCCTCCACTCCCCAGGGAGGGCCCCTTTACGGATGGAAGAAAAGGGGGATCTTCGCAGTGGTGGGTTCGGGCCAGAGGGGTCTGGGGGTTTGCCTCCACGTACGCCAGGTGCCCGCACACCGGGCCCAGGTGTTTGAGCCCCGTGGAGGCAGACGGCTGCTTATTGCTGGATGCAAGTGTCCTGCGGGGTCAAGGAAGGGCATGGGCCCTCCCGGGCGACACAGGGCACCGGGCCCTTAGAGAGTTCCATGGAAAATCCCCCGCCCAGGGCCCCGGTATCCAAGTCTGTCCTTAGCACACTGTCTGTGCGGGGCTGAGAGTGCTGCTGGGCAGTGTGGCCTAGGGGAAATCGCGCGGTCCTCTGAGTGGCAGGGAGGGCTTCTGTGTCCATGGACAGGTGCGCAGGGACCCTGTGAAACTGCTGTGACCTCTCAAGGGCGGGTCACCTGACCCCTCCAGGGTGGGACAGGTGACCTCCCAAGGCTGGGTCACGAGACCCCAAAAGGGTGGGTCACGTGACCCCAAAAGGGTGGGTCACGAAACCCCTCAAGGGTGGGTCATGTGACCCCTCAGGGGTGGGTCACGAGACCCCCCAGGGGTGGGTCACGTGACCCCTCAGGGGTGGGTCACGTGACCCCTCAGGGGTGGGTCACGTGACCCCTCAGGGGTGGGTCACGAGACCCCCCCGGGGGTGGGTCACGTGACCCTTCAAGGGTGGGTCAGGAGACACCTCAAGGGTGGGCCCCGTGACCCGAGGGAGGCCTGTTGTGGGGAGCCTGAGTGCGCACGCGCGGCCCACGTATAGGCCCGAAAGGAGCCAGCCGCGGCTCGGAGTAAAGCCATCTCCTGGGGGCTTCCCCGTGTTCCTCCACTCCTCAATGAGGACCCCTTTACGGATGGAAGAAAAGTGGGATCTTCGCAGTGGTGGGTTCGGGCCAGAGGGGTCTGCGGGTTTGCCTGCACGAACGCCAGGTGCTCGCACAACGGGCCCAGGTGTTTGAGCCCCGTGGAGGCAGAGGGCTGCTTATTGCTGGATGATAGTGTCCTGCAGGGTTAAGGGATGGCGTGGGCACTCCCAGGGCGACAGAGGGCACCTGGCCTTTAGAGAGTTCCCTGGAAAATTCCCCCCCCCAGGCCCCTGGTCCACAAGTCTATCCTGCGCACAGTGTCTGTGCGAGGCTGGGAGTGCTTCTGGGGAGTGTTCCCCAGCGGAAATCGCGTGGTCCTTTAGGTGACAGGGAGGGCTCCTGTGTCCACGGACAGGTGCCCAGGGACCCTGTGGAACTGCTGTGACCTCTAAAGGGTGGTTCAGGTGAGCCGAGGAAGGCGTGTGCTTGGGAGCCTGAGTGCGCATGCGCGGCCCACGTATAGGCCCGAAACGAGCCAGCCGCGGCTCGGAGAAAAGCCATCTCCTGGGGGCCTCCCCATGTTCCTCCACTCCCCCGGGAGGGCCCCTTTACGGATGGAAGAAAAGGGGGATCTTCGCAGTGGTGGGTTCGGGCCAGAGGGGTCTGGGGGTTTGCCTCCACGTACGCCAGGTGCCCGCACACCGGGCCCAGGTGTTTGAGCCCCGTGGAGGCAGACGGCTGCTTATTGCTGGATGCAAGTGTCCTGCGGGGTCAAGGAAGGGCATGGGCCCTCCCGGGCGACACAGGGCACCGGGCCCTTAGAGAGTTCCATGGAAAATCCCCCGCCCAGGGCCCCGGTATCCAAGTCTGTCCTTAGCACACTGTCTGTGCGGGGCTGAGAGTGCTGCTGGGCAGTGTGGCCTAGGGGAAATCGCGCGGTCCTCTGAGTGGCAGGGAGGGATTCTGTGTCCATGGACAGGTGCGCAGGGACCCTGTGAAACTGCTGTGACCTCTCAAGGGCGGGTCACCTGACCCCTCCTGGGTGGGACAGGTCACCTCCCAAGGGTGGGTCACGAGACCCCAAAAGGGTGGGTCACATGACCCCAAAAGGGTGGGTCACGAAACCCCTCAAGGGTGGGTCACGTGACCCCTCAGGGGTGGGTCACGAGACCCCCCAGGGGTGGGTCACGTGACCCCTCAGGGGTGCGTCACGAGACCCCCCAGGGTTGGGTCACGTGACCCCTCCGGTGTGGGTCACGTGACCCCCCAGGAGTGGGTCACGTGGACCCTCAGGGGTGCGTCACGAGACCCCCCGGTGGTGGGTCACGTGACCCCTCAAGGGTGGGTCAGGAGACACCTCAAGGGTGGGCACCGTGACCCGAGTGAGGCCTGTTGTGGGGAGCCTGAGTGCGCACGCGCGGCCCACGTATAGGCCCGAAACGAGCCAGCCGCGGCTCGGAGAAAAGCCATCTCCTGGGGGCTTCCCCGTGTTCCTCCACTCCTCCAGGAGGACCCCTTTACGGATGGAAGAAAAGTGGGATCTTCGCAGTGGTGGGTTCGGGCCAGAGGGGTCTGCGGGTTTGCCTGCACGAACGCCAGGTGCTCGCACAACGGGCCAGGGGTTTGAGCCCCGTGGAGGCAGAGGGCTGCTTATTGCTGGATGATAGTGTCCTGCAGGGTTAAGGGATGGCGTGGGCACTCCCAGGGCGACAGAGGGCACCTGGCCTTTAGAGAGTTCCCTGGAAAATTCCCCCCCCCAGGCCCCTGGTCCACAAGTCTATCCTGCGCACAGTGTCTGTGCGAGGCTGGGAGTGCTTCTGGGGAGTGTTCCCCAGCGGAAATCGCGTGGTCCTTTAGGTGACAGGGAGGGCTCCTGTGTCCACGGACAGGTGCCCAGGGACCCTGTGGAACTGCTGTGACCTCTAAAGGGTGGGTCAGGTGAGCCGAGGAAGGCGTGTGCTTGGGAGCCTGAGTGCGCATGCGCGGCCCACGTATAGGCCCGAAACGAGCCAGCCGCGGCTCGGAGAAAAGCCATCTCCTGGGGGCCTCCCCATGTTCCTCCACTCCCCAGGGAGGGCCCCTTTACGGATGGAAGAAAAGGGGCATCTTCGCAGTGGTGGGTTCGGGCCAGAGGGTTCTGCGGGTTTGCCTCCACGTACGCCAGGTGCCCGCACACCGGGCCCAGGTGTTTGAGCCCCGTGGAGGCAGACGGCTGCTTATTGCTGGATGCAAGTGTCCTGCGGGGTCAAGGAAGGGCATGGGCCCTCCCGGGCGACACAGGGCACCGGGCCCTTAGAGAGTTCCATGGAAAATCCCCCGCCCAGGGCCCCGGTATCCAAGTCTGTCCTTAGCACACTGTCTGTGCGGGGCTGAGAGTGCTGCTGGGCAGTGTGGCCTAGGGGAAATCGCGCGGTCCTCTGAGTGGCAGGGAGGGCTTCTGTGTCCATGGACAGGTGCGCAGGGACCCTGTGAAACTGCTGTGACCTCTCAAGGGCGGGTCACCTGACCCCTCCTGGGTGGGACAGGTCACCTCCCAAGGGTGGGTCACGAGACCCCAAAAGGGTGGGTCACGTGACCCCAAAAGGGTGGGTCGAGAAACCCCTCAAGGGTGGGTCACGTGACCCCTCAGGGGTGGGTCACGAGACCCCCCAGGGGTGGGTCACGTGACCCCTCAGGGGTGCGTCACGAGACCCCCCGGGGTTGGGTCACGTGACCCCGCCGGTGTGGGTCACGTGACCCCGCCGGGGTGGGTCACGTGACCTCTCAAGGGTGGGTCACGAGACCCCCCGGGGGTGGGTCACGTGACCGCTCAGGGGTGCGTCACGAGACCCCCCGGGGGTGGGTCACGTGACCCCTCAAGGGTGGGTCAGGAGACACCTCAAGGGTGGGCACCGTGACCCGAGGGAGGCCTGTTGTGGGGAGCCTGAGTGCGCACGCGCGGCCCACGTATAGGCCCGAAAGGAGCCAGCCGCGGCTCGGAGAAAAGCCATCTCCTGGGGGCTTCCCCGTGTTCCTCCACTCCTCCAGGAGGACCCCTTTACGGATGGAAGAAAAGTGGGATCTTCGCAGTGGTGGGTTCGGGCCAGAGGGGTCTGCGTGTTTGCCTGCACGAACGCCAGGTGCTCGCACAACGGGCCCAGGTGTTTGAGCCCCGTGGAGGCAGAGGGCTGCTTATTGCTGGATGATAGTGTCCTGCAGGGTTAAGGGATGGCGTGGGCACTCCCAGGGCGACAGAGGGCACCTGGCCTTTAGAGAGTTCCCTGGAAAATTCCCCCCCCCAGGCCCCTGGTCCACAAGTCTATCCTGCGCACAGTGTCTGTGCGAGGCTGGGAGTGCTTCTGGGGAGTGTTCCCCAGCGGAAATCGCGTGGTCCTTTAGGTGACAGGGAGGGCTCCTGTGTCCACGGACAGGTGCCCAGGGACCCTGTGGAACTGCTGTGACCTCTAAAGGGTGGGTCAGGTGAGCCGAGGAAGGCGTGTGCTTGGGAGCCTGAGTGCGCATGCGCGGCCCACGTATAGGCCCGAAACGAGCCAGCCGCGGCTCGGAGAAAAGCCATCTCCTGGGGGCCTCCCCATGTTCCTCCACTCCCCAGGGAGGGCCCCTTTACGGATGGAAGAAAAGGGGGATCTTCGCAGTGGTGGGTTCGGGCCAGAGGGGTCTGGGGGTTTGCCTCCACGTACGCCAGGTGCCCGCACACCGGGCCCAGGTGTTTGAGCCCCGTGGAGGCAGACGGCTGCTTATTGCTGGATGCAAGTGTCCTGCGGGGTCAAGGACGGGCATGGGCACTCCCGGGCGACACAGGGCACCGGGCCCTTAGAGAGTTCCATGGAAAATCCCCCGCCCAGGGCCCCGGTATCCAAGTCTGTCCTTAGCACACTGTCTGTGCGGGGCTGAGAGTGCTGCTGGGCAGTGTGGCCTAGGGGAAATCGCGCGGTCCTCTGAGTGGCAGGGAGGGCTTCTGTTTCCATGGACAGGTGCGCAGGGACCCTGTGAAACTGCTGTGACCTCTCAAGGGCGGGTCACCTGACCCCTCCAGGGTGGGACAGGTGACCTCCCAAGGCTGGGTCACGAGACCCCAAAAGGGTGGGTCACGTGACCCCAAAAGGGTGGGTCATGAAACCCCTCAAGTGTGGGTCACGTGACCCCTCAGGGGTGGGTCACGAGACCCCCCAGGGGTGGGTCACGTGACCCCTCAGGGGTGCGTCACGAGACCCCCCAGGGTTGGGTCACGTGACCCCTCCGGTGTGGGTCACGTGACCCCCCAGGAGTGGGTCACGTGATCCCTCAGGGGTGCGTCACGAGACCCCCCGGGGGTGGGTCACGTGACCCCTCAAGGGTGGGTCAGGAGACACCTCAAGGGTGGGCACCGTGACCCGAGTGAGGCCTGTTGTGGGGAGCCTGAGTGCGCACGCGCGGCCCACGTATAGGCCCGAAAGGAGCCAGCCGCGGCTCGGAGAAAAGCCATCTCCTGGGGGCTTCCCCGTGTTCCTCCACTCCTCCAGGAGGACCCCTTTACGGATGGAAGAAAAGTGGGATCTTCGCAGTGGTGGGTTCGGGCCAGAGGGGTCTGCGGGTTTGCCTGCACGAACGCCAGGTGCTCGCACAACGGGCCCAGGTGTTTGAGCCCCGTGGAGGCAGAGGGCTGCTTATTGCTGGATGATAGTGTCCTGCAGGGTTAAGGGATGGCGTGGGCACTCCCAGGGCGACAGAGGGCACCTGGCCTTTAGAGAGTTCCCTGGAAAATTCCCCCCCCCAGGCCCCTGGTCCACAAGTCTATCCTGCGCACAGTGTCTGTGCGAGGCTGGGAGTGCTTCTGGGGAGTGTTCCCCAGCGGAAATCGCGTGGTCCTTTAGGTGACAGGGAGGGCTCCTGTGTCCACGGACAGGTGCCCAGGGACCCTGTGGAACTGCTGTGACCTCTAAAGGGTGGGTCAGGTGAGCCGAGGAAGGCGTGTGCTTGGGAGCCTGAGTGCGCATGCGCGGCCCACGTATAGGACCGAAACGAGCCAGCCGCGGCTCAGAGAAAAGCCATCTCCTGGGGGCCTCCCCATGTTCCTCCACTCCCCAGGGAGGGCCCCTTTACGGATGGAAGAAAAGGGGGATCTTCGCAGTGGTGGGTTCGGGCCAGAGGGGTCTGGGGGTTTGCCTCCACGTACGCCAGGTGCCCGCACACCGGGCCCAGGTGTTTGAGCCCCGTGGAGGCAGACGGCTGCTTATTGCTGGATGCAAGTGTCCTGCGGGGTCAAGGAAGGGCATGGGCCCTCCCGGGCGACACAGGGCACCGGGCCCTTAGAGAGTTCCATGGAAAATTCCCCGCCCAGGGCCCCGGTATCCAAGTCTGTCCTTAGCACACTGTCTGTGCGGGGCTGAGAGTGCTGCTGGGCAGTGTGGCCTAGGGGAAATCGCGCGGTCCTCTGAGTGGCAGGGAGGGCTTCTGTGTCCATGGACAGGTGCGCAGGGACCCTGTGAAACTGCTGTGACCTCTCAAGGGCGGGTCACCTGACCCCTCCTGGGTGGGACAGGTCACCTCCCAAGGGTGGGTCACGAGACCCCAAAAGGGTGGGTCACGTGACCCCAAAAGGGTGGGTCGAGAAACCCCTCAAGGGTGGGTCACGTGACCCCTCAGGGGTGGGTCACGAGACCCCCCAGGGGTGGGTCACGTGACCCCTCAGGGGTGCGTCACGAGACCCCCCGGGGTTGGGTCACGTGACCCCGCCGGTGTGGGTCACGTGACCCCGCCGGGGTGGGTCACGTGACCTCTCAAGGGTGGGTCACGAGACCCCCCGGGGGTGGGTCACGTGACCGCTCAGGGGTGCGTCACGAGACCCCCCGGGGGTGGGTCACGTGACCCCTCAAGGGTGGGTCAGGAGACACCTCAAGGGTGGGCACCGTGACCCGAGGGAGGCCTGTTGTGGGGAGCCTGAGTGCGCACGCGCGGCCCACGTATAGGCCCGAAAGGAGCCAGCCGCGGCTCGGAGAAAAGCCATCTCCTGGGGGCTTCCCCGTGTTCCTCCACTCCTCCAGGAGGACCCCTTTACGGATGGAAGAAAAGTGGGATCTTCGCAGTGGTGGGTTCGGGCCAGAGGGGTCTGCGTGTTTGCCTGCACGAACGCCAGGTGCTCGCACAACGGGCCCAGGTGTTTGAGCCCCGTGGAGGCAGAGGGCTGCTTATTGCTGGATGATAGTGTCCTGCAGGGTTAAGGGATGGCGTGGGCACTCCCAGGGCGACAGAGGGCACCTGGCCTTTAGAGAGTTCCCTGGAAAATTCCCCCCCCCAGGCCCCTGGTCCACAAGTCTATCCTGCGCACAGTGTCTGTGCGAGGCTGGGAGTGCTTCTGGGGAGTGTTCCCCAGCGGAAATCGCGTGGTCCTTTAGGTGACAGGGAGGGCTCCTGTGTCCACGGACAGGTGCCCAGGGACCCTGTGGAACTGCTGTGACCTCTAAAGGGTGGGTCAGGTGAGCCGAGGAAGGCGTGTGCTTGGGAGCCTGAGTGCGCATGCGCGGCCCACATATAGGCCCGAAACGAGCCAGCCGCGGCTCGGAGAAAAGCCATCTCCTGGGGGCCTCCCCATGTTCCTCCACTCCCCAGGGAGGGCCCCTTTACGGATGGAAGAAAAGGGGGATCTTCGCAGTGGTGGGTTCGGGCCAGAGGGGTCTGGGGGTTTGCCTCCACGTACGCCAGGTGCCCGCACACCGGGCCCAGGTGTTTGAGCCCCGTGGAGGCAGACGGCTGCTTATTGCTGGATGCAAGTGTCCTGCGGGGTCAAGGACGGGCATGGGCACTCCCGGGCGACACAGGGCACCGGGCCCTTAGAGAGTTCCATGGAAAATCCCCCGCCCAGGGCCCCGGTATCCAAGTCTGTCCTTAGCACACTGTCTGTGCGGGGCTGAGAGTGCTGCTGGGCAGTGTGGCCTAGGGGAAATCGCGCGGTCCTCTGAGTGGCAGGGAGGGCTTCTGTTTCCATGGACAGGTGCGCAGGGACCCTGTGAAACTGCTGTGACCTCTCAAGGGCGGGTCACCTGACCCCTCCAGGGTGGGACAGGTGACCTCCCAAGGCTGGGTCACGAGACCCCAAAAGGGTGGGTCACGTGACCCCAAAAGGGTGGGTCATGAAACCCCTCAAGTGTGGGTCACGTGACCCCTCAGGGGTGGGTCACGAGACCCCCCAGGGGTGGGTCACGTGACCCCTCAGGGGTGCGTCACGAGACCCCCCAGGGTTGGGTCACGTGACCCCTCCGGTGTGGGTCACGTGACCCCCCAGGAGTGGGTCACGTGATCCCTCAGGGGTGCGTCACGAGACCCCCCGGGGGTGGGTCACGTGACCCCTCAAGGGTGGGTCAGGAGACACCTCAAGGGTGGGCACCGTGACCCGAGTGAGGCCTGTTGTGGGGAGCCTGAGTGCGCACGCGCGGCCCACGTATAGGCCCGAAAGGAGCCAGCCGCGGCTCGGAGAAAAGCCATCTCCTGGGGGCTTCCCCGTGTTCCTCCACTCCTCCAGGAGGACCCCTTTACGGATGGAAGAAAAGTGGGATCTTCGCAGTGGTGGGTTCGGGCCAGAGGGGTCTGCGGGTTTGCCTGCACGAACGCCAGGTGCTCGCACAACGGGCCCAGGTGTTTGAGCCCCGTGGAGGCAGAGGGCTGCTTATTGCTGGATGATAGTGTCCTGCAGGGTTAAGGGATGGCGTGGGCACTCCCAGGGCGACAGAGGGCACCTGGCCTTTAGAGAGTTCCCTGGAAAATTCCCCCCCCCAGGCCCCTGGTCCACAAGTCTATCCTGCGCACAGTGTCTGTGCGAGGCTGGGAGTGCTTCTGGGGAGTGTTCCCCAGCGGAAATCGCGTGGTCCTTTAGGTGACAGGGAGGGCTCCTGTGTCCACGGACAGGTGCCCAGGGACCCTGTGGAACTGCTGTGACCTCTAAAGGGTGGGTCAGGTGAGCCGAGGAAGGCGTGTGCTTGGGAGCCTGAGTGCGCATGCGCGGCCCACGTATAGGACCGAAACGAGCCAGCCGCGGCTCAGAGAAAAGCCATCTCCTGGGGGCCTCCCCATGTTCCTCCACTCCCCAGGGAGGGCCCCTTTACGGATGGAAGAAAAGGGGGATCTTCGCAGTGGTGGGTTCGGGCCAGAGGGGTCTGGGGGTTTGCCTCCACGTACGCCAGGTGCCCGCACACCGGGCCCAGGTGTTTGAGCCCCGTGGAGGCAGACGGCTGCTTATTGCTGGATGCAAGTGTCCTGCGGGGTCAAGGAAGGGCATGGGCCCTCCCGGGCGACACAGGGCACCGGGCCCTTAGAGAGTTCCATGGAAAATCCCCCGCCCAGGGCCCCGGTATCCAAGTCTGTCCTTAGCACACTGTCTGTGCGGGGCTGAGAGTGCTGCTGGGCAGTGTGGCCTAGGGGAAATCGCGCGGTCCTCTGAGTGGCAGGGAGGGCTTCTGTGTCCATGGACAGGTGCGCAGGGACCCTGTGAAACTGCTGTGACCTCTCAAGGGCGGGTCACCTGACCCCTCCAGGGTGGGACAGGTGACCTCCCAAGGCTGGGTCACGAGACCCCAAAAGGGTGGGTCACGTGACCCCAAAAGGGTGGGTCACGAAACCCCTCAAGGGTGGGTCATGTGACCCCTCAGGGGTGGGTCACGAGACCCCCCAGGGGTGGGTCACGTGACCCCTCAGGGGTGGGTCACGTGACCCCTCAGGGGTGGGTCACGTGACCCCTCAGGGGTGGGTCACGAGACCCCCCCGGGGGTGGGTCACGTGACCCTTCAAGGGTGGGTCAGGAGACACCTCAAGGGTGGGCCCCGTGACCCGAGGGAGGCCTGTTGTGGGGAGCCTGAGTGCGCACGCGCGGCCCACGTATAGGCCCGAAAGGAGCCAGCCGCGGCTCGGAGTAAAGCCATCTCCTGGGGGCTTCCCCGTGTTCCTCCACTCCTCAATGAGGACCCCTTTACGGATGGAAGAAAAGTGGGATCTTCGCAGTGGTGGGTTCGGGCCAGAGGGGTCTGCGGGTTTGCCTGCACGAACGCCAGGTGCTCGCACAACGGGCCCAGGTGTTTGAGCCCCGTGGAGGCAGAGGGCTGCTTATTGCTGGATGATAGTGTCCTGCAGGGTTAAGGGATGGCGTGGGCACTCCCAGGGCGACAGAGGGCACCTGGCCTTTAGAGAGTTCCCTGGAAAATTCCCCCCCCCAGGCCCCTGGTCCACAAGTCTATCCTGCGCACAGTGTCTGTGCGAGGCTGGGAGTGCTTCTGGGGAGTGTTCCCCAGCGGAAATCGCGTGGTCCTTTAGGTGACAGGGAGGGCTCCTGTGTCCACGGACAGGTGCCCAGGGACCCTGTGGAACTGCTGTGACCTCTAAAGGGTGGTTCAGGTGAGCCGAGGAAGGCGTGTGCTTGGGAGCCTGAGTGCGCATGCGCGGCCCACGTATAGGCCCGAAACGAGCCAGCCGCGGCTCGGAGAAAAGCCATCTCCTGGGGGCCTCCCCATGTTCCTCCACTCCCCCGGGAGGGCCCCTTTACGGATGGAAGAAAAGGGGGATCTTCGCAGTGGTGGGTTCGGGCCAGAGGGGTCTGGGGGTTTGCCTCCACGTACGCCAGGTGCCCGCACACCGGGCCCAGGTGTTTGAGCCCCGTGGAGGCAGACGGCTGCTTATTGCTGGATGCAAGTGTCCTGCGGGGTCAAGGAAGGGCATGGGCCCTCCCGGGCGACACAGGGCACCGGGCCCTTAGAGAGTTCCATGGAAAATCCCCCGCCCAGGGCCCCGGTATCCAAGTCTGTCCTTAGCACACTGTCTGTGCGGGGCTGAGAGTGCTGCTGGGCAGTGTGGCCTAGGGGAAATCGCGCGGTCCTCTGAGTGGCAGGGAGGGATTCTGTGTCCATGGACAGGTGCGCAGGGACCCTGTGAAACTGCTGTGACCTCTCAAGGGCGGGTCACCTGACCCCTCCTGGGTGGGACAGGTCACCTCCCAAGGGTGGGTCACGAGACCCCAAAAGGGTGGGTCACATGACCCCAAAAGGGTGGGTCACGAAACCCCTCAAGGGTGGGTCACGTGACCCCTCAGGGGTGGGTCACGAGACCCCCCAGGGGTGGGTCACGTGACCCCTCAGGGGTGCGTCACGAGACCCCCCAGGGTTGGGTCACGTGACCCCTCCGGTGTGGGTCACGTGACCCCCCAGGAGTGGGTCACGTGGACCCTCAGGGGTGCGTCACGAGACCCCCCGGTGGTGGGTCACGTGACCCCTCAAGGGTGGGTCAGGAGACACCTCAAGGGTGGGCACCGTGACCCGAGTGAGGCCTGTTGTGGGGAGCCTGAGTGCGCACGCGCGGCCCACGTATAGGCCCGAAACGAGCCAGCCGCGGCTCGGAGAAAAGCCATCTCCTGGGGGCTTCCCCGTGTTCCTCCACTCCTCCAGGAGGACCCCTTTACGGATGGAAGAAAAGTGGGATCTTCGCAGTGGTGGGTTCGGGCCAGAGGGGTCTGCGGGTTTGCCTGCACGAACGCCAGGTGCTCGCACAACGGGCCAGGGGTTTGAGCCCCGTGGAGGCAGAGGGCTGCTTATTGCTGGATGATAGTGTCCTGCAGGGTTAAGGGATGGCGTGGGCACTCCCAGGGCGACAGAGGGCACCTGGCCTTTAGAGAGTTCCCTGGAAAATTCCCCCCCCCAGGCCCCTGGTCCACAAGTCTATCCTGCGCACAGTGTCTGTGCGAGGCTGGGAGTGCTTCTGGGGAGTGTTCCCCAGCGGAAATCGCGTGGTCCTTTAGGTGACAGGGAGGGCTCCTGTGTCCACGGACAGGTGCCCAGGGACCCTGTGGAACTGCTGTGACCTCTAAAGGGTGGGTCAGGTGAGCCGAGGAAGGCGTGTGCTTGGGAGCCTGAGTGCGCATGCGCGGCCCACGTATAGGCCCGAAACGAGCCAGCCGCGGCTCGGAGAAAAGCCATCTCCTGGGGGCCTCCCCATGTTCCTCCACTCCCCAGGGAGGGCCCCTTTACGGATGGAAGAAAAGGGGCATCTTCGCAGTGGTGGGTTCGGGCCAGAGGGTTCTGCGGGTTTGCCTCCACGTACGCCAGGTGCCCGCACACCGGGCCCAGGTGTTTGAGCCCCGTGGAGGCAGACGGCTGCTTATTGCTGGATGCAAGTGTCCTGCGGGGTCAAGGAAGGGCATGGGCCCTCCCGGGCGACACAGGGCACCGGGCCCTTAGAGAGTTCCATGGAAAATCCCCCGCCCAGGGCCCCGGTATCCAAGTCTGTCCTTAGCACACTGTCTGTGCGGGGCTGAGAGTGCTGCTGGGCAGTGTGGCCTAGGGGAAATCGCGCGGTCCTCTGAGTGGCAGGGAGGGCTTCTGTGTCCATGGACAGGTGCGCAGGGACCCTGTGAAACTGCTGTGACCTCTCAAGGGCGGGTCACCTGACCCCTCCTGGGTGGGACAGGTCACCTCCCAAGGGTGGGTCACGAGACCCCAAAAGGGTGGGTCACGTGACCCCAAAAGGGTGGGTCGAGAAACCCCTCAAGGGTGGGTCACGTGACCCCTCAGGGGTGGGTCACGAGACCCCCCAGGGGTGGGTCACGTGACCCCTCAGGGGTGCGTCACGAGACCCCCCGGGGTTGGGTCACGTGACCCCGCCGGTGTGGGTCACGTGACCCCGCCGGGGTGGGTCACGTGACCTCTCAAGGGTGGGTCACGAGACCCCCCGGGGGTGGGTCACGTGACCGCTCAGGGGTGCGTCACGAGACCCCCCGGGGGTGGGTCACGTGACCCCTCAAGGGTGGGTCAGGAGACACCTCAAGGGTGGGCACCGTGACCCGAGGGAGGCCTGTTGTGGGGAGCCTGAGTGCGCACGCGCGGCCCACGTATAGGCCCGAAAGGAGCCAGCCGCGGCTCGGAGAAAAGCCATCTCCTGGGGGCTTCCCCGTGTTCCTCCACTCCTCCAGGAGGACCCCTTTACGGATGGAAGAAAAGTGGGATCTTCGCAGTGGTGGGTTCGGGCCAGAGGGGTCTGCGTGTTTGCCTGCACGAACGCCAGGTGCTCGCACAACGGGCCCAGGTGTTTGAGCCCCGTGGAGGCAGAGGGCTGCTTATTGCTGGATGATAGTGTCCTGCAGGGTTAAGGGATGGCGTGGGCACTCCCAGGGCGACAGAGGGCACCTGGCCTTTAGAGAGTTCCCTGGAAAATTCCCCCCCCCAGGCCCCTGGTCCACAAGTCTATCCTGCGCACAGTGTCTGTGCGAGGCTGGGAGTGCTTCTGGGGAGTGTTCCCCAGCGGAAATCGCGTGGTCCTTTAGGTGACAGGGAGGGCTCCTGTGTCCACGGACAGGTGCCCAGGGACCCTGTGGAACTGCTGTGACCTCTAAAGGGTGGGTCAGGTGAGCCGAGGAAGGCGTGTGCTTGGGAGCCTGAGTGCGCATGCGCGGCCCACGTATAGGCCCGAAACGAGCCAGCCGCGGCTCGGAGAAAAGCCATCTCCTGGGGGCCTCCCCATGTTCCTCCACTCCCCAGGGAGGGCCCCTTTACGGATGGAAGAAAAGGGGGATCTTCGCAGTGGTGGGTTCGGGCCAGAGGGGTCTGGGGGTTTGCCTCCACGTACGCCAGGTGCCCGCACACCGGGCCCAGGTGTTTGAGCCCCGTGGAGGCAGACGGCTGCTTATTGCTGGATGCAAGTGTCCTGCGGGGTCAAGGACGGGCATGGGCACTCCCGGGCGACACAGGGCACCGGGCCCTTAGAGAGTTCCATGGAAAATCCCCCGCCCAGGGCCCCGGTATCCAAGTCTGTCCTTAGCACACTGTCTGTGCGGGGCTGAGAGTGCTGCTGGGCAGTGTGGCCTAGGGGAAATCGCGCGGTCCTCTGAGTGGCAGGGAGGGCTTCTGTTTCCATGGACAGGTGCGCAGGGACCCTGTGAAACTGCTGTGACCTCTCAAGGGCGGGTCACCTGACCCCTCCAGGGTGGGACAGGTGACCTCCCAAGGCTGGGTCACGAGACCCCAAAAGGGTGGGTCACGTGACCCCAAAAGGGTGGGTCATGAAACCCCTCAAGTGTGGGTCACGTGACCCCTCAGGGGTGGGTCACGAGACCCCCCAGGGGTGGGTCACGTGACCCCTCAGGGGTGCGTCACGAGACCCCCCAGGGTTGGGTCACGTGACCCCTCCGGTGTGGGTCACGTGACCCCCCAGGAGTGGGTCACGTGATCCCTCAGGGGTGCGTCACGAGACCCCCCGGGGGTGGGTCACGTGACCCCTCAAGGGTGGGTCAGGAGACACCTCAAGGGTGGGCACCGTGACCCGAGTGAGGCCTGTTGTGGGGAGCCTGAGTGCGCACGCGCGGCCCACGTATAGGCCCGAAAGGAGCCAGCCGCGGCTCGGAGAAAAGCCATCTCCTGGGGGCTTCCCCGTGTTCCTCCACTCCTCCAGGAGGACCCCTTTACGGATGGAAGAAAAGTGGGATCTTCGCAGTGGTGGGTTCGGGCCAGAGGGGTCTGCGGGTTTGCCTGCACGAACGCCAGGTGCTCGCACAACGGGCCCAGGTGTTTGAGCCCCGTGGAGGCAGAGGGCTGCTTATTGCTGGATGATAGTGTCCTGCAGGGTTAAGGGATGGCGTGGGCACTCCCAGGGCGACAGAGGGCACCTGGCCTTTAGAGAGTTCCCTGGAAAATTCCCCCCCCCAGGCCCCTGGTCCACAAGTCTATCCTGCGCACAGTGTCTGTGCGAGGCTGGGAGTGCTTCTGGGGAGTGTTCCCCAGCGGAAATCGCGTGGTCCTTTAGGTGACAGGGAGGGCTCCTGTGTCCACGGACAGGTGCCCAGGGACCCTGTGGAACTGCTGTGACCTCTAAAGGGTGGGTCAGGTGAGCCGAGGAAGGCGTGTGCTTGGGAGCCTGAGTGCGCATGCGCGGCCCACGTATAGGACCGAAACGAGCCAGCCGCGGCTCAGAGAAAAGCCATCTCCTGGGGGCCTCCCCATGTTCCTCCACTCCCCAGGGAGGGCCCCTTTACGGATGGAAGAAAAGGGGGATCTTCGCAGTGGTGGGTTCGGGCCAGAGGGGTCTGGGGGTTTGCCTCCACGTACGCCAGGTGCCCGCACACCGGGCCCAGGTGTTTGAGCCCCGTGGAGGCAGACGGCTGCTTATTGCTGGATGCAAGTGTCCTGCGGGGTCAAGGAAGGGCATGGGCCCTCCCGGGCGACACAGGGCACCGGGCCCTTAGAGAGTTCCATGGAAAATTCCCCGCCCAGGGCCCCGGTATCCAAGTCTGTCCTTAGCACACTGTCTGTGCGGGGCTGAGAGTGCTGCTGGGCAGTGTGGCCTAGGGGAAATCGCGCGGTCCTCTGAGTGGCAGGGAGGGCTTCTGTGTCCATGGACAGGTGCGCAGGGACCCTGTGAAACTGCTGTGACCTCTCAAGGGCGGGTCACCTGACCCCTCCTGGGTGGGACAGGTCACCTCCCAAGGGTGGGTCACGAGACCCCAAAAGGGTGGGTCACGTGACCCCAAAAGGGTGGGTCGAGAAACCCCTCAAGGGTGGGTCACGTGACCCCTCAGGGGTGGGTCACGAGACCCCCCAGGGGTGGGTCACGTGACCCCTCAGGGGTGCGTCACGAGACCCCCCGGGGTTGGGTCACGTGACCCCGCCGGTGTGGGTCACGTGACCCCGCCGGGGTGGGTCACGTGACCTCTCAAGGGTGGGTCACGAGACCCCCCGGGGGTGGGTCACGTGACCGCTCAGGGGTGCGTCACGAGACCCCCCGGGGGTGGGTCACGTGACCCCTCAAGGGTGGGTCAGGAGACACCTCAAGGGTGGGCACCGTGACCCGAGGGAGGCCTGTTGTGGGGAGCCTGAGTGCGCACGCGCGGCCCACGTATAGGCCCGAAAGGAGCCAGCCGCGGCTCGGAGAAAAGCCATCTCCTGGGGGCTTCCCCGTGTTCCTCCACTCCTCCAGGAGGACCCCTTTACGGATGGAAGAAAAGTGGGATCTTCGCAGTGGTGGGTTCGGGCCAGAGGGGTCTGCGTGTTTGCCTGCACGAACGCCAGGTGCTCGCACAACGGGCCCAGGTGTTTGAGCCCCGTGGAGGCAGAGGGCTGCTTATTGCTGGATGATAGTGTCCTGCAGGGTTAAGGGATGGCGTGGGCACTCCCAGGGCGACAGAGGGCACCTGGCCTTTAGAGAGTTCCCTGGAAAATTCCCCCCCCCAGGCCCCTGGTCCACAAGTCTATCCTGCGCACAGTGTCTGTGCGAGGCTGGGAGTGCTTCTGGGGAGTGTTCCCCAGCGGAAATCGCGTGGTCCTTTAGGTGACAGGGAGGGCTCCTGTGTCCACGGACAGGTGCCCAGGGACCCTGTGGAACTGCTGTGACCTCTAAAGGGTGGGTCAGGTGAGCCGAGGAAGGCGTGTGCTTGGGAGCCTGAGTGCGCATGCGCGGCCCACATATAGGCCCGAAACGAGCCAGCCGCGGCTCGGAGAAAAGCCATCTCCTGGGGGCCTCCCCATGTTCCTCCACTCCCCAGGGAGGGCCCCTTTACGGATGGAAGAAAAGGGGGATCTTCGCAGTGGTGGGTTCGGGCCAGAGGGGTCTGGGGGTTTGCCTCCACGTACGCCAGGTGCCCGCACACCGGGCCCAGGTGTTTGAGCCCCGTGGAGGCAGACGGCTGCTTATTGCTGGATGCAAGTGTCCTGCGGGGTCAAGGACGGGCATGGGCACTCCCGGGCGACACAGGGCACCGGGCCCTTAGAGAGTTCCATGGAAAATCCCCCGCCCAGGGCCCCGGTATCCAAGTCTGTCCTTAGCACACTGTCTGTGCGGGGCTGAGAGTGCTGCTGGGCAGTGTGGCCTAGGGGAAATCGCGCGGTCCTCTGAGTGGCAGGGAGGGCTTCTGTTTCCATGGACAGGTGCGCAGGGACCCTGTGAAACTGCTGTGACCTCTCAAGGGCGGGTCACCTGACCCCTCCAGGGTGGGACAGGTGACCTCCCAAGGCTGGGTCACGAGACCCCAAAAGGGTGGGTCACGTGACCCCAAAAGGGTGGGTCATGAAACCCCTCAAGTGTGGGTCACGTGACCCCTCAGGGGTGGGTCACGAGACCCCCCAGGGGTGGGTCACGTGACCCCTCAGGGGTGCGTCACGAGACCCCCCAGGGTTGGGTCACGTGACCCCTCCGGTGTGGGTCACGTGACCCCCCAGGAGTGGGTCACGTGATCCCTCAGGGGTGCGTCACGAGACCCCCCGGGGGTGGGTCACGTGACCCCTCAAGGGTGGGTCAGGAGACACCTCAAGGGTGGGCACCGTGACCCGAGTGAGGCCTGTTGTGGGGAGCCTGAGTGCGCACGCGCGGCCCACGTATAGGCCCGAAAGGAGCCAGCCGCGGCTCGGAGAAAAGCCATCTCCTGGGGGCTTCCCCGTGTTCCTCCACTCCTCCAGGAGGACCCCTTTACGGATGGAAGAAAAGTGGGATCTTCGCAGTGGTGGGTTCGGGCCAGAGGGGTCTGCGGGTTTGCCTGCACGAACGCCAGGTGCTCGCACAACGGGCCCAGGTGTTTGAGCCCCGTGGAGGCAGAGGGCTGCTTATTGCTGGATGATAGTGTCCTGCAGGGTTAAGGGATGGCGTGGGCACTCCCAGGGCGACAGAGGGCACCTGGCCTTTAGAGAGTTCCCTGGAAAATTCCCCCCCCCAGGCCCCTGGTCCACAAGTCTATCCTGCGCACAGTGTCTGTGCGAGGCTGGGAGTGCTTCTGGGGAGTGTTCCCCAGCGGAAATCGCGTGGTCCTTTAGGTGACAGGGAGGGCTCCTGTGTCCACGGACAGGTGCCCAGGGACCCTGTGGAACTGCTGTGACCTCTAAAGGGTGGGTCAGGTGAGCCGAGGAAGGCGTGTGCTTGGGAGCCTGAGTGCGCATGCGCGGCCCACGTATAGGACCGAAACGAGCCAGCCGCGGCTCAGAGAAAAGCCATCTCCTGGGGGCCTCCCCATGTTCCTCCACTCCCCAGGGAGGGCCCCTTTACGGATGGAAGAAAAGGGGGATCTTCGCAGTGGTGGGTTCGGGCCAGAGGGGTCTGGGGGTTTGCCTCCACGTACGCCAGGTGCCCGCACACCGGGCCCAGGTGTTTGAGCCCCGTGGAGGCAGACGGCTGCTTATTGCTGGATGCAAGTGTCCTGCGGGGTCAAGGAAGGGCATGGGCCCTCCCGGGCGACACAGGGCACCGGGCCCTTAGAGAGTTCCATGGAAAATCCCCCGCCCAGGGCCCCGGTATCCAAGTCTGTCCTTAGCACACTGTCTGTGCGGGGCTGAGAGTGCTGCTGGGCAGTGTGGCCTAGGGGAAATCGCGCGGTCCTCTGAGTGGCAGGGAGGGCTTCTGTGTCCATGGACAGGTGCGCAGGGACCCTGTGAAACTGCTGTGACCTCTCAAGGGCGGGTCACCTGACCCCTCCAGGGTGGGACAGGTGACCTCCCAAGGCTGGGTCACGAGACCCCAAAAGGGTGGGTCACGTGACCCCAAAAGGGTGGGTCACGAAACCCCTCAAGGGTGGGTCATGTGACCCCTCAGGGGTGGGTCACGAGACCCCCCAGGGGTGGGTCACGTGACCCCTCAGGGGTGGGTCACGTGACCCCTCAGGGGTGGGTCACGTGACCCCTCAGGGGTGGGTCACGAGACCCCCCCGGGGGTGGGTCACGTGACCCTTCAAGGGTGGGTCAGGAGACACCTCAAGGGTGGGCCCCGTGACCCGAGGGAGGCCTGTTGTGGGGAGCCTGAGTGCGCACGCGCGGCCCACGTATAGGCCCGAAAGGAGCCAGCCGCGGCTCGGAGTAAAGCCATCTCCTGGGGGCTTCCCCGTGTTCCTCCACTCCTCAATGAGGACCCCTTTACGGATGGAAGAAAAGTGGGATCTTCGCAGTGGTGGGTTCGGGCCAGAGGGGTCTGCGGGTTTGCCTGCACGAACGCCAGGTGCTCGCACAACGGGCCCAGGTGTTTGAGCCCCGTGGAGGCAGAGGGCTGCTTATTGCTGGATGATAGTGTCCTGCAGGGTTAAGGGATGGCGTGGGCACTCCCAGGGCGACAGAGGGCACCTGGCCTTTAGAGAGTTCCCTGGAAAATTCCCCCCCCCAGGCCCCTGGTCCACAAGTCTATCCTGCGCACAGTGTCTGTGCGAGGCTGGGAGTGCTTCTGGGGAGTGTTCCCCAGCGGAAATCGCGTGGTCCTTTAGGTGACAGGGAGGGCTCCTGTGTCCACGGACAGGTGCCCAGGGACCCTGTGGAACTGCTGTGACCTCTAAAGGGTGGTTCAGGTGAGCCGAGGAAGGCGTGTGCTTGGGAGCCTGAGTGCGCATGCGCGGCCCACGTATAGGCCCGAAACGAGCCAGCCGCGGCTCGGAGAAAAGCCATCTCCTGGGGGCCTCCCCATGTTCCTCCACTCCCCCGGGAGGGCCCCTTTACGGATGGAAGAAAAGGGGGATCTTCGCAGTGGTGGGTTCGGGCCAGAGGGGTCTGGGGGTTTGCCTCCACGTACGCCAGGTGCCCGCACACCGGGCCCAGGTGTTTGAGCCCCGTGGAGGCAGACGGCTGCTTATTGCTGGATGCAAGTGTCCTGCGGGGTCAAGGAAGGGCATGGGCCCTCCCGGGCGACACAGGGCACCGGGCCCTTAGAGAGTTCCATGGAAAATCCCCCGCCCAGGGCCCCGGTATCCAAGTCTGTCCTTAGCACACTGTCTGTGCGGGGCTGAGAGTGCTGCTGGGCAGTGTGGCCTAGGGGAAATCGCGCGGTCCTCTGAGTGGCAGGGAGGGATTCTGTGTCCATGGACAGGTGCGCAGGGACCCTGTGAAACTGCTGTGACCTCTCAAGGGCGGGTCACCTGACCCCTCCTGGGTGGGACAGGTCACCTCCCAAGGGTGGGTCACGAGACCCCAAAAGGGTGGGTCACATGACCCCAAAAGGGTGGGTCACGAAACCCCTCAAGGGTGGGTCACGTGACCCCTCAGGGGTGGGTCACGAGACCCCCCAGGGGTGGGTCACGTGACCCCTCAGGGGTGCGTCACGAGACCCCCCAGGGTTGGGTCACGTGACCCCTCCGGTGTGGGTCACGTGACCCCCCAGGAGTGGGTCACGTGGACCCTCAGGGGTGCGTCACGAGACCCCCCGGTGGTGGGTCACGTGACCCCTCAAGGGTGGGTCAGGAGACACCTCAAGGGTGGGCACCGTGACCCGAGTGAGGCCTGTTGTGGGGAGCCTGAGTGCGCACGTGCGGCCCACGTATAGGCCCGAAACGAGCCAGCCGCGGCTCGGAGAAAAGCCATCTCCTGGGGGCTTCCCCGTGTTCCTCCACTCCTCCAGGAGGACCCCTTTACGGATGGAAGAAAAGTGGGATCTTCGCAGTGGTGGGTTCGGGCCAGAGGGGTCTGCGGGTTTGCCTGCACGAACGCCAGGTGCTCGCACAACGGGCCAGGGGTTTGAGCCCCGTGGAGGCAGAGGGCTGCTTATTGCTGGATGATAGTGTCCTGCAGGGTTAAGGGATGGCGTGGGCACTCCCAGGGCGACAGAGGGCACCTGGCCTTTAGAGAGTTCCCTGGAAAATTCCCCCCCCCAGGCCCCTGGTCCACAAGTCTATCCTGCGCACAGTGTCTGTGCGAGGCTGGGAGTGCTTCTGGGGAGTGTTCCCCAGCGGAAATCGCGTGGTCCTTTAGGTGACAGGGAGGGCTCCTGTGTCCACGGACAGGTGCCCAGGGACCCTGTGGAACTGCTGTGACCTCTAAAGGGTGGGTCAGGTGAGCCGAGGAAGGCGTGTGCTTGGGAGCCTGAGTGCGCATGCGCGGCCCACGTATAGGCCCGAAACGAGCCAGCCGCGGCTCGGAGAAAAGCCATCTCCTGGGGGCCTCCCCATGTTCCTCCACTCCCCAGGGAGGGCCCCTTTACGGATGGAAGAAAAGGGGCATCTTCGCAGTGGTGGGTTCGGGCCAGAGGGTTCTGCGGGTTTGCCTCCACGTACGCCAGGTGCCCGCACACCGGGCCCAGGTGTTTGAGCCCCGTGGAGGCAGACGGCTGCTTATTGCTGGATGCAAGTGTCCTGCGGGGTCAAGGAAGGGCATGGGCCCTCCCGGGCGACACAGGGCACCGGGCCCTTAGAGAGTTCCATGGAAAATCCCCCGCCCAGGGCCCCGGTATCCAAGTCTGTCCTTAGCACACTGTCTGTGCGGGGCTGAGAGTGCTGCTGGGCAGTGTGGCCTAGGGGAAATCGCGCGGTCCTCTGAGTGGCAGGGAGGGCTTCTGTGTCCATGGACAGGTGCGCAGGGACCCTGTGAAACTGCTGTGACCTCTCAAGGGCGGGTCACCTGACCCCTCCTGGGTGGGACAGGTCACCTCCCAAGGGTGGGTCACGAGACCCCAAAAGGGTGGGTCACGTGACCCCAAAAGGGTGGGTCGAGAAACCCCTCAAGGGTGGGTCACGTGACCCCTCAGGGGTGGGTCACGAGACCCCCCAGGGGTGGGTCACGTGACCCCTCAGGGGTGCGTCACGAGACCCCCCGGGGTTGGGTCACGTGACCCCGCCGGTGTGGGTCACGTGACCCCGCCGGGGTGGGTCACGTGACCTCTCAAGGGTGGGTCACGAGACCCCCCGGGGGTGGGTCACGTGACCGCTCAGGGGTGCGTCACGAGACCCCCCGGGGGTGGGTCACGTGACCCCTCAAGGGTGGGTCAGGAGACACCTCAAGGGTGGGCACCGTGACCCGAGGGAGGCCTGTTGTGGGGAGCCTGAGTGCGCACGCGCGGCCCACGTATAGGCCCGAAAGGAGCCAGCCGCGGCTCGGAGAAAAGCCATCTCCTGGGGGCTTCCCCGTGTTCCTCCACTCCTCCAGGAGGACCCCTTTACGGATGGAAGAAAAGTGGGATCTTCGCAGTGGTGGGTTCGGGCCAGAGGGGTCTGCGTGTTTGCCTGCACGAACGCCAGGTGCTCGCACAACGGGCCCAGGTGTTTGAGCCCCGTGGAGGCAGAGGGCTGCTTATTGCTGGATGATAGTGTCCTGCAGGGTTAAGGGATGGCGTGGGCACTCCCAGGGCGACAGAGGGCACCTGGCCTTTAGAGAGTTCCCTGGAAAATTCCCCCCCCCAGGCCCCTGGTCCACAAGTCTATCCTGCGCACAGTGTCTGTGCGAGGCTGGGAGTGCTTCTGGGGAGTGTTCCCCAGCGGAAATCGCGTGGTCCTTTAGGTGACAGGGAGGGCTCCTGTGTCCACGGACAGGTGCCCAGGGACCCTGTGGAACTGCTGTGACCTCTAAAGGGTGGGTCAGGTGAGCCGAGGAAGGCGTGTGCTTGGGAGCCTGAGTGCGCATGCGCGGCCCACGTATAGGCCCGAAACGAGCCAGCCGCGGCTCGGAGAAAAGCCATCTCCTGGGGGCCTCCCCATGTTCCTCCACTCCCCAGGGAGGGCCCCTTTACGGATGGAAGAAAAGGGGGATCTTCGCAGTGGTGGGTTCGGGCCAGAGGGGTCTGGGGGTTTGCCTCCACGTACGCCAGGTGCCCGCACACCGGGCCCAGGTGTTTGAGCCCCGTGGAGGCAGACGGCTGCTTATTGCTGGATGCAAGTGTCCTGCGGGGTCAAGGACGGGCATGGGCACTCCCGGGCGACACAGGGCACCGGGCCCTTAGAGAGTTCCATGGAAAATCCCCCGCCCAGGGCCCCGGTATCCAAGTCTGTCCTTAGCACACTGTCTGTGCGGGGCTGAGAGTGCTGCTGGGCAGTGTGGCCTAGGGGAAATCGCGCGGTCCTCTGAGTGGCAGGGAGGGCTTCTGTTTCCATGGACAGGTGCGCAGGGACCCTGTGAAACTGCTGTGACCTCTCAAGGGCGGGTCACCTGACCCCTCCAGGGTGGGACAGGTGACCTCCCAAGGCTGGGTCACGAGACCCCAAAAGGGTGGGTCACGTGACCCCAAAAGGGTGGGTCATGAAACCCCTCAAGTGTGGGTCACGTGACCCCTCAGGGGTGGGTCACGAGACCCCCCAGGGGTGGGTCACGTGACCCCTCAGGGGTGCGTCACGAGACCCCCCAGGGTTGGGTCACGTGACCCCTCCGGTGTGGGTCACGTGACCCCCCAGGAGTGGGTCACGTGATCCCTCAGGGGTGCGTCACGAGACCCCCCGGGGGTGGGTCACGTGACCCCTCAAGGGTGGGTCAGGAGACACCTCAAGGGTGGGCACCGTGACCCGAGTGAGGCCTGTTGTGGGGAGCCTGAGTGCGCACGCGCGGCCCACGTATAGGCCCGAAAGGAGCCAGCCGCGGCTCGGAGAAAAGCCATCTCCTGGGGGCTTCCCCGTGTTCCTCCACTCCTCCAGGAGGACCCCTTTACGGATGGAAGAAAAGTGGGATCTTCGCAGTGGTGGGTTCGGGCCAGAGGGGTCTGCGGGTTTGCCTGCACGAACGCCAGGTGCTCGCACAACGGGCCCAGGTGTTTGAGCCCCGTGGAGGCAGAGGGCTGCTTATTGCTGGATGATAGTGTCCTGCAGGGTTAAGGGATGGCGTGGGCACTCCCAGGGCGACAGAGGGCACCTGGCCTTTAGAGAGTTCCCTGGAAAATTCCCCCCCCCAGGCCCCTGGTCCACAAGTCTATCCTGCGCACAGTGTCTGTGCGAGGCTGGGAGTGCTTCTGGGGAGTGTTCCCCAGCGGAAATCGCGTGGTCCTTTAGGTGACAGGGAGGGCTCCTGTGTCCACGGACAGGTGCCCAGGGACCCTGTGGAACTGCTGTGACCTCTAAAGGGTGGGTCAGGTGAGCCGAGGAAGGCGTGTGCTTGGGAGCCTGAGTGCGCATGCGCGGCCCACGTATAGGACCGAAACGAGCCAGCCGCGGCTCAGAGAAAAGCCATCTCCTGGGGGCCTCCCCATGTTCCTCCACTCCCCAGGGAGGGCCCCTTTACGGATGGAAGAAAAGGGGGATCTTCGCAGTGGTGGGTTCGGGCCAGAGGGGTCTGGGGGTTTGCCTCCACGTACGCCAGGTGCCCGCACACCGGGCCCAGGTGTTTGAGCCCCGTGGAGGCAGACGGCTGCTTATTGCTGGATGCAAGTGTCCTGCGGGGTCAAGGAAGGGCATGGGCCCTCCCGGGCGACACAGGGCACCGGGCCCTTAGAGAGTTCCATGGAAAATTCCCCGCCCAGGGCCCCGGTATCCAAGTCTGTCCTTAGCACACTGTCTGTGCGGGGCTGAGAGTGCTGCTGGGCAGTGTGGCCTAGGGGAAATCGCGCGGTCCTCTGAGTGGCAGGGAGGGCTTCTGTGTCCATGGACAGGTGCGCAGGGACCCTGTGAAACTGCTGTGACCTCTCAAGGGCGGGTCACCTGACCCCTCCAGGGTGGGACAGGTGACCTCCCAAGGCTGGGTCACGAGACCCCAAAAGGGTGGGTCACGTGACCCCAAAAGGGTGGGTCACGAAACCCCTCAAGGGTGGGTCATGTGACCCCTCAGGGGTGGGTCACGAGACCCCCCAGGGGTGGGTCACGTGACCCCTCAGGGGTGGGTCACGTGACCCCTCAGGGGTGGGTCACGAGACCCCCCCGGGGGTGGGTCACGTGACCCTTCAAGGGTGGGTCAGGAGACACCTCAAGGGTGGGCCCCGTGACCCGAGGGAGGCCTGTTGTGGGGAGCCTGAGTGCGCACGCGCGGCCCACGTATAGGCCCGAAAGGAGCCAGCCCCGGCTCGGAGTAAAGCCATCTCCTGGGGGCTTCCCCGTGTTCCTCCACTCCTCAAGGAGGACCCCTTTACGGATGGAAGAAAAGTGGGATCTTCGCAGTGGTGGGTTCGGGCCAGAGGGGTCTGCGGGTTTGCCTGCACGAACGCCAGGTGCTCGCACAACGGGCCCAGGTGTTTGAGCCCCGTGGAGGCAGAGGGCTGCTTATTGCTGGATGATAGTGTCCTGCAGGGTTAAGGGATGGCGTGGGCACTCCCAGGGCGACAGAGGGCACCTGGCATTTAGAGAGTTCCCTGGAAAATTCCCCCCCCCAGGCCCCTGGTCCACAAGTCTATCCTGCGCACAGTGTCTGTGCGAGGCTGGGAGTGCTTCTGGGGAGTGTTCCCCAGCGGAAATCGCGTGGTCCTTTAGGTGACAGGGAGGGCTCCTGTGTCCACGGACAGGTGCCCAGGGACCCTGTGGAACTGCTGTGACCTCTAAAGGGTGGTTCAGGTGAGCCGAGGAAGGCGTGTGCTTGGGAGCCTGAGTGCGCATGCGCGGCCCACGTATAGGCCCGAAACGAGCCAGCCGCGGCTCGGAGAAAAGCCATCTCCTGGGGGCCTCCCCATGTTCCTCCACTCCCCCGGGAGGGCCCCTTTACGGATGGAAGAAAAGGGGGATCTTCGCAGTGGTGGGTTCGGGCCAGAGGGGTCTGGGGGTTTGCCTCCACGTACGCCAGGTGCCCGCACACCGGGCCCAGGTGTTTGAGCCCCGTGGAGGCAGACGGCTGCTTATTGCTGGATGCAAGTGTCCTGCGGGGTCAAGGAAGGGCATGGGCCCTCCCGGGCGACACAGGGCACCGGGCCCTTAGAGAGTTCCATGGAAAATCCCCCGCCCAGGGCCCCGGTATCCAAGTCTGTCCTTAGCACACTGTCTGTGCGGGGCTGAGAGTGCTGCTGGGCAGTGTGGCCTAGGGGAAATCGCGCGGTCCTCTGAGTGGCAGGGAGGGATTCTGTGTCCATGGACAGGTGCGCAGGGACCCTGTGAAACTGCTGTGACCTCTCAAGGGCGGGTCACCTGACCCCTCCTGGGTGGGACAAGTCACCTCCCAAGGGTGGGTCACGAGACCCCAAAAGGGTGGGTCACATGACCCCAAAAGGGTGGGTCACGAAACCCCTCAAGGGTGGGTCACGTGACCCCTCAGGGGTGGGTCACGAGACCCCCCAGGGGTGGGTCACGTGACCCCTCAGGGGTGTGTCACGAGACCCCCCAGGGTTGGGTCACGTGACCCCTCCGGTGTGGGTCACGTGACCCCCCAGGAGTGGGTCACGTGAACCCTCAGGGGTGCGTCACGAGACCCCCCGGGGGTGGGTCACGTGACCCCTCAAGGGTGGGTCAGGAGACACCTCAAGGGTGGGCACCGTGACCCGAGTGAGGCCAGTTGTGGGGAGCCTGAGTGCGCACGCGCGGCCCACGTATAGGCCCGAAAGGAGCCAGCCGCGGCTCGGAGAAAAGCCATCTCCTGGGGGCTTCCCCGTGTTCCTCCACTCCTCCAGGAGGACCCCTTTACGGATGGAAGAAAAGTGGGATCTTCGCAGTGGTGGGTTCGGGCCAGAGGGGTCTGCGGGTTTGCCTGCACGAACGCCAGGTGCTCGCACAACGGGCCCAGGTGTTTGAGCCCCGTGGAGGCAGAGGGCTGCTTATTGCTGGATGATAGTGTCCTGCAGGGTTAAGGGATGGCGTGGGCACTCCCAGGGCGACAGAGGGCACCTGGCCTTTAGAGAGTTCCCTGGAAAATTCCCCGCCCAGGCCCCTGGTCCACAAGTCTATCCTGCGCACAGTGTCTGTGCGAGGCTGGGAGTGCTTCTGGGGAGTGTTCCCCAGCGGAAATCGCGTGGTCCTTTAGGTGACAGGGAGGGCTCCTGTGTCCACGGACAGGTGCCCAGGGACCCTGTGGAACTGCTGTGACCTCTAAAGTGTGGGTCAGGTGAGCCGAGGAAGGCGTGTGCTTGGGAGCCTGAGTGCGCATGCGCGGCCCACGTATAGGCCCGAAACGAGCCAGCCGCGGCTCGGAGAAAAGCCATCTCCTGGGGGCCTCCCCATGTTCCTCCACTCCCCAGGGAGGGCCCATTTACGGATGGAAGAAAAGGGGGATCTTCGCAGTGGTGGGTTCGGGCCAGAGGGGTCAGGGGGTTTGCCTCCACGTACGCCAGGTGCCCGCACACCGGGCCCAGGTGTTTGAGCCCCGTGGAGGCAGACGGCTGCTTATTGCTGGATGCAAGTGTCCTGCGGGGTCAAGGAAGGGCATGGGCCCTCCCGGGCGACACAGGGCACCGGGCCCTTAGAGAGTTCCATGGAAAATCCCCCGCCCAGGGCCCCGGTATCCAAGTCTGTCCTTAGCACACTGTCTGTGCGGGGCTGAGAGTGCTGCTGGGCAGTGTGGCCTAGGGGAAATCGCGCGGTCCTCTGAGTGGCAGGGAGGGATTCTGTGTCCATGGACAGGTGCGCAGGGACCCTGTGAAACTGCTGTGACCTCTCAAGGGCGGGTCACCTGACCCCTCCTGGGTGGGACAGGTCACCTCCCAAGGGTGGGTCACGAGACCCCAAAAGGGTGGGTCACATGACCCCAAAAGGGTGGGTCACGAAACCCCTCAAGGGTGGGTCACGTGACCCCTCAGGGGTGGGTCACGAGACCCCCCAGGGGTGGGTCACGTGACCCCTCAGGGGTGCGTCACGAGACCCCCCAGGGTTGGGTCACGTGACCCCTCCGGTGTGGGTCACGTGACCCCCCAGGAGTGGGTCACGTGGACCCTCAGGGGTGCGTCACGAGACCCCCCGGTGGTGGGTCACGTGACCCCTCAAGGGTGGGTCAGGAGACACCTCAAGGGTGGGCACCGTGACCCGAGTGAGGCCTGTTGTGGGGAGCCTGAGTGCGCACGCGCGGCCCACGTATAGGCCCGAAACGAGCCAGCCGCGGCTCGGAGAAAAGCCATCTCCTGGGGGCTTCCCCGTGTTCCTCCACTCCTCCAGGAGGACCCCTTTACGGATGGAAGAAAAGTGGGATCTTCGCAGTGGTGGGTTCGGGCCAGAGGGGTCTGCGGGTTTGCCTGCACGAACGCCAGGTGCTCGCACAACGGGCCAGGGGTTTGAGCCCCGTGGAGGCAGAGGGCTGCTTATTGCTGGATGATAGTGTCCTGCAGGGTTAAGGGATGGCGTGGGCACTCCCAGGGCGACAGAGGGCACCTGGCCTTTAGAGAGTTCCCTGGAAAATTCCCCCCCCCAGGCCCCTGGTCCACAAGTCTATCCTGCGCACAGTGTCTGTGCGAGGCTGGGAGTGCTTCTGGGGAGTGTTCCCCAGCGGAAATCGCGTGGTCCTTTAGGTGACAGGGAGGGCTCCTGTGTCCACGGACAGGTGCCCAGGGACCCTGTGGAACTGCTGTGACCTCTAAAGGGTGGGTCAGGTGAGCCGAGGAAGGCGTGTGCTTGGGAGCCTGAGTGCGCATGCGCGGCCCACGTATAGGCCCGAAACGAGCCAGCCGCGGCTCGGAGAAAAGCCATCTCCTGGGGGCCTCCCCATGTTCCTCCACTCCCCAGGGAGGGCCCCTTTACGGATGGAAGAAAAGGGGCATCTTCGCAGTGGTGGGTTCGGGCCAGAGGGTTCTGCGGGTTTGCCTCCACGTACGCCAGGTGCCCGCACACCGGGCCCAGGTGTTTGAGCCCCGTGGAGGCAGACGGCTGCTTATTGCTGGATGCAAGTGTCCTGCGGGGTCAAGGAAGGGCATGGGCCCTCCCGGGCGACACAGGGCACCGGGCCCTTAGAGAGTTCCATGGAAAATCCCCCGCCCAGGGCCCCGGTATCCAAGTCTGTCCTTAGCACACTGTCTGTGCGGGGCTGAGAGTGCTGCTGGGCAGTGTGGCCTAGGGGAAATCGCGCGGTCCTCTGAGTGGCAGGGAGGGCTTCTGTGTCCATGGACAGGTGCGCAGGGACCCTGTGAAACTGCTGTGACCTCTCAAGGGCGGGTCACCTGACCCCTCCTGGGTGGTACAGGTCACCTCCCAAGGGTGGGTCACGAGACCCCAAAAGGGTGGGTCACGTGACCCCAAAAGGGTGGGTCGAGAAACCCCTCAAGGGTGGGTCACGTGACCCCTCAGGGGTGGGTCACGAGACCCCCCAGGGGTGGGTCACGTGACCCCTCAGGGGTGCGTCACGAGACCCCCCGGGGTTGGGTCACGTGACCCCGCCGGTGTGGGTCACGTGACCCCGCCGGGGTGGGTCACGTGACCTCTCAAGGGTGGGTCACGAGACCCCCCGGGGGTGGGTCACGTGACCGCTCAGGGGTGCGTCACGAGACCCCCCGGGGGTGGGTCACGTGACCCCTCAAGGGTGGGTCAGGAGACACCTCAAGGGTGGGCACCGTGACCCGAGGGAGGCCTGTTGTGGGGAGCCTGAGTGCGCACGCGCGGCCCACGTATAGGCCCGAAAGGAGCCAGCCGCGGCTCGGAGAAAAGCCATCTCCTGGGGGCTTCCCCGTGTTCCTCCACTCCTCCAGGAGGACCCCTTTACGGATGGAAGAAAAGTGGGATCTTCGCAGTGGTGGGTTCGGGCCAGAGGGGTCTGCGTGTTTGCCTGCACGAACGCCAGGTGCTCGCACAACGGGCCCAGGTGTTTGAGCCCCGTGGAGGCAGAGGGCTGCTTATTGCTGGATGATAGTGTCCTGCAGGGTTAAGGGATGGCGTGGGCACTCCCAGGGCGACAGAGGGCACCTGGCCTTTAGAGAGTTCCCTGGAAAATTCCCCCCCCCAGGCCCCTGGTCCACAAGTCTATCCTGCGCACAGTGTCTGTGCGAGGCTGGGAGTGCTTCTGGGGAGTGTTCCCCAGCGGAAATCGCGTGGTCCTTTAGGTGACAGGGAGGGCTCCTGTGTCCACGGACAGGTGCCCAGGGACCCTGTGGAACTGCTGTGACCTCTAAAGGGTGGGTCAGGTGAGCCGAGGAAGGCGTGTGCTTGGGAGCCTGAGTGCGCATGCGCGGCCCACGTATAGGCCCGAAACGAGCCAGCCGCGGCTCGGAGAAAAGCCATCTCCTGGGGGCCTCCCCATGTTCCTCCACTCCCCAGGGAGGGCCCCTTTACGGATGGAAGAAAAGGGGGATCTTCGCAGTGGTGGGTTCGGGCCAGAGGGGTCTGGGGGTTTGCCTCCACGTACGCCAGGTGCCCGCACACCGGGCCCAGGTGTTTGAGCCCCGTGGAGGCAGACGGCTGCTTATTGCTGGATGCAAGTGTCCTGCGGGGTCAAGGACGGGCATGGGCACTCCCGGGCGACACAGGGCACCGGGCCCTTAGAGAGTTCCATGGAAAATCCCCCGCCCAGGGCCCCGGTATCCAAGTCTGTCCTTAGCACACTGTCTGTGCGGGGCTGAGAGTGCTGCTGGGCAGTGTGGCCTAGGGGAAATCGCGCGGTCCTCTGAGTGGCAGGGAGGGCTTCTGTTTCCATGGACAGGTGCGCAGGGACCCTGTGAAACTGCTGTGACCTCTCAAGGGCGGGTCACCTGACCCCTCCAGGGTGGGACAGGTGACCTCCCAAGGCTGGGTCACGAGACCCCAAAAGGGTGGGTCACGTGACCCCAAAAGGGTGGGTCATGAAACCCCTCAAGTGTGGGTCACGTGACCCCTCAGGGGTGGGTCACGAGACCCCCCAGGGGTGGGTCACGTGACCCCTCAGGGGTGCGTCACGAGACCCCCCAGGGTTGGGTCACGTGACCCCTCCGGTGTGTGGTCACGTGACCCCCCAGGAGTGGGTCACGTGATCCCT
This sequence comes from Desmodus rotundus, assembly GCF_022682495.2. Classification (NCBI taxonomy): domain Eukaryota; kingdom Metazoa; phylum Chordata; class Mammalia; order Chiroptera; family Phyllostomidae; genus Desmodus; species Desmodus rotundus. The sequence goes on along the minus strand of NC_071388.1, from coordinate 80,537,111 downwards.
CAGGGGTGCGTCACGAGACCCCCCGGGGGTGGGTCACGTGACCCCTCAAGGGTGGGTCAGGAGACACCTCAAGGGTGGGCACCGTGACCCGAGTGAGGCCTGTTGTGGGGAGCCTGAGTGCGCACGCGCGGCCCACGTATAGGCCCGAAAGGAGCCAGCCGCGGCTCGGAGAAAAGCCATCTCCTGGGGGCTTCCCCGTGTTCCTCCACTCCTCCAGGAGGACCCCTTTACGGATGGAAGAAAAGTGGGATCTTCGCAGTGGTGGGTTCGGGCCAGAGGGGTCTGCGGGTTTGCCTGCACGAACGCCAGGTGCTCGCACAACGGGCCCAGGTGTTTGAGCCCCGTGGAGGCAGAGGGCTGCTTATTGCTGGATGATAGTGTCCTGCAGGGTTAAGGGATGGCGTGGGCACTCCCAGGGCGACAGAGGGCACCTGGCCTTTAGAGAGTTCCCTGGAAAATTCCCCCCCCCAGGCCCCTGGTCCACAAGTCTATCCTGCGCACAGTGTCTGTGCGAGGCTGGGAGTGCTTCTGGGGAGTGTTCCCCAGCGGAAATCGCGTGGTCCTTTAGGTGACAGGGAGGGCTCCTGTGTCCACGGACAGGTGCCCAGGGACCCTGTGGAACTGCTGTGACCTCTAAAGGGTGGGTCAGGTGAGCCGAGGAAGGCGTGTGCTTGGGAGCCTGAGTGCGCATGCGCGGCCCACGTATAGGACCGAAACGAGCCAGCCGCGGCTCAGAGAAAAGCCATCTCCTGGGGGCCTCCCCATGTTCCTCCACTCCCCAGGGAGGGCCCCTTTACGGATGGAAGAAAAGGGGGATCTTCGCAGTGGTGGGTTCGGGCCAGAGGGGTCTGGGGGTTTGCCTCCACGTACGCCAGGTGCCCGCACACCGGGCCCAGGTGTTTGAGCCCCGTGGAGGCAGACGGCTGCTTATTGCTGGATGCAAGTGTCCTGCGGGGTCAAGGAAGGGCATGGGCCCTCCCGGGCGACACAGGGCACCGGGCCCTTAGAGAGTTCCATGGAAAATTCCCCGCCCAGGGCCCCGGTATCCAAGTCTGTCCTTAGCACACTGTCTGTGCGGGGCTGAGAGTGCTGCTGGGCAGTGTGGCCTAGGGGAAATCGCGCGGTCCTCTGAGTGGCAGGGAGGGCTTCTGTGTCCATGGACAGGTGCGCAGGGACCCTGTGAAACTGCTGTGACCTCTCAAGGGCGGGTCACCTGACCCCTCCAGGGTGGGACAGGTGACCTCCCAAGGCTGGGTCACGAGACCCCAAAAGGGTGGGTCACGTGACCCCAAAAGGGTGGGTCACGAAACCCCTCAAGGGTGGGTCATGTGACCCCTCAGGGGTGGGTCACGAGACCCCCCAGGGGTGGGTCACGTGACCCCTCAGGGGTGGGTCACGTGACCCCTCAGGGGTGGGTCACGAGACCCCCCCGGGGGTGGGTCACGTGACCCTTCAAGGGTGGGTCAGGAGACACCTCAAGGGTGGGCCCCGTGACCCGAGGGAGGCCTGTTGTGGGGAGCCTGAGTGCGCACGCGCGGCCCACGTATAGGCCCGAAAGGAGCCAGCCCCGGCTCGGAGTAAAGCCATCTCCTGGGGGCTTCCCCGTGTTCCTCCACTCCTCAAGGAGGACCCCTTTACGGATGGAAGAAAAGTGGGATCTTCGCAGTGGTGGGTTCGGGCCAGAGGGGTCTGCGGGTTTGCCTGCACGAACGCCAGGTGCTCGCACAACGGGCCCAGGTGTTTGAGCCCCGTGGAGGCAGAGGGCTGCTTATTGCTGGATGATAGTGTCCTGCAGGGTTAAGGGATGGCGTGGGCACTCCCAGGGCGACAGAGGGCACCTGGCATTTAGAGAGTTCCCTGGAAAATTCCCCCCCCCAGGCCCCTGGTCCACAAGTCTATCCTGCGCACAGTGTCTGTGCGAGGCTGGGAGTGCTTCTGGGGAGTGTTCCCCAGCGGAAATCGCGTGGTCCTTTAGGTGACAGGGAGGGCTCCTGTGTCCACGGACAGGTGCCCAGGGACCCTGTGGAACTGCTGTGACCTCTAAAGGGTGGTTCAGGTGAGCCGAGGAAGGCGTGTGCTTGGGAGCCTGAGTGCGCATGCGCGGCCCACGTATAGGCCCGAAACGAGCCAGCCGCGGCTCGGAGAAAAGCCATCTCCTGGGGGCCTCCCCATGTTCCTCCACTCCCCCGGGAGGGCCCCTTTACGGATGGAAGAAAAGGGGGATCTTCGCAGTGGTGGGTTCGGGCCAGAGGGGTCTGGGGGTTTGCCTCCACGTACGCCAGGTGCCCGCACACCGGGCCCAGGTGTTTGAGCCCCGTGGAGGCAGACGGCTGCTTATTGCTGGATGCAAGTGTCCTGCGGGGTCAAGGAAGGGCATGGGCCCTCCCGGGCGACACAGGGCACCGGGCCCTTAGAGAGTTCCATGGAAAATCCCCCGCCCAGGGCCCCGGTATCCAAGTCTGTCCTTAGCACACTGTCTGTGCGGGGCTGAGAGTGCTGCTGGGCAGTGTGGCCTAGGGGAAATCGCGCGGTCCTCTGAGTGGCAGGGAGGGATTCTGTGTCCATGGACAGGTGCGCAGGGACCCTGTGAAACTGCTGTGACCTCTCAAGGGCGGGTCACCTGACCCCTCCTGGGTGGGACAAGTCACCTCCCAAGGGTGGGTCACGAGACCCCAAAAGGGTGGGTCACATGACCCCAAAAGGGTGGGTCACGAAACCCCTCAAGGGTGGGTCACGTGACCCCTCAGGGGTGGGTCACGAGACCCCCCAGGGGTGGGTCACGTGACCCCTCAGGGGTGTGTCACGAGACCCCCCAGGGTTGGGTCACGTGACCCCTCCGGTGTGGGTCACGTGACCCCCCAGGAGTGGGTCACGTGAACCCTCAGGGGTGCGTCACGAGACCCCCCGGGGGTGGGTCACGTGACCCCTCAAGGGTGGGTCAGGAGACACCTCAAGGGTGGGCACCGTGACCCGAGTGAGGCCAGTTGTGGGGAGCCTGAGTGCGCACGCGCGGCCCACGTATAGGCCCGAAAGGAGCCAGCCGCGGCTCGGAGAAAAGCCATCTCCTGGGGGCTTCCCCGTGTTCCTCCACTCCTCCAGGAGGACCCCTTTACGGATGGAAGAAAAGTGGGATCTTCGCAGTGGTGGGTTCGGGCCAGAGGGGTCTGCGGGTTTGCCTGCACGAACGCCAGGTGCTCGCACAACGGGCCCAGGTGTTTGAGCCCCGTGGAGGCAGAGGGCTGCTTATTGCTGGATGATAGTGTCCTGCAGGGTTAAGGGATGGCGTGGGCACTCCCAGGGCGACAGAGGGCACCTGGCCTTTAGAGAGTTCCCTGGAAAATTCCCCGCCCAGGCCCCTGGTCCACAAGTCTATCCTGCGCACAGTGTCTGTGCGAGGCTGGGAGTGCTTCTGGGGAGTGTTCCCCAGCGGAAATCGCGTGGTCCTTTAGGTGACAGGGAGGGCTCCTGTGTCCACGGACAGGTGCCCAGGGACCCTGTGGAACTGCTGTGACCTCTAAAGTGTGGGTCAGGTGAGCCGAGGAAGGCGTGTGCTTGGGAGCCTGAGTGCGCATGCGCGGCCCACGTATAGGCCCGAAACGAGCCAGCCGCGGCTCGGAGAAAAGCCATCTCCTGGGGGCCTCCCCATGTTCCTCCACTCCCCAGGGAGGGCCCATTTACGGATGGAAGAAAAGGGGGATCTTCGCAGTGGTGGGTTCGGGCCAGAGGGGTCAGGGGGTTTGCCTCCACGTACGCCAGGTGCCCGCACACCGGGCCCAGGTGTTTGAGCCCCGTGGAGGCAGACGGCTGCTTATTGCTGGATGCAAGTGTCCTGCGGGGTCAAGGAAGGGCATGGGCCCTCCCGGGCGACACAGGGCACCGGGCCCTTAGAGAGTTCCATGGAAAATCCCCCGCCCAGGGCCCCGGTATCCAAGTCTGTCCTTAGCACACTGTCTGTGCGGGGCTGAGAGTGCTGCTGGGCAGTGTGGCCTAGGGGAAATCGCGCGGTCCTCTGAGTGGCAGGGAGGGCTTCTGTGTCCATGGACAGGTGCGCAGGGACCCTGTGAAACTGCTGTGACCTCTCAAGGGCGGGTCACCTGACCCCTCCAGGGTGGGACAGGTGACCTCCCAAGGCTGGGTCACGAGACCCCAAAAGGGTGGGTCACGTGACCCCTCAAGGGTGGGTCATGTGACCCCTCAGGGGTGGGTCACGAGACCCCCCACGGGTGGGTCACGTGACCCCTCAGGGGTGGGTCACGTGACCACTCAGGGGTGGGTCACGAGACCCCCCCGGGGGTGGGTCACGTGACCCTTCAAGGGAGGGTCAGGAGACACCTCAAGGGTGGGCCCCGTGACCCGAGGGAGGCCTGTTGTGGGGAGCCTGAGTGCGCACGCGCGGCCCACGTATAGGCCCGAAAGGAGCCAGCCGCGGCTCGGAGTAAAGCCATCTCCTGGGGGCTTCCCCGTGTTCCTCCACTCCTCAAGGAGGACCCCTTTACGGATGGAAGAAAAGTGGGATCTTCGCAGTGGTGGGTTCGGGCCAGAGGGGTCTGCGTGTTTGCCTGCACGAACGCCAGGTGCTCGCACAACGGGCCCAGGTGTTTGAGCCCCGTGGAGGCAGAGGGCTGCTTATTGCTGGATGATAGTGTCCTGCAGGGTTAAGGGATGGCGTGGGCACTCCCAGGGCGACAGAGGGCACCTGGCCTTTAGAGAGTTCCCTGGAAAATTCCCCGCCCAGGCCCCTGGTCCACAAGTCTATCCTGCGCACAGTGTCTGTGCGAGGCTGGGAGTGCTTCTGGGGAGTGTTCCCCAGCGGAAATCGCGTGGTCCTTTAGGTGACAGGGAGGGCTCCTGTGTCCACGGACAGGTGCCCAGGGACCCTGGGGAACTGCTGTGACCTCTAAAGGGTGGGTCAGGTGAGCCGAGGAAGGCGTGTGCTTGGGAGCCTGAGTGCGCATGCGCGGCCCACGTATAGGCCAGAAACGAGCCAGCCGCGGCTCGGAGAAAAGCCATCTCCTGGGGGCCTCCCCATGTTCCTCCACTCCCCCGGGAGGGCCCCTTTACGGATGGAAGAAAAGGGGGATCTTCGCAGTGGTGGGTTCGGGCCAGAGGGGTCTGGGGGTTTGCCTCCACGTACGCCAGGTGCCCGCACACCGGGCCCAGGTGTTTGAGCCCCGTGGAGGCAGACGGCTGCTTATTGCTGGATGCAAGTGTCCTGCGGGGTCAAGGAAGGGCATGGGCCCTCCCGGGCGACACAGGGCACCGGGCCCTTAGAGAGTTCCATGGAAAATCCCCCGCCCAGGGCCCCGGTATCCAAGTCTGTCCTTAGCACACTGTCTGTGCGGGGCTGAGAGTGCTGCTGGGCAGTGTGGCCTAGGGGAAATCGCGCGGTCCTCTGAGTGGCAGGGAGGGCTTCTGTGTCCATGGACAGGTGCGCAGGGACCCTGTGAAACTGCTGTGACCTCTCAAGGGCGGGTCACCTGACCCCTCCAGGGTGGGACAGGTGACCTCCCAAGGCTGGGTCACGAGACCCCAGAAGGGTGGGTCACGTGACCCCTCAAGGGTGGGTCATGTGACCCCTCAGGGGTGGGTCACGAGACCCCCCACGGGTGGGTCACGTGACCCCTCAGGGGTGGGTCACGTGACCACTCAGGGGTGGGTCACGAGACCCCCCCGGGGGTGGGTCACGTGACCCTTCAAGGGAGGGTCAGGAGACACCTCAAGGGTGGGCCCCGTGACCCGAGGGAGGCCTGTTGTGGGGAGCCTGAGTGCGCACGCGCGGCCCACGTATAGGCCCGAAAGGAGCCAGCCGCGGCTCGGAGTAAAGCCATCTCCTGGGGGCTTCCCCGTGTTCCTCCACTCCTCAAGGAGGACCCCTTTACGGATGGAAGAAAAGTGGGATCTTCGCAGTGGTGGGTTCGGGCCAGAGGGGTCTGCGTGTTTGCCTGCACGAACGCCAGGTGCTCGCACAACGGGCCCAGGTGTTTGAGCCCCGTGGAGGCAGAGGGCTGCTTATTGCTGGATGATAGTGTCCTGCAGGGTTAAGGGATGGCGTGGGCACTCCCAGGGCGACAGAGGGCACCTGGCCTTTAGAGAGTTCCCTGGAAAATTCCCCGCCCAGGCCCCTGGTCCACAAGTCTATCCTGCGCACAGTGTCTGTGCGAGGCTGGGAGTGCTTCTGGGGAGTGTTCCCCAGCGGAAATCGCGTGGTCCTTTAGGTGACAGGGAGGGCTCCTGTGTCCACGGACAGGTGCCCAGGGACCCTGGGGAACTGCTGTGACCTCTAAAGGGTGGGTCAGGTGAGCCGAGGAAGGCGTGTGCTTGGGAGCCTGAGTGCGCATGCGCGGCCCACGTATAGGCCAGAAACGAGCCAGCCGCGGCTCGGAGAAAAGCCATCTCCTGGGGGCCTCCCCATGTTCCTCCACTCCCCCGGGAGGGCCCCTTTACGGATGGAAGAAAAGGGGGATCTTCGCAGTGGTGGGTTCGGGCCAGAGGGGTCTGGGGGTTTGCCTCCACGTACGCCAGGTGCCCGCACACCGGGCCCAGGTGTTTGAGCCCCGTGGAGGCAGACGGCTGCTTATTGCTGGATGCAAGTGTCCTGCGGGGTCAAGGAAGGGCATGGGCCCTCCCGGGCGACACAGGGCACCGGGCCCTTAGAGAGTTCCATGGAAAATCCCCCGCCCAGGGCCCCGGTATCCAAGTCTGTCCTTAGCACACTGTCTGTGCGGGGCTGAGAGTGCTGCTGGGCAGTGTGGCCTAGGGGAAATCGCGCGGTCCTCTGAGTGGCAGGGAGGGCTTCTGTGTCCATGGACAGGTGCGCAGGGACCCTGTGAAACTGCTGTGACCTCTCAAGGGCGGGTCACCTGACCCCTCCAGGGTGGGACAGGTGACCTCCCAAGGCTGGGTCACGAGACCCCAGAAGGGTGGGTCACGTGACCCCTCAAGGGTGGGTCATGTGACCCCTCAGGGGTGGGTCACGAGACCCCCCACGGGTGGGTCACGTGACCCCTCAGGGGTGGGTCACGTGACCCCTCAGGGGTGGGTCACGAGACCCCCCCGGGGGTGGGTCACGTGACCCTTCAAGGGAGGGTCAGGAGACACCTCAAGGGTGGGCCCCGTGACCCGAGGGAGGCCTGTTGTGGGGAGCCTGAGTGCGCACGCACGGCCCACGTATAGGCCCGAAAGGAGCCAGCCGCGGCTCGGAGTAAAGCCATCTCCTGGGGGCTTCCCCGTGTTCCTCCACTCCTCAAGGAGGACCCCTTTACGGATGGAAGAAAAGTGGGATCTTCGCAGTGGTGGGTTCGGGCCAGAGGGGTCTGCGTGTTTGCCTGCACGAACGCCAGGTGCTCGCACAACGGGCCCAGGTGTTTGAGCCCCGTGGAGGCAGAGGGCTGCTTATTGCTGGATGATAGTGTCCTGCAGGGTTAAGGGATGGCGTGGGCACTCCCAGGGCGACAGAGGGCACCTGGCCTTTAGAGAGTTCCCTGGAAAATTCCCCGCCCAGGCCCCTGGTCCACAAGTCTATCCTGCGCACAGTGTCTGTGCGAGGCTGGGAGTGCTTCTGGGGAGTGTTCCCCAGTGGAAATCGCGTGGTCCTTTAGGTGACAGGGAGGGCTCCTGTGTCCACGGACAGGTGCCCAAGGACCCTGTGGAACTGCTGTGACCTCTAAAGGGTGGGTCAGGTGAGCCGAGGAAGGCGTGTGCTTGGGAGCCTGAGTGCGCATGCGCGGCTCACGTATAGGACCGAAACGAGCCAGCCGCGGCTCAGAGAAAAGCCATCTCCTGGGGGCCTCCCCATGTTCCTCCAATCCCCAGGGAGGGCCCCTTAACGGATGGAAGAAAAGGGGGATCTTCGCAGTGGTGGGTTCGGGCCAGAGGGGTCAGGGGGTTTGCCTCCACGTACGCCAGGTGCCCGCACACCGGGCCCAGGTGTTTGAGCCCCGTGGAGGCAGACGGCTGCTTATTGCTGGATGCAAGTGTCCTGCGGGGTCAAGGAAGGGCATGGGCCCTCCCGGGCGACACAGGGCACCGGGCCCTTAGAGAGTTCCATGGAAAATCCCCCGCCCAGGGCCCCGGTATCCAAGTCTGTCCTTAGCACACTGTCTGTGCGGGGCTGAGAGTGCTGCTGGGCAGTGTGGCCTAGGGGAAATCGCGCGGTCCTCTGTGTGGCAGGGAGGGCTTCTGTGTCCATGGACAGGTGCGCAGGGACCCTGTGAAACTGCTGTGACCTCTCAAGGGCGGGTCACCTGACCCCTCCAGGGTGGGACAGGTGACCTCCCAAGGCTGGGTCACGAGACCCCAAAAGGGTGGGTCACGTGACCCCAAAAGGGTGGGTCACGAAACCCCTCAAGGGTGGGTCATGTGACCCCTCAGGGGTGGGTCACGAGACCCCCCAGGGGTGGGTCACGTGACCCCTCAGGGGTGGGTCACGTGACCCCTCCGGGGGTGGGTCACGAGACCCCCCCGGGGGTGGGTCACGTGACCCTTCAAGGGTGGGTCAGGAGACACCTCAAGGGTGGGCCCCGTGACCCGAGGGAGGCCTGTTGTGGGGAGCCTGAGTGCGCACGCGCTGCCCACGTATAGGCCCGAAAGGAGCCAGCCGCGGCTCGGAGTAAAGCCATCTCCTGGGGGCTTCCCCGTGTTCCTCCACTCCTCAAGGAGGACCCCTTTACGGATGGAAGAAAAGTGGGATCTTCGCAGTGGTGGGTTCGGGCCAGAGGGGTCTGCGGGTTTGCCTGCACGAACGCCAGGTGCTCGCACAACGGGCCCAGGTGTTTGAGCCCCGTGGAGGCAGAGGGCTGCTTATTGCTGGATGATAGTGTCCTGCAGGGTTAAGGGATGGCGTGGGCACTCCCAGGGCGACAGAGGGCACCTGGCCTTTAGAGAGTTCCCTGGAAAATTCCCCCCCCCAGGCCCCTGGTCCACAAGTCTATCCTGCGCACAGTGTCTGTGCGAGGCTGGGAGTGCTTCTGGGGAGTGTTCCCCAGCGGAAATCGCGTGGTCCTTTAGGTGACAGGGAGGGCTCCTGTGTCCACGGACAGGTGCCCAGGGACCCTGGGGAACTGCTGTGACCTCTAAAGGGTGGGTCAGGTGAGCCGAGGAAGGCGTGTGCTTGGGAGCCTGAGTGCGCATGCGCGGCCCACGTATAGGCCCGAAACGAGCCAGCCGCGGCTCGGAGAAAAGCCATCTCCTGGGGGCCTCCCCATGTTCCTCCACTCCTCAGGGAGGGCCCCTTTACGGATGGAAGAAAAGGGGGATCTTCGCAGTGGTGGGTTCGGGCCAGAGGGGTCTGGGGGTTTGCCTCCACGTACGCCAGGTGCCCGCACACCGGGCCCAGGTGTTTGAGCCCCGTGGAGGCAGACGGCTGCTTATTGCTGGATGCAAGTGTCCTCCGGGGTCAAGGAAGGGCATGGGCCCTCCCGGGCGACACAGGGCACCGGGCCCTTAGAGAGTTCCATGGAAAATCCCCCGCCCAGGGCCCCGGTATCCAAGTCTGTCCTTAGCACACTGTCTGTGCGGGGCTGAGAGTGCTGCTGGGCAGTGTGGCCTAGGGGAAATCGCGCGGTCCTCTGAGTGGCAGGGAGGGCTTCTGTGTCCATGGACAGGTGCGCAGGGACCCTGTGAAACTGCTGTGACCTCTCAAGGGCGGGTCACCTGACCCCTCCAGGGTGGGACAGGTGACCTCCCAAGGCTGGGTCACGAGACCCCAAAAGGGTGGGTCACGTGACCCCTCAAGGGTGGGTCATGTGACCCCTCAGGGGTGGGTCACGAGACCCCCCACGGGTGGGTCACGTGACCCCTCAGGGGTGGGTCACGTGACCCCTCAGGGGTGGGTCACGAGACCCCCCCGGGGGTGGGTCACGTGACCCTTCAAGGGAGGGTCAGGAGACACCTCAAGGGTGGGCCCCGTGACCCGAGGGAGGCCTGTTGTGGGGAGCCTGAGTGCGCACGCGCGGCCCACGTATAGGCCCGAAAGGAGCCAGCCGCGGCTCGGAGTAAAGCCATCTCCTGGGGGCTTCCCCGTGTTCCTCCACTCCTCAAGGAGGACCCCTTTACGGATGGAAGAAAAGTGGGATCTTCGCAGTGGTGGGTTCGGGCCAGAGGGGTCTGCGTGTTTGCCTGCACGAACGCCAGGTGCTCGCACAACGGGCCCAGGTGTTTGAGCCCCGTGGAGGCAGAGGGCTGCTTATTGCTGGATGATAGTGTCCTGCAGGGTTAAGGGATGGCGTGGGCACTCCCAGGGCGACAGAGGGCACCTGGCCTTTAGAGAGTTCCCTGGAAAATTCCCCGCCCAGGCCCCTGGTCCACAAGTCTATCCTGCGCACAGTGTCTGTGCGAGGCTGGGAGTGCTTCTGGGGAGTGTTCCCCAGTGGAAATCGCGTGGTCCTTTAGGTGACAGGGAGGGCTCCTGTGTCCACGGACTGGTGCCCAAGGACCCTGTGGAACTGCTGTGACCTCTAAAGGGTGGGTCAGGTGAGCCGAGGAAGGCGTGTGCTTGGGAGCCTGAGTGCGCATGCGCGGCTCACGTATAGGCCCGAAACGAGCCAGCCGAGGCTCGGAGAAAAGCCATCTCCTGGGGGCCTCCCCATGTTCCTCCACTCCTCAGGGAGGGCCCCTTTACGGATGGAAGAAAAGGGGCATCTTCGCAGTGGTGGGTTCGGGCAAGAGGGGTCTGGGGGTTTGCCTCCACGTACGCCAGGTGCCCGCACACCGGGCCCAGGTGTTTGAGCCCCGTGGAGGCAGACGGCTGCTTATTGCTGGATGCAAGTGTCCTGCGGGGTCAAGGAAGGGCATGGGCCCTCCCGGGCGACACAGGGCACCGGGCCCTTAGAGAGTTCCATGGAAAATCCCCCGCCCAGGGCCCCGGTATCCAAGTCTGTCCTTAGCACACTGTCTGTGCGGGGCTGAGAGTGCTGCTGGGCAGTGTGGCCTAGGGGAAATCGCGCGGTCCTCTGAGTGGCAGGGAGGGCTTCTGTGTCCATGGACAGGTGCGCAGGGATCCTGTGAAACTGCTGTGACCTCTCAAGGGCGGGTCACCTGACCCCTCCTGGGTGGGACAGGTCACCTCCCAAGGGTGGGTCACGAGACCCCAAAAGGGTGGGTCACATGACCCCAAAAGGGTGGGTCACGAAACCCCTCAAGGGTGGGTCACGTGACCCCTCAGGGGTGGGTCACGAGACCCCCCAGGGGTGGGTCACGTGACCCCTCAGGGGTGCGTCACGAGACCCCCCAGGGTTGGGTCATGTGACCCCTCCGGTGTGGGTCACGTGACCCCCCAGGAGTGGGTCACGTGAACCCTCAGGGGTGCGTCACGAGACCCCCCGGGGGTGGGTCACGTGACCCCTCAAGGGTGGGTCAGGAGACACCTCAAGGGTGGGCACCGTGACCCGAGTGAGGCCTGTTGTGGGGAGCCTGAGTGCGCACGCGCGGCCCACGTATAGGCCCGAAAGGAGCCAGCCGCGGCTCGGAGAAAAGCCATCTCCTGGGGGCTTCCCCGTGTTCCTCCACTCCTCCAGGAGGACCCCTTTACGGATGGAAGAAAAGTGGGATCTTCGCAGTGGTGGGTTCGGGCCAGAGGGGTCTGCGGGTTTGCCTGCACGAACGCCAGGTGCTCGCACAACGGGCCCAGGTGTTTGAGCCCCGTGGAGGCAGAGGGCTGCTTATTGCTGGATGATAGTGTCCTGCAGGGTTAAGGGATGGCGTGGGCACTCCCAGGGCGACAGAGGGCACCTGGCCTTTAGAGAGTTCCCTGGAAAATTCCCCGCCCAGGCCCCTGGTCCACAAGTCTATCCTGCGCACAGTGTCTGTGCGAGGCTGGGAGTGCTTCTGGGGAGTGTTCCCCAGCGGAAATCGCGTGGTCCTTTAGGTGACAGGGAGGGCTCCTGTGTCCACGGACAGGTGCCCAGGGACCCTGTGGAACTGCTGTGACCTCTAAAGGGTGGGTCAGGTGAGCCGAGGAAGGCGTGTGCTTGGGAGCCTGAGTGCGCATGCGCGGCCCACGTATAGGCCCGAAACGAGCCAGCCGCGGCTCGGAGAAAAGCCATCTCCTGGGGGCCTCCCCATGTTCCTCCACTCCTCAGGGAGGGCCCCTTTACGGATGGAAGAAAAGGGGGATCTTCGCAGTGGTGGGTTCGGGCCAGAGGGGTCTGGGGGTTTGCCTCCACGTACGCCAGGTGCCCGCACACCGGGCCCAGGTGTTTGAGCCCCGTGGAGGCAGACGGCTGCTTATTGCTGGATGCAAGTGTCCTGCGGGGTCAAGGAAGGGCATGGGCCCTCCCGGGCGACACAGGGCACCGGGCCCTTAGAGAGTTCCATGGAAAATCCCCCGCCCAGGGCCCCGGTATCCAAGTCTGTCCTTAGCACACTGTCTGTGCGGGGCTGAGAGTGCTGCTGGGCAGTGTGGCCTAGGGGAAATCGCGCGGTCCTCTGAGTGGCAGGGAGGGCTTCTGTGTCCATGGACAGGTGCGCAGGGACCCTGTGAAACTGCTGTGACCTCTCAAGGGCGGGTCACCTGACCCCTCCAGGGTGGGACAGGTGACCTCCCAAGGCTGGGTCACGAGACCCCAAAAGGGTGGGTCACGTGACCCCTCAAGGGTGGGTCATGTGACCCCTCAGGGGTGGGTCACGAGACCCCCCACGGGTGGGTCACGTGACCCCTCAGGGGTGGGTCACGTGACCCCTCAGGGGTGGGTCACGAGACCCCCCCGGGGGTGGGTCACGTGACCCTTCAAGGGAGGGTCAGGAGACACCTCAAGGGTGGGCCCCGTGACCCGAGGGAGGCCTGTTGTGGGGAGCCTGAGCGCGCACGCGCGGCCCACGTATAGGCCCGAAAGGAGCCAGCCGCGGCTCGGAGTAAAGCCATCTCCTGGGGGCTTCCCCGTGTTCCTCCACTCCTCAAGGAGGACCCCTTTACGGATGGAAGAAAAGTGGGATCTTCGCAGTGGTGGGTTCGGGCCAGAGGGGTCTGCGTGTTTGCCTGCACGAACGCCAGGTGCTCGCACAACGGGCCCAGGTGTTTGAGCCCCGTGGAGGCAGAGGGCTGCTTATTGCTGGATGATAGTGTCCTGCAGGGTTAAGGGATGGCGTGGGCACTCCCAGGGCGACAGAGGGCACCTGGCCTTTAGAGAGTTCCCTGGAAAATTCCCCGCCCAGGCCCCTGGTCCACAAGTCTATCCTGCGCACAGTGTCTGTGCGAGGCTGGGAGTGCTTCTGGGGAGTGTTCCCCAGTGGAAATCGCGTGGTCCTTTAGGTGACAGGGAGGGCTCCTGTGTCCACGGACAGGTGCCCAAGGACCCTGTGGAACTGCTGTGACCTCTAAAGGGTGGGTCAGGTGAGCCGAGGAAGGCGTGTGCTTGGGAGCCTGAGTGCGCATGCGCGGCTCACGTATAGGCCCGAAACGAGCCAGCCGAGGCTCGGAGAAAAGCCATCTCCTGGGGGCCTCCCCATGTTCCTCCACTCCTCAGGGAGGGCCCCTTTACGGATGGAAGAAAAGGGGCATCTTCGCAGTGGTGGGTTCGGGCAAGAGGGGTCTGGGGGTTTGCCTCCACGTACGCCAGGTGCCCGCACACCGGGCCCAGGTGTTTGAGCCCCGTGGAGGCAGACGGCTGCTTATTGCTGGATGCAAGTGTCCTGCGGGGTCAAGGAAGGGCATGGGCCCTCCCGGGCGACACAGGGCACCGGGCCCTTAGAGAGTTCCATGGAAAATCCCCCGCCCAGGGCCCCGGTATCCAAGTCTGTCCTTAGCACACTGTCTGTGCGGGGCTGAGAGTGCTGCTGGGCAGTGTGGCCTAGGGGAAATCGCGCGGTCCTCTGAGTGGCAGGGAGGGCTTCTGTGTCCATGGACAGGTGCGCAGGGACCCTGTGAAACTGCTGTGACCTCTCAAGGGCGGGTCACCTGACCCCTCCTGGGTGGGACAGGTCACCTCCCAAGGGTGGGTCACGAGACCCCAAAAGGGTGGGTCACATGACCCCAAAAGGGTGGGTCACGAAACCCCTCAAGGGTGGGTCACGTGACCCCTCAGGGGTGGGTCACGAGACCCCCCAGGGGTGGGTCACGTGACCCCTCAGGGGTGCGTCACGTGACCCCTCCGGTGAGGGTCACGTGACCCCTCCGGTGTGGGTCACGTGACCCCCCAGGAGTGGGTCACGTGGACCCTCAGGGGTGCGTCACGAGACCCCCCGGTGGTGGGTCACGTGACCCCTCAAGGGTGGGTCAGGAGACACCTCAAGGGTGGGCACCGTGACCCGAGTGAGGCCTGTTGTGGGGAGCCTGAGTGCGCACGCGCGGCCCACGTATAGGCCCGAAACGAGCCAGCCGCGGCTCGGAGAAAAGCCATCTCCTGGGGGCTTCCCCGTGTTCCTCCACTCCTCCAGGAGGACCCCTTTACGGATGGAAGAAAAGTGGGATCTTCGCAGTGGTGGGTTCGGGCCAGAGGGGTCTGCGGGTTTGCCTGCACGAACGCCAGGTGCTCGCACAACGGGCCAGGGGTTTGAGCCCCGTGGAGGCAGAGGGCTGCTTATTGCTGGATGATAGTGTCCTGCAGGGTTAAGGGATGGCGTGGGCACTCCCAGGGCGACAGAGGGCACCTGGCCTTTAGAGAGTTCCCTGGAAAATTCCCCCCCCCAGGCCCCTGGTCCACAAGTCTATCCTGCGCACAGTGTCTGTGCGAGGCTGGGAGTGCTTCTGGGGAGTGTTCCCCAGCGGAAATCGCGTGGTCCTTTAGGTGACAGGGAGGGCTCCTGTGTCCACGGACAGGTGCCCAGGGACCCTGTGGAACTGCTGTGACCTCTAAAGGGTGGGTCAGGTGAGCCGAGGAAGGCGTGTGCTTGGGAGCCTGAGTGCGCATGCGCGGCCCACGTATAGGCCCAAAACGAGCCAGCCGCGGCTCGGAGAAAAGCCATCTCCTGGGGGCCTCCCCATGTTCCTCCACTCCCCCGGGAGGGCCCCTTTACGGATGGAAGAAAAGGGGCATCTTCGCAGTGGTGGGTTCGGGCCAGAGGGGTCTGGGGGTTTGCCTCCACGTACGCCAGGTGCCCGCACACAGGGCCCAGGTGTTTGAGCCCCGTGGAGGCAGACGGCTGCTTATTGCTGGATGAAAGTGTCCTGCGGGGTCAAGGAAGGGCATGGGCCCTCCCGGGCGACACAGGGCACCGGGCCCTTAGAGAGTTCCATGGAAAATCCCCCGCCCAGGGCCCCGGTATCCAAGTCTGTCCTTAGCACACTGTCTGTGCGGGGCTGAGAGTGCTGCTGGGCAGTGTGGCCTAGGGGAAATCGCGCGGTCCTCTGAGTGGCAGGGAGGGCTTCTGTGTCCATGGACAGGTGCGCAGGGACCCTGTGAAACTGCTGTGACCTCTCAAGGGCGGGTCACCTGACCCCTCCTGGGTGGGACAGGTCACCTCCCAAGGGTGGGTCACGAGACCCCAAAAGGGTGGGTCACATGACCCCAAAAGGGTGGGTCACGAAACCCCTCAAGGGTGGGTCACGTGACCCCTCAGGGGTGGGTCACGAGACCCCCCAGGGGTGGGTCACGTGACCCCTCAGGGGTGCGTCACGAGACCCCCCAGGGTTGGGTCATGTGACCCCTCCGGTGTGGGTCACGTGACCCCCCAGGAGTGGGTCACGTGAACCCTCAGGGGTGCGTCACGAGACCCCCCGGGGGTGGGTCACGTGACCCCTCAAGGGTGGGTCAGGAGACACCTCAAGGGTGGGCACCGTGACCCGAGTGAGGCCTGTTGTGGGGAGCCTGAGTGCGCACGCGCTGCCCACGTATAGGCCCGAAAGGAGCCAGCCGCGGCTCGGAGTAAAGCCATCTCCTGGGGGCTTCCCCGTGTTCCTCCACTCCTCAAGGAGGACCCCTTTACGGATGGAAGAAAAGTGGGATCTTCGCAGTGGTGGGTTCGGGCCAGAGGGGTCTGCGGGTTTGCCTGCACGAACGCCAGGTGCTCGCACAACGGGCCCAGGTGTTTGAGCCCCGTGGAGGCAGAGGGCTGCTTATTGCTGGATGATAGTGTCCTGCAGGGTTAAGGGATGGCGTGGGCACTCCCAGGGCGACAGAGGGCACCTGGCCTTTAGAGAGTTCCCTGGAAAATTCCCCCCCCCAGGCCCCTGGTCCACAAGTCTATCCTGCGCACAGTGTCTGTGCGAGGCTGGGAGTGCTTCTGGGGAGTGTTCCCCAGCGGAAATCGCGTGGTCCTTTAGGTGACAGGGAGGGCTCCTGTGTCCACGGACAGGTGCCCAGGGACCCTGGGGAACTGCTGTGACCTCTAAAGGGTGGGTCAGGTGAGCCGAGGAAGGCGTGTGCTTGGGAGCCTGAGTGCGCATGCGCGGCCCACGTATAGGCCCAAAACGAGCCAGCCGCGGCTCGGAGAAAAGCCATCTCCTGGGGGCCTCCCCATGTTCCTCCACTCCTCAGGGAGGGCCCCTTTACGGATGGAAGAAAAGGGGGATCTTCGCAGTGGTGGGTTCGGGCCAGAGGGGTCTGGGGGTTTGCCTCCACGTACGCCAGGTGCCCGCACACCGGGCCCAGGTGTTTGAGCCCCGTGGAGGCAGACGGCTGCTTATTGCTGGATGCAAGTGTCCTGCGGGGTCAAGGAAGGGCATGGGCCCTCCCGGGCGACACAGGGCACCGGGCCCTTAGAGAGTTCCATGGAAAATCCCCCGCCCAGGGCCCCGGTATCCAAGTCTGTCCTTAGCACACTGTCTGTGCGGGGCTGAGAGTGCTGCTGGGCAGTGTGGCCTAGGGGAAATCGCGCGGTCCTCTGAGTGGCAGGGAGGGCTTCTGTGTCCATGGACAGGTGCGCAGGGACCCTGTGAAACTGCTGTGACCTCTCAAGGGCGGGTCACCTGACCCCTCCTGGGTGGGACAGGTCACCTCCCAAGGGTGGGTCACGAGACCCCAAAAGGGTGGGTCACATGACCCCAAAAGGGTGGGTCACGAAACCCCTCAAGGGTGGGTCACGTGACCCCTCAGGGGTGGGTCACGAGACCCCCCAGGGGTGGGTCACGTGACCCCTCAGGGGTGCGTCACGAGACCCCCCAGGGTTGGGTCATGTGACCCCTCCGGTGTGGGTCACGTGACCCCCCAGGAGTGGGTCACGTGAACCCTCAGGGGTGCGTCACGAGACCCCCCGGGGGTGGGTCACGTGACCCCTCAAGGGTGGGTCAGGAGACACCTCAAGGGTGGGCACCGTGACCCGAGTGAGGCCTGTTGTGGGGAGCCTGAGTGCGCACGCGCTGCCCACGTATAGGCCCGAAAGGAGCCAGCCGCGGCTCGGAGTAAAGCCATCTCCTGGGGGCTTCCCCGTGTTCCTCCACTCCTCAAGGAGGACCCCTTTACGGATGGAAGAAAAGTGGGATCTTCGCAGTGGTGGGTTCGGGCCAGAGGGGTCTGCGGGTTTGCCTGCACGAACGCCAGGTGCTCGCACAACGGGCCCAGGTGTTTGAGCCCCGTGGAGGCAGAGGGCTGCTTATTGCTGGATGATAGTGTCCTGCAGGGTTAAGGGATGGCGTGGGCACTCCCAGGGCGACAGAGGGCACCTGGCCTTTAGAGAGTTCCCTGGAAAATTCCCCCCCCCAGGCCCCTGGTCCACAAGTCTATCCTGCGCACAGTGTCTGTGCGAGGCTGGGAGTGCTTCTGGGGAGTGTTCCCCAGCGGAAATCGCGTGGTCCTTTAGGTGACAGGGAGGGCTCCTGTGTCCACGGACAGGTGCCCAGGGACCCTGGGGAACTGCTGTGACCTCTAAAGGGTGGGTCAGGTGAGCCGAGGAAGGCGTGTGCTTGGGAGCCTGAGTGCGCATGCGCGGCCCACGTATAGGCCCAAAACGAGCCAGCCGCGGCTCGGAGAAAAGCCATCTCCTGGGGGCCTCCCCATGTTCCTCCACTCCTCAGGGAGGGCCCCTTTACGGATGGAAGAAAAGGGGGATCTTCGCAGTGGTGGGTTCGGGCCAGAGGGGTCTGGGGGTTTGCCTCCACGTACGCCAGGTGCCCGCACACCGGGCCCAGGTGTTTGAGCCCCGTGGAGGCAGACGGCTGCTTATTGCTGGATGCAAGTGTCCTGCGGGGTCAAGGAAGGGCATGGGCCCTCCCGGGCGACACAGGGCACCGGGCCCTTAGAGAGTTCCATGGAAAATCCCCCGCCCAGGGCCCCGGTATCCAAGTCTGTCCTTAGCACACTGTCTGTGCGGGGCTGAGAGTGCTGCTGGGCAGTGTGGCCTAGGGGAAATCGCGCGGTCCTCTGAGTGGCAGGGAGGGCTTCTGTGTCCATGGACAGGTGCGCAGGGACCCTGTGAAACTGCTGTGACCTCTCAAGGGCGGGTCACCTGACCCCTCCAGGGTGGGACAGGTGACCTCCCAAGGCTGGGTCACGAGACCCCAAAAGGGTGGGTCACGTGACCCCTCAAGGGTGGGTCATGTGACCCCTCAGGGGTGGGTCACGAGACCCCCCAGGGGTGGGTCACGTGACCCCTCAGGGGTGGGTCACGTGACCCCTCAGGGGTGGGTCACGAGACCCCCCCGGGGGTGGGTCACGTGACCCTTCAAGGGAGGGTCAGGAGACACCTCAAGGGTGGGCCCCGTGACCCGAGGGAGGCCTGTTGTGGGGAGCCTGAGCGCGCACGCGCGGCCCACGTATAGGCCCGAAAGGAGCCAGCCGCGGCTCGGAGTAAAGCCATCTCCTGGGGGCTTCCCCGTGTTCCTCCACTCCTCAAGGAGGACCCCTTTACGGATGGAAGAAAAGTGGGATCTTCGCAGTGGTGGGTTCGGGCCAGAGGGGTCTGCGTGTTTGCCTGCACGAACGCCAGGTGCTCGCACAACGGGCCCAGGTGTTTGAGCCCCGTGGAGGCAGAGGGCTGCTTATTGCTGGATGATAGTGTCCTGCAGGGTTAAGGGATGGCGTGGGCACTCCCAGGGCGACAGAGGGCACCTGGCCTTTAGAGAGTTCCCTGGAAAATTCCCCGCCCAGGCCCCTGGTCCACAAGTCTATCCTGCGCACAGTGTCTGTGCGAGGCTGGGAGTGCTTCTGGGGAGTGTTCCCCAGTGGAAATCGCGTGGTCCTTTAGGTGACAGGGAGGGCTCCTGTGTCCACGGACAGGTGCCCAAGGACCCTGTGGAACTGCTGTGACCTCTAAAGGGTGGGTCAGGTGAGCCGAGGAAGGCGTGTGCTTGGGAGCCTGAGTGCGCATGCGCGGCTCACGTATAGGCCCGAAACGAGCCAGCCGAGGCTCGGAGAAAAGCCATCTCCTGGGGGCCTCCCCATGTTCCTCCACTCCTCAGGGAGGGCCCCTTTACGGATGGAAGAAAAGGGGCATCTTCGCAGTGGTGGGTTCGGGCAAGAGGGGTCTGGGGGTTTGCCTCCACGTACGCCAGGTGCCCGCACACCGGGCCCAGGTGTTTGAGCCCCGTGGAGGCAGACGGCTGCTTATTGCTGGATGCAAGTGTCCTGCGGGGTCAAGGAAGGGCATGGGCCCTCCCGGGCGACACAGGGCACCGGGCCCTTAGAGAGTTCCATGGAAAATCCCCCGCCCAGGGCCCCGGTATCCAAGTCTGTCCTTAGCACACTGTCTGTGCGGGGCTGAGAGTGCTGCTGGGCAGTGTGGCCTAGGGGAAATCGCGCGGTCCTCTGAGTGGCAGGGAGGGCTTCTGTGTCCATGGACAGGTGCGCAGGGACCCTGTGAAACTGCTGTGACCTCTCAAGGGCGGGTCACCTGACCCCTCCTGGGTGGGACAGGTCACCTCCCAAGGGTGGGTCACGAGACCCCAAAAGGGTGGGTCACATGACCCCAAAAGGGTGGGTCACGAAACCCCTCAAGGGTGGGTCACGTGACCCCTCAGGGGTGGGTCACGAGACCCCCCAGGGGTGGGTCACGTGACCCCTCAGGGGTGCGTCACGTGACCCCTCCGGTGAGGGTCACGTGACCCCTCCGGTGTGGGTCACGTGACCCCCCAGGAGTGGGTCACGTGGACCCTCAGGGGTGCGTCACGAGACCCCCCGGTGGTGGGTCACGTGACCCCTCAAGGGTGGGTCAGGAGACACCTCAAGGGTGGGCACCGTGACCCGAGTGAGGCCTGTTGTGGGGAGCCTGAGTGCGCACGCGCGGCCCACGTATAGGCCCGAAACGAGCCAGCCGCGGCTCGGAGAAAAGCCATCTCCTGGGGGCTTCCCCGTGTTCCTCCACTCCTCCAGGAGGACCCCTTTACGGATGGAAGAAAAGTGGGATCTTCGCAGTGGTGGGTTCGGGCCAGAGGGGTCTGCGGGTTTGCCTGCACGAACGCCAGGTGCTCGCACAACGGGCCAGGGGTTTGAGCCCCGTGGAGGCAGAGGGCTGCTTATTGCTGGATGATAGTGTCCTGCAGGGTTAAGGGATGGCGTGGGCACTCCCAGGGCGACAGAGGGCACCTGGCCTTTAGAGAGTTCCCTGGAAAATTCCCCCCCCCAGGCCCCTGGTCCACAAGTCTATCCTGCGCACAGTGTCTGTGCGAGGCTGGGAGTGCTTCTGGGGAGTGTTCCCCAGCGGAAATCGCGTGGTCCTTTAGGTGACAGGGAGGGCTCCTGTGTCCACGGACAGGTGCCCAGGGACCCTGTGGAACTGCTGTGACCTCTAAAGGGTGGGTCAGGTGAGCCGAGGAAGGCGTGTGCTTGGGAGCCTGAGTGCGCATGCGCGGCCCACGTATAGGCCCAAAACGAGCCAGCCGCGGCTCGGAGAAAAGCCATCTCCTGGGGGCCTCCCCATGTTCCTCCACTCCCCCGGGAGGGCCCCTTTACGGATGGAAGAAAAGGGGCATCTTCGCAGTGGTGGGTTCGGGCCAGAGGGGTCTGGGGGTTTGCCTCCACGTACGCCAGGTGCCCGCACACAGGGCCCAGGTGTTTGAGCCCCGTGGAGGCAGACGGCTGCTTATTGCTGGATGAAAGTGTCCTGCGGGGTCAAGGAAGGGCATGGGCCCTCCCGGGCGACACAGGGCACCGGGCCCTTAGAGAGTTCCATGGAAAATCCCCCGCCCAGGGCCCCGGTATCCAAGTCTGTCCTTAGCACACTGTCTGTGCGGGGCTGAGAGTGCTGCTGGGCAGTGTGGCCTAGGGGAAATCGCGCGGTCCTCTGAGTGGCAGGGAGGGCTTCTGTGTCCATGGACAGGTGCGCAGGGACCCTGTGAAACTGCTGTGACCTCTCAAGGGCGGGTCACCTGACCCCTCCTGGGTGGGACAGGTCACCTCCCAAGGGTGGGTCACGAGACCCCAAAAGGGTGGGTCACATGACCCCAAAAGGGTGGGTCACGAAACCCCTCAAGGGTGGGTCACGTGACCCCTCAGGGGTGGGTCACGAGACCCCCCAGGGGTGGGTCACGTGACCCCTCAGGGGTGCGTCACGAGACCCCCCAGGGTTGGGTCATGTGACCCCTCCGGTGTGGGTCACGTGACCCCCCAGGAGTGGGTCACGTGAACCCTCAGGGGTGCGTCACGAGACCCCCCGGGGGTGGGTCACGTGACCCCTCAAGGGTGGGTCAGGAGACACCTCAAGGGTGGGCACCGTGACCCGAGTGAGGCCTGTTGTGGGGAGCCTGAGTGCGCACGCGCTGCCCACGTATAGGCCCGAAAGGAGCCAGCCGCGGCTCGGAGTAAAGCCATCTCCTGGGGGCTTCCCCGTGTTCCTCCACTCCTCAAGGAGGACCCCTTTACGGATGGAAGAAAAGTGGGATCTTCGCAGTGGTGGGTTCGGGCCAGAGGGGTCTGCGGGTTTGCCTGCACGAACGCCAGGTGCTCGCACAACGGGCCCAGGTGTTTGAGCCCCGTGGAGGCAGAGGGCTGCTTATTGCTGGATGATAGTGTCCTGCAGGGTTAAGGGATGGCGTGGGCACTCCCAGGGCGACAGAGGGCACCTGGCCTTTAGAGAGTTCCCTGGAAAATTCCCCCCCCCAGGCCCCTGGTCCACAAGTCTATCCTGCGCACAGTGTCTGTGCGAGGCTGGGAGTGCTTCTGGGGAGTGTTCCCCAGCGGAAATCGCGTGGTCCTTTAGGTGACAGGGAGGGCTCCTGTGTCCACGGACAGGTGCCCAGGGACCCTGGGGAACTGCTGTGACCTCTAAAGGGTGGGTCAGGTGAGCCGAGGAAGGCGTGTGCTTGGGAGCCTGAGTGCGCATGCGCGGCCCACGTATAGGCCCAAAACGAGCCAGCCGCGGCTCGGAGAAAAGCCATCTCCTGGGGGCCTCCCCATGTTCCTCCACTCCTCAGGGAGGGCCCCTTTACGGATGGAAGAAAAGGGGGATCTTCGCAGTGGTGGGTTCGGGCCAGAGGGGTCTGGGGGTTTGCCTCCACGTACGCCAGGTGCCCGCACACCGGGCCCAGGTGTTTGAGCCCCGTGGAGGCAGACGGCTGCTTATTGCTGGATGCAAGTGTCCTGCGGGGTCAAGGAAGGGCATGGGCCCTCCCGGGCGACACAGGGCACCGGGCCCTTAGAGAGTTCCATGGAAAATCCCCCGCCCAGGGCCCCGGTATCCAAGTCTGTCCTTAGCACACTGTCTGTGCGGGGCTGAGAGTGCTGCTGGGCAGTGTGGCCTAGGGGAAATCGCGCGGTCCTCTGAGTGGCAGGGAGGGCTTCTGTGTCCATGGACAGGTGCGCAGGGACCCTGTGAAACTGCTGTGACCTCTCAAGGGCGGGTCACCTGACCCCTCCTGGGTGGGACAGGTCACCTCCCAAGGGTGGGTCACGAGACCCCAAAAGGGTGGGTCACATGACCCCAAAAGGGTGGGTCACGAAACCCCTCAAGGGTGGGTCACGTGACCCCTCAGGGGTGGGTCACGAGACCCCCCAGGGGTGGGTCACGTGACCCCTCAGGGGTGCGTCACGAGACCCCCCAGGGTTGGGTCATGTGACCCCTCCGGTGTGGGTCACGTGACCCCCCAGGAGTGGGTCACGTGAACCCTCAGGGGTGCGTCACGAGACCCCCCGGGGGTGGGTCACGTGACCCCTCAAGGGTGGGTCAGGAGACACCTCAAGGGTGGGCACCGTGACCCGAGTGAGGCCTGTTGTGGGGAGCCTGAGTGCGCACGCGCTGCCCACGTATAGGCCCGAAAGGAGCCAGCCGCGGCTCGGAGTAAAGCCATCTCCTGGGGGCTTCCCCGTGTTCCTCCACTCCTCAAGGAGGACCCCTTTACGGATGGAAGAAAAGTGGGATCTTCGCAGTGGTGGGTTCGGGCCAGAGGGGTCTGCGGGTTTGCCTGCACGAACGCCAGGTGCTCGCACAACGGGCCCAGGTGTTTGAGCCCCGTGGAGGCAGAGGGCTGCTTATTGCTGGATGATAGTGTCCTGCAGGGTTAAGGGATGGCGTGGGCACTCCCAGGGCGACAGAGGGCACCTGGCCTTTAGAGAGTTCCCTGGAAAATTCCCCCCCCCAGGCCCCTGGTCCACAAGTCTATCCTGCGCACAGTGTCTGTGCGAGGCTGGGAGTGCTTCTGGGGAGTGTTCCCCAGCGGAAATCGCGTGGTCCTTTAGGTGACAGGGAGGGCTCCTGTGTCCACGGACAGGTGCCCAGGGACCCTGGGGAACTGCTGTGACCTCTAAAGGGTGGGTCAGGTGAGCCGAGGAAGGCGTGTGCTTGGGAGCCTGAGTGCGCATGCGCGGCCCACGTATAGGCCCAAAACGAGCCAGCCGCGGCTCGGAGAAAAGCCATCTCCTGGGGGCCTCCCCATGTTCCTCCACTCCTCAGGGAGGGCCCCTTTACGGATGGAAGAAAAGGGGGATCTTCGCAGTGGTGGGTTCGGGCCAGAGGGGTCTGGGGGTTTGCCTCCACGTACGCCAGGTGCCCGCACACCGGGCCCAGGTGTTTGAGCCCCGTGGAGGCAGACGGCTGCTTATTGCTGGATGCAAGTGTCCTGCGGGGTCAAGGAAGGGCATGGGCCCTCCCGGGCGACACAGGGCACCGGGCCCTTAGAGAGTTCCATGGAAAATCCCCCGCCCAGGGCCCCGGTATCCAAGTCTGTCCTTAGCACACTGTCTGTGCGGGGCTGAGAGTGCTGCTGGGCAGTGTGGCCTAGGGGAAATCGCGCGGTCCTCTGAGTGGCAGGGAGGGCTTCTGTGTCCATGGACAGGTGCGCAGGGACCCTGTGAAACTGCTGTGACCTCTCAAGGGCGGGTCACCTGACCCCTCCAGGGTGGGACAGGTGACCTCCCAAGGCTGGGTCACGAGACCCCAAAAGGGTGGGTCACGTGACCCCTCAAGGGTGGGTCATGTGACCCCTCAGGGGTGGGTCACGAGACCCCCCAGGGGTGGGTCACGTGACCCCTCAGGGGTGGGTCACGTGACCCCTCAGGGGTGGGTCCGAGACCCCCCCGGGGGTGGGTCACGTGACCCTTCAAGGGAGGGTCAGGAGACACCTCAAGGGTGGGCCCCGTGACCCGAGGGAGGCCTGTTGTGGGGAGCCTGAGTGCGCACGCGCGGCCCACGTATAGGCCCGAAAGGAGCCAGCCGCGGCTCGGAGTAAAGCCATCTCCTGGGGGCTTCCCCGTGTTCCTCCACTCCTCAAGGAGGACCCCTTTACGGATGGAAGAAAAGTGGGATCTTCGCAGTGGTGGGTTCGGGCCAGAGGGGTCTGCGTGTTTGCCTGCACGAACGCCAGGTGCTCGCACAACGGGCCCAGGTGTTTGAGCCCCGTGGAGGCAGAGGGCTGCTTATTGCTGGATGATAGTGTCCTGCAGGGTTAAGGGATGGCGTGGGCACTCCCAGGGCGACAGAGGGCACCTGGCCTTTAGAGAGTTCCCTGGAAAATTCCCCGCCCAGGCCCCTGGTCCACAAGTCTATCCTGCGCACAGTGTCTGTGCGAGGCTGGGAGTGCTTCTGGGGAGTGTTCCCCAGTGGAAATCGCGTGGTCCTTTAGGTGACAGGGAGGGCTCCTGTGTCCACGGACTGGTGCCCAAGGACCCTGTGGAACTGCTGTGACCTCTAAAGGGTGGGTCAGGTGAGCCGAGGAAGGCGTGTGCTTGGGAGCCTGAGTGCGCATGCGCGGCTCACGTATAGGCCCGAAACGAGCCAGCCGAGGCTCGGAGAAAAGCCATCTCCTGGGGGCCTCCCCATGTTCCTCCACTCCTCAGGGAGGGCCCCTTTACGGATGGAAGAAAAGGGGCATCTTCGCAGTGGTGGGTTCGGGCAAGAGGGGTCTGGGGGTTTGCCTCCACGTACGCCAGGTGCCCGCACACCGGGCCCAGGTGTTTGAGCCCCGTGGAGGCAGACGGCTGCTTATTGCTGGATGCAAGTGTCCTGCGGGGTCAAGGAAGGGCATGGGCCCTCCCGGGCGACACAGGGCACCGGGCCCTTAGAGAGTTCCATGGAAAATCCCCCGCCCAGGGCCCCGGTATCCAAGTCTGTCCTTAGCACACTGTCTGTGCGGGGCTGAGAGTGCTGCTGGGCAGTGTGGCCTAGGGGAAATCGCGCGGTCCTCTGAGTGGCAGGGAGGGCTTCTGTGTCCATGGACAGGTGCGCAGGGACCCTGTGAAACTGCTGTGACCTCTCAAGGGCGGGTCACCTGACCCCTCCTGGGTGGGACAGGTCACCTCCCAAGGGTGGGTCACGAGACCCCAAAAGGGTGGGTCACATGACCCCAAAAGGGTGGGTCACGAAACCCCTCAAGGGTGGGTCACGTGACCCCTCAGGGGTGGGTCACGAGACCCCCCAGGGGTGGGTCACGTGACCCCTCAGGGGTGCGTCACGTGACCCCTCCGGTGAGGGTCACGTGACCCCTCCGGTGTGGGTCACGTGACCCCCCAGGAGTGGGTCACGTGGACCCTCAGGGGTGCGTCACGAGACCCCCCGGTGGTGGGTCACGTGACCCCTCAAGGGTGGGTCAGGAGACACCTCAAGGGTGGGCACCGTGACCCGAGTGAGGCCTGTTGTGGGGAGCCTGAGTGCGCACGCGCGGCCCACGTATAGGCCCGAAACGAGCCAGCCGCGGCTCGGAGAAAAGCCATCTCCTGGGGGCTTCCCCGTGTTCCTCCACTCCTCCAGGAGGACCCCTTTACGGATGGAAGAAAAGTGGGATCTTCGCAGTGGTGGGTTCGGGCCAGAGGGGTCTGCGGGTTTGCCTGCACGAACGCCAGGTGCTCGCACAACGGGCCCAGGTGTTTGAGCCCCGTGGAGGCAGAGGGCTGCTTATTGCTGGATGATAGTGTCCTGCAGGGTTAAGGGATGGCGTGGGCACTCCCAGGGCGACAGAGGGCACCTGGCCTTTAGAGAGTTCCCTGGAAAATTCCCCGCCCAGGCCCCTGGTCCACAAGTCTATCCTGCGCACAGTGTCTGTGCGAGGCTGGGAGTGCTTCTGGGGAGTGTTCCCCAGCGGAAATCGCGTGGTCCTTTAGGTGACAGGGAGGGCTCCTGTGTCCACGGACAGGTGCCCAGGGACCCTGTGGAACTGCTGTGACCTCTAAAGTGTGGGTCAGGTGAGCCGAGGAAGGCGTGTGCTTGGGAGCCTGAGTGCGCATGCGCGGCCCACGTATAGGCCCGAAACGAGCCAGCCGCGGCTCGGAGAAAAGCCATCTCCTGGGGGCCTCCCCATGTTCCTCCACTCCCCAGGGAGGGCCCATTTACGGATGGAAGAAAAGGGGGATCTTCGCAGTGGTGGGTTCGGGCCAGAGGGGTCAGGGGGTTTGCCTCCACGTACGCCAGGTGCCCGCACACCGGGCCCAGGTGTTTGAGCCCCGTGGAGGCAGACGGCTGCTTATTGCTGGATGCAAGTGTCCTGCGGGGTCAAGGAAGGGCATGGGCCCTCCCGGGCGACACAGGGCACCGGGCCCTTAGAGAGTTCCATGGAAAATCCCCCGCCCAGGGCCCCGGTATCCAAGTCTGTCCTTAGCACACTGTCTGTGCGGGGCTGAGAGTGCTGCTGGGCAGTGTGGCCTAGGGGAAATCGCGCGGTCCTCTGAGTGGCAGGGAGGGCTTCTGTGTCCATGGACAGGTGCGCAGGGACCCTGTGAAACTGCTGTGACCTCTCAAGGGCGGGTCACCTGACCCCTCCAGGGTGGGACAGGTGACCTCCCAAGGCTGGGTCACGAGACCCCAAAAGGGTGGGTCACGTGACCCCTCAAGGGTGGGTCATGTGACCCCTCAGGGGTGGGTCACGAGACCCCCCACGGGTGGGTCACGTGACCCCTCAGGGGTGGGTCACGTGACCACTCAGGGGTGGGTCACGAGACCCCCCCGGGGGTGGGTCACGTGACCCTTCAAGGGAGGGTCAGGAGACACCTCAAGGGTGGGCCCCGTGACCCGAGGGAGGCCTGTTGTGGGGAGCCTGAGTGCGCACGCGCGGCCCACGTATAGGCCCGAAAGGAGCCAGCCGCGGCTCGGAGTAAAGCCATCTCCTGGGGGCTTCCCCGTGTTCCTCCACTCCTCAAGGAGGACCCCTTTACGGATGGAAGAAAAGTGGGATCTTCGCAGTGGTGGGTTCGGGCCAGAGGGGTCTGCGTGTTTGCCTGCACGAACGCCAGGTGCTCGCACAACGGGCCCAGGTGTTTGAGCCCCGTGGAGGCAGAGGGCTGCTTATTGCTGGATGATAGTGTCCTGCAGGGTTAAGGGATGGCGTGGGCACTCCCAGGGCGACAGAGGGCACCTGGCCTTTAGAGAGTTCCCTGGAAAATTCCCCGCCCAGGCCCCTGGTCCACAAGTCTATCCTGCGCACAGTGTCTGTGCGAGGCTGGGAGTGCTTCTGGGGAGTGTTCCCCAGCGGAAATCGCGTGGTCCTTTAGGTGACAGGGAGGGCTCCTGTGTCCACGGACAGGTGCCCAGGGACCCTGGGGAACTGCTGTGACCTCTAAAGGGTGGGTCAGGTGAGCCGAGGAAGGCGTGTGCTTGGGAGCCTGAGTGCGCATGCGCGGCCCACGTATAGGCCAGAAACGAGCCAGCCGCGGCTCGGAGAAAAGCCATCTCCTGGGGGCCTCCCCATGTTCCTCCACTCCCCCGGGAGGGCCCCTTTACGGATGGAAGAAAAGGGGGATCTTCGCAGTGGTGGGTTCGGGCCAGAGGGGTCTGGGGGTTTGCCTCCACGTACGCCAGGTGCCCGCACACCGGGCCCAGGTGTTTGAGCCCCGTGGAGGCAGACGGCTGCTTATTGCTGGATGCAAGTGTCCTGCGGGGTCAAGGAAGGGCATGGGCCCTCCCGGGCGACACAGGGCACCGGGCCCTTAGAGAGTTCCATGGAAAATCCCCCGCCCAGGGCCCCGGTATCCAAGTCTGTCCTTAGCACACTGTCTGTGCGGGGCTGAGAGTGCTGCTGGGCAGTGTGGCCTAGGGGAAATCGCGCGGTCCTCTGAGTGGCAGGGAGGGCTTCTGTGTCCATGGACAGGTGCGCAGGGACCCTGTGAAACTGCTGTGACCTCTCAAGGGCGGGTCACCTGACCCCTCCAGGGTGGGACAGGTGACCTCCCAAGGCTGGGTCACGAGACCCCAGAAGGGTGGGTCACGTGACCCCTCAAGGGTGGGTCATGTGACCCCTCAGGGGTGGGTCACGAGACCCCCCACGGGTGGGTCACGTGACCCCTCAGGGGTGGGTCACGTGACCCCTCAGGGGTGGGTCACGAGACCCCCCCGGGGGTGGGTCACGTGACCCTTCAAGGGAGGGTCAGGAGACACCTCAAGGGTGGGCCCCGTGACCCGAGGGAGGCCTGTTGTGGGGAGCCTGAGTGCGCACGCGCGGCCCACGTATAGGCCCGAAAGGAGCCAGCCGCGGCTCGGAGTAAAGCCATCTCCTGGGGGCTTCCCCGTGTTCCTCCACTCCTCAAGGAGGACCCCTTTACGGATGGAAGAAAAGTGGGATCTTCGCAGTGGTGGGTTCGGGCCAGAGGGGTCTGCGTGTTTGCCTGCACGAACGCCAGGTGCTCGCACAACGGGCCCAGGTGTTTGAGCCCCGTGGAGGCAGAGGGCTGCTTATTGCTGGATGATAGTGTCCTGCAGGGTTAAGGGATGGCGTGGGCACTCCCAGGGCGACAGAGGGCACCTGGCCTTTAGAGAGTTCCCTGGAAAATTCCCCGCCCAGGCCCCTGGTCCACAAGTCTATCCTGCGCACAGTGTCTGTGCGAGGCTGGGAGTGCTTCTGGGGAGTGTTCCCCAGTGGAAATCGCGTGGTCCTTTAGGTGACAGGGAGGGCTCCTGTGTCCACGGACAGGTGCCCAAGGACCCTGTGGAACTGCTGTGACCTCTAAAGGGTGGGTCAGGTGAGCCGAGGAAGGCGTGTGCTTGGGAGCCTGAGTGCGCATGCGCGGCTCACGTATAGGACCGAAACGAGCCAGCCGCGGCTCAGAGAAAAGCCATCTCCTGGGGGCCTCCCCATGTTCCTCCAATCCCCAGGGAGGGCCCCTTAACGGATGGAAGAAAAGGGGGATCTTCGCAGTGGTGGGTTCGGGCCAGAGGGGTCAGGGGGTTTGCCTCCACGTACGCCAGGTGCCCGCACACCGGGCCCAGGTGTTTGAGCCCCGTGGAGGCAGACGGCTGCTTATTGCTGGATGCAAGTGTCCTGCGGGGTCAAGGAAGGGCATGGGCCCTCCCGGGCGACACAGGGCACCGGGCCCTTAGAGAGTTCCATGGAAAATCCCCCGCCCAGGGCCCCGGTATCCAAGTCTGTCCTTAGCACACTGTCTGTGCGGGGCTGAGAGTGCTGCTGGGCAGTGTGGCCTAGGGGAAATCGCGCGGTCCTCTGTGTGGCAGGGAGGGCTTCTGTGTCCATGGACAGGTGCGCAGGGACCCTGTGAAACTGCTGTGACCTCTCAAGGGCGGGTCACCTGACCCCTCCAGGGTGGGACAGGTGACCTCCCAAGGCTGGGTCACGAGACCCCAAAAGGGTGGGTCACGTGACCCCAAAAGGGTGGGTCACGAAACCCCTCAAGGGTGGGTCATGTGACCCCTCAGGGGTGGGTCACGAGACCCCCCAGGGGTGGGTCACGTGACCCCTCAGGGGTGGGTCACGTGACCCCTCCGGGGGTGGGTCACGAGACCCCCCCGGGGGTGGGTCACGTGACCCTTCAAGGGTGGGTCAGGAGACACCTCAAGGGTGGGCCCCGTGACCCGAGGGAGGCCTGTTGTGGGGAGCCTGAGTGCGCACGCGCTGCCCACGTATAGGCCCGAAAGGAGCCAGCCGCGGCTCGGAGTAAAGCCATCTCCTGGGGGCTTCCCCGTGTTCCTCCACTCCTCAAGGAGGACCCCTTTACGGATGGAAGAAAAGTGGGATCTTCGCAGTGGTGGGTTCGGGCCAGAGGGGTCTGCGGGTTTGCCTGCACGAACGCCAGGTGCTCGCACAACGGGCCCAGGTGTTTGAGCCCCGTGGAGGCAGAGGGCTGCTTATTGCTGGATGATAGTGTCCTGCAGGGTTAAGGGATGGCGTGGGCACTCCCAGGGCGACAGAGGGCACCTGGCCTTTAGAGAGTTCCCTGGAAAATTCCCCCCCCCAGGCCCCTGGTCCACAAGTCTATCCTGCGCACAGTGTCTGTGCGAGGCTGGGAGTGCTTCTGGGGAGTGTTCCCCAGCGGAAATCGCGTGGTCCTTTAGGTGACAGGGAGGGCTCCTGTGTCCACGGACAGGTGCCCAGGGACCCTGGGGAACTGCTGTGACCTCTAAAGGGTGGGTCAGGTGAGCCGAGGAAGGCGTGTGCTTGGGAGCCTGAGTGCGCATGCGCGGCCCACGTATAGGCCCGAAACGAGCCAGCCGCGGCTCGGAGAAAAGCCATCTCCTGGGGGCCTCCCCATGTTCCTCCACTCCTCAGGGAGGGCCCCTTTACGGATGGAAGAAAAGGGGCATCTTCGCAGTGGTGGGTTCGGGCAAGAGGGGTCTGGGGGTTTGCCTCCACGTACGCCAGGTGCCCGCACACCGGGCCCAGGTGTTTGAGCCCCGTGGAGGCAGACGGCTGCTTATTGCTGGATGCAAGTGTCCTGCGGGGTCAAGGAAGGGCATGGGCCCTCCCGGGCGACACAGGGCACCGGGCCCTTAGAGAGTTCCATGGAAAATCCCCCGCCCAGGGCCCCGGTATCCAAGTCTGTCCTTAGCACACTGTCTGTGCGGGGCTGAGAGTGCTGCTGGGCAGTGTGGCCTAGGGGAAATCGCGCGGTCCTCTGAGTGGCAGGGAGGGCTTCTGTGTCCATGGACAGGTGCGCAGGGACCCTGTGAAACTGCTGTGACCTCTCAAGGGCGGGTCACCTGACCCCTCCTGGGTGGGACAGGTCACCTCCCAAGGGTGGGTCACGAGACCCCAAAAGGGTGGGTCACATGACCCCAAAAGGGTGGGTCACGAAACCCCTCAAGGGTGGGTCACGTGACCCCTCAGGGGTGGGTCACGAGACCCCCCAGGGGTGGGTCACGTGACCCCTCAGGGGTGCGTCACGTGACCCCTCCGGTGAGGGTCACGTGACCCCTCCGGTGTGGGTCACGTGACCCCCCAGGAGTGGGTCACGTGGACCCTCAGGGGTGCGTCACGAGACCCCCCGGTGGTGGGTCACGTGACCCCTCAAGGGTGGGTCAGGAGACACCTCAAGGGTGGGCACCGTGACCCGAGTGAGGCCTGTTGTGGGGAGCCTGAGTGCGCACGCGCGGCCCACGTATAGGCCCGAAACGAGCCAGCCGCGGCTCGGAGAAAAGCCATCTCCTGGGGGCTTCCCCGTGTTCCTCCACTCCTCCAGGAGGACCCCTTTACGGATGGAAGAAAAGTGGGATCTTCGCAGTGGTGGGTTCGGGCCAGAGGGGTCTGCGGGTTTGCCTGCACGAACGCCAGGTGCTCGCACAACGGGCCAGGGGTTTGAGCCCCGTGGAGGCAGAGGGCTGCTTATTGCTGGATGATAGTGTCCTGCAGGGTTAAGGGATGGCGTGGGCACTCCCAGGGCGACAGAGGGCACCTGGCCTTTAGAGAGTTCCCTGGAAAATTCCCCCCCCCAGGCCCCTGGTCCACAAGTCTATCCTGCGCACAGTGTCTGTGCGAGGCTGGGAGTGCTTCTGGGGAGTGTTCCCCAGCGGAAATCGCGTGGTCCTTTAGGTGACAGGGAGGGCTCCTGTGTCCACGGACAGGTGCCCAGGGACCCTGTGGAACTGCTGTGACCTCTAAAGGGTGGGTCAGGTGAGCCGAGGAAGGCGTGTGCTTGGGAGCCTGAGTGCGCATGCGCGGCCCACGTATAGGCCCAAAACGAGCCAGCCGCGGCTCAGAGAAAAGCCATCTCCTGGGGGCCTCCCCATGTTCCTCCACTCCCCCGGGAGGGCCCCTTTACGGATGGAAGAAAAGGGGCATCTTCGCAGTGGTGGGTTCGGGCCAGAGGGGTCTGGGGGTTTGCCTCCACGTACGCCAGGTGCCCGCACACCGGGCCCAGGTGTTTGAGCCCCGTGGAGGCAGACGGCTGCTTATTGCTGGATGCAAGTGTCCTGCGGGGTCAAGGAAGGGCATGGGCCCTCCCGGGCGACACAGGGCACCGGGCCCTTAGAGAGTTCCATGGCAAATCCCCCGCCCAGGGCCCCGGTATCCAAGTCTGTCCTTAGCACACTGTCTGTGCGGGGCTGAGAGTGCTGCTGGGCAGTGTGGCCTAGGGGAAATCGCGCGGTCCTCTGAGTGGCAGGGAGGGCTTCTGTGTCCATGGACAGGTGCGCAGGGACCCTGTGAAACTGCTGTGACCTCTCAAGGGCGGGTCACCTGACCCCTCCTGGGTGGGACAGGTCACCTCCCAAGGGTGGGTCACGAGACCCCAAAAGGGTGGGTCACATGACCCCAAAAGGGTGGGTCACGAAACCCCTCAAGGGTGGGTCACGTGACCCCTCAGGGGTGGGTCACGAGACCCCCCAGGGGTGGGTCACGTGACCCCTCAGGGGTGCGTCACGAGACCCCCCAGGGTTGGGTCATGTGACCCCTCCGGTGTGGGTCACGTGACCCCCCAGGAGTGGGTCACGTGAACCCTCAGGGGTGCGTCACGAGACCCCCCGGGGGTGGGTCACGTGACCCCTCAAGGGTGGGTCAGGAGACACCTCAAGGGTGGGCACCGTGACCCGAGTGAGGCCTGTTGTGGGGAGCCTGAGTGCGCACGCGCTGCCCACGTATAGGCCCGAAAGGAGCCAGCCGCGGCTCGGAGTAAAGCCATCTCCTGGGGGCTTCCCCGTGTTCCTCCACTCCTCAAGGAGGACCCCTTTACGGATGGAAGAAAAGTGGGATCTTCGCAGTGGTGGGTTCGGGCCAGAGGGGTCTGCGGGTTTGCCTGCACGAACGCCAGGTGCTCGCACAACGGGCCCAGGTGTTTGAGCCCCGTGGAGGCAGAGGGCTGCTTATTGCTGGATGATAGTGTCCTGCAGGGTTAAGGGATGGCGTGGGCACTCCCAGGGCGACAGAGGGCACCTGGCCTTTAGAGAGTTCCCTGGAAAATTCCCCCCCCCAGGCCCCTGGTCCACAAGTCTATCCTGCGCACAGTGTCTGTGCGAGGCTGGGAGTGCTTCTGGGGAGTGTTCCCCAGCGGAAATCGCGTGGTCCTTTAGGTGACAGGGAGGGCTCCTGTGTCCACGGACAGGTGCCCAGGGACCCTGGGGAACTGCTGTGACCTCTAAAGGGTGGGTCAGGTGAGCCGAGGAAGGCGTGTGCTTGGGAGCCTGAGTGCGCATGCGCGGCCCACGTATAGGCCCGAAACGAGCCAGCCGCGGCTCGGAGAAAAGCCATCTCCTGGGGGCCTCCCCATGTTCCTCCACTCCTCAGGGAGGGCCCCTTTACGGATGGAAGAAAAGGGGGATCTTCGCAGTGGTGGGTTCGGGCCAGAGGGGTCTGGGGGTTTGCCTCCACGTACGCCAGGTGCCCGCACACCGGGCCCAGGTGTTTGAGCCCCGTGGAGGCAGACGGCTGCTTATTGCTGGATGCAAGTGTCCTGCGGGGTCAAGGAAGGGCATGGGCCCTCCCGGGCGACACAGGGCACCGGGCCCTTAGAGAGTTCCATGGAAAATCCCCCGCCCAGGGCCCCGGTATCCAAGTCTGTCCTTAGCACACTGTCTGTGCGGGGCTGAGAGTGCTGCTGGGCAGTGTGGCCTAGGGGAAATCGCGCGGTCCTCTGAGTGGCAGGGAGGGCTTCTGTGTCCATGGACAGGTGCGCAGGGACCCTGTGAAACTGCTGTGACCTCTCAAGGGCGGGTCACCTGACCCCTCCAGGGTGGGACAGGTGACCTCCCAAGGCTGGGTCACGAGACCCCAAAAGGGTGGGTCACGTGACCCCTCAAGGGTGGGTCATGTGACCCCTCAGGGGTGGGTCACGAGACCCCCCAGGGGTGGGTCACGTGACCCCTCAGGGGTGGGTCACGTGACCCCTCAGGGGTGGGTCACGAGACCCCCCCGGGGGTGGGTCACGTGACCCTTCAAGGGAGGGTCAGGAGACACCTCAAGGGTGGGCCCCGTGACCCGAGGGAGGCCTGTTGTGGGGAGCCTGAGTGCGCACGCGCGGCCCACGTATAGGCCCGAAAGGAGCCAGCCGCGGCTCGGAGTAAAGCCATCTCCTGGGGGCTTCCCCGTGTTCCTCCACTCCTCAAGGAGGACCCCTTTACGGATGGAAGAAAAGTGGGATCTTCGCAGTGGTGGGTTCGGGCCAGAGGGGTCTGCGTGTTTGCCTGCACGAACGCCAGGTGCTCGCACAACGGGCCCAGGTGTTTGAGCCCCGTGGAGGCAGAGGGCTGCTTATTGCTGGATGATAGTGTCCTGCAGGGTTAAGGGATGGCGTGGGCACTCCCAGGGCGACAGAGGGCACCTGGCCTTTAGAGAGTTCCCTGGAAAATTCCCCGCCCAGGCCCCTGGTCCACAAGTCTATCCTGCGCACAGTGTCTGTGCGAGGCTGGGAGTGCTTCTGGGGAGTGTTCCCCAGTGGAAATCGCGTGGTCCTTTAGGTGACAGGGAGGGCTCCTGTGTCCACGGACTGGTGCCCAAGGACCCTGTGGAACTGCTGTGACCTCTAAAGGGTGGGTCAGGTGAGCCGAGGAAGGCGTGTGCTTGGGAGCCTGAGTGCGCATGCGCGGCTCACGTATAGGCCCGAAACGAGCCAGCCGAGGCTCGGAGAAAAGCCATCTCCTGGGGGCCTCCCCATGTTCCTCCACTCCTCAGGGAGGGCCCCTTTACGGATGGAAGAAAAGGGGCATCTTCGCAGTGGTGGGTTCGGGCAAGAGGGGTCTGGGGGTTTGCCTCCACGTACGCCAGGTGCCCGCACACCGGGCCCAGGTGTTTGAGCCCCGTGGAGGCAGACGGCTGCTTATTGCTGGATGCAAGTGTCCTGCGGGGTCAAGGAAGGGCATGGGCCCTCCCGGGCGACACAGGGCACCGGGCCCTTAGAGAGTTCCATGGAAAATCCCCCGCCCAGGGCCCCGGTATCCAAGTCTGTCCTTAGCACACTGTCTGTGCGGGGCTGAGAGTGCTGCTGGGCAGTGTGGCCTAGGGGAAATCGCGCGGTCCGCTGAGTGGCAGGGAGGGCTTCTGTGTCCATGGACAGGTGCGCAGGGACCCTGTGAAACTGCTGTGACCTCTCAAGGGCGGGTCACCTGACCCCTCCTGGGTGGGACAGGTCACCTCCCAAGGGTGGGTCACGAGACCCCAAAAGGGTGGGTCACATGACCCCAAAAGGGTGGGTCACGAAACCCCTCAAGGGTGGGTCACGTGACCCCTCAGGGGTGGGTCACGAGACCCCCCAGGGGTGGGTCACGTGACCCCTCAGGGGTGCGTCACGTGACCCCTCCGGTGAGGGTCACGTGACCCCTCCGGTGTGGGTCACGTGACCCCCCAGGAGTGGGTCACGTGGACCCTCAGGGGTGCGTCACGAGACCCCCCGGTGGTGGGTCACGTGACCCCTCAAGGGTGGGTCAGGAGACACCTCAAGGGTGGGCACCGTGACCCGAGTGAGGCCTGTTGTGGGGAGCCTGAGTGCGCACGCGCGGCCCACGTATAGGCCCGAAACGAGCCAGCCGCGGCTCGGAGAAAAGCCATCTCCTGGGGGCTTCCCCGTGTTCCTCCACTCCTCCAGGAGGACCCCTTTACGGATGGAAGAAAAGTGGGATCTTCGCAGTGGTGGGTTCGGGCCAGAGGGGTCTGCGGGTTTGCCTGCACGAACGCCAGGTGCTCGCACAACGGGCCAGGGGTTTGAGCCCCGTGGAGGCAGAGGGCTGCTTATTGCTGGATGATAGTGTCCTGCAGGGTTAAGGGATGGCGTGGGCACTCCCAGGGCGACAGAGGGCACCTGGCCTTTAGAGAGTTCCCTGGAAAATTCCCCCCCCCAGGCCCCTGGTCCACAAGTCTATCCTGCGCACAGTGTCTGTGCGAGGCTGGGAGTGCTTCTGGGGAGTGTTCCCCAGCGGAAATCGCGTGGTCCTTTAGGTGACAGGGAGGGCTCCTGTGTCCACGGACAGGTGCCCAGGGACCCTGTGGAACTGCTGTGACCTCTAAAGGGTGGGTCAGGTGAGCCGAGGAAGGCGTGTGCTTGGGAGCCTGAGTGCGCATGCGCGGCCCACGTATAGGCCCAAAACGAGCCAGCCGCGGCTCGGAGAAAAGCCATCTCCTGGGGGCCTCCCCATGTTCCTCCACTCCCCCGGGAGGGCCCCTTTACGGATGGAAGAAAAGGGGCATCTTCGCAGTGGTGGGTTCGGGCCAGAGGGGTCTGGGGGTTTGCCTCCACGTACGCCAGGTGCCCGCACACCGGGCCCAGGTGTTTGAGCCCCGTGGAGGCAGACGGCTGCTTATTGCTGGATGAAAGTGTCCTGCGGGGTCAAGGAAGGGCATGGGCCCTCCCGGGCGACACAGGGCACCGGGCCCTTAGAGAGTTCCATGGAAAATCCCCCGCCCAGGGCCCCGGTATCCAAGTCTGTCCTTAGCACACTGTCTGTGCGGGGCTGAGAGTGCTGCTGGGCAGTGTGGCCTAGGGGAAATCGCGCGGTCCTCTGAGTGGCAGGGAGGGCTTCTGTGTCCATGGACAGGTGCGCAGGGACCCTGTGAAACTGCTGTGACCTCTCAAGGGCGGGTCACCTGACCCCTCCTGGGTGGGACAGGTCACCTCCCAAGGGTGGGTCACGAGACCCCAAAAGGGTGGGTCACATGACCCCAAAAGGGTGGGTCACGAAACCCCTCAAGGGTGGGTCACGTGACCCCTCAGGGGTGGGTCACGAGACCCCCCAGGGGTGGGTCACGTGACCCCTCAGGGGTGCGTCACGAGACCCCCCAGGGTTGGGTCATGTGACCCCTCCGGTGTGGGTCACGTGACCCCCCAGGAGTGGGTCACGTGAACCCTCAGGGGTGCGTCACGAGACCCCCCGGGGGTGGGTCACGTGACCCCTCAAGGGTGGGTCAGGAGACACCTCAAGGGTGGGCACCGTGACCCGAGTGAGGCCTGTTGTGGGGAGCCTGAGTGCGCACGCGCGGCCCACGTATAGGCCCGAAAGGAGCCAGCCGCGGCTCGGAGAAAAGCCATCTCCTGGGGGCTTCCCCGTGTTCCTCCACTCCTCCAGGAGGACCCCTTTACGGATGGAAGAAAAGTGGGATCTTCGCAGTGGTGGGTTCGGGCCAGAGGGGTCTGCGGGTTTGCCTGCACGAACGCCAGGTGCTCGCACAACGGGCCCAGGTGTTTGAGCCCCGTGGAGGCAGAGGGCTGCTTATTGCTGGATGATAGTGTCCTGCAGGGTTAAGGGATGGCGTGGGCACTCCCAGGGCGACAGAGGGCACCTGGCCTTTAGAGAGTTCCCTGGAAAATTCCCCGCCCAGGCCCCTGGTCCACAAGTCTATCCTGCGCACAGTGTCTGTGCGAGGCTGGGAGTGCTTCTGGGGAGTGTTCCCCAGCGGAAATCGCGTGGTCCTTTAGGTGACAGGGAGGGCTCCTGTGTCCACGGACAGGTGCCCAGGGACCCTGTGGAACTGCTGTGACCTCTAAAGGGTGGGTCAGGTGAGCCGAGGAAGGCGTGTGCTTGGGAGCCTGAGTGCGCATGCGCGGCCCACGTATAGGCCCGAAACGAGCCAGCCGCGGCTCGGAGAAAAGCCATCTCCTGGGGGCCTCCCCATGTTCCTCCACTCCTCAGGGAGGGCCCCTTTACGGATGGAAGAAAAGGGGGATCTTCGCAGTGGTGGGTTCGGGCCAGAGGGGTCTGGGGGTTTGCCTCCACGTACGCCAGGTGCCCGCACACCGGGCCCAGGTGTTTGAGCCCCGTGGAGGCAGACGGCTGCTTATTGCTGGATGCAAGTGTCCTGCGGGGTCAAGGAAGGGCATGGGCCCTCCCGGGCGACACAGGGCACCGGGCCCTTAGAGAGTTCCATGGAAAATCCCCCGCCCAGGGCCCCGGTATCCAAGTCTGTCCTTAGCACACTGTCTGTGCGGGGCTGAGAGTGCTGCTGGGCAGTGTGGCCTAGGGGAAATCGCGCGGTCCTCTGAGTGGCAGGGAGGGCTTCTGTGTCCATGGACAGGTGCGCAGGGACCCTGTGAAACTGCTGTGACCTCTCAAGGGCGGGTCACCTGACCCCTCCAGGGTGGGACAGGTGACCTCCCAAGGCTGGGTCACGAGACCCCAAAAGGGTGGGTCACGTGACCCCTCAAGGGTGGGTCATGTGACCCCTCAGGGGTGGGTCACGAGACCCCCCACGGGTGGGTCACGTGACCCCTCAGGGGTGGGTCACGTGACCCCTCAGGGGTGGGTCACGAGACCCCCCCGGGGGTGGGTCACGTGACCCTTCAAGGGAG
Source organism: Desmodus rotundus (assembly GCF_022682495.2). Classification (NCBI taxonomy): domain Eukaryota; kingdom Metazoa; phylum Chordata; class Mammalia; order Chiroptera; family Phyllostomidae; genus Desmodus; species Desmodus rotundus. The sequence continues at coordinate 80,498,454 of NC_071388.1, read as the reverse complement.
GGTCAGGAGACACCTCAAGGGTGGGCCCCGTGACCCGAGGGAGGCCTGTTGTGGGGAGCCTGAGTGCGCACGCGCGGCCCACGTATAGGCCCGAAAGGAGCCAGCCGCGGCTCGGAGTAAAGCCATCTCCTGGGGGCTTCCCCGTGTTCCTCCACTCCTCAAGGAGGACCCCTTTACGGATGGAAGAAAAGTGGGATCTTCGCAGTGGTGGGTTCGGGCCAGAGGGGTCTGCGTGTTTGCCTGCACGAACGCCAGGTGCTCGCACAACGGGCCCAGGTGTTTGAGCCCCGTGGAGGCAGAGGGCTGCTTATTGCTGGATGATAGTGTCCTGCAGGGTTAAGGGATGGCGTGGGCACTCCCAGGGCGACAGAGGGCACCTGGCCTTTAGAGAGTTCCCTGGAAAATTCCCCGCCCAGGCCCCTGGTCCACAAGTCTATCCTGCGCACAGTGTCTGTGCGAGGCTGGGAGTGCTTCTGGGGAGTGTTCCCCAGTGGAAATCGCGTGGTCCTTTAGGTGACAGGGAGGGCTCCTGTGTCCACGGACAGGTGCCCAAGGACCCTGTGGAACTGCTGTGACCTCTAAAGGGTGGGTCAGGTGAGCCGAGGAAGGCGTGTGCTTGGGAGCCTGAGTGCGCATGCGCGGCTCACGTATAGGCCCGAAACGAGCCAGCCGAGGCTCGGAGAAAAGCCATCTCCTGGGGGCCTCCCCATGTTCCTCCACTCCTCAGGGAGGGCCCCTTTACGGATGGAAGAAAAGGGGCATCTTCGCAGTGGTGGGTTCGGGCAAGAGGGGTCTGGGGGTTTGCCTCCACGTACGCCAGGTGCCCGCACACCGGGCCCAGGTGTTTGAGCCCCGTGGAGGCAGACGGCTGCTTATTGCTGGATGCAAGTGTCCTGCGGGGTCAAGGAAGGGCATGGGCCCTCCCGGGCGACACAGGGCACCGGGCCCTTAGAGAGTTCCATGGAAAATCCCCCGCCCAGGGCCCCGGTATCCAAGTCTGTCCTTAGCACACTGTCTGTGCGGGGCTGAGAGTGCTGCTGGGCAGTGTGGCCTAGGGGAAATCGCGCGGTCCTCTGAGTGGCAGGGAGGGCTTCTGTGTCCATGGACAGGTGCGCAGGGACCCTGTGAAACTGCTGTGACCTCTCAAGGGCGGGTCACCTGACCCCTCCTGGGTGGGACAGGTCACCTCCCAAGGGTGGGTCACGAGACCCCAAAAGGGTGGGTCACATGACCCCAAAAGGGTGGGTCACGAAACCCCTCAAGGGTGGGTCACGTGACCCCTCAGGGGTGGGTCACGAGACCCCCCAGGGGTGGGTCACGTGACCCCTCAGGGGTGCGTCACGTGACCCCTCCGGTGAGGGTCACGTGACCCCTCCGGTGTGGGTCACGTGACCCCCCAGGAGTGGGTCACGTGGACCCTCAGGGGTGCGTCACGAGACCCCCCGGTGGTGGGTCACGTGACCCCTCAAGGGTGGGTCAGGAGACACCTCAAGGGTGGGCACCGTGACCCGAGTGAGGCCTGTTGTGGGGAGCCTGAGTGCGCACGCGCGGCCCACGTATAGGCCCGAAACGAGCCAGCCGCGGCTCGGAGAAAAGCCATCTCCTGGGGGCTTCCCCGTGTTCCTCCACTCCTCCAGGAGGACCCCTTTACGGATGGAAGAAAAGTGGGATCTTCGCAGTGGTGGGTTCGGGCCAGAGGGGTCTGCGGGTTTGCCTGCACGAACGCCAGGTGCTCGCACAACGGGCCAGGGGTTTGAGCCCCGTGGAGGCAGAGGGCTGCTTATTGCTGGATGATAGTGTCCTGCAGGGTTAAGGGATGGCGTGGGCACTCCCAGGGCGACAGAGGGCACCTGGCCTTTAGAGAGTTCCCTGGAAAATTCCCCCCCCCAGGCCCCTGGTCCACAAGTCTATCCTGCGCACAGTGTCTGTGCGAGGCTGGGAGTGCTTCTGGGGAGTGTTCCCCAGCGGAAATCGCGTGGTCCTTTAGGTGACAGGGAGGGCTCCTGTGTCCACGGACAGGTGCCCAGGGACCCTGTGGAACTGCTGTGACCTCTAAAGGGTGGGTCAGGTGAGCCGAGGAAGGCGTGTGCTTGGGAGCCTGAGTGCGCATGCGCGGCCCACGTATAGGCCCAAAACGAGCCAGCCGCGGCTCGGAGAAAAGCCATCTCCTGGGGGCCTCCCCATGTTCCTCCACTCCCCCGGGAGGGCCCCTTTACGGATGGAAGAAAAGGGGCATCTTCGCAGTGGTGGGTTCGGGCCAGAGGGGTCTGGGGGTTTGCCTCCACGTACGCCAGGTGCCCGCACACCGGGCCCAGGTGTTTGAGCCCCGTGGAGGCAGACGGCTGCTTATTGCTGGATGAAAGTGTCCTGCGGGGTCAAGGAAGGGCATGGGCCCTCCCGGGCGACACAGGGCACCGGGCCCTTAGAGAGTTCCATGGAAAATCCCCCGCCCAGGGCCCCGGTATCCAAGTCTGTCCTTAGCACACTGTCTGTGCGGGGCTGAGAGTGCTGCTGGGCAGTGTGGCCTAGGGGAAATCGCGCGGTCCTCTGAGTGGCAGGGAGGGCTTCTGTGTCCATGGACAGGTGCGCAGGGACCCTGTGAAACTGCTGTGACCTCTCAAGGGCGGGTCACCTGACCCCTCCTGGGTGGGACAGGTCACCTCCCAAGGGTGGGTCACGAGACCCCAAAAGGGTGGGTCACATGACCCCAAAAGGGTGGGTCACGAAACCCCTCAAGGGTGGGTCACGTGACCCCTCAGGGGTGGGTCACGAGACCCCCCAGGGGTGGGTCACGTGACCCCTCAGGGGTGCGTCACGAGACCCCCCAGGGTTGGGTCATGTGACCCCTCCGGTGTGGGTCACGTGACCCCCCAGGAGTGGGTCACGTGAACCCTCAGGGGTGCGTCACGAGACCCCCCGGGGGTGGGTCACGTGACCCCTCAAGGGTGGGTCAGGAGACACCTCAAGGGTGGGCACCGTGACCCGAGTGAGGCCTGTTGTGGGGAGCCTGAGTGCGCACGCGCGGCCCACGTATAGGCCCGAAAGGAGCCAGCCGCGGCTCGGAGAAAAGCCATCTCCTGGGGGCTTCCCCGTGTTCCTCCACTCCTCCAGGAGGACCCCTTTACGGATGGAAGAAAAGTGGGATCTTCGCAGTGGTGGGTTCGGGCCAGAGGGGTCTGCGGGTTTGCCTGCACGAACGCCAGGTGCTCGCACAACGGGCCCAGGTGTTTGAGCCCCGTGGAGGCAGAGGGCTGCTTATTGCTGGATGATAGTGTCCTGCAGGGTTAAGGGATGGCGTGGGCACTCCCAGGGCGACAGAGGGCACCTGGCCTTTAGAGAGTTCCCTGGAAAATTCCCCGCCCAGGCCCCTGGTCCACAAGTCTATCCTGCGCACAGTGTCTGTGCGAGGCTGGGAGTGCTTCTGGGGAGTGTTCCCCAGCGGAAATCGCGTGGTCCTTTAGGTGACAGGGAGGGCTCCTGTGTCCACGGACAGGTGCCCAGGGACCCTGTGGAACTGCTGTGACCTCTAAAGGGTGGGTCAGGTGAGCCGAGGAAGGCGTGTGCTTGGGAGCCTGAGTGCGCATGCGCGGCCCACGTATAGGCCCGAAACGAGCCAGCCGCGGCTCGGAGAAAAGCCATCTCCTGGGGGCCTCCCCATGTTCCTCCACTCCTCAGGGAGGGCCCCTTTACGGATGGAAGAAAAGGGGGATCTTCGCAGTGGTGGGTTCGGGCCAGAGGGGTCTGGGGGTTTGCCTCCACGTACGCCAGGTGCCCGCACACCGGGCCCAGGTGTTTGAGCCCCGTGGAGGCAGACGGCTGCTTATTGCTGGATGCAAGTGTCCTGCGGGGTCAAGGAAGGGCATGGGCCCTCCCGGGCGACACAGGGCACCGGGCCCTTAGAGAGTTCCATGGAAAATCCCCCGCCCAGGGCCCCGGTATCCAAGTCTGTCCTTAGCACACTGTCTGTGCGGGGCTGAGAGTGCTGCTGGGCAGTGTGGCCTAGGGGAAATCGCGCGGTCCTCTGAGTGGCAGGGAGGGCTTCTGTGTCCATGGACAGGTGCGCAGGGACCCTGTGAAACTGCTGTGACCTCTCAAGGGCGGGTCACCTGACCCCTCCAGGGTGGGACAGGTGACCTCCCAAGGCTGGGTCACGAGACCCCAAAAGGGTGGGTCACGTGACCCCTCAAGGGTGGGTCATGTGACCCCTCAGGGGTGGGTCACGAGACCCCCCACGGGTGGGTCACGTGACCCCTCAGGGGTGGGTCACGTGACCCCTCAGGGGTGGGTCACGAGACCCCCCCGGGGGTGGGTCACGTGACCCTTCAAGGGAGGGTCAGGAGACACCTCAAGGGTGGGCCCCGTGACCCGAGGGAGGCCTGTTGTGGGGAGCCTGAGTGCGCACGCGCGGCCCACGTATAGGCCCGAAAGGAGCCAGCCGCGGCTCGGAGTAAAGCCATCTCCTGGGGGCTTCCCCGTGTTCCTCCACTCCTCAAGGAGGACCCCTTTACGGATGGAAGAAAAGTGGGATCTTCGCAGTGGTGGGTTCGGGCCAGAGGGGTCTGCGTGTTTGCCTGCACGAACGCCAGGTGCTCGCACAACGGGCCCAGGTGTTTGAGCCCCGTGGAGGCAGAGGGCTGCTTATTGCTGGATGATAGTGTCCTGCAGGGTTAAGGGATGGCGTGGGCACTCCCAGGGCGACAGAGGGCACCTGGCCTTTAGAGAGTTCCCTGGAAAATTCCCCGCCCAGGCCCCTGGTCCACAAGTCTATCCTGCGCACAGTGTCTGTGCGAGGCTGGGAGTGCTTCTGGGGAGTGTTCCCCAGTGGAAATCGCGTGGTCCTTTAGGTGACAGGGAGGGCTCCTGTGTCCACGGACAGGTGCCCAAGGACCCTGTGGAACTGCTGTGACCTCTAAAGGGTGGGTCAGGTGAGCCGAGGAAGGCGTGTGCTTGGGAGCCTGAGTGCGCATGCGCGGCTCACGTATAGGCCCGAAACGAGCCAGCCGAGGCTCGGAGAAAAGCCATCTCCTGGGGGCCTCCCCATGTTCCTCCACTCCTCAGGGAGGGCCCCTTTACGGATGGAAGAAAAGGGGCATCTTCGCAGTGGTGGGTTCGGGCAAGAGGGGTCTGGGGGTTTGCCTCCACGTACGCCAGGTGCCCGCACACCGGGCCCAGGTGTTTGAGCCCCGTGGAGGCAGACGGCTGCTTATTGCTGGATGCAAGTGTCCTGCGGGGTCAAGGAAGGGCATGGGCCCTCCCGGGCGACACAGGGCACCGGGCCCTTAGAGAGTTCCATGGAAAATCCCCCGCCCAGGGCCCCGGTATCCAAGTCTGTCCTTAGCACACTGTCTGTGCGGGGCTGAGAGTGCTGCTGGGCAGTGTGGCCTAGGGGAAATCGCGCGGTCCTCTGAGTGGCAGGGAGGGCTTCTGTGTCCATGGACAGGTGCGCAGGGACCCTGTGAAACTGCTGTGACCTCTCAAGGGCGGGTCACCTGACCCCTCCTGGGTGGGACAGGTCACCTCCCAAGGGTGGGTCACGAGACCCCAAAAGGGTGGGTCACATGACCCCAAAAGGGTGGGTCACGAAACCCCTCAAGGGTGGGTCACGTGACCCCTCAGGGGTGGGTCACGAGACCCCCCAGGGGTGGGTCACGTGACCCCTCAGGGGTGCGTCACGTGACCCCTCCGGTGAGGGTCACGTGACCCCTCCGGTGTGGGTCACGTGACCCCCCAGGAGTGGGTCACGTGGACCCTCAGGGGTGCGTCACGAGACCCCCCGGTGGTGGGTCACGTGACCCCTCAAGGGTGGGTCAGGAGACACCTCAAGGGTGGGCACCGTGACCCGAGTGAGGCCTGTTGTGGGGAGCCTGAGTGCGCACGCGCGGCCCACGTATAGGCCCGAAACGAGCCAGCCGCGGCTCGGAGAAAAGCCATCTCCTGGGGGCTTCCCCGTGTTCCTCCACTCCTCCAGGAGGACCCCTTTACGGATGGAAGAAAAGTGGGATCTTCGCAGTGGTGGGTTCGGGCCAGAGGGGTCTGCGGGTTTGCCTGCACGAACGCCAGGTGCTCGCACAACGGGCCAGGGGTTTGAGCCCCGTGGAGGCAGAGGGCTGCTTATTGCTGGATGATAGTGTCCTGCAGGGTTAAGGGATGGCGTGGGCACTCCCAGGGCGACAGAGGGCACCTGGCCTTTAGAGAGTTCCCTGGAAAATTCCCCCCCCCAGGCCCCTGGTCCACAAGTCTATCCTGCGCACAGTGTCTGTGCGAGGCTGGGAGTGCTTCTGGGGAGTGTTCCCCAGCGGAAATCGCGTGGTCCTTTAGGTGACAGGGAGGGCTCCTGTGTCCACGGACAGGTGCCCAGGGACCCTGTGGAACTGCTGTGACCTCTAAAGGGTGGGTCAGGTGAGCCGAGGAAGGCGTGTGCTTGGGAGCCTGAGTGCGCATGCGCGGCCCACGTATAGGCCCAAAACGAGCCAGCCGCGGCTCGGAGAAAAGCCATCTCCTGGGGGCCTCCCCATGTTCCTCCACTCCCCCGGGAGGGCCCCTTTACGGATGGAAGAAAAGGGGCATCTTCGCAGTGGTGGGTTCGGGCCAGAGGGGTCTGGGGGTTTGCCTCCACGTACGCCAGGTGCCCGCACACCGGGCCCAGGTGTTTGAGCCCCGTGGAGGCAGACGGCTGCTTATTGCTGGATGAAAGTGTCCTGCGGGGTCAAGGAAGGGCATGGGCCCTCCCGGGCGACACAGGGCACCGGGCCCTTAGAGAGTTCCATGGAAAATCCCCCGCCCAGGGCCCCGGTATCCAAGTCTGTCCTTAGCACACTGTCTGTGCGGGGCTGAGAGTGCTGCTGGGCAGTGTGGCCTAGGGGAAATCGCGCGGTCCTCTGAGTGGCAGGGAGGGCTTCTGTGTCCATGGACAGGTGCGCAGGGACCCTGTGAAACTGCTGTGACCTCTCAAGGGCGGGTCACCTGACCCCTCCTGGGTGGGACAGGTCACCTCCCAAGGGTGGGTCACGAGACCCCAAAAGGGTGGGTCACATGACCCCAAAAGGGTGGGTCACGAAACCCCTCAAGGGTGGGTCACGTGACCCCTCAGGGGTGGGTCACGAGACCCCCCAGGGGTGGGTCACGTGACCCCTCAGGGGTGCGTCACGAGACCCCCCAGGGTTGGGTCATGTGACCCCTCCGGTGTGGGTCACGTGACCCCCCAGGAGTGGGTCACGTGAACCCTCAGGGGTGCGTCACGAGACCCCCCGGGGGTGGGTCACGTGACCCCTCAAGGGTGGGTCAGGAGACACCTCAAGGGTGGGCACCGTGACCCGAGTGAGGCCTGTTGTGGGGAGCCTGAGTGCGCACGCGCGGCCCACGTATAGGCCCGAAAGGAGCCAGCCGCGGCTCGGAGAAAAGCCATCTCCTGGGGGCTTCCCCGTGTTCCTCCACTCCTCCAGGAGGACCCCTTTACGGATGGAAGAAAAGTGGGATCTTCGCAGTGGTGGGTTCGGGCCAGAGGGGTCTGCGGGTTTGCCTGCACGAACGCCAGGTGCTCGCACAACGGGCCCAGGTGTTTGAGCCCCGTGGAGGCAGAGGGCTGCTTATTGCTGGATGATAGTGTCCTGCAGGGTTAAGGGATGGCGTGGGCACTCCCAGGGCGACAGAGGGCACCTGGCCTTTAGAGAGTTCCCTGGAAAATTCCCCGCCCAGGCCCCTGGTCCACAAGTCTATCCTGCGCACAGTGTCTGTGCGAGGCTGGGAGTGCTTCTGGGGAGTGTTCCCCAGCGGAAATCGCGTGGTCCTTTAGGTGACAGGGAGGGCTCCTGTGTCCACGGACAGGTGCCCAGGGACCCTGTGGAACTGCTGTGACCTCTAAAGGGTGGGTCAGGTGAGCCGAGGAAGGCGTGTGCTTGGGAGCCTGAGTGCGCATGCGCGGCCCACGTATAGGACCGAAACGAGCCAGCCGCGGCTCAGAGAAAAGCCATCTCCTGGGGGCCTCCCCATGTTCCTCCACTCCCCAGGGAGGGCCCCTTAACGGATGGAAGAAAAGGGGGATCTTCGCAGTGGTGGGTTCGGGCCAGAGGGGTCAGGGGGTTTGCCTCCACGTACGCCAGGTGCCCGCACACCGGGCCCAGGTGTTTGAGCCCCGTGGAGGCAGACGGCTGCTTATTGCTGGATGCAAGTGTCCTGCGGGGTCAAGGAAGGGCATGGGCCCTCCCGGGCGACACAGGGCACCGGGCCCTTAGAGAGTTCCATGGAAAATCCCCCGCCCAGGGCCCCGGTATCCAAGTCTGTCCTTAGCACACTGTCTGTGCGGGGCTGAGAGTGCTGCTGGGCAGTGTGGCCTAGGGGAAATCGCGCGGTCCTCTGTGTGGCAGGGAGGGCTTCTGTGTCCATGGACAGGTGCGCAGGGACCCTGTGAAACTGCTGTGACCTCTCAAGGGCGGGTCACCTGACCCCTCCAGGGTGGGACAGGTGACCTCCCAAGGCTGGGTCACGAGACCCCAAAAGGGTGGGTCACGTGACCCCAAAAGGGTGGGTCACGAAACCCCTCAAGGGTGGGTCATGTGACCCCTCAGGGGTGGGTCACGAGACCCCCCAGGGGTGGGTCACGTGACCCCTCAGGGGTGGGTCACGTGACCCCTCCGGGGGTGGGTCACGAGACCCCCCCGGGGGTGGGTCACGTGACCCTTCAAGGGTGGGTCAGGAGACACCTCAAGGGTGGGCCCCGTGACCCGAGGGAGGCCTGTTGTGGGGAGCCTGAGTGCGCACGCGCTGCCCACGTATAGGCCCGAAAGGAGCCAGCCGCGGCTCGGAGTAAAGCCATCTCCTGGGGGCCTCCCCATGTTCCTCCACTCCCCCGGGAGGGCCCCTTTACGGATGGAAGAAAAGGGGGATCTTCGCAGTGGTGGGTTCGGGCCAGAGGGGTCTGGGGGTTTGCCTCCACGTACGCCAGGTGCCCGCACACCGGGCCCAGGTGTTTGAGCCCCGTGGAGGCAGACGGCTGCTTATTGCTGGATGCAAGTGTCCTGCGGGGTCAAGGAAGGGCATGGGCCCTCCCGGGCGACACAGGGCACCGGGCCCTTAGAGAGTTCCATGGAAAATCCCCCGCCCAGGGCCCCGGTATCCAAGTCTGTCCTTAGCACACTGTCTGTGCGGGGCTGAGAGTGCTGCTGGGCAGTGTGGCCTAGGGGAAATCGCGCGGTCCTCTGAGTGGCAGGGAGGGCTTCTGTGTCCATGGACAGGTGCGCAGGGACCCTGTGAAACTGCTGTGACCTCTCAAGGGCGGGTCACCTGACCCCTCCTGGGTGGGACAGGTCACCTCCCAAGGGTGGGTCACGAGACCCCAAAAGGGTGGGTCACATGACCCCAAAAGGGTGGGTCACGAAACCCCTCAAGGGTGGGTCACGTGACCCCTCAGGGGTGGGTCACGAGACCCCCCAGGGGTGGGTCACGTGACCCCTCAGGGGTGCGTCACGAGACCCCCCAGGGTTGGGTCATGTGACCCCTCCGGTGTGGGTCACGTGACCCCCCAGGAGTGGGTCACGTGAACCCTCAGGGGTGCGTCACGAGACCCCCCGGGGGTGGGTCACGTGACCCCTCAAGGGTGGGTCAGGAGACACCTCAAGGGTGGGCACCGTGACCCGAGTGAGGCCTGTTGTGGGGAGCCTGAGTGCGCACGCGCGGCCCACGTATAGGCCCGAAAGGAGCCAGCCGCGGCTCGGAGAAAAGCCATCTCCTGGGGGCTTCCCCGTGTTCCTCCACTCCTCCAGGAGGACCCCTTTACGGATGGAAGAAAAGTGGGATCTTCGCAGTGGTGGGTTCGGGCCAGAGGGGTCTGCGGGTTTGCCTGCACGAACGCCAGGTGCTCGCACAACGGGCCCAGGTGTTTGAGCCCCGTGGAGGCAGAGGGCTGCTTATTGCTGGATGATAGTGTCCTGCAGGGTTAAGGGATGGCGTGGGCACTCCCAGGGCGACAGAGGGCACCTGGCCTTTAGAGAGTTCCCTGGAAAATTCCCCGCCCAGGCCCCTGGTCCACAAGTCTATCCTGCGCACAGTGTCTGTGCGAGGCTGGGAGTGCTTCTGGGGAGTGTTCCCCAGCGGAAATCGCGTGGTCCTTTAGGTGACAGGGAGGGCTCCTGTGTCCACGGACAGGTGCCCAGGGACCCTGTGGAACTGCTGTGACCTCTAAAGGGTGGGTCAGGTGAGCCGAGGAAGGCGTGTGCTTGGGAGCCTGAGTGCGCATGCGCGGCCCACGTATAGGACCGAAACGAGCCAGCCGCGGCTCAGAGAAAAGCCATCTCCTGGGGGCCTCCCCATGTTCCTCCACTCCCCCGGGAGGGCCCCTTTACGGATGGAAGAAAAGGGGGATCTTCGCAGTGGTGGGTTCGGGCCAGAGGGGTCTGGGGGTTTGCCTCCACGTACGCCAGGTGCCCGCACACCGGGCCCAGGTGTTTGAGCCCCGTGGAGGCAGACGGCTGCTTATTGCTGGATGCAAGTGTCCTGCGGGGTCAAGGAAGGGCATGGGCCCTCCCGGGCGACACAGGGCACCGGGCCCTTAGAGAGTTCCATGGAAAATCCCCCGCCCAGGGCCCCGGTATCCAAGTCTGTCCTTAGCACACTGTCTGTGCGGGGCTGAGAGTGCTGCTGGGCAGTGTGGCCTAGGGGAAATCGCGCGGTCCTCTGAGTGGCAGGGAGGGCTTCTGTGTCCATGGACAGGTGCGCAGGGACCCTGTGAAACTGCTGTGACCTCTCAAGGGCGGGTCACCTGACCCCTCCAGGGTGGGACAGGTGACCTCCCAAGGCTGGGTCACGAGACCCCAGAAGGGTGGGTCACGTGACCCCTCAAGGGTGGGTCTTGTGACCCCAAGGGGTGGGTCACGAGACCCCCCACGGGTGGGTCACGTGACCCCTCAGGGGTGGGTCACGTGACCCCTCAGGGGTGGGTCACGAGACCCCCCCGGGGGTGGGTCACGTGACCCTTCAAGGGAGGGTCAGGAGACACCTCAAGGGTGGGCCCCGTGACCCGAGGGAGGCCTGTTGTGGGGAGCCTGAGTGCGCACGCGCGGCCCACGTATAGGCCCGAAAGGAGCCAGCCGCGGCTCGGAGTAAAGCCATCTCCTGGGGGCTTCCCCGTGTTCCTCCACTCCTCAAGGAGGACCCCTTTACGGATGGAAGAAAAGTGGGATCTTCGCAGTGGTGGGTTCGGGCCAGAGGGGTCTGCGTGTTTGCCTGCACGAACGCCAGGTGCTCGCACAACGGGCCCAGGTGTTTGAGCCCCGTGGAGGCAGAGGGCTGCTTATTGCTGGATGATAGTGTCCTGCAGGGTTAAGGGATGGCGTGGGCACTCCCAGGGCGACAGAGGGCACCTGGCCTTTAGAGAGTTCCCTGGAAAATTCCCCGCCCAGGCCCCTGGTCCACAAGTCTATCCTGCGCACAGTGTCTGTGCGAGGCTGGGAGTGCTTCTGGGGAGTGTTCCCCAGTGGAAATCGCGTGGTCCTTTAGGTGACAGGGAGGGCTCCTGTGTCCACGGACAGGTGCCCAAGGACCCTGTGGAACTGCTGTGACCTCTAAAGGGTGGGTCAGGTGAGCCGAGGAAGGCGTGTGCTTGGGAGCCTGAGTGCGCATGCGCGGCTCACGTATAGGACCGAAACGAGCCAGCCGCGGCTCAGAGAAAAGCCATCTCCTGGGGGCCTCCCCATGTTCCTCCACTCCCCAGGGAGGGCCCCTTAACGGATGGAAGAAAAGGGGGATCTTCGCAGTGGTGGGTTCGGGCCAGAGGGGTCAGGGGGTTTGCCTCCACGTACGCCAGGTGCCCGCACACCGGGCCCAGGTGTTTGAGCCCCGTGGAGGCAGACGGCTGCTTATTGCTGGATGCAAGTGTCCTGCGGGGTCAAGGAAGGGCATGGGCCCTCCCGGGCGACACAGGGCACCGGGCCCTTAGAGAGTTCCATGGAAAATCCCCCGCCCAGGGCCCCGGTATCCAAGTCTGTCCTTAGCACACTGTCTGTGCGGGGCTGAGAGTGCTGCTGGGCAGTGTGGCCTAGGGGAAATCGCGCGGTCCTCTGTGTGGCAGGGAGGGCTTCTGTGTCCATGGACAGGTGCGCAGGGACCCTGTGAAACTGCTGTGACCTCTCAAGGGCGGGTCACCTGACCCCTCCAGGGTGGGACAGGTGACCTCCCAAGGCTGGGTCACGAGACCCCAAAAGGGTGGGTCACGTGACCCCAAAAGGGTGGGTCACGTGACCCCAAAAGGGTGGGTCACGAAACCCCTCAAGGGTGGGTCATGTGACCCCTCAGGGGTGGGTCACGAGACCCCCCAGGGGTGGGTCACGTGACCCCCCAGGGGTGGGTCACGTGACCCCTCAGGGGTGCGTCACGAGACCCCCCAGGGTTGGGTCATGTGACCCCTCCGGTGTGGGTCACGTGACCCTCCAGGAGTGGGTCACGTGAACCCTCAGGGGTGCGTCACGAGACCCCCCGGGGGTGGGTCACGTGACCCCTCAAGGGTGGGTCAGGAGACACCTCAAGGGTGGGCACCGTGACCCGAGTGAGGCCTGTTGTGGGGAGCCTGAGTGGGCACGCGCGGCCCACGTATAGGCCCGAAAGGAGCCAGCGGCGGCTCGGAGAAAAGCCATCTCCTGGGGGCTTCCCCGTGTTCCTCCACTCCTCCAGGAGGACCCCTTTACGGATGGAAGAAAAGTGGGATCTTCGCAGTGGTGGGTTCGGGCCAGAGGGGTCTGCGGGTTTGCCTGCACGAACGCCAGGTGCTCGCACAACGGGCCCAGGTGTTTGAGCCCCGTGGAGGCAGAGGGCTGCTTATTGCTGGATGATAGTGTCCTGCAGGGTTAAGGGATGGCGTGGGCACTCCCAGGGCGACAGAGGGCACCTGGCCTTTAGAGAGTTCCCTGGAAAATTCCCCGCCCAGGCCCCTGGTCCACAAGTCTATCCTGCGCACAGTGTCTGTGCGAGGCTGGGAGTGCTTCTGGGGAGTGTTCCCCAGCGGAAATCGCGTGGTCCTTTAGGTGACAGGGAGGGCTCCTGTGTCCACGGACAGGTGCCCAGGGACCCTGTGGAACTGCTGTGACCTCTAAAGGGTGGGTCAGGTGAGCCGAGGAAGGCGTGTGCTTGGGAGCCTGAGTGCGCATGCGCGGCCCACGTATAGGCCCGAAACGAGCCAGCCGCGGCTCGGAGAAAAGCCATCTCCTGGGGGCCTCCCCATGTTCCTCCACTCCCCCGGGAGGGCCCCTTTACGGATGGAAGAAAAGGGGAATCTTCGCAGTGGTGGGTTCGGGCCAGAGGGGTCTGGGGGTTTGCCTCCACGTAAGCCAGGTGCCCGCACACCGGGCCCAGGTGTTTGAGCCCCGTGGAGGCAGACGGCTGCTTATTGCTGGATGCAAGTGTCCTGCGGGGTCAAGGAAGGGCATGGGCCCTCCCGGGCGACACAGGGCACCGGGCCCTTAGAGAGTTCCATGGAAAATCCCCCGCCCAGGGCCCCGGTATCCAAGTCTGTCCTTAGCACACTGTCTGTGCGGGGCTGAGAGTGCTGCTGGGCAGTGTGGCCTAGGGGAAATCGCGCGGTCCTCTGAGTGGCAGGGAGGGCTTCTGTGTCCATGGACAGGTGCGCAGGGACCCTGTGAAACTGCTGTGACCTCTCAAGGGCGGGTCACCTGACCCCTCCTGGGTGGGACAGGTCACCTCCCAAGGGTGGGTCACGAGACCCCAAAAGGGTGGGTCACATGACCCCAAAAGGGTGGGTCACGAAACCCCTCAAGGGTGGGTCACGTGACCCCTCAGGGGTGGGTCACGAGACCCCCCAGGGGTGGGTCACGTGACCCCTCAGGGGTGCGTCACGAGACCCCCCAGGGTTGGGTCATGTGACCCCTCCGGTGTGGGTCACGTGACCCCCCAGGAGTGGGTCACGTGAACCCTCAGGGGTGCGTCACGAGACCCCCCGGGGGTGGGTCACGTGACCCCTCAAGGGTGGGTCAGGAGACACCTCAAGGGTGGGCACCGTGACCCGAGTGAGGCCTGTTGTGGGGAGCCTGAGTGCGCACGCGCGGCCCACGTATAGGCCCGAAAGGAGCCAGCCGCGGCTCGGAGAAAAGCCATCTCCTGGGGGCTTCCCCGTGTTCCTCCACTCCTCCAGGAGGACCCCTTTACGGATGGAAGAAAAGTGGGATCTTCGCAGTGGTGGGTTCGGGCCAGAGGGGTCTGCGGGTTTGCCTGCACGAACGCCAGGTGCTCGCACAACGGGCCCAGGTGTTTGAGCCCCGTGGAGGCAGAGGGCTGCTTATTGCTGGATGATAGTGTCCTGCAGGGTTAAGGGATGGCGTGGGCACTCCCAGGGCGACAGAGGGCACCTGGCCTTTAGAGAGTTCCCTGGAAAATTCCCCGCCCAGGCCCCTGGTCCACAAGTCTATCCTGCGCACAGTGTCTGTGCGAGGCTGGGAGTGCTTCTGGGGAGTGTTCCCCAGCGGAAATCGCGTGGTCCTTTAGGTGACAGGGAGGGCTCCTGTGTCCACGGACAGGTGCCCAGGGACCCTGTGGAACTGCTGTGACCTCTAAAGGGTGGGTCAGGTGAGCCGAGGAAGGCGTGTGCTTGGGAGCCTGAGTGCGCATGCGCGGCCCACGTATAGGACCGAAACGAGCCAGCCGCGGCTCAGAGAAAAGCCATCTCCTGGGGGCCTCCCCATGTTCCTCCACTCCCCAGGGAGGGCCCCTTAACGGATGGAAGAAAAGGGGGATCTTCGCAGTGGTGGGTTCGGGCCAGAGGGGTCAGGGGGTTTGCCTCCACGTACGCCAGGTGCCCGCACACCGGGCCCAGGTGTTTGAGCCCCGTGGAGGCAGACGGCTGCTTATTGCTGGATGCAAGTGTCCTGCGGGGTCAAGGAAGGGCATGGGCCCTCCCGGGCGACACAGGGCACCGGGCCCTTAGAGAGTTCCATGGAAAATCCCCCGCCCAGGGCCCCGGTATCCAAGTCTGTCCTTAGCACACTGTCTGTGCGGGGCTGAGAGTGCTGCTGGGCAGTGTGGCCTAGGGGAAATCGCGCGGTCCTCTGTGTGGCAGGGAGGGCTTCTGTGTCCATGGACAGGTGCGCAGGGACCCTGTGAAACTGCTGTGACCTCTCAAGGGCGGGTCACCTGACCCCTCCAGGGTGGGACAGGTGACCTCCCAAGGCTGGGTCACGAGACCCCAAAAGGGTGGGTCACGTGACCCCAAAAGGGTGGGTCACGAAACCCCTCAAGGGTGGGTCATGTGACCCCTCAGGGGTGGGTCACGAGACCCCCCAGGGGTGGGTCACGTGACCCCTCAGGGGTGGGTCACGTGACCCCTCCGGGGGTGGGTCACGAGACCCCCCCGGGGGTGGGTCACGTGACCCTTCAAGGGTGGGTCAGGAGACACCTCAAGGGTGGGCCCCGTGACCCGAGGGAGGCCTGTTGTGGGGAGCCTGAGTGCGCACGCGCTGCCCACGTATAGGCCCGAAAGGAGCCAGCCGCGGCTCGGAGTAAAGCCATCTCCTGGGGGCTTCCCCGTGTTCCTCCACTCCTCAAGGAGGACCCCTTTACGGATGGAAGAAAAGTGGGATCTTCGCAGTGGTGGGTTCGGGCCAGAGGGGTCTGCGGGTTTGCCTGCACGAACGCCAGGTGCTCGCACAACGGGCCCAGGTGTTTGAGCCCCGTGGAGGCAGAGGGCTGCTTATTGCTGGATGATAGTGTCCTGCAGGGTTAAGGGATGGCGTGGGCACTCCCAGGGCGACAGAGGGCACCTGGCCTTTAGAGAGTTCCCTGGAAAATTCCCCCCCCCAGGCCCCTGGTCCACAAGTCTATCCTGCGCACAGTGTCTGTGCGAGGCTGGGAGTGCTTCTGGGGAGTGTTCCCCAGCGGAAATCGCGTGGTCCTTTAGGTGACAGGGAGGGCTCCTGTGTCCACGGACAGGTGCCCAGGGACCCTGGGGAACTGCTGTGACCTCTAAAGGGTGGGTCAGGTGAGCCGAGGAAGGCGTGTGCTTGGGAGCCTGAGTGCGCATGCGCGGCCCACGTATAGGCCCGAAACGAGCCAGCCGCGGCTCGGAGAAAAGCCATCTCCTGGGGGCCTCCCCATGTTCCTCCACTCCCCCGGGAGGGCCCCTTTACGGATGGAAGAAAAGGGGGATCTTCGCAGTGGTGGGTTCGGGCCAGAGGGGTCTGGGGGTTTGCCTCCACGTACGCCAGGTGCCCGCACACCGGGCCCAGGTGTTTGAGCCCCGTGGAGGCAGACGGCTGCTTATTGCTGGATGCAAGTGTCCTGCGGGGTCAAGGAAGGGCATGGGCCCTCCCGGGCGACACAGGGCACCGGGCCCTTAGAGAGTTCCATGGAAAATCCCCCGCCCAGGGCCCCGGTATCCAAGTCTGTCCTTAGCACACTGTCTGTGCGGGGCTGAGAGTGCTGCTGGGCAGTGTGGCCTAGGGGAAATCGCGCGGTCCTCTGAGTGGCAGGGAGGGCTTCTGTGTCCATGGACAGGTGCGCAGGGACCCTGTGAAACTGCTGTGACCTCTCAAGGGCGGGTCACCTGACCCCTCCAGGGTGGGACAGGTGACCTCCCAAGGCTGGGTCACGAGACCCCAAAAGGGTGGGTCACGTGACCCCTCAAGGGTGGGTCATGTGACCCCTCAGGGGTGGGTCACGAGACCCCCCACGGGTGGGTCACGTGACCCCTCAGGGGTGGGTCACGTGACCCCTCAGGGGTGGGTCACGAGACCCCCCCGGGGGTGGGTCACGTGACCCTTCAAGGGAGGGTCAGGAGACACCTCAAGGGTGGGCCCCGTGACCCGAGGGAGGCCTGTTGTGGGGAGCCTGAGTGCGCACGCGCGGCCCACGTATAGGCCCGAAAGGAGCCAGCCGCGGCTCGGAGTAAAGCCATCTCCTGGGGGCTTCCCCGTGTTCCTCCACTCCTCAAGGAGGACCCCTTTACGGATGGAAGAAAAGTGGGATCTTCGCAGTGGTGGGTTCGGGCCAGAGGGGTCTGCGTGTTTGCCTGCACGAACGCCAGGTGCTCGCACAACGGGCCCAGGTGTTTGAGCCCCGTGGAGGCAGAGGGCTGCTTATTGCTGGATGATAGTGTCCTGCAGGGTTAAGGGATGGCGTGGGCACTCCCAGGGCGACAGAGGGCACCTGGCCTTTAGAGAGTTCCCTGGAAAATTCCCCGCCCAGGCCCCTGGTCCACAAGTCTATCCTGCGCACAGTGTCTGTGCGAGGCTGGGAGTGCTTCTGGGGAGTGTTCCCCAGTGGAAATCGCGTGGTCCTTTAGGTGACAGGGAGGGCTCCTGTGTCCACGGACAGGTGCCCAAGGACCCTGTGGAACTGCTGTGACCTCTAAAGGGTGGGTCAGGTGAGCCGAGGAAGGCGTGTGCTTGGGAGCCTGAGTGCGCATGCGCGGCTCACGTATAGGCCCGAAACGAGCCAGCCGCGGCTCGGAGAAAAGCCATCTCCTGGGGGCCTCCCCATGTTCCTCCACTCCTCAGGGAGGGCCCCTTTACGGATGGAAGAAAAGGGGCATCTTCGCAGTGGTGGGTTCGGGCCAGAGGGGTCTGGGGGTTTGCCTCCACGTACGCCAGGTGCCCGCACACCGGGCCCAGGTGTTTGAGCCCCGTGGAGGCAGACGGCTGCTTATTGCTGGATGAAAGTGTCCTGCGGGGTCAAGGAAGGGCATGGGCCCTCCCGGGCGACACAGGGCACCGGGCCCTTAGAGAGTTCCATGGAAAATCCCCCGCCCAGGGCCCCGGTATCCAAGTCTGTCCTTAGCACACTGTCTGTGCGGGGCTGAGAGTGCTGCTGGGCAGTGTGGCCTAGGGGAAATCGCGCGGTCCTCTGAGTGGCAGGGAGGGCTTCTGTGTCCATGGACAGGTGCGCAGGGACCCTGTGAAACTGCTGTGACCTCTCAAGGGCGGGTCACCTGACCCCTCCAGGGTGGGACAGGTGACCTCCCAAGGCTGGGTCACGAGACCCCAAAAGGGTGGGTCACGTGACCCCTCAAGGGTGGGTCATGTGACCCCTCAGGGGTGGGTCACGAGACCCCCCACGGGTGGGTCACGTGACCCCTCAGGGGTGGGTCACGTGACCCCTCAGGGGTGGGTCACGAGACCCCCCCGGGGGTGGGTCACGTGACCCTTCAAGGGAGGGTCAGGAGACACCTCAAGGGTGGGCCCCGTGACCCGAGGGAGGCCTGTTGTGGGGAGCCTGAGTGCGCACGCGCGGCCCACGTATAGGCCCGAAAGGAGCCAGCCGCGGCTCGGAGTAAAGCCATCTCCTGGGGGCTTCCCCGTGTTCCTCCACTCCTCAAGGAGGACCCCTTTACGGATGGAAGAAAAGTGGGATCTTCGCAGTGGTGGGTTCGGGCCAGAGGGGTCTGCGTGTTTGCCTGCACGAACGCCAGGTGCTCGCACAACGGGCCCAGGTGTTTGAGCCCCGTGGAGGCAGAGGGCTGCTTATTGCTGGATGATAGTGTCCTGCAGGGTTAAGGGATGGCGTGGGCACTCCCAGGGCGACAGAGGGCACCTGGCCTTTAGAGAGTTCCCTGGAAAATTCCCCGCCCAGGCCCCTGGTCCACAAGTCTATCCTGCGCACAGTGTCTGTGCGAGGCTGGGAGTGCTTCTGGGGAGTGTTCCCCAGTGGAAATCGCGTGGTCCTTTAGGTGACAGGGAGGGCTCCTGTGTCCACGGACAGGTGCCCAAGGACCCTGTGGAACTGCTGTGACCTCTAAAGGGTGGGTCAGGTGAGCCGAGGAAGGCGTGTGCTTGGGAGCCTGAGTGCGCATGCGCGGCTCACGTATAGGCCCGAAACGAGCCAGCCGCGGCTCGGAGAAAAGCCATCTCCTGGGGGCCTCCCCATGTTCCTCCACTCCTCAGGGAGGGCCCCTTTACGGATGGAAGAAAAGGGGGATCTTCGCAGTGGTGGGTTCGGGCCAGAGGGGTCTGGGGGTTTGCCTCCACGTACGCCAGGTGCCCGCACACCGGGCCCAGGTGTTTGAGCCCCGTGGAGGCAGACGGCTGCTTATTGCTGGATGCAAGTGTCCTGCGGGGTCAAGGAAGGGCATGGGCCCTCCCGGGCGACACAGGGCACCGGGCCCTTAGAGAGTTCCATGGAAAATCCCCCGCCCAGGGCCCCGGTATCCAAGTCTGTCCTTAGCACACTGTCTGTGCGGGGCTGAGAGTGCTGCTGGGCAGTGTGGCCTAGGGGAAATCGCGCGGTCCTCTGAGTGGCAGGGAGGGCTTCTGTGTCCATGGACAGGTGCGCAGGGACCCTGTGAAACTGCTGTGACCTCTCAAGGGCGGGTCACCTGACCCCTCCTGGGTGGGACAGGTCACCTCCCAAGGGTGGGTCACGAGACCCCAAAAGGGTGGGTCACATGACCCCAAAAGGGTGGGTCACGAAACCCCTCAAGGGTGGGTCACGTGACCCCTCAGGGGTGGGTCACGAGACCCCCCAGGGGTGGGTCACGTGACCCCTCAGGGGTGCGTCACGAGACCCCCCAGGGTTGGGTCATGTGACCCCTCCGGTGTGGGTCACGTGACCCCCCAGGAGTGGGTCACGTGAACCCTCAGGGGTGCGTCACGAGACCCCCCGGGGGTGGGTCACGTGACCCCTCAAGGGTGGGTCAGGAGACACCTCAAGGGTGGGCACCGTGACACGAGTGAGGCCTGTTGTGGGGAGCCTGAGTGGGCACGCGCGGCCCACGTATAGGCCCGAAAGGAGCCAGCCGCGGCTCGGAGAAAAGCCATCTCCTGGGGGCTTCCCCGTGTTCCTCCACTCCTCCAGGAGGACCCCTTTACGGATGGAAGAAAAGTGGGATCTTCGCAGTGGTGGGTTCGGGCCAGAGGGGTCTGCGTGTTTGCCTGCACGAACGCGAGGTGCTCGCACAACGGGCCCAGGTGTTTGAGCCCCGTGGAGGCAGAGGGCTGCTTATTGCTGGATGATAGTGTCCTGCAGGGTTAAGGGATGGCGTGGGCACTCCCAGGGCGACAGAGGGCACCTGGCCTTTAGAGAGTTCCCTGGAAAATTCCCCCCCCCAGGCCCCTGGTCCACAAGTCTATCCTGCGCACAGTGTCTGTGCGAGGCTGGGAGTGCTTCTGGGGAGTGTTCCCCAGCGGAAATCGCGTGGTCCTTTAGGTGACAGGGAGGGCTCCTGTGTCCACGGACAGGTGCCCAGGGACCCTGTGGAACTGCTGTGACCTCTAAAGGATGGGTCAGGTGAGCCGAGGAAGGCGTGTGCTTGGGAGCCTGAGTGCGCATGCGCGGCCCACGTATAGGACCGAAACGAGCCAGCCGCGGCTCGGAGAAAAGCCATCTCCTGGGGGCCTCCCCATGTTCCTCCACTCCCCAGGGAGGGCCCCTTTACGGATGGAAGAAAAGGGGGATCTTCGCAGTGGTGGGTTCGGGCCAGAGGGGTCTGGGGGTTTGCCTCCACGTACGCCAGGTGCCCGCACACCGGGCCCAGGTGTTTGAGCCCCGTGGAGGCAGACGGCTGCTTATTGCTGGATGCAAGTGTCCTGCGGGGTCAAGGAAGGGCATGGGCCCTCCCGGGCGACACAGGGCACCGGGCCCTTAGAGAGTTCCATGGAAAATCCCCCGCCCAGGGCCCCGGTATCCAAGTCTGTCCTTAGCACACTGTCTGTGCGGGGCTGAGAGTGCTGCTGGGCAGTGTGGCCTAGGGGAAATCGCGCGGTCCTCTGAGTGGCAGGGAGGGCTTCTGTTTCCATGGACAGGTGCGCAGGGACCCTGTGAAACTGCTGTGACCTCTCAAGGGCGGGTCACCTGACCCCTCCAGGGTGGGACAGGTGACCTCCCAAGGCTGGGTCACGAGACCCCAAAAGGGTGGGTCACGTGACCCCAAAAGGGTGGGTCACGAAACCCCTCAAGGGTGGGTCATGTGACCCCTCAGGGGTGGGTCACGAGACCCCCCAGGGGTGGGTCACGTGACCCCTCAGGGGTGGGTCACGTGACCCCTCCGGGGTGGGTCACGAGACCCCCCCGGGGGTGGGTCACGTGACCCTTCAAGGGTGGGTCAGGAGTCACCTCAAGGGTGGGCCCCGTGACCCGAGGGAGGCCTGTTGTGGGGAGCCTGAGTGCGCACGCGCGGCCCACGTATAGGCCCGAAAGGAGCCAGCCGTGGCTCGGAGTAAAGCCATCTCCTGGGGGCTTCCCCGTGTTCCTCCACTCCTCAAGGAGGACCCCTTTACGGATGGAAGAAAAGTGGGATCTTCGCAGTGGTGGGTTCGGGCCAGAGGGGTCTGCGTGTTTGCCTGCACGAACGCCAGGTGCTCGCACAACGGGCCCAGGTGTTTGAGCCCCGTGGAGGCAGAGGGCTGCTTATTGCTGGATGATAGTGTCCTGCAGGGTTAAGGGATGGCGTGGGCACTCCCAGGGCGACAGAGGGCACCTGGCCTTTAGAGAGTTCCCTGGAAAATTCCCCGCCCAGGCCCCTGGTCCACAAGTCTATCCTGCGCACAGTGTCTGTGCGAGGCTGGGAGTGCTTCTGGGGAGTGTTCCCCAGCGGAAATCGCGTGGTCCTTTAGGTGACCGGGAGGGCTCCTGTGTCCACGGACAGGTGCCCAAGGACCCTGTGGAACTGCTGTGACCTCTAAAGGGTGGGTCAGGTGAGCCGAGGAAGGCGTGTGCTTGGGAGCCTGAGTGCGCATGCGCGGCCCACGTATAGGCCCGAAACGAGCCAGCCGCGGCTCGGAGAAAAGCCATCTCCTGGGGGCCTCCCCATGTTCCTCCACTCCCCCGGGAGGGCCCCTTTACGGATGGAAGAAAAGGGGGATCTTCG
Source organism: Desmodus rotundus (assembly GCF_022682495.2). Lineage (NCBI taxonomy): Eukaryota > Metazoa > Chordata > Mammalia > Chiroptera > Phyllostomidae > Desmodus > Desmodus rotundus. Next base: position 80,476,661 of record NC_071388.1, on the reverse strand, counting down.
CAGTGGTGGGTTCGGGCCAGAGGGGTCTGGGGGTTTGCCTCCACGTACGCCAGGTGCCCGCACACCGGGCCCAGGTGTTTGAGCCCCGTGGAGGCAGACGGCTGCTTATTGCTGGATGCAAGTGTCCTGCGGGGTCAAGGAAGGGCATGGGCCCTCCCGGGCGACACAGGGCACCGGGCCCTTAGAGAGTTCCATGGAAAATCCCCCGCCCAGGGCCCCGGTATCCAAGTCTGTCCTTAGCACACTGTCTGTGCGGGGCTGAGAGTGCTGCTGGGCAGTGTGGCCTAGGGGAAATCGCGCGGTCCTCTGAGTGGCAGGGAGGGCTTCTGTGTCCATGGACAGGTGCGCAGGGACCCTGTGAAACTGCTGTGACCTCTCAAGGGCGGGTCACCTGACCCCTCCAGGGTGGGACAGGTGACCTCCCAAGGCTGGGTCACGAGACCCCAAAAGGGTGGGTCACGTGACCCCTCAAGGGTGGGTCATGTGACCCCTCAGGGGTGGGTCACGAGACCCCCCACGGGTGGGTCACGTGACCCCTCAGGGGTGGGTCACGTGACCCCTCAGGGGTGGGTCACGAGACCCCCCCGGGGGTGGGTCACGTGACCCTTCAAGGGAGGGTCAGGAGACACCTCAAGGGTGGGCCCCGTGACCCGAGGGAGGCCTGTTGTGGGGAGCCTGAGTGCGCACGCGCGGCCCACGTATAGGCCCGAAAGGAGCCAGCCGCGGCTCGGAGTAAAGCCATCTCCTGGGGGCTTCCCCGTGTTCCTCCACTCCTCAAGGAGGACCCCTTTACGGATGGAAGAAAAGTGGGATCTTCGCAGTGGTGGGTTCGGGCCAGAGGGGTCTGCGTGTTTGCCTGCACGAACGCCAGGTGCTCGCACAACGGGCCCAGGTGTTTGAGCCCCGTGGAGGCAGAGGGCTGCTTATTGCTGGATGATAGTGTCCTGCAGGGTTAAGGGATGGCGTGGGCACTCCCAGGGCGACAGAGGGCACCTGGCCTTTAGAGAGTTCCCTGGAAAATTCCCCGCCCAGGCCCCTGGTCCACAAGTCTATCCTGCGCACAGTGTCTGTGCGAGGCTGGGAGTGCTTCTGGGGAGTGTTCCCCAGTGGAAATCGCGTGGTCCTTTAGGTGACAGGGAGGGCTCCTGTGTCCACGGACAGGTGCCCAAGGACCCTGTGGAACTGCTGTGACCTCTAAAGGGTGGGTCAGGTGAGCCGAGGAAGGCGTGTGCTTGGGAGCCTGAGTGCGCATGCGCGGCTCACGTATAGGCCCGAAACGAGCCAGCCGCGGCTCGGAGAAAAGCCATCTCCTGGGGGCCTCCCCATGTTCCTCCACTCCCCCGGGAGGGCCCCTTTACGGATGGAAGAAAAGGGGGATCTTCGCAGTGGTGGGTTCGGGCCAGAGGGGTCTGGGGGTTTGCCTCCACGTACGCCAGGTGCCCGCACACCGGGCCCAGGTGTTTGAGCCCCGTGGAGGCAGACGGCTGCTTATTGCTGGATGCAAGTGTCCTGCGGGGTCAAGGAAGGGCATGGGCCCTCCCGGGCGACACAGGGCACCGGGCCCTTAGAGAGTTCCATGGAAAATCCCCCGCCCAGGGCCCCGGTATCCAAGTCTGTCCTTAGCACACTGTCTGTGCGGGGCTGAGAGTGCTGCTGGGCAGTGTGGCCTAGGGGAAATCGCGCGGTCCTCTGAGTGGCAGGGAGGGCTTCTGTGTCCATGGACAGGTGCGCAGGGACCCTGTGAAACTGCTGTGACCTCTCAAGGGCGGGTCACCTGACCCCTCCAGGGTGGGACAGGTGACCTCCCAAGGCTGGGTCACGAGACCCCAGAAGGGTGGGTCACGTGACCCCTCAAGGGTGGGTCATGTGACCCCTCAGGGGTGGGTCACGAGACCCCCCACGGGTGGGTCACGTGACCCCTCAGGGGTGGGTCACGTGACCCCTCAGGGGTGGGTCACGAGACCCCCCCGGGGGTGGGTCACGTGACCCTTCAAGGGAGGGTCAGGAGACACCTCAAGGGTGGGCCCCGTGACCCGAGGGAGGCCTGTTGTGGGGAGCCTGAGTGCGCACGCGCGGCCCACGTATAGGCCCGAAAGGAGCCAGCCGCGGCTCGGAGTAAAGCCATCTCCTGGGGGCTTCCCCGTGTTCCTCCACTCCTCAAGGAGGACCCCTTTACGGATGGAAGAAAAGTGGGATCTTCGCAGTGGTGGGTTCGGGCCAGAGGGGTCTGCGTGTTTGCCTGCACGAACGCCAGGTGCTCGCACAACGGGCCCAGGTGTTTGAGCCCCGTGGAGGCAGAGGGCTGCTTATTGCTGGATGATAGTGTCCTGCAGGGTTAAGGGATGGCGTGGGCACTCCCAGGGCGACAGAGGGCACCTGGCCTTTAGAGAGTTCCCTGGAAAATTCCCCGCCCAGGCCCCTGGTCCACAAGTCTATCCTGCGCACAGTGTCTGTGCGAGGCTGGGAGTGCTTCTGGGGAGTGTTCCCCAGTGGAAATCGCGTGGTCCTTTAGGTGACAGGGAGGGCTCCTGTGTCCACGGACAGGTGCCCAAGGACCCTGTGGAACTGCTGTGACCTCTAAAGGGTGGGTCAGGTGAGCCGAGGAAGGCGTGTGCTTGGGAGCCTGAGTGCGCATGCGCGGCTCACGTATAGGACCGAAACGAGCCAGCCGCGGCTCAGAGAAAAGCCATCTCCTGGGGGCCTCCCCATGTTCCTCCAATCCCCAGGGAGGGCCCCTTAACGGATGGAAGAAAAGGGGGATCTTCGCAGTGGTGGGTTCGGGCCAGAGGGGTCAGGGGGTTTGCCTCCACGTACGCCAGGTGCCCGCACACCGGGCCCAGGTGTTTGAGCCCCGTGGAGGCAGACGGCTGCTTATTGCTGGATGCAAGTGTCCTGCGGGGTCAAGGAAGGGCATGGGCCCTCCCGGGCGACACAGGGCACCGGGCCCTTAGAGAGTTCCATGGAAAATCCCCCGCCCAGGGCCCCGGTATCCAAGTCTGTCCTTAGCACACTGTCTGTGCGGGGCTGAGAGTGCTGCTGGGCAGTGTGGCCTAGGGGAAATCGCGCGGTCCTCTGTGTGGCAGGGAGGGCTTCTGTGTCCATGGACAGGTGCGCAGGGACCCTGTGAAACTGCTGTGACCTCTCAAGGGCGGGTCACCTGACCCCTCCAGGGTGGGACAGGTGACCTCCCAAGGCTGGGTCACGAGACCCCAAAAGGGTGGGTCACGTGACCCCAAAAGGGTGGGTCACGAAACCCCTCAAGGGTGGGTCATGTGACCCCTCAGGGGTGGGTCACGAGACCCCCCAGGGGTGGGTCACGTGACCCCTCAGGGGTGGGTCACGTGACCCCTCCGGGGGTGGGTCACGAGACCCCCCCGGGGGTGGGTCACGTGACCCTTCAAGGGTGGGTCAGGAGACACCTCAAGGGTGGGCCCCGTGACCCGAGGGAGGCCTGTTGTGGGGAGCCTGAGTGCGCACGCGCTGCCCACGTATAGGCCCGAAAGGAGCCAGCCGCGGCTCGGAGTAAAGCCATCTCCTGGGGGCTTCCCCGTGTTCCTCCACTCCTCAAGGAGGACCCCTTTACGGATGGAAGAAAAGTGGGATCTTCGCAGTGGTGGGTTCGGGCCAGAGGGGTCTGCGGGTTTGCCTGCACGAACGCCAGGTGCTCGCACAACGGGCCCAGGTGTTTGAGCCCCGTGGAGGCAGAGGGCTGCTTATTGCTGGATGATAGTGTCCTGCAGGGTTAAGGGATGGCGTGGGCACTCCCAGGGCGACAGAGGGCACCTGGCCTTTAGAGAGTTCCCTGGAAAATTCCCCCCCCCAGGCCCCTGGTCCACAAGTCTATCCTGCGCACAGTGTCTGTGCGAGGCTGGGAGTGCTTCTGGGGAGTGTTCCCCAGCGGAAATCGCGTGGTCCTTTAGGTGACAGGGAGGGCTCCTGTGTCCACGGACAGGTGCCCAGGGACCCTGGGGAACTGCTGTGACCTCTAAAGGGTGGGTCAGGTGAGCCGAGGAAGGCGTGTGCTTGGGAGCCTGAGTGCGCATGCGCGGCCCACGTATAGGCCCGAAACGAGCCAGCCGCGGCTCGGAGAAAAGCCATCTCCTGGGGGCCTCCCCATGTTCCTCCACTCCTCAGGGAGGGCCCCTTTACGGATGGAAGAAAAGGGGGATCTTCGCAGTGGTGGGTTCGGGCCAGAGGGGTCTGGGGGTTTGCCTCCACGTACGCCAGGTGCCCGCACACCGGGCCCAGGTGTTTGAGCCCCGTGGAGGCAGACGGCTGCTTATTGCTGGATGCAAGTGTCCTGCGGGGTCAAGGAAGGGCATGGGCCCTCCCGGGCGACACAGGGCACCGGGCCCTTAGAGAGTTCCATGGAAAATCCCCCGCCCAGGGCCCCGGTATCCAAGTCTGTCCTTAGCACACTGTCTGTGCGGGGCTGAGAGTGCTGCTGGGCAGTGTGGCCTAGGGGAAATCGCGCGGTCCTCTGAGTGGCAGGGAGGGCTTCTGTGTCCATGGACAGGTGCGCAGGGACCCTGTGAAACTGCTGTGACCTCTCAAGGGCGGGTCACCTGACCCCTCCAGGGTGGGACAGGTGACCTCCCAAGGCTGGGTCACGAGACCCCAAAAGGGTGGGTCACGTGACCCCTCAAGGGTGGGTCATGTGACCCCTCAGGGGTGGGTCACGAGACCCCCCACGGGTGGGTCACGTGACCCCTCAGGGGTGGGTCACGTGACCCCTCAGGGGTGGGTCACGAGACCCCCCCGGGGGTGGGTCACGTGACCCTTCAAGGGAGGGTCAGGAGACACCTCAAGGGTGGGCCCCGTGACCCGAGGGAGGCCTGTTGTGGGGAGCCTGAGTGCGCACGCGCGGCCCACGTATAGGCCCGAAAGGAGCCAGCCGCGGCTCGGAGTAAAGCCATCTCCTGGGGGCTTCCCCGTGTTCCTCCACTCCTCAAGGAGGACCCCTTTACGGATGGAAGAAAAGTGGGATCTTCGCAGTGGTGGGTTCGGGCCAGAGGGGTCTGCGTGTTTGCCTGCACGAACGCCAGGTGCTCGCACAACGGGCCCAGGTGTTTGAGCCCCGTGGAGGCAGAGGGCTGCTTATTGCTGGATGATAGTGTCCTGCAGGGTTAAGGGATGGCGTGGGCACTCCCAGGGCGACAGAGGGCACCTGGCCTTTAGAGAGTTCCCTGGAAAATTCCCCGCCCAGGCCCCTGGTCCACAAGTCTATCCTGCGCACAGTGTCTGTGCGAGGCTGGGAGTGCTTCTGGGGAGTGTTCCCCAGTGGAAATCGCGTGGTCCTTTAGGTGACAGGGAGGGCTCCTGTGTCCACGGACTGGTGCCCAAGGACCCTGTGGAACTGCTGTGACCTCTAAAGGGTGGGTCAGGTGAGCCGAGGAAGGCGTGTGCTTGGGAGCCTGAGTGCGCATGCGCGGCTCACGTATAGGCCCGAAACGAGCCAGCCGAGGCTCGGAGAAAAGCCATCTCCTGGGGGCCTCCCCATGTTCCTCCACTCCTCAGGGAGGGCCCCTTTACGGATGGAAGAAAAGGGGCATCTTCGCAGTGGTGGGTTCGGGCCAGAGGGGTCTGGGGGTTTGCCTCCACGTACGCCAGGTGCCCGCACACCGGGCCCAGGTGTTTGAGCCCCGTGGAGGCAGACGGCTGCTTATTGCTGGATGCAAGTGTCCTGCGGGGTCAAGGAAGGGCATGGGCACTCCCGGGCGACACAGGGCACCGGGCCCTTAGAGAGTTCCATGGAAAATCCCCCGCCCAGGGCCCCGGTATCCAAGTCTGTCCTTAGCACACTGTCTGTGCGGGGCTGAGAGTGCTGCTATGCAGTGTGGCCTAGGGGAAATCGCGCGGTCCTCTGAGTGGCAGGGAGGGCTTCTGTTTCCATGGACAGGTGCGCAGAGACCCAGTGAAACTGCTGTGACCTCTCAAGGGCGGGTCACCTGACCCCTCCAGGGTGGGACAAGTGACCTCCCAAGGCTGGGTCACGAGACCCCAAAAGGGTGGGTCACGTGACCCCAAAAGGGTGGGTCACGAAACCCCTCAAGGGTGGGTCATGTGACCCCTCAGGGGTGGGTCACGAGACCCCCCAGGGGTGGGTCACGTGACCCCTCAGGGGTGCGTCACGAGACCCCCCAGGGGTGGGTCACGTGACCCCGCAGGTGTGGGTCACGTGACCCCTCAGGGGTGGGTCACGTGACCCCGCAGGTGTGGGTCACGTGACCCCTCAGGGGTGCGTCACGAGACCCCCCAGGGGTGGGTCACGTGACCCCGCAGGTGTGGGTCACGTGACCCCTCAGGGGTGCGTCACGAGACCCCCCAGGGGTGGGTCACGTGACCCCGCAGGTGTGGGTCACGTGACCCCTCAGGGGTGCGTCACGAGACCCCGCAGGTGTCGGTCACGTGACCCCTCAGGGGTGCGTCACGAGACCCCCCAGGGGTGGGTCACGTGACCCCGCAGGTGTGGGTCACGTGACCCCTCAGGGGTGGGTCAGGAGACACCTCAAGGGTGGGCCCCGTGACCCGAGGGAGGCCTGTTGTGGGGAGCCTGAGTGCGCACGCGCGGCCCACGTATAGGCCCGAAAAGAGCCAGCTGCGGCTCGGAGAAAAGCCATCTCCTGGGGGCTTCCCCGTGTTCCTCCACTCCTCAAGGAGGACCCCTTTACGGATGGAAGAAAAGTGGGATCTTCGCAGTGGTGGGTTCGGGCCAGAGGGGTCTGCGGGTTTGCCTGCACGAACGCCAGGTGCTCGCACAACGGGCCCAGGTGTTTGAGCCCCGTGGAGGCAGAGGGCTGCTTATTGCTGGATGATAGTGTCCTGCAGGGTTAAGGGATGGCGTGGGCACTCCCAGGGCGACAGAGGGCACCTGGCCTTTAGAGAGTTCCCTGGAAAATTCCCCCCCCCAGGCCCCTGGTCCACAAGTCTATCCTGCGCACAGTGTCTGTGCGAGGCTGGGAGTGCTTCTGGGGAGTGTTCCCCAGCGGAAATCGCGTGGTCCTTTAGGTGACAGGGAGGGCTCCTGTGTCCTCGGACAGGTGCCCAGGGACCCTGTGGAACTGCTGTGACCTCTAAAGGGTGGGTCAGGTGAGCCGAGGAAGGCGTGTGCTTGGGAGCCTGAGTGCGCATGCGCGGCCCACGTATAGGCCCGAAACGAGCCAGCCGCGGCTCGGAGAAAAGCCATCTCCTGGGGACCTCCCCATGTTCCTCCACTCCCCAGGGAGGGCCCCTTTACGGATGGAAGAAAAGGGGGATCTTCGCAGTGGTGGGTTCGGGCCAGAGGGGTCTGGGGGTTTGCCTCCACGTACGCCAGGTGCCCGCACACCGGGCCCAGGTGTTTGAGCCCCGTGGAGGCAGACGGCTGCTTATTGCTGGATGCAAGTGTCCTGCGGGGTCAAGGAAGGGCATGGGCCCTCCCGGGCGACACAGGGCACCGGGCCCTTAGAGAGTTCCATGGAAAATCCCCCGCCCAGGGCCCCGGTATCCAAGTCTGTCCTTAGCACACTGTCTGTGCGGGGCTGAGAGTGCTGCTGGGCAGTGTGGCCTAGGGGAAATCGCGCGGTCCTCTGAGTGGCAGGGAGGGCTTCTGTGTCCATGGACAGGTGCGCAGGGACCCTGTGAAACTGCTGTGACCTCTCAAGGGCGGGTCACCTGACCCCTCCTGGGTGGGACAGGTCACCTCCCAAGGGTGGGTCACGAGACCCCAAAAGGGTGGGTCACATGACCCCAAAAGGGTGGGTCACGAAACCCCTCAAGGGTGGGTCACGTGACCCCTCAGGGGTGGGTCACGAGACCCCCCAGGGGTGGGTCACGTGACCCCTCAGGGGTGCGTCACGTGACCCCTCCGGTGAGGGTCACGTGACCCCTCCGGTGTGGGTCACGTGACCCCCCAGGAGTGGGTCACGTGGACCCTCAGGGGTGCGTCACGAGACCCCCCGGTGGTGGGTCACGTGACCCCTCAAGGGTGGGTCAGGAGACACCTCAAGGGTGGGCACCGTGACCCGAGTGAGGCCTGTTGTGGGGAGCCTGAGTGCGCACGCGCGGCCCACGTATAGGCCCGAAACGAGCCAGCCGCGGCTCGGAGAAAAGCCATCTCCTGGGGGCTTCCCCGTGTTCCTCCACTCCTCCAGGAGGACCCCTTTACGGATGGAAGAAAAGTGGGATCTTCGCAGTGGTGGGTTCGGGCCAGAGGGGTCTGCGGGTTTGCCTGCACGAACGCCAGGTGCTCGCACAACGGGCCAGGGGTTTGAGCCCCGTGGAGGCAGAGGGCTGCTTATTGCTGGATGATAGTGTCCTGCAGGGTTAAGGGATGGCGTGGGCACTCCCAGGGCGACAGAGGGCACCTGGCCTTTAGAGAGTTCCCTGGAAAATTCCCCCCCCCAGGCCCCTGGTCCACAAGTCTATCCTGCGCACAGTGTCTGTGCGAGGCTGGGAGTGCTTCTGGGGAGTGTTCCCCAGCGGAAATCGCGTGGTCCTTTAGGTGACAGGGAGGGCTCCTGTGTCCACGGACAGGTGCCCAGGGACCCTGTGGAACTGCTGTGACCTCTAAAGGGTGGGTCAGGTGAGCCGAGGAAGGCGTGTGCTTGGGAGCCTGAGTGCGCATGCGCGGCCCACGTATAGGCCCAAAACGAGCCAGCCGCGGCTCAGAGAAAAGCCATCTCCTGGGGGCCTCCCCATGTTCCTCCACTCCCCCGGGAGGGCCCCTTTACGGATGGAAGAAAAGGGGCATCTTCGCAGTGGTGGGTTCGGGCCAGAGGGGTCTGGGGGTTTGCCTCCACGTACGCCAGGTGCCCGCACACCGGGCCCAGGTGTTTGAGCCCCGTGGAGGCAGACGGCTGCTTATTGCTGGATGCAAGTGTCCTGCGGGGTCAAGGAAGGGCATGGGCCCTCCCGGGCGACACAGGGCACCGGGCCCTTAGAGAGTTCCATGGAAAATCCCCCGCCCAGGGCCCCGGTATCCAAGTCTGTCCTTAGCACACTGTCTGTGCGGGGCTGAGAGTGCTGCTGGGCAGTGTGGCCTAGGGGAAATCGCGCGGTCCTCTGAGTGGCAGGGAGGGCTTCTGTGTCCATGGACAGGTGCGCAGGGACCCTGTGAAACTGCTGTGACCTCTCAAGGGCGGGTCACCTGACCCCTCCTGGGTGGGACAGGTCACCTCCCAAGGGTGGGTCACGAGACCCCAAAAGGGTGGGTCACATGACCCCAAAAGGGTGGGTCACGAAACCCCTCAAGGGTGGGTCACGTGACCCCTCAGGGGTGGGTCACGAGACCCCCCAGGGGTGGGTCACGTGACCCCTCAGGGGTGCGTCACGAGACCCCCCAGGGTTGGGTCATGTGACCCCTCCGGTGTGGGTCACGTGACCCCCCAGGAGTGGGTCACGTGAACCCTCAGGGGTGCGTCACGAGACCCCCCGGGGGTGGGTCACGTGACCCCTCAAGGGTGGGTCAGGAGACACCTCAAGGGTGGGCACCGTGACCCGAGTGAGGCCTGTTGTGGGGAGCCTGAGTGCGCACGCGCTGCCCACGTATAGGCCCGAAAGGAGCCAGCCGCGGCTCGGAGTAAAGCCATCTCCTGGGGGCTTCCCCGTGTTCCTCCACTCCTCAAGGAGGACCCCTTTACGGATGGAAGAAAAGTGGGATCTTCGCAGTGGTGGGTTCGGGCCAGAGGGGTCTGCGGGTTTGCCTGCACGAACGCCAGGTGCTCGCACAACGGGCCCAGGTGTTTGAGCCCCGTGGAGGCAGAGGGCTGCTTATTGCTGGATGATAGTGTCCTGCAGGGTTAAGGGATGGCGTGGGCACTCCCAGGGCGACAGAGGGCACCTGGCCTTTAGAGAGTTCCCTGGAAAATTCCCCCCCCCAGGCCCCTGGTCCACAAGTCTATCCTGCGCACAGTGTCTGTGCGAGGCTGGGAGTGCTTCTGGGGAGTGTTCCCCAGCGGAAATCGCGTGGTCCTTTAGGTGACAGGGAGGGCTCCTGTGTCCACGGACAGGTGCCCAGGGACCCTGGGGAACTGCTGTGACCTCTAAAGGGTGGGTCAGGTGAGCCGAGGAAGGCGTGTGCTTGGGAGCCTGAGTGCGCATGCGCGGCCCACGTATAGGCCCGAAACGAGCCAGCCGCGGCTCGGAGAAAAGCCATCTCCTGGGGGCCTCCCCATGTTCCTCCACTCCTCAGGGAGGGCCCCTTTACGGATGGAAGAAAAGGGGGATCTTCGCAGTGGTGGGTTCGGGCCAGAGGGGTCTGGGGGTTTGCCTCCACGTACGCCAGGTGCCCGCACACCGGGCCCAGGTGTTTGAGCCCCGTGGAGGCAGACGGCTGCTTATTGCTGGATGCAAGTGTCCTGCGGGGTCAAGGAAGGGCATGGGCCCTCCCGGGCGACACAGGGCACCGGGCCCTTAGAGAGTTCCATGGAAAATCCCCCGCCCAGGGCCCCGGTATCCAAGTCTGTCCTTAGCACACTGTCTGTGCGGGGCTGAGAGTGCTGCTGGGCAGTGTGGCCTAGGGGAAATCGCGCGGTCCTCTGAGTGGCAGGGAGGGCTTCTGTGTCCATGGACAGGTGCGCAGGGACCCTGTGAAACTGCTGTGACCTCTCAAGGGCGGGTCACCTGACCCCTCCAGGGTGGGACAGGTGACCTCCCAAGGCTGGGTCACGAGACCCCAAAAGGGTGGGTCACGTGACCCCTCAAGGGTGGGTCATGTGACCCCTCAGGGGTGGGTCACGAGACCCCCCAGGGGTGGGTCACGTGACCCCTCAGGGGTGGGTCACGTGACCCCTCAGGGGTGGGTCACGAGACCCCCCCGGGGGTGGGTCACGTGACCCTTCAAGGGAGGGTCAGGAGACACCTCAAGGGTGGGCCCCGTGACCCGAGGGAGGCCTGTTGTGGGGAGCCTGAGTGCGCACGCGCGGCCCACGTATAGGCCCGAAAGGAGCCAGCCGCGGCTCGGAGTAAAGCCATCTCCTGGGGGCTTCCCCGTGTTCCTCCACTCCTCAAGGAGGACCCCTTTACGGATGGAAGAAAAGTGGGATCTTCGCAGTGGTGGGTTCGGGCCAGAGGGGTCTGCGTGTTTGCCTGCACGAACGCCAGGTGCTCGCACAACGGGCCCAGGTGTTTGAGCCCCGTGGAGGCAGAGGGCTGCTTATTGCTGGATGATAGTGTCCTGCAGGGTTAAGGGATGGCGTGGGCACTCCCAGGGCGACAGAGGGCACCTGGCCTTTAGAGAGTTCCCTGGAAAATTCCCCGCCCAGGCCCCTGGTCCACAAGTCTATCCTGCGCACAGTGTCTGTGCGAGGCTGGGAGTGCTTCTGGGGAGTGTTCCCCAGTGGAAATCGCGTGGTCCTTTAGGTGACAGGGAGGGCTCCTGTGTCCACGGACTGGTGCCCAAGGACCCTGTGGAACTGCTGTGACCTCTAAAGGGTGGGTCAGGTGAGCCGAGGAAGGCGTGTGCTTGGGAGCCTGAGTGCGCATGCGCGGCTCACGTATAGGCCCGAAACGAGCCAGCCGAGGCTCGGAGAAAAGCCATCTCCTGGGGGCCTCCCCATGTTCCTCCACTCCTCAGGGAGGGCCCCTTTACGGATGGAAGAAAAGGGGCATCTTCGCAGTGGTGGGTTCGGGCAAGAGGGGTCTGGGGGTTTGCCTCCACGTACGCCAGGTGCCCGCACACCGGGCCCAGGTGTTTGAGCCCCGTGGAGGCAGACGGCTGCTTATTGCTGGATGCAAGTGTCCTGCGGGGTCAAGGAAGGGCATGGGCCCTCCCGGGCGACACAGGGCACCGGGCCCTTAGAGAGTTCCATGGAAAATCCCCCGCCCAGGGCCCCGGTATCCAAGTCTGTCCTTAGCACACTGTCTGTGCGGGGCTGAGAGTGCTGCTGGGCAGTGTGGCCTAGGGGAAATCGCGCGGTCCGCTGAGTGGCAGGGAGGGCTTCTGTGTCCATGGACAGGTGCGCAGGGACCCTGTGAAACTGCTGTGACCTCTCAAGGGCGGGTCACCTGACCCCTCCTGGGTGGGACAGGTCACCTCCCAAGGGTGGGTCACGAGACCCCAAAAGGGTGGGTCACATGACCCCAAAAGGGTGGGTCACGAAACCCCTCAAGGGTGGGTCACGTGACCCCTCAGGGGTGGGTCACGAGACCCCCCAGGGGTGGGTCACGTGACCCCTCAGGGGTGCGTCACGTGACCCCTCCGGTGAGGGTCACGTGACCCCTCCGGTGTGGGTCACGTGACCCCCCAGGAGTGGGTCACGTGGACCCTCAGGGGTGCGTCACGAGACCCCCCGGTGGTGGGTCACGTGACCCCTCAAGGGTGGGTCAGGAGACACCTCAAGGGTGGGCACCGTGACCCGAGTGAGGCCTGTTGTGGGGAGCCTGAGTGCGCACGCGCGGCCCACGTATAGGCCCGAAACGAGCCAGCCGCGGCTCGGAGAAAAGCCATCTCCTGGGGGCTTCCCCGTGTTCCTCCACTCCTCCAGGAGGACCCCTTTACGGATGGAAGAAAAGTGGGATCTTCGCAGTGGTGGGTTCGGGCCAGAGGGGTCTGCGGGTTTGCCTGCACGAACGCCAGGTGCTCGCACAACGGGCCAGGGGTTTGAGCCCCGTGGAGGCAGAGGGCTGCTTATTGCTGGATGATAGTGTCCTGCAGGGTTAAGGGATGGCGTGGGCACTCCCAGGGCGACAGAGGGCACCTGGCCTTTAGAGAGTTCCCTGGAAAATTCCCCCCCCCAGGCCCCTGGTCCACAAGTCTATCCTGCGCACAGTGTCTGTGCGAGGCTGGGAGTGCTTCTGGGGAGTGTTCCCCAGCGGAAATCGCGTGGTCCTTTAGGTGACAGGGAGGGCTCCTGTGTCCACGGACAGGTGCCCAGGGACCCTGTGGAACTGCTGTGACCTCTAAAGGGTGGGTCAGGTGAGCCGAGGAAGGCGTGTGCTTGGGAGCCTGAGTGCGCATGCGCGGCCCACGTATAGGCCCAAAACGAGCCAGCCGCGGCTCGGAGAAAAGCCATCTCCTGGGGGCCTCCCCATGTTCCTCCACTCCCCCGGGAGGGCCCCTTTACGGATGGAAGAAAAGGGGCATCTTCGCAGTGGTGGGTTCGGGCCAGAGGGGTCTGGGGGTTTGCCTCCACGTACGCCAGGTGCCCGCACACCGGGCCCAGGTGTTTGAGCCCCGTGGAGGCAGACGGCTGCTTATTGCTGGATGAAAGTGTCCTGCGGGGTCAAGGAAGGGCATGGGCCCTCCCGGGCGACACAGGGCACCGGGCCCTTAGAGAGTTCCATGGAAAATCCCCCGCCCAGGGCCCCGGTATCCAAGTCTGTCCTTAGCACACTGTCTGTGCGGGGCTGAGAGTGCTGCTGGGCAGTGTGGCCTAGGGGAAATCGCGCGGTCCTCTGAGTGGCAGGGAGGGCTTCTGTGTCCATGGACAGGTGCGCAGGGACCCTGTGAAACTGCTGTGACCTCTCAAGGGCGGGTCACCTGACCCCTCCTGGGTGGGACAGGTCACCTCCCAAGGGTGGGTCACGAGACCCCAAAAGGGTGGGTCACATGACCCCAAAAGGGTGGGTCACGAAACCCCTCAAGGGTGGGTCACGTGACCCCTCAGGGGTGGGTCACGAGACCCCCCAGGGGTGGGTCACGTGACCCCTCAGGGGTGCGTCACGAGACCCCCCAGGGTTGGGTCATGTGACCCCTCCGGTGTGGGTCACGTGACCCCCCAGGAGTGGGTCACGTGAACCCTCAGGGGTGCGTCACGAGACCCCCCGGGGGTGGGTCACGTGACCCCTCAAGGGTGGGTCAGGAGACACCTCAAGGGTGGGCACCGTGACCCGAGTGAGGCCTGTTGTGGGGAGCCTGAGTGCGCACGCGCGGCCCACGTATAGGCCCGAAAGGAGCCAGCCGCGGCTCGGAGAAAAGCCATCTCCTGGGGGCTTCCCCGTGTTCCTCCACTCCTCCAGGAGGACCCCTTTACGGATGGAAGAAAAGTGGGATCTTCGCAGTGGTGGGTTCGGGCCAGAGGGGTCTGCGGGTTTGCCTGCACGAACGCCAGGTGCTCGCACAACGGGCCCAGGTGTTTGAGCCCCGTGGAGGCAGAGGGCTGCTTATTGCTGGATGATAGTGTCCTGCAGGGTTAAGGGATGGCGTGGGCACTCCCAGGGCGACAGAGGGCACCTGGCCTTTAGAGAGTTCCCTGGAAAATTCCCCGCCCAGGCCCCTGGTCCACAAGTCTATCCTGCGCACAGTGTCTGTGCGAGGCTGGGAGTGCTTCTGGGGAGTGTTCCCCAGCGGAAATCGCGTGGTCCTTTAGGTGACAGGGAGGGCTCCTGTGTCCACGGACAGGTGCCCAGGGACCCTGTGGAACTGCTGTGACCTCTAAAGGGTGGGTCAGGTGAGCCGAGGAAGGCGTGTGCTTGGGAGCCTGAGTGCGCATGCGCGGCCCACGTATAGGCCCGAAACGAGCCAGCCGCGGCTCGGAGAAAAGCCATCTCCTGGGGGCCTCCCCATGTTCCTCCACTCCTCAGGGAGGGCCCCTTTACGGATGGAAGAAAAGGGGGATCTTCGCAGTGGTGGGTTCGGGCCAGAGGGGTCTGGGGGTTTGCCTCCACGTACGCCAGGTGCCCGCACACCGGGCCCAGGTGTTTGAGCCCCGTGGAGGCAGACGGCTGCTTATTGCTGGATGCAAGTGTCCTGCGGGGTCAAGGAAGGGCATGGGCCCTCCCGGGCGACACAGGGCACCGGGCCCTTAGAGAGTTCCATGGAAAATCCCCCGCCCAGGGCCCCGGTATCCAAGTCTGTCCTTAGCACACTGTCTGTGCGGGGCTGAGAGTGCTGCTGGGCAGTGTGGCCTAGGGGAAATCGCGCGGTCCTCTGAGTGGCAGGGAGGGCTTCTGTGTCCATGGACAGGTGCGCAGGGACCCTGTGAAACTGCTGTGACCTCTCAAGGGCGGGTCACCTGACCCCTCCAGGGTGGGACAGGTGACCTCCCAAGGCTGGGTCACGAGACCCCAAAAGGGTGGGTCACGTGACCCCTCAAGGGTGGGTCATGTGACCCCTCAGGGGTGGGTCACGAGACCCCCCACGGGTGGGTCACGTGACCCCTCAGGGGTGGGTCACGTGACCCCTCAGGGGTGGGTCACGAGACCCCCCCGGGGGTGGGTCACGTGACCCTTCAAGGGAGGGTCAGGAGACACCTCAAGGGTGGGCCCCGTGACCCGAGGGAGGCCTGTTGTGGGGAGCCTGAGTGCGCACGCGCGGCCCACGTATAGGCCCGAAAGGAGCCAGCCGCGGCTCGGAGTAAAGCCATCTCCTGGGGGCTTCCCCGTGTTCCTCCACTCCTCAAGGAGGACCCCTTTACGGATGGAAGAAAAGTGGGATCTTCGCAGTGGTGGGTTCGGGCCAGAGGGGTCTGCGTGTTTGCCTGCACGAACGCCAGGTGCTCGCACAACGGGCCCAGGTGTTTGAGCCCCGTGGAGGCAGAGGGCTGCTTATTGCTGGATGATAGTGTCCTGCAGGGTTAAGGGATGGCGTGGGCACTCCCAGGGCGACAGAGGGCACCTGGCCTTTAGAGAGTTCCCTGGAAAATTCCCCGCCCAGGCCCCTGGTCCACAAGTCTATCCTGCGCACAGTGTCTGTGCGAGGCTGGGAGTGCTTCTGGGGAGTGTTCCCCAGTGGAAATCGCGTGGTCCTTTAGGTGACAGGGAGGGCTCCTGTGTCCACGGACAGGTGCCCAAGGACCCTGTGGAACTGCTGTGACCTCTAAAGGGTGGGTCAGGTGAGCCGAGGAAGGCGTGTGCTTGGGAGCCTGAGTGCGCATGCGCGGCTCACGTATAGGCCCGAAACGAGCCAGCCGAGGCTCGGAGAAAAGCCATCTCCTGGGGGCCTCCCCATGTTCCTCCACTCCTCAGGGAGGGCCCCTTTACGGATGGAAGAAAAGGGGCATCTTCGCAGTGGTGGGTTCGGGCAAGAGGGGTCTGGGGGTTTGCCTCCACGTACGCCAGGTGCCCGCACACCGGGCCCAGGTGTTTGAGCCCCGTGGAGGCAGACGGCTGCTTATTGCTGGATGCAAGTGTCCTGCGGGGTCAAGGAAGGGCATGGGCCCTCCCGGGCGACACAGGGCACCGGGCCCTTAGAGAGTTCCATGGAAAATCCCCCGCCCAGGGCCCCGGTATCCAAGTCTGTCCTTAGCACACTGTCTGTGCGGGGCTGAGAGTGCTGCTGGGCAGTGTGGCCTAGGGGAAATCGCGCGGTCCTCTGAGTGGCAGGGAGGGCTTCTGTGTCCATGGACAGGTGCGCAGGGACCCTGTGAAACTGCTGTGACCTCTCAAGGGCGGGTCACCTGACCCCTCCTGGGTGGGACAGGTCACCTCCCAAGGGTGGGTCACGAGACCCCAAAAGGGTGGGTCACATGACCCCAAAAGGGTGGGTCACGAAACCCCTCAAGGGTGGGTCACGTGACCCCTCAGGGGTGGGTCACGAGACCCCCCAGGGGTGGGTCACGTGACCCCTCAGGGGTGCGTCACGTGACCCCTCCGGTGAGGGTCACGTGACCCCTCCGGTGTGGGTCACGTGACCCCCCAGGAGTGGGTCACGTGGACCCTCAGGGGTGCGTCACGAGACCCCCCGGTGGTGGGTCACGTGACCCCTCAAGGGTGGGTCAGGAGACACCTCAAGGGTGGGCACCGTGACCCGAGTGAGGCCTGTTGTGGGGAGCCTGAGTGCGCACGCGCGGCCCACGTATAGGCCCGAAACGAGCCAGCCGCGGCTCGGAGAAAAGCCATCTCCTGGGGGCTTCCCCGTGTTCCTCCACTCCTCCAGGAGGACCCCTTTACGGATGGAAGAAAAGTGGGATCTTCGCAGTGGTGGGTTCGGGCCAGAGGGGTCTGCGGGTTTGCCTGCACGAACGCCAGGTGCTCGCACAACGGGCCAGGGGTTTGAGCCCCGTGGAGGCAGAGGGCTGCTTATTGCTGGATGATAGTGTCCTGCAGGGTTAAGGGATGGCGTGGGCACTCCCAGGGCGACAGAGGGCACCTGGCCTTTAGAGAGTTCCCTGGAAAATTCCCCCCCCCAGGCCCCTGGTCCACAAGTCTATCCTGCGCACAGTGTCTGTGCGAGGCTGGGAGTGCTTCTGGGGAGTGTTCCCCAGCGGAAATCGCGTGGTCCTTTAGGTGACAGGGAGGGCTCCTGTGTCCACGGACAGGTGCCCAGGGACCCTGTGGAACTGCTGTGACCTCTAAAGGGTGGGTCAGGTGAGCCGAGGAAGGCGTGTGCTTGGGAGCCTGAGTGCGCATGCGCGGCCCACGTATAGGCCCAAAACGAGCCAGCCGCGGCTCGGAGAAAAGCCATCTCCTGGGGGCCTCCCCATGTTCCTCCACTCCCCCGGGAGGGCCCCTTTACGGATGGAAGAAAAGGGGCATCTTCGCAGTGGTGGGTTCGGGCCAGAGGGGTCTGGGGGTTTGCCTCCACGTACGCCAGGTGCCCGCACACCGGGCCCAGGTGTTTGAGCCCCGTGGAGGCAGACGGCTGCTTATTGCTGGATGAAAGTGTCCTGCGGGGTCAAGGAAGGGCATGGGCCCTCCCGGGCGACACAGGGCACCGGGCCCTTAGAGAGTTCCATGGAAAATCCCCCGCCCAGGGCCCCGGTATCCAAGTCTGTCCTTAGCACACTGTCTGTGCGGGGCTGAGAGTGCTGCTGGGCAGTGTGGCCTAGGGGAAATCGCGCGGTCCTCTGAGTGGCAGGGAGGGCTTCTGTGTCCATGGACAGGTGCGCAGGGACCCTGTGAAACTGCTGTGACCTCTCAAGGGCGGGTCACCTGACCCCTCCTGGGTGGGACAGGTCACCTCCCAAGGGTGGGTCACGAGACCCCAAAAGGGTGGGTCACATGACCCCAAAAGGGTGGGTCACGAAACCCCTCAAGGGTGGGTCACGTGACCCCTCAGGGGTGGGTCACGAGACCCCCCAGGGGTGGGTCACGTGACCCCTCAGGGGTGCGTCACGAGACCCCCCAGGGTTGGGTCATGTGACCCCTCCGGTGTGGGTCACGTGACCCCCCAGGAGTGGGTCACGTGAACCCTCAGGGGTGCGTCACGAGACCCCCCGGGGGTGGGTCACGTGACCCCTCAAGGGTGGGTCAGGAGACACCTCAAGGGTGGGCACCGTGACCCGAGTGAGGCCTGTTGTGGGGAGCCTGAGTGCGCACGCGCGGCCCACGTATAGGCCCGAAAGGAGCCAGCCGCGGCTCGGAGAAAAGCCATCTCCTGGGGGCTTCCCCGTGTTCCTCCACTCCTCCAGGAGGACCCCTTTACGGATGGAAGAAAAGTGGGATCTTCGCAGTGGTGGGTTCGGGCCAGAGGGGTCTGCGGGTTTGCCTGCACGAACGCCAGGTGCTCGCACAACGGGCCCAGGTGTTTGAGCCCCGTGGAGGCAGAGGGCTGCTTATTGCTGGATGATAGTGTCCTGCAGGGTTAAGGGATGGCGTGGGCACTCCCAGGGCGACAGAGGGCACCTGGCCTTTAGAGAGTTCCCTGGAAAATTCCCCGCCCAGGCCCCTGGTCCACAAGTCTATCCTGCGCACAGTGTCTGTGCGAGGCTGGGAGTGCTTCTGGGGAGTGTTCCCCAGCGGAAATCGCGTGGTCCTTTAGGTGACAGGGAGGGCTCCTGTGTCCACGGACAGGTGCCCAGGGACCCTGTGGAACTGCTGTGACCTCTAAAGGGTGGGTCAGGTGAGCCGAGGAAGGCGTGTGCTTGGGAGCCTGAGTGCGCATGCGCGGCCCACGTATAGGCCCGAAACGAGCCAGCCGCGGCTCGGAGAAAAGCCATCTCCTGGGGGCCTCCCCATGTTCCTCCACTCCTCAGGGAGGGCCCCTTTACGGATGGAAGAAAAGGGGGATCTTCGCAGTGGTGGGTTCGGGCCAGAGGGGTCTGGGGGTTTGCCTCCACGTACGCCAGGTGCCCGCACACCGGGCCCAGGTGTTTGAGCCCCGTGGAGGCAGACGGCTGCTTATTGCTGGATGCAAGTGTCCTGCGGGGTCAAGGAAGGGCATGGGCCCTCCCGGGCGACACAGGGCACCGGGCCCTTAGAGAGTTCCATGGAAAATCCCCCGCCCAGGGCCCCGGTATCCAAGTCTGTCCTTAGCACACTGTCTGTGCGGGGCTGAGAGTGCTGCTGGGCAGTGTGGCCTAGGGGAAATCGCGCGGTCCTCTGAGTGGCAGGGAGGGCTTCTGTGTCCATGGACAGGTGCGCAGGGACCCTGTGAAACTGCTGTGACCTCTCAAGGGCGGGTCACCTGACCCCTCCAGGGTGGGACAGGTGACCTCCCAAGGCTGGGTCACGAGACCCCAAAAGGGTGGGTCACGTGACCCCTCAAGGGTGGGTCATGTGACCCCTCAGGGGTGGGTCACGAGACCCCCCACGGGTGGGTCACGTGACCCCTCAGGGGTGGGTCACGTGACCCCTCAGGGGTGGGTCACGAGACCCCCCCGGGGGTGGGTCACGTGACCCTTCAAGGGAGGGTCAGGAGACACCTCAAGGGTGGGCCCCGTGACCCGAGGGAGGCCTGTTGTGGGGAGCCTGAGTGCGCACGCGCGGCCCACGTATAGGCCCGAAAGGAGCCAGCCGCGGCTCGGAGTAAAGCCATCTCCTGGGGGCTTCCCCGTGTTCCTCCACTCCTCAAGGAGGACCCCTTTACGGATGGAAGAAAAGTGGGATCTTCGCAGTGGTGGGTTCGGGCCAGAGGGGTCTGCGTGTTTGCCTGCACGAACGCCAGGTGCTCGCACAACGGGCCCAGGTGTTTGAGCCCCGTGGAGGCAGAGGGCTGCTTATTGCTGGATGATAGTGTCCTGCAGGGTTAAGGGATGGCGTGGGCACTCCCAGGGCGACAGAGGGCACCTGGCCTTTAGAGAGTTCCCTGGAAAATTCCCCGCCCAGGCCCCTGGTCCACAAGTCTATCCTGCGCACAGTGTCTGTGCGAGGCTGGGAGTGCTTCTGGGGAGTGTTCCCCAGTGGAAATCGCGTGGTCCTTTAGGTGACAGGGAGGGCTCCTGTGTCCACGGACAGGTGCCCAAGGACCCTGTGGAACTGCTGTGACCTCTAAAGGGTGGGTCAGGTGAGCCGAGGAAGGCGTGTGCTTGGGAGCCTGAGTGCGCATGCGCGGCTCACGTATAGGCCCGAAACGAGCCAGCCGAGGCTCGGAGAAAAGCCATCTCCTGGGGGCCTCCCCATGTTCCTCCACTCCTCAGGGAGGGCCCCTTTACGGATGGAAGAAAAGGGGCATCTTCGCAGTGGTGGGTTCGGGCAAGAGGGGTCTGGGGGTTTGCCTCCACGTACGCCAGGTGCCCGCACACCGGGCCCAGGTGTTTGAGCCCCGTGGAGGCAGACGGCTGCTTATTGCTGGATGCAAGTGTCCTGCGGGGTCAAGGAAGGGCATGGGCCCTCCCGGGCGACACAGGGCACCGGGCCCTTAGAGAGTTCCATGGAAAATCCCCCGCCCAGGGCCCCGGTATCCAAGTCTGTCCTTAGCACACTGTCTGTGCGGGGCTGAGAGTGCTGCTGGGCAGTGTGGCCTAGGGGAAATCGCGCGGTCCTCTGAGTGGCAGGGAGGGCTTCTGTGTCCATGGACAGGTGCGCAGGGACCCTGTGAAACTGCTGTGACCTCTCAAGGGCGGGTCACCTGACCCCTCCTGGGTGGGACAGGTCACCTCCCAAGGGTGGGTCACAAGACCCCAAAAGGGTGGGTCACATGACCCCAAAAGGGTGGGTCACGAAACCCCTCAAGGGTGGGTCACGTGACCCCTCAGGGGTGGGTCACGAGACCCCCCAGGGGTGGGTCACGTGACCCCTCAGGGGTGCGTCACGTGACCCCTCCGGTGAGGGTCACGTGACCCCTCCGGTGTGGGTCACGTGACCCCCCAGGAGTGGGTCACGTGGACCCTCAGGGGTGCGTCACGAGACCCCCCGGTGGTGGGTCACGTGACCCCTCAAGGGTGGGTCAGGAGACACCTCAAGGGTGGGCACCGTGACCCGAGTGAGGCCTGTTGTGGGGAGCCTGAGTGCGCACGCGCGGCCCACGTATAGGCCCGAAACGAGCCAGCCGCGGCTCGGAGAAAAGCCATCTCCTGGGGGCTTCCCCGTGTTCCTCCACTCCTCCAGGAGGACCCCTTTACGGATGGAAGAAAAGTGGGATCTTCGCAGTGGTGGGTTCGGGCCAGAGGGGTCTGCGGGTTTGCCTGCACGAACGCCAGGTGCTCGCACAACGGGCCAGGGGTTTGAGCCCCGTGGAGGCAGAGGGCTGCTTATTGCTGGATGATAGTGTCCTGCAGGGTTAAGGGATGGCGTGGGCACTCCCAGGGCGACAGAGGGCACCTGGCCTTTAGAGAGTTCCCTGGAAAATTCCCCCCCCCAGGCCCCTGGTCCACAAGTCTATCCTGCGCACAGTGTCTGTGCGAGGCTGGGAGTGCTTCTGGGGAGTGTTCCCCAGCGGAAATCGCGTGGTCCTTTAGGTGACAGGGAGGGCTCCTGTGTCCACGGACAGGTGCCCAGGGACCCTGTGGAACTGCTGTGACCTCTAAAGGGTGGGTCAGGTGAGCCGAGGAAGGCGTGTGCTTGGGAGCCTGAGTGCGCATGCGCGGCCCACGTATAGGCCCAAAACGAGCCAGCCGCGGCTCGGAGAAAAGCCATCTCCTGGGGGCCTCCCCATGTTCCTCCACTCCCCCGGGAGGGCCCCTTTACGGATGGAAGAAAAGGGGCATCTTCGCAGTGGTGGGTTCGGGCCAGAGGGGTCTGGGGGTTTGCCTCCACGTACGCCAGGTGCCCGCACACCGGGCCCAGGTGTTTGAGCCCCGTGGAGGCAGACGGCTGCTTATTGCTGGATGAAAGTGTCCTGCGGGGTCAAGGAAGGGCATGGGCCCTCCCGGGCGACACAGGGCACCGGGCCCTTAGAGAGTTCCATGGAAAATCCCCCGCCCAGGGCCCCGGTATCCAAGTCTGTCCTTAGCACACTGTCTGTGCGGGGCTGAGAGTGCTGCTGGGCAGTGTGGCCTAGGGGAAATCGCGCGGTCCTCTGAGTGGCAGGGAGGGCTTCTGTGTCCATGGACAGGTGCGCAGGGACCCTGTGAAACTGCTGTGACCTCTCAAGGGCGGGTCACCTGACCCCTCCTGGGTGGGACAGGTCACCTCCCAAGGGTGGGTCACGAGACCCCAAAAGGGTGGGTCACATGACCCCAAAAGGGTGGGTCACGAAACCCCTCAAGGGTGGGTCACGTGACCCCTCAGGGGTGGGTCACGAGACCCCCCAGGGGTGGGTCAC
This sequence comes from Desmodus rotundus, assembly GCF_022682495.2. Taxonomy (NCBI): domain Eukaryota; kingdom Metazoa; phylum Chordata; class Mammalia; order Chiroptera; family Phyllostomidae; genus Desmodus; species Desmodus rotundus. Next base: position 80,454,379 of record NC_071388.1, on the reverse strand, counting down.
GTGACCCCTCAGGGGTGCGTCACGAGACCCCCCAGGGTTGGGTCATGTGACCCCTCCGGTGTGGGTCACGTGACCCCCCAGGAGTGGGTCACGTGAACCCTCAGGGGTGCGTCACGAGACCCCCCGGGGGTGGGTCACGTGACCCCTCAAGGGTGGGTCAGGAGACACCTCAAGGGTGGGCACCGTGACCCGAGTGAGGCCTGTTGTGGGGAGCCTGAGTGCGCACGCGCGGCCCACGTATAGGCCCGAAAGGAGCCAGCCGCGGCTCGGAGAAAAGCCATCTCCTGGGGGCTTCCCCGTGTTCCTCCACTCCTCCAGGAGGACCCCTTTACGGATGGAAGAAAAGTGGGATCTTCGCAGTGGTGGGTTCGGGCCAGAGGGGTCTGCGGGTTTGCCTGCACGAACGCCAGGTGCTCGCACAACGGGCCCAGGTGTTTGAGCCCCGTGGAGGCAGAGGGCTGCTTATTGCTGGATGATAGTGTCCTGCAGGGTTAAGGGATGGCGTGGGCACTCCCAGGGCGACAGAGGGCACCTGGCCTTTAGAGAGTTCCCTGGAAAATTCCCCGCCCAGGCCCCTGGTCCACAAGTCTATCCTGCGCACAGTGTCTGTGCGAGGCTGGGAGTGCTTCTGGGGAGTGTTCCCCAGCGGAAATCGCGTGGTCCTTTAGGTGACAGGGAGGGCTCCTGTGTCCACGGACAGGTGCCCAGGGACCCTGTGGAACTGCTGTGACCTCTAAAGGGTGGGTCAGGTGAGCCGAGGAAGGCGTGTGCTTGGGAGCCTGAGTGCGCATGCGCGGCCCACGTATAGGACCGAAACGAGCCAGCCGCGGCTCAGAGAAAAGCCATCTCCTGGGGGCCTCCCCATGTTCCTCCACTCCCCAGGGAGGGCCCCTTAACGGATGGAAGAAAAGGGGGATCTTCGCAGTGGTGGGTTCGGGCCAGAGGGGTCAGGGGGTTTGCCTCCACGTACGCCAGGTGCCCGCACACCGGGCCCAGGTGTTTGAGCCCCGTGGAGGCAGACGGCTGCTTATTGCTGGATGCAAGTGTCCTGCGGGGTCAAGGAAGGGCATGGGCCCTCCCGGGCGACACAGGGCACCGGGCCCTTAGAGAGTTCCATGGAAAATCCCCCGCCCAGGGCCCCGGTATCCAAGTCTGTCCTTAGCACACTGTCTGTGCGGGGCTGAGAGTGCTGCTGGGCAGTGTGGCCTAGGGGAAATCGCGCGGTCCTCTGTGTGGCAGGGAGGGCTTCTGTGTCCATGGACAGGTGCGCAGGGACCCTGTGAAACTGCTGTGACCTCTCAAGGGCGGGTCACCTGACCCCTCCAGGGTGGGACAGGTGACCTCCCAAGGCTGGGTCACGAGACCCCAAAAGGGTGGGTCACGTGACCCCAAAAGGGTGGGTCACGAAACCCCTCAAGGGTGGGTCATGTGACCCCTCAGGGGTGGGTCACGAGACCCCCCAGGGGTGGGTCACGTGACCCCTCAGGGGTGGGTCACGTGACCCCTCCGGGGGTGGGTCACGAGACCCCCCCGGGGGTGGGTCACGTGACCCTTCAAGGGTGGGTCAGGAGACACCTCAAGGGTGGGCCCCGTGACCCGAGGGAGGCCTGTTGTGGGGAGCCTGAGTGCGCACGCGCTGCCCACGTATAGGCCCGAAAGGAGCCAGCCGCGGCTCGGAGTAAAGCCATCTCCTGGGGGCTTCCCCGTGTTCCTCCACTCCTCAAGGAGGACCCCTTTACAGATGGAAGAAAAGTGGGATCTTCGCAGTGGTGGGTTCGGGCCAGAGGGGTCTGCGGGTTTGCCTGCACGAACGCCAGGTGCTCGCACAACGGGCCCAGGTGTTTGAGCCCCGTGGAGGCAGAGGGCTGCTTATTGCTGGATGATAGTGTCCTGCAGGGTTAAGGGATGGCGTGGGCACTCCCAGGGCGACAGAGGGCACCTGGCCTTTAGAGAGTTCCCTGGAAAATTCCCCCCCCCAGGCCCCTGGTCCACAAGTCTATCCTGCGCACAGTGTCTGTGCGAGGCTGGGAGTGCTTCTGGGGAGTGTTCCCCAGCGGAAATCGCGTGGTCCTTTAGGTGACAGGGAGGGCTCCTGTGTCCACGGACAGGTGCCCAGGGACCCTGGGGAACTGCTGTGACCTCTAAAGGGTGGGTCAGGTGAGCCGAGGAAGGCGTGTGCTTGGGAGCCTGAGTGCGCATGCGCGGCCCACGTATAGGCCCGAAACGAGCCAGCCGCGGCTCGGAGAAAAGCCATCTCCTGGGGGCCTCCCCATGTTCCTCCACTCCCCCGGGAGGGCCCCTTTACGGATGGAAGAAAAGGGGGATCTTCGCAGTGGTGGGTTCGGGCCAGAGGGGTCTGGGGGTTTGCCTCCACGTACGCCAGGTGCCCGCACACCGGGCCCAGGTGTTTGAGCCCCGTGGAGGCAGACGGCTGCTTATTGCTGGATGCAAGTGTCCTGCGGGGTCAAGGAAGGGCATGGGCCCTCCCGGGCGACACAGGGCACCGGGCCCTTAGAGAGTTCCATGGAAAATCCCCCGCCCAGGGCCCCGGTATCCAAGTCTGTCCTTAGCACACTGTCTGTGCGGGGCTGAGAGTGCTGCTGGGCAGTGTGGCCTAGGGGAAATCGCGCGGTCCTCTGAGTGGCAGGGAGGGCTTCTGTGTCCATGGACAGGTGCGCAGGGACCCTGTGAAACTGCTGTGACCTCTCAAGGGCGGGTCACCTGACCCCTCCTGGGTGGGACAGGTCACCTCCCAAGGGTGGGTCACGAGACCCCAAAAGGGTGGGTCACATGACCCCAAAAGGGTGGGTCACGAAACCCCTCAAGGGTGGGTCACGTGACCCCTCAGGGGTGGGTCACGAGACCCCCCAGGGGTGGGTCACGTGACCCCTCAGGGGTGCGTCACGAGACCCCCCAGGGTTGGGTCATGTGACCCCTCCGGTGTGGGTCACGTGACCCCCCAGGAGTGGGTCACGTGAACCCTCAGGGGTGCGTCACGAGACCCCCCGGGGGTGGGTCACGTGACCCCTCAAGGGTGGGTCAGGAGACACCTCAAGGGTGGGCACCGTGACCCGAGTGAGGCCTGTTGTGGGGAGCCTGAGTGCGCACGCGCGGCCCACGTATAGGCCCGAAAGGAGCCAGCCGCGGCTCGGAGAAAAGCCATCTCCTGGGGGCTTCCCCGTGTTCCTCCACTCCTCCAGGAGGACCCCTTTACGGATGGAAGAAAAGTGGGATCTTCGCAGTGGTGGGTTCGGGCCAGAGGGGTCTGCGGGTTTGCCTGCACGAACGCCAGGTGCTCGCACAACGGGCCCAGGTGTTTGAGCCCCGTGGAGGCAGAGGGCTGCTTATTGCTGGATGATAGTGTCCTGCAGGGTTAAGGGATGGCGTGGGCACTCCCAGGGCGACAGAGGGCACCTGGCCTTTAGAGAGTTCCCTGGAAAATTCCCCGCCCAGGCCCCTGGTCCACAAGTCTATCCTGCGCACAGTGTCTGTGCGAGGCTGGGAGTGCTTCTGGGGAGTGTTCCCCAGCGGAAATCGCGTGGTCCTTTAGGTGACAGGGAGGGCTCCTGTGTCCACGGACAGGTGCCCAGGGACCCTGTGGAACTGCTGTGACCTCTAAAGGGTGGGTCAGGTGAGCCGAGGAAGGCGTGTGCTTGGGAGCCTGAGTGCGCATGCGCGGCCCACGTATAGGACCGAAACGAGCCAGCCGCGGCTCAGAGAAAAGCCATCTCCTGGGGGCCTCCCCATGTTCCTCCACTCCCCCGGGAGGGCCCCTTTACGGATGGAAGAAAAGGGGGATCTTCGCAGTGGTGGGTTCGGGCCAGAGGGGTCTGGGGGTTTGCCTCCACGTACGCCAGGTGCCCGCACACCGGGCCCAGGTGTTTGAGCCCCGTGGAGGCAGACGGCTGCTTATTGCTGGATGCAAGTGTCCTGCGGGGTCAAGGAAGGGCATGGGCCCTCCCGGGCGACACAGGGCACCGGGCCCTTAGAGAGTTCCATGGAAAATCCCCCGCCCAGGGCCCCGGTATCCAAGTTTGTCCTTAGCACACTGTCTGTGCGGGGCTGAGAGTGCTGCTGGGCAGTGTGGCCTAGGGGAAATCGCGCGGTCCTCTGAGTGGCAGGGAGGGCTTCTGTGTCCATGGACAGGTGCGCAGGGACCCTGTGAAACTGCTGTGACCTCTCAAGGGCGGGTCACCTGACCCCTCCAGGGTGGGACAGGTGACCTCCCAAGGCTGGGTCACGAGACCCCAGAAGGGTGGGTCACGTGACCCCTCAAGGGTGGGTCTTGTGACCCCAAGGGGTGGGTCACGAGACCCCCCACGGGTGGGTCACGTGACCCCTCAGGGGTGGGTCACGTGACCCCTCAGGGGTGGGTCACGAGACCCCCCCGGGGGTGGGTCACGTGACCCTTCAAGGGAGGGTCAGGAGACACCTCAAGGGTGGGCCCCGTGACCCGAGGGAGGCCTGTTGTGGGGAGCCTGAGTGCGCACGCGCGGCCCACGTATAGGCCCGAAAGGAGCCAGCCGCGGCTCGGAGTAAAGCCATCTCCTGGGGGCTTCCCCGTGTTCCTCCACTCCTCAAGGAGGACCCCTTTACGGATGGAAGAAAAGTGGGATCTTCGCAGTGGTGGGTTCGGGCCAGAGGGGTCTGCGTGTTTGCCTGCACGAACGCCAGGTGCTCGCACAACGGGCCCAGGTGTTTGAGCCCCGTGGAGGCAGAGGGCTGCTTATTGCTGGATGATAGTGTCCTGCAGGGTTAAGGGATGGCGTGGGCACTCCCAGGGCGACAGAGGGCACCTGGCCTTTAGAGAGTTCCCTGGAAAATTCCCCGCCCAGGCCCCTGGTCCACAAGTCTATCCTGCGCACAGTGTCTGTGCGAGGCTGGGAGTGCTTCTGGGGAGTGTTCCCCAGTGGAAATCGCGTGGTCCTTTAGGTGACAGGGAGGGCTCCTGTGTCCACGGACAGGTGCCCAAGGACCCTGTGGAACTGCTGTGACCTCTAAAGGGTGGGTCAGGTGAGCCGAGGAAGGCGTGTGCTTGGGAGCCTGAGTGCGCATGCGCGGCTCACGTATAGGACCGAAACGAGCCAGCCGCGGCTCAGAGAAAAGCCATCTCCTGGGGGCCTCCCCATGTTCCTCCACTCCCCAGGGAGGGCCCCTTAACGGATGGAAGAAAAGGGGGATCTTCGCAGTGGTGGGTTCGGGCCAGAGGGGTCAGGGGGTTTGCCTCCACGTACGCCAGGTGCCCGCACACCGGGCCCAGGTGTTTGAGCCCCGTGGAGGCAGACGGCTGCTTATTGCTGGATGCAAGTGTCCTGCGGGGTCAAGGAAGGGCATGGGCCCTCCCGGGCGACACAGGGCACCGGGCCCTTAGAGAGTTCCATGGAAAATCCCCCGCCCAGGGCCCCGGTATCCAAGTCTGTCCTTAGCACACTGTCTGTGCGGGGCTGAGAGTGCTGCTGGGCAGTGTGGCCTAGGGGAAATCGCGCGGTCCTCTGTGTGGCAGGGAGGGCTTCTGTGTCCATGGACAGGTGCGCAGGGACCCTGTGAAACTGCTGTGACCTCTCAAGGGCGGGTCACCTGACCCCTCCAGGGTGGGACAGGTGACCTCCCAAGGCTGGGTCACGAGACCCCAAAAGGGTGGGTCACGTGACCCCAAAAGGGTGGGTCACGTGACCCCAAAAGGGTGGGTCACGAAACCCCTCAAGGGTGGGTCATGTGACCCCTCAGGGGTGGGTCACGAGACCCCCCAGGGGTGGGTCACGTGACCCCCCAGGGGTGGGTCACGTGACCCCTCAGGGGTGCGTCACGAGACCCCCCAGGGTTGGGTCATGTGACCCCTCCGGTGTGGGTCACGTGACCCTCCAGGAGTGGGTCACGTGAACCCTCAGGGGTGCGTCACGAGACCCCCCGGGGGTGGGTCACGTGACCCCTCAAGGGTGGGTCAGGAGACACCTCAAGGGTGGGCACCGTGACCCGAGTGAGGCCTGTTGTGGGGAGCCTGAGTGGGCACGCGCGGCCCACGTATAGGCCCGAAAGGAGCCAGCGGCGGCTCGGAGAAAAGCCATCTCCTGGGGGCTTCCCCGTGTTCCTCCACTCCTCCAGGAGGACCCCTTTACGGATGGAAGAAAAGTGGGATCTTCGCAGTGGTGGGTTCGGGCCAGAGGGGTCTGCGGGTTTGCCTGCACGAACGCCAGGTGCTCGCACAACGGGCCCAGGTGTTTGAGCCCCGTGGAGGCAGAGGGCTGCTTATTGCTGGATGATAGTGTCCTGCAGGGTTAAGGGATGGCGTGGGCACTCCCAGGGCGACAGAGGGCACCTGGCCTTTAGAGAGTTCCCTGGAAAATTCCCCGCCCAGGCCCCTGGTCCACAAGTCTATCCTGCGCACAGTGTCTGTGCGAGGCTGGGAGTGCTTCTGGGGAGTGTTCCCCAGCGGAAATCGCGTGGTCCTTTAGGTGACAGGGAGGGCTCCTGTGTCCACGGACAGGTGCCCAGGGACCCTGTGGAACTGCTGTGACCTCTAAAGGGTGGGTCAGGTGAGCCGAGGAAGGCGTGTGCTTGGGAGCCTGAGTGCGCATGCGCGGCCCACGTATAGGCCCGAAACGAGCCAGCCGCGGCTCGGAGAAAAGCCATCTCCTGGGGGCCTCCCCATGTTCCTCCACTCCCCCGGGAGGGCCCCTTTACGGATGGAAGAAAAGGGGGATCTTCGCAGTGGTGGGTTCGGGCCAGAGGGGTCTGGGGGTTTGCCTCCACGTAAGCCAGGTGCCCGCACACCGGGCCCAGGTGTTTGAGCCCCGTGGAGGCAGACGGCTGCTTATTGCTGGATGCAAGTGTCCTGCGGGGTCAAGGAAGGGCATGGGCCCTCCCGGGCGACACAGGGCACCGGGCCCTTAGAGAGTTCCATGGAAAATCCCCCGCCCAGGGCCCCGGTATCCAAGTCTGTCCTTAGCACACTGTCTGTGCGGGGCTGAGAGTGCTGCTGGGCAGTGTGGCCTAGGGGAAATCGCGCGGTCCTCTGAGTGGCAGGGAGGGCTTCTGTGTCCATGGACAGGTGCGCAGGGACCCTGTGAAACTGCTGTGACCTCTCAAGGGCGGGTCACCTGACCCCTCCTGGGTGGGACAGGTCACCTCCCAAGGGTGGGTCACGAGACCCCAAAAGGGTGGGTCACATGACCCCAAAAGGGTGGGTCACGAAACCCCTCAAGGGTGGGTCACGTGACCCCTCAGGGGTGGGTCACGAGACCCCCCAGGGGTGGGTCACGTGACCCCTCAGGGGTGCGTCACGAGACCCCCCAGGGTTGGGTCATGTGACCCCTCCGGTGTGGGTCACGTGACCCCCCAGGAGTGGGTCACGTGAACCCTCAGGGGTGCGTCACGAGACCCCCCGGGGGTGGGTCACGTGACCCCTCAAGGGTGGGTCAGGAGACACCTCAAGGGTGGGCACCGTGACCCGAGTGAGGCCTGTTGTGGGGAGCCTGAGTGCGCACGCGCGGCCCACGTATAGGCCCGAAAGGAGCCAGCCGCGGCTCGGAGAAAAGCCATCTCCTGGGGGCTTCCCCGTGTTCCTCCACTCCTCCAGGAGGACCCCTTTACGGATGGAAGAAAAGTGGGATCTTCGCAGTGGTGGGTTCGGGCCAGAGGGGTCTGCGGGTTTGCCTGCACGAACGCCAGGTGCTCGCACAACGGGCCCAGGTGTTTGAGCCCCGTGGAGGCAGAGGGCTGCTTATTGCTGGATGATAGTGTCCTGCAGGGTTAAGGGATGGCGTGGGCACTCCCAGGGCGACAGAGGGCACCTGGCCTTTAGAGAGTTCCCTGGAAAATTCCCCGCCCAGGCCCCTGGTCCACAAGTCTATCCTGCGCACAGTGTCTGTGCGAGGCTGGGAGTGCTTCTGGGGAGTGTTCCCCAGCGGAAATCGCGTGGTCCTTTAGGTGACAGGGAGGGCTCCTGTGTCCACGGACAGGTGCCCAGGGACCCTGTGGAACTGCTGTGACCTCTAAAGGGTGGGTCAGGTGAGCCGAGGAAGGCGTGTGCTTGGGAGCCTGAGTGCGCATGCGCGGCCCACGTATAGGACCGAAACGAGCCAGCCGCGGCTCAGAGAAAAGCCATCTCCTGGGGGCCTCCCCATGTTCCTCCACTCCCCAGGGAGGGCCCCTTAACGGATGGAAGAAAAGGGGGATCTTCGCAGTGGTGGGTTCGGGCCAGAGGGGTCAGGGGGTTTGCCTCCACGTACGCCAGGTGCCCGCACACCGGGCCCAGGTGTTTGAGCCCCGTGGAGGCAGACGGCTGCTTATTGCTGGATGCAAGTGTCCTGCGGGGTCAAGGAAGGGCATGGGCCCTCCCGGGCGACACAGGGCACCGGGCCCTTAGAGAGTTCCATGGAAAATCCCCCGCCCAGGGCCCCGGTATCCAAGTCTGTCCTTAGCACACTGTCTGTGCGGGGCTGAGAGTGCTGCTGGGCAGTGTGGCCTAGGGGAAATCGCGCGGTCCTCTGTGTGGCAGGGAGGGCTTCTGTGTCCATGGACAGGTGCGCAGGGACCCTGTGAAACTGCTGTGACCTCTCAAGGGCGGGTCACCTGACCCCTCCAGGGTGGGACAGGTGACCTCCCAAGGCTGGGTCACGAGACCCCAAAAGGGTGGGTCACGTGACCCCAAAAGGGTGGGTCACGAAACCCCTCAAGGGTGGGTCATGTGACCCCTCAGGGGTGGGTCACGAGACCCCCCAGGGGTGGGTCACGTGACCCCTCAGGGGTGGGTCACGTGACCCCTCCGGGGGTGGGTCACGAGACCCCCCCGGGGGTGGGTCACGTGACCCTTCAAGGGTGGGTCAGGAGACACCTCAAGGGTGGGCCCCGTGACCCGAGGGAGGCCTGTTGTGGGGAGCCTGAGTGCGCACGCGCTGCCCACGTATAGGCCCGAAAGGAGCCAGCCGCGGCTCGGAGTAAAGCCATCTCCTGGGGGCTTCCCCGTGTTCCTCCACTCCTCAAGGAGGACCCCTTTACGGATGGAAGAAAAGTGGGATCTTCGCAGTGGTGGGTTCGGGCCAGAGGGGTCTGCGGGTTTGCCTGCACGAACGCCAGGTGCTCGCACAACGGGCCCAGGTGTTTGAGCCCCGTGGAGGCAGAGGGCTGCTTATTGCTGGATGATAGTGTCCTGCAGGGTTAAGGGATGGCGTGGGCACTCCCAGGGCGACAGAGGGCACCTGGCCTTTAGAGAGTTCCCTGGAAAATTCCCCCCCCCAGGCCCCTGGTCCACAAGTCTATCCTGCGCACAGTGTCTGTGCGAGGCTGGGAGTGCTTCTGGGGAGTGTTCCCCAGCGGAAATCGCGTGGTCCTTTAGGTGACAGGGAGGGCTCCTGTGTCCACGGACAGGTGCCCAGGGACCCTGGGGAACTGCTGTGACCTCTAAAGGGTGGGTCAGGTGAGCCGAGGAAGGCGTGTGCTTGGGAGCCTGAGTGCGCATGCGCGGCCCACGTATAGGCCCGAAACGAGCCAGCCGCGGCTCGGAGAAAAGCCATCTCCTGGGGGCCTCCCCATGTTCCTCCACTCCCCCGGGAGGGCCCCTTTACGGATGGAAGAAAAGGGGGATCTTCGCAGTGGTGGGTTCGGGCCAGAGGGGTCTGGGGGTTTGCCTCCACGTACGCCAGGTGCCCGCACACCGGGCCCAGGTGTTTGAGCCCCGTGGAGGCAGACGGCTGCTTATTGCTGGATGCAAGTGTCCTGCGGGGTCAAGGAAGGGCATGGGCCCTCCCGGGCGACACAGGGCACCGGGCCCTTAGAGAGTTCCATGGAAAATCCCCCGCCCAGGGCCCCGGTATCCAAGTCTGTCCTTAGCACACTGTCTGTGCGGGGCTGAGAGTGCTGCTGGGCAGTGTGGCCTAGGGGAAATCGCGCGGTCCTCTGAGTGGCAGGGAGGGCTTCTGTGTCCATGGACAGGTGCGCAGGGACCCTGTGAAACTGCTGTGACCTCTCAAGGGCGGGTCACCTGACCCCTCCAGGGTGGGACAGGTGACCTCCCAAGGCTGGGTCACGAGACCCCAAAAGGGTGGGTCACGTGACCCCTCAAGGGTGGGTCATGTGACCCCTCAGGGGTGGGTCACGAGACCCCCCACGGGTGGGTCACGTGACCCCTCAGGGGTGGGTCACGTGACCCCTCAGGGGTGGGTCACGAGACCCCCCCGGGGGTGGGTCACGTGACCCTTCAAGGGAGGGTCAGGAGACACCTCAAGGGTGGGCCCCGTGACCCGAGGGAGGCCTGTTGTGGGGAGCCTGAGTGCGCACGCGCGGCCCACGTATAGGCCCGAAAGGAGCCAGCCGCGGCTCGGAGTAAAGCCATCTCCTGGGGGCTTCCCCGTGTTCCTCCACTCCTCAAGGAGGACCCCTTTACGGATGGAAGAAAAGTGGGATCTTCGCAGTGGTGGGTTCGGGCCAGAGGGGTCTGCGTGTTTGCCTGCACGAACGCCAGGTGCTCGCACAACGGGCCCAGGTGTTTGAGCCCCGTGGAGGCAGAGGGCTGCTTATTGCTGGATGATAGTGTCCTGCAGGGTTAAGGGATGGCGTGGGCACTCCCAGGGCGACAGAGGGCACCTGGCCTTTAGAGAGTTCCCTGGAAAATTCCCCGCCCAGGCCCCTGGTCCACAAGTCTATCCTGCGCACAGTGTCTGTGCGAGGCTGGGAGTGCTTCTGGGGAGTGTTCCCCAGTGGAAATCGCGTGGTCCTTTAGGTGACAGGGAGGGCTCCTGTGTCCACGGACAGGTGCCCAAGGACCCTGTGGAACTGCTGTGACCTCTAAAGGGTGGGTCAGGTGAGCCGAGGAAGGCGTGTGCTTGGGAGCCTGAGTGCGCATGCGCGGCTCACGTATAGGCCCGAAACGAGCCAGCCGCGGCTCGGAGAAAAGCCATCTCCTGGGGGCCTCCCCATGTTCCTCCACTCCTCAGGGAGGGCCCCTTTACGGATGGAAGAAAAGGGGCATCTTCGCAGTGGTGGGTTCGGGCCAGAGGGGTCTGGGGGTTTGCCTCCACGTACGCCAGGTGCCCGCACACCGGGCCCAGGTGTTTGAGCCCCGTGGAGGCAGACGGCTGCTTATTGCTGGATGAAAGTGTCCTGCGGGGTCAAGGAAGGGCATGGGCCCTCCCGGGCGACACAGGGCACCGGGCCCTTAGAGAGTTCCATGGAAAATCCCCCGCCCAGGGCCCCGGTATCCAAGTCTGTCCTTAGCACACTGTCTGTGCGGGGCTGAGAGTGCTGCTGGGCAGTGTGGCCTAGGGGAAATCGCGCGGTCCTCTGAGTGGCAGGGAGGGCTTCTGTGTCCATGGACAGGTGCGCAGGGACCCTGTGAAACTGCTGTGACCTCTCAAGGGCGGGTCACCTGACCCCTCCAGGGTGGGACAGGTGACCTCCCAAGGCTGGGTCACGAGACCCCAAAAGGGTGGGTCACGTGACCCCTCAAGGGTGGGTCATGTGACCCCTCAGGGGTGGGTCACGAGACCCCCCACGGGTGGGTCACGTGACCCCTCAGGGGTGGGTCACGTGACCCCTCAGGGGTGGGTCACGAGACCCCCCCGGGGGTGGGTCACGTGACCCTTCAAGGGAGGGTCAGGAGACACCTCAAGGGTGGGCCCCGTGACCCGAGGGAGGCCTGTTGTGGGGAGCCTGAGTGCGCACGCGCGGCCCACGTATAGGCCCGAAAGGAGCCAGCCGCGGCTCGGAGTAAAGCCATCTCCTGGGGGCTTCCCCGTGTTCCTCCACTCCTCAAGGAGGACCCCTTTACGGATGGAAGAAAAGTGGGATCTTCGCAGTGGTGGGTTCGGGCCAGAGGGGTCTGCGTGTTTGCCTGCACGAACGCCAGGTGCTCGCACAACGGGCCCAGGTGTTTGAGCCCCGTGGAGGCAGAGGGCTGCTTATTGCTGGATGATAGTGTCCTGCAGGGTTAAGGGATGGCGTGGGCACTCCCAGGGCGACAGAGGGCACCTGGCCTTTAGAGAGTTCCCTGGAAAATTCCCCGCCCAGGCCCCTGGTCCACAAGTCTATCCTGCGCACAGTGTCTGTGCGAGGCTGGGAGTGCTTCTGGGGAGTGTTCCCCAGTGGAAATCGCGTGGTCCTTTAGGTGACAGGGAGGGCTCCTGTGTCCACGGACAGGTGCCCAAGGACCCTGTGGAACTGCTGTGACCTCTAAAGGGTGGGTCAGGTGAGCCGAGGAAGGCGTGTGCTTGGGAGCCTGAGTGCGCATGCGCGGCTCACGTATAGGCCCGAAACGAGCCAGCCGCGGCTCGGAGAAAAGCCATCTCCTGGGGGCCTCCCCATGTTCCTCCACTCCTCAGGGAGGGCCCCTTTACGGATGGAAGAAAAGGGGCATCTTCGCAGTGGTGGGTTCGGGCCAGAGGGGTCTGGGGGTTTGCCTCCACGTACGCCAGGTGCCCGCACACCGGGCCCAGGTGTTTGAGCCCCGTGGAGGCAGACGGCTGCTTATTGCTGGATGAAAGTGTCCTGCGGGGTCAAGGAAGGGCATGGGCCCTCCCGGGCGACACAGGGCACCGGGCCCTTAGAGAGTTCCATGGAAAATCCCCCGCCCAGGGCCCCGGTATCCAAGTCTGTCCTTAGCACACTGTCTGTGCGGGGCTGAGAGTGCTGCTGGGCAGTGTGGCCTAGGGGAAATCGCGCGGTCCTCTGAGTGGCAGGGAGGGCTTCTGTGTCCATGGACAGGTGCGCAGGGACCCTGTGAAACTGCTGTGACCTCTCAAGGGCGGGTCACCTGACCCCTCCTGGGTGGGACAGGTCACCTCCCAAGGGTGGGTCACGAGACCCCAAAAGGGTGGGTCACATGACCCCAAAAGGGTGGGTCACGAAACCCCTCAAGGGTGGGTCACGTGACCCCTCAGGGGTGGGTCACGAGACCCCCCAGGGGTGGGTCACGTGACCCCTCAGGGGTGCGTCACGAGACCCCCCAGGGTTGGGTCATGTGACCCCTCCGGTGTGGGTCACGTGACCCCCCAGGAGTGGGTCACGTGAACCCTCAGGGGTGCGTCACGAGACCCCCCGGGGGTGGGTCACGTGACCCCTCAAGGGTGGGTCAGGAGACACCTCAAGGGTGGGCACCGTGACCCGAGTGAGGCCTGTTGTGGGGAGCCTGAGTGGGCACGCGCGGCCCACGTATAGGCCCGAAAGGAGCCAGCCGCGGCTCGGAGAAAAGCCATCTCCTGGGGGCTTCCCCGTGTTCCTCCACTCCTCCAGGAGGACCCCTTTACGGATGGAAGAAAAGTGGGATCTTCGCAGTGGTGGGTTCGGGCCAGAGGGGTCTGCGTGTTTGCCTGCACGAACGCGAGGTGCTCGCACAACGGGCCCAGGTGTTTGAGCCCCGTGGAGGCAGAGGGCTGCTTATTGCTGGATGATAGTGTCCTGCAGGGTTAAGGGATGGCGTGGGCACTCCCAGGGCGACAGAGGGCACCTGGCCTTTAGAGAGTTCCCTGGAAAATTCCCCCCCCCAGGCCCCTGGTCCACAAGTCTATCCTGCGCACAGTGTCTGTGCGAGGCTGGGAGTGCTTCTGGGGAGTGTTCCCCAGCGGAAATCGCGTGGTCCTTTAGGTGACAGGGAGGGCTCCTGTGTCCACGGACAGGTGCCCAGGGACCCTGTGGAACTGCTGTGACCTCTAAAGGATGGGTCAGGTGAGCCGAGGAAGGCGTGTGCTTGGGAGCCTGAGTGCGCATGCGCGGCCCACGTATAGGACCGAAACGAGCCAGCCGCGGCTCGGAGAAAAGCCATCTCCTGGGGGCCTCCCCATGTTCCTCCACTCCCCAGGGAGGGCCCCTTTACGGATGGAAGAAAAGGGGGATCTTCGCAGTGGTGGGTTCGGGCCAGAGGGGTCTGGGGGTTTGCCTCCACGTACGCCAGGTGCCCGCACACCGGGCCCAGGTGTTTGAGCCCCGTGGAGGCAGACGGCTGCTTATTGCTGGATGCAAGTGTCCTGCGGGGTCAAGGAAGGGCATGGGCCCTCCCGGGCGACACAGGGCACCGGGCCCTTAGAGAGTTCCATGGAAAATCCCCCGCCCAGGGCCCCGGTATCCAAGTCTGTCCTTAGCACACTGTCTGTGCGGGGCTGAGAGTGCTGCTGGGCAGTGTGGCCTAGGGGAAATCGCGCGGTCCTCTGAGTGGCAGGGAGGGCTTCTGTTTCCATGGACAGGTGCGCAGGGACCCTGTGAAACTGCTGTGACCTCTCAAGGGCGGGTCACCTGACCCCTCCAGGGTGGGACAGGTGACCTCCCAAGGCTGGGTCACGAGACCCCAAAAGGGTGGGTCACGTGACCCCAAAAGGGTGGGTCACGAAACCCCTCAAGGGTGGGTCATGTGACCCCTCAGGGGTGGGTCACGAGACCCCCCAGGGGTGGGTCACGTGACCCCTCAGGGGTGGGTCACGTGACCCCTCCGGGGTGGGTCACGAGACCCCCCCGGGGGTGGGTCACGTGACCCTTCAAGGGTGGGTCAGGAGTCACCTCAAGGGTGGGCCCCGTGACCCGAGGGAGGCCTGTTGTGGGGAGCCTGAGTGCGCACGCGCGGCCCACGTATAGGCCCGAAAGGAGCCAGCCGTGGCTCGGAGTAAAGCCATCTCCTGGGGGCTTCCCCGTGTTCCTCCACTCCTCAAGGAGGACCCCTTTACGGATGGAAGAAAAGTGGGATCTTCGCAGTGGTGGGTTCGGGCCAGAGGGGTCTGCGTGTTTGCCTGCACGAACGCCAGGTGCTCGCACAACGGGCCCAGGTGTTTGAGCCCCGTGGAGGCAGAGGGCTGCTTATTGCTGGATGATAGTGTCCTGCAGGGTTAAGGGATGGCGTGGGCACTCCCAGGGCGACAGAGGGCACCTGGCCTTTAGAGAGTTCCCTGGAAAATTCCCCGCCCAGGCCCCTGGTCCACAAGTCTATCCTGCGCACAGTGTCTGTGCGAGGCTGGGAGTGCTTCTGGGGAGTGTTCCCCAGCGGAAATCGCGTGGTCCTTTAGGTGACCGGGAGGGCTCCTGTGTCCACGGACAGGTGCCCAAGGACCCTGTGGAACTGCTGTGACCTCTAAAGGGTGGGTCAGGTGAGCCGAGGAAGGCGTGTGCTTGGGAGCCTGAGTGCGCATGCGCGGCCCACGTATAGGCCCGAAACGAGCCAGCCGCGGCTCGGAGAAAAGCCATCTCCTGGGGGCCTCCCCATGTTCCTCCACTCCCCCGGGAGGGCCCCTTTACGGATGGAAGAAAAGGGGGATCTTCGCAGTGGTGGGTTCGGGCCAGAGGGGTCTGGGGGTTTGCCTCCACGTACGCCAGGTGCCCGCACACCGGGCCCAGGTGTTTGAGCCCCGTGGAGGCAGACGGCTGCTTATTGCTGGATGCAAGTGTCCTGCGGGGTCAAGGAAGGGCATGGGCCCTCCCGGGCGACACAGGGCACCGGGCCCTTAGAGAGTTCCATGGAAAATCCCCCGCCCAGGGCCCCGGTATCCAAGTCTGTCCTTAGCACACTGTCTGTGCGGGGCTGAGAGTGCTGCTGGGCAGTGTGGCCTAGGGGAAATCGCGCGGTCCTCTGAGTGGCAGGGAGGGCTTCTGTGTCCATGGACAGGTGCGCAGGGACCCTGTGAAACTGCTGTGACCTCTCAAGGGCGGGTCACCTGACCCCTCCAGGGTGGGACAGGTGACCTCCCAAGGCTGGGTCACGAGACCCCAAAAGGGTGGGTCACGTGACCCCTCAAGGGTGGGTCATGTGACCCCTCAGGGGTGGGTCACGAGACCCCCCACGGGTGGGTCACGTGACCCCTCAGGGGTGGGTCACGTGACCCCTCAGGGGTGGGTCACGAGACCCCCCCGGGGGTGGGTCACGTGACCCTTCAAGGGAGGGTCAGGAGACACCTCAAGGGTGGGCCCCGTGACCCGAGGGAGGCCTGTTGTGGGGAGCCTGAGTGCGCACGCGCGGCCCACGTATAGGCCCGAAAGGAGCCAGCCGCGGCTCGGAGTAAAGCCATCTCCTGGGGGCTTCCCCGTGTTCCTCCACTCCTCAAGGAGGACCCCTTTACGGATGGAAGAAAAGTGGGATCTTCGCAGTGGTGGGTTCGGGCCAGAGGGGTCTGCGTGTTTGCCTGCACGAACGCCAGGTGCTCGCACAACGGGCCCAGGTGTTTGAGCCCCGTGGAGGCAGAGGGCTGCTTATTGCTGGATGATAGTGTCCTGCAGGGTTAAGGGATGGCGTGGGCACTCCCAGGGCGACAGAGGGCACCTGGCCTTTAGAGAGTTCCCTGGAAAATTCCCCGCCCAGGCCCCTGGTCCACAAGTCTATCCTGCGCACAGTGTCTGTGCGAGGCTGGGAGTGCTTCTGGGGAGTGTTCCCCAGTGGAAATCGCGTGGTCCTTTAGGTGACAGGGAGGGCTCCTGTGTCCACGGACAGGTGCCCAAGGACCCTGTGGAACTGCTGTGACCTCTAAAGGGTGGGTCAGGTGAGCCGAGGAAGGCGTGTGCTTGGGAGCCTGAGTGCGCATGCGCGGCTCACGTATAGGCCCGAAACGAGCCAGCCGCGGCTCGGAGAAAAGCCATCTCCTGGGGGCCTCCCCATGTTCCTCCACTCCTCAGGGAGGGCCCCTTTACGGATGGAAGAAAAGGGGCATCTTCGCAGTGGTGGGTTCGGGCCAGAGGGGTCTGGGGGTTTGCCTCCACGTACGCCAGGTGCCCGCACACCGGGCCCAGGTGTTTGAGCCCCGTGGAGGCAGACGGCTGCTTATTGCTGGATGAAAGTGTCCTGCGGGGTCAAGGAAGGGCATGGGCCCTCCCGGGCGACACAGGGCACCGGGCCCTTAGAGAGTTCCATGGAAAATCCCCCGCCCAGGGCCCCGGTATCCAAGTCTGTCCTTAGCACACTGTCTGTGCGGGGCTGAGAGTGCTGCTGGGCAGTGTGGCCTAGGGGAAATCGCGCGGTCCTCTGAGTGGCAGGGAGGGCTTCTGTGTCCATGGACAGGTGCGCAGGGACCCTGTGAAACTGCTGTGACCTCTCAAGGGCGGGTCACCTGACCCCTCCAGGGTGGGACAGGTGACCTCCCAAGGCTGGGTCACGAGACCCCAAAAGGGTGGGTCACGTGACCCCTCAAGGGTGGGTCATGTGACCCCTCAGGGGTGGGTCACGAGACCCCCCACGGGTGGGTCACGTGACCCCTCAGGGGTGGGTCACGTGACCCCTCAGGGGTGGGTCACGAGACCCCCCCGGGGGTGGGTCACGTGACCCTTCAAGGGAGGGTCAGGAGACACCTCAAGGGTGGGCCCCGTGACCCGAGGGAGGCCTGTTGTGGGGAGCCTGAGTGCGCACGCGCGGCCCACGTATAGGCCCGAAAGGAGCCAGCCGCGGCTCGGAGTAAAGCCATCTCCTGGGGGCTTCCCCGTGTTCCTCCACTCCTCAAGGAGGACCCCTTTACGGATGGAAGAAAAGTGGGATCTTCGCAGTGGTGGGTTCGGGCCAGAGGGGTCTGCGTGTTTGCCTGCACGAACGCCAGGTGCTCGCACAACGGGCCCAGGTGTTTGAGCCCCGTGGAGGCAGAGGGCTGCTTATTGCTGGATGATAGTGTCCTGCAGGGTTAAGGGATGGCGTGGGCACTCCCAGGGCGACAGAGGGCACCTGGCCTTTAGAGAGTTCCCTGGAAAATTCCCCGCCCAGGCCCCTGGTCCACAAGTCTATCCTGCGCACAGTGTCTGTGCGAGGCTGGGAGTGCTTCTGGGGAGTGTTCCCCAGTGGAAATCGCGTGGTCCTTTAGGTGACAGGGAGGGCTCCTGTGTCCACGGACAGGTGCCCAAGGACCCTGTGGAACTGCTGTGACCTCTAAAGGGTGGGTCAGGTGAGCCGAGGAAGGCGTGTGCTTGGGAGCCTGAGTGCGCATGCGCGGCTCACGTATAGGCCCGAAACGAGCCAGCCGCGGCTCGGAGAAAAGCCATCTCCTGGGGGCCTCCCCATGTTCCTCCACTCCTCAGGGAGGGCCCCTTTACGGATGGAAGAAAAGGGGCATCTTCGCAGTGGTGGGTTCGGGCCAGAGGGGTCTGGGGGTTTGCCTCCACGTACGCCAGGTGCCCGCACACCGGGCCCAGGTGTTTGAGCCCCGTGGAGGCAGACGGCTGCTTATTGCTGGATGAAAGTGTCCTGCGGGGTCAAGGAAGGGCATGGGCCCTCCCGGGCGACACAGGGCACCGGGCCCTTAGAGAGTTCCATGGAAAATCCCCCGCCCAGGGCCCCGGTATCCAAGTCTGTCCTTAGCACACTGTCTGTGCGGGGCTGAGAGTGCTGCTGGGCAGTGTGGCCTAGGGGAAATCGCGCGGTCCTCTGAGTGGCAGGGAGGGCTTCTGTGTCCATGGACAGGTGCGCAGGGACCCTGTGAAACTGCTGTGACCTCTCAAGGGCGGGTCACCTGACCCCTCCTGGGTGGGACAGGTCACCTCCCAAGGGTGGGTCACGAGACCCCAAAAGGGTGGGTCACATGACCCCAAAAGGGTGGGTCACGAAACCCCTCAAGGGTGGGTCACGTGACCCCTCAGGGGTGGGTCACGAGACCCCCCAGGGGTGGGTCACGTGACCCCTCAGGGGTGCGTCACGAGACCCCCCAGGGTTGGGTCATGTGACCCCTCCGGTGTGGGTCACGTGACCCCCCAGGAGTGGGTCACGTGAACCCTCAGGGGTGCGTCACGAGACCCCCCGGGGGTGGGTCACGTGACCCCTCAAGGGTGGGTCAGGAGACACCTCAAGGGTGGGCACCGTGACCCGAGTGAGGCCTGTTGTGGGGAGCCTGAGTGGGCACGCGCGGCCCACGTATAGGCCCGAAAGGAGCCAGCCGCGGCTCGGAGAAAAGCCATCTCCTGGGGGCTTCCCCGTGTTCCTCCACTCCTCCAGGAGGACCCCTTTACGGATGGAAGAAAAGTGGGATCTTCGCAGTGGTGGGTTCGGGCCAGAGGGGTCTGCGTGTTTGCCTGCACGAACGCGAGGTGCTCGCACAACGGGCCCAGGTGTTTGAGCCCCGTGGAGGCAGAGGGCTGCTTATTGCTGGATGATAGTGTCCTGCAGGGTTAAGGGATGGCGTGGGCACTCCCAGGGCGACAGAGGGCACCTGGCCTTTAGAGAGTTCCCTGGAAAATTCCCCCCCCCAGGCCCCTGGTCCACAAGTCTATCCTGCGCACAGTGTCTGTGCGAGGCTGGGAGTGCTTCTGGGGAGTGTTCCCCAGCGGAAATCGCGTGGTCCTTTAGGTGACAGGGAGGGCTCCTGTGTCCACGGACAGGTGCCCAGGGACCCTGTGGAACTGCTGTGACCTCTAAAGGATGGGTCAGGTGAGCCGAGGAAGGCGTGTGCTTGGGAGCCTGAGTGCGCATGCGCGGCCCACGTATAGGACCGAAACGAGCCAGCCGCGGCTCGGAGAAAAGCCATCTCCTGGGGGCCTCCCCATGTTCCTCCACTCCCCAGGGAGGGCCCCTTTACGGATGGAAGAAAAGGGGGATCTTCGCAGTGGTGGGTTCGGGCCAGAGGGGTCTGGGGGTTTGCCTCCACGTACGCCAGGTGCCCGCACACCGGGCCCAGGTGTTTGAGCCCCGTGGAGGCAGACGGCTGCTTATTGCTGGATGCAAGTGTCCTGCGGGGTCAAGGAAGGGCATGGGCCCTCCCGGGCGACACAGGGCACCGGGCCCTTAGAGAGTTCCATGGAAAATCCCCCGCCCAGGGCCCCGGTATCCAAGTCTGTCCTTAGCACACTGTCTGTGCGGGGCTGAGAGTGCTGCTGGGCAGTGTGGCCTAGGGGAAATCGCGCGGTCCTCTGAGTGGCAGGGAGGGCTTCTGTTTCCATGGACAGGTGCGCAGGGACCCTGTGAAACTGCTGTGACCTCTCAAGGGCGGGTCACCTGACCCCTCCAGGGTGGGACAGGTGACCTCCCAAGGCTGGGTCACGAGACCCCAAAAGGGTGGGTCACGTGACCCCAAAAGGGTGGGTCACGAAACCCCTCAAGGGTGGGTCATGTGACCCCTCAGGGGTGGGTCACGAGACCCCCCAGGGGTGGGTCACGTGACCCCTCAGGGGTGGGTCACGTGACCCCTCCGGGGTGGGTCACGAGACCCCCCCGGGGGTGGGTCACGTGACCCTTCAAGGGTGGGTCAGGAGTCACCTCAAGGGTGGGCCCCGTGACCCGAGGGAGGCCTGTTGTGGGGAGCCTGAGTGCGCACGCGCGGCCCACGTATAGGCCCGAAAGGAGCCAGCCGTGGCTCGGAGTAAAGCCATCTCCTGGGGGCTTCCCCGTGTTCCTCCACTCCTCAAGGAGGACCCCTTTACGGATGGAAGAAAAGTGGGATCTTCGCAGTGGTGGGTTCGGGCCAGAGGGGTCTGCGTGTTTGCCTGCACGAACGCCAGGTGCTCGCACAACGGGCCCAGGTGTTTGAGCCCCGTGGAGGCAGAGGGCTGCTTATTGCTGGATGATAGTGTCCTGCAGGGTTAAGGGATGGCGTGGGCACTCCCAGGGCGACAGAGGGCACCTGGCCTTTAGAGAGTTCCCTGGAAAATTCCCCGCCCAGGCCCCTGGTCCACAAGTCTATCCTGCGCACAGTGTCTGTGCGAGGCTGGGAGTGCTTCTGGGGAGTGTTCCCCAGCGGAAATCGCGTGGTCCTTTAGGTGACCGGGAGGGCTCCTGTGTCCACGGACAGGTGCCCAAGGACCCTGTGGAACTGCTGTGACCTCTAAAGGGTGGGTCAGGTGAGCCGAGGAAGGCGTGTGCTTGGGAGCCTGAGTGCGCATGCGCGGCCCACGTATAGGCCCGAAACGAGCCAGCCGCGGCTCGGAGAAAAGCCATCTCCTGGGGGCCTCCCCATGTTCCTCCACTCCCCCGGGAGGGCCCCTTTACGGATGGAAGAAAAGGGGGATCTTCGCAGTGGTGGGTTCGGGCCAGAGGGGTCTGGGGGTTTGCCTCCACGTACGCCAGGTGCCCGCACACCGGGCCCAGGTGTTTGAGCCCCGTGGAGGCAGACGGCTGCTTATTGCTGGATGCAAGTGTCCTGCGGGGTCAAGGAAGGGCATGGGCCCTCCCGGGCGACACAGGGCACCGGGCCCTTAGAGAGTTCCATGGAAAATCCCCCGCCCAGGGCCCCGGTATCCAAGTCTGTCCTTAGCACACTGTCTGTGCGGGGCTGAGAGTGCTGCTGGGCAGTGTGGCCTAGGGGAAATCGCGCGGTCCTCTGAGTGGCAGGGAGGGCTTCTGTGTCCATGGACAGGTGCGCAGGGACCCTGTGAAACTGCTGTGACCTCTCAAGGGCGGGTCACCTGACCCCTCCAGGGTGGGACAGGTGACCTCCCAAGGCTGGGTCACGAGACCCCAAAAGGGTGGGTCACGTGACCCCTCAAGGGTGGGTCATGTGACCCCTCAGGGGTGGGTCACGAGACCCCCCACGGGTGGGTCACGTGACCCCTCAGGGGTGGGTCACGTGACCCCTCAGGGGTGGGTCACGAGACCCCCCCGGGGGTGGGTCACGTGACCCTTCAAGGGAGGGTCAGGAGACACCTCAAGGGTGGGCCCCGTGACCCGAGGGAGGCCTGTTGTGGGGAGCCTGAGTGCGCACGCGCGGCCCACGTATAGGCCCGAAAGGAGCCAGCCGCGGCTCGGAGTAAAGCCATCTCCTGGGGGCTTCCCCGTGTTCCTCCACTCCTCAAGGAGGACCCCTTTACGGATGGAAGAAAAGTGGGATCTTCGCAGTGGTGGGTTCGGGCCAGAGGGGTCTGCGTGTTTGCCTGCACGAACGCCAGGTGCTCGCACAACGGGCCCAGGTGTTTGAGCCCCGTGGAGGCAGAGGGCTGCTTATTGCTGGATGATAGTGTCCTGCAGGGTTAAGGGATGGCGTGGGCACTCCCAGGGCGACAGAGGGCACCTGGCCTTTAGAGAGTTCCCTGGAAAATTCCCCGCCCAGGCCCCTGGTCCACAAGTCTATCCTGCGCACAGTGTCTGTGCGAGGCTGGGAGTGCTTCTGGGGAGTGTTCCCCAGTGGAAATCGCGTGGTCCTTTAGGTGACAGGGAGGGCTCCTGTGTCCACGGACAGGTGCCCAAGGACCCTGTGGAACTGCTGTGACCTCTAAAGGGTGGGTCAGGTGAGCCGAGGAAGGCGTGTGCTTGGGAGCCTGAGTGCGCATGCGCGGCTCACGTATAGGCCCGAAACGAGCCAGCCGCGGCTCGGAGAAAAGCCATCTCCTGGGGGCCTCCCCATGTTCCTCCACTCCTCAGGGAGGGCCCCTTTACGGATGGAAGAAAAGGGGCATCTTCGCAGTGGTGGGTTCGGGCCAGAGGGGTCTGGGGGTTTGCCTCCACGTACGCCAGGTGCCCGCACACCGGGCCCAGGTGTTTGAGCCCCGTGGAGGCAGACGGCTGCTTATTGCTGGATGAAAGTGTCCTGCGGGGTCAAGGAAGGGCATGGGCCCTCCCGGGCGACACAGGGCACCGGGCCCTTAGAGAGTTCCATGGAAAATCCCCCGCCCAGGGCCCCGGTATCCAAGTCTGTCCTTAGCACACTGTCTGTGCGGGGCTGAGAGTGCTGCTGGGCAGTGTGGCCTAGGGGAAATCGCGCGGTCCTCTGAGTGGCAGGGAGGGCTTCTGTGTCCATGGACAGGTGCGCAGGGACCCTGTGAAACTGCTGTGACCTCTCAAGGGCGGGTCACCTGACCCCTCCAGGGTGGGACAGGTGACCTCCCAAGGCTGGGTCACGAGACCCCAAAAGGGTGGGTCACGTGACCCCTCAAGGGTGGGTCATGTGACCCCTCAGGGGTGGGTCACGAGACCCCCCACGGGTGGGTCACGTGACCCCTCAGGGGTGGGTCACGTGACCCCTCAGGGGTGGGTCACGAGACCCCCCCGGGGGTGGGTCACGTGACCCTTCAAGGGAGGGTCAGGAGACACCTCAAGGGTGGGCCCCGTGACCCGAGGGAGGCCTGTTGTGGGGAGCCTGAGTGCGCACGCGCGGCCCACGTATAGGCCCGAAAGGAGCCAGCCGCGGCTCGGAGTAAAGCCATCTCCTGGGGGCTTCCCCGTGTTCCTCCACTCCTCAAGGAGGACCCCTTTACGGATGGAAGAAAAGTGGGATCTTCGCAGTGGTGGGTTCGGGCCAGAGGGGTCTGCGTGTTTGCCTGCACGAACGCCAGGTGCTCGCACAACGGGCCCAGGTGTTTGAGCCCCGTGGAGGCAGAGGGCTGCTTATTGCTGGATGATAGTGTCCTGCAGGGTTAAGGGATGGCGTGGGCACTCCCAGGGCGACAGAGGGCACCTGGCCTTTAGAGAGTTCCCTGGAAAATTCCCCGCCCAGGCCCCTGGTCCACAAGTCTATCCTGCGCACAGTGTCTGTGCGAGGCTGGGAGTGCTTCTGGGGAGTGTTCCCCAGTGGAAATCGCGTGGTCCTTTAGGTGACAGGGAGGGCTCCTGTGTCCACGGACAGGTGCCCAAGGACCCTGTGGAACTGCTGTGACCTCTAAAGGGTGGGTCAGGTGAGCCGAGGAAGGCGTGTGCTTGGGAGCCTGAGTGCGCATGCGCGGCTCACGTATAGGCCCGAAACGAGCCAGCCGCGGCTCGGAGAAAAGCCATCTCCTGGGGGCCTCCCCATGTTCCTCCACTCCTCAGGGAGGGCCCCTTTACGGATGGAAGAAAAGGGGCATCTTCGCAGTGGTGGGTTCGGGCCAGAGGGGTCTGGGGGTTTGCCTCCACGTACGCCAGGTGCCCGCACACCGGGCCCAGGTGTTTGAGCCCCGTGGAGGCAGACGGCTGCTTATTGCTGGATGAAAGTGTCCTGCGGGGTCAAGGAAGGGCATGGGCCCTCCCGGGCGACACAGGGCACCGGGCCCTTAGAGAGTTCCATGGAAAATCCCCCGCCCAGGGCCCCGGTATCCAAGTCTGTCCTTAGCACACTGTCTGTGCGGGGCTGAGAGTGCTGCTGGGCAGTGTGGCCTAGGGGAAATCGCGCGGTCCTCTGAGTGGCAGGGAGGGCTTCTGTGTCCATGGACAGGTGCGCAGGGACCCTGTGAAACTGCTGTGACCTCTCAAGGGCGGGTCACCTGACCCCTCCTGGGTGGGACAGGTCACCTCCCAAGGGTGGGTCACGAGACCCCAAAAGGGTGGGTCACATGACCCCAAAAGGGTGGGTCACGAAACCCCTCAAGGGTGGGTCACGTGACCCCTCAGGGGTGGGTCACGAGACCCCCCAGGGGTGGGTCACGTGACCCCTCAGGGGTGCGTCACGAGACCCCCCAGGGTTGGGTCATGTGACCCCTCCGGTGTGGGTCACGTGACCCCCCAGGAGTGGGTCACGTGAACCCTCAGGGGTGCGTCACGAGACCCCCCGGGGGTGGGTCACGTGACCCCTCAAGGGTGGGTCAGGAGACACCTCAAGGGTGGGCACCGTGACCCGAGTGAGGCCTGTTGTGGGGAGCCTGAGTGGGCACGCGCGGCCCACGTATAGGCCCGAAAGGAGCCAGCCGCGGCTCGGAGAAAAGCCATCTCCTGGGGGCTTCCCCGTGTTCCTCCACTCCTCCAGGAGGACCCCTTTACGGATGGAAGAAAAGTGGGATCTTCGCAGTGGTGGGTTCGGGCCAGAGGGGTCTGCGTGTTTGCCTGCACGAACGCGAGGTGCTCGCACAACGGGCCCAGGTGTTTGAGCCCCGTGGAGGCAGAGGGCTGCTTATTGCTGGATGATAGTGTCCTGCAGGGTTAAGGGATGGCGTGGGCACTCCCAGGGCGACAGAGGGCACCTGGCCTTTAGAGAGTTCCCTGGAAAATTCCCCCCCCCAGGCCCCTGGTCCACAAGTCTATCCTGCGCACAGTGTCTGTGCGAGGCTGGGAGTGCTTCTGGGGAGTGTTCCCCAGCGGAAATCGCGTGGTCCTTTAGGTGACAGGGAGGGCTCCTGTGTCCACGGACAGGTGCCCAGGGACCCTGTGGAACTGCTGTGACCTCTAAAGGATGGGTCAGGTGAGCCGAGGAAGGCGTGTGCTTGGGAGCCTGAGTGCGCATGCGCGGCCCACGTATAGGACCGAAACGAGCCAGCCGCGGCTCGGAGAAAAGCCATCTCCTGGGGGCCTCCCCATGTTCCTCCACTCCCCAGGGAGGGCCCCTTTACGGATGGAAGAAAAGGGGGATCTTCGCAGTGGTGGGTTCGGGCCAGAGGGGTCTGGGGGTTTGCCTCCACGTACGCCAGGTGCCCGCACACCGGGCCCAGGTGTTTGAGCCCCGTGGAGGCAGACGGCTGCTTATTGCTGGATGCAAGTGTCCTGCGGGGTCAAGGAAGGGCATGGGCCCTCCCGGGCGACACAGGGCACCGGGCCCTTAGAGAGTTCCATGGAAAATCCCCCGCCCAGGGCCCCGGTATCCAAGTCTGTCCTTAGCACACTGTCTGTGCGGGGCTGAGAGTGCTGCTGGGCAGTGTGGCCTAGGGGAAATCGCGCGGTCCTCTGAGTGGCAGGGAGGGCTTCTGTTTCCATGGACAGGTGCGCAGGGACCCTGTGAAACTGCTGTGACCTCTCAAGGGCGGGTCACCTGACCCCTCCAGGGTGGGACAGGTGACCTCCCAAGGCTGGGTCACGAGACCCCAAAAGGGTGGGTCACGTGACCCCAAAAGGGTGGGTCACGAAACCCCTCAAGGGTGGGTCATGTGACCCCTCAGGGGTGGGTCACGAGACCCCCCAGGGGTGGGTCACGTGACCCCTCAGGGGTGGGTCACGTGACCCCTCCGGGGTGGGTCACGAGACCCCCCCGGGGGTGGGTCACGTGACCCTTCAAGGGTGGGTCAGGAGTCACCTCAAGGGTGGGCCCCGTGACCCGAGGGAGGCCTGTTGTGGGGAGCCTGAGTGCGCACGCGCGGCCCACGTATAGGCCCGAAAGGAGCCAGCCGTGGCTCGGAGTAAAGCCATCTCCTGGGGGCTTCCCCGTGTTCCTCCACTCCTCAAGGAGGACCCCTTTACGGATGGAAGAAAAGTGGGATCTTCGCAGTGGTGGGTTCGGGCCAGAGGGGTCTGCGTGTTTGCCTGCACGAACGCCAGGTGCTCGCACAACGGGCCCAGGTGTTTGAGCCCCGTGGAGGCAGAGGGCTGCTTATTGCTGGATGATAGTGTCCTGCAGGGTTAAGGGATGGCGTGGGCACTCCCAGGGCGACAGAGGGCACCTGGCCTTTAGAGAGTTCCCTGGAAAATTCCCCGCCCAGGCCCCTGGTCCACAAGTCTATCCTGCGCACAGTGTCTGTGCGAGGCTGGGAGTGCTTCTGGGGAGTGTTCCCCAGCGGAAATCGCGTGGTCCTTTAGGTGACAGGGAGGGCTCCTGTGTCCACGGACAGGTGCCCAAGGACCCTGTGGAACTGCTGTGACCTCTAAAGGGTGGGTCAGGTGAGCCGAGGAAGGCGTGTGCTTGGGAGCCTGAGTGCGCATGCGCAGCCCACGTATAGGCCCGAAACGAGCCAGCCGCGGCTCGGAGAAAAGCCATCTCCTGGGGGCCTCCCCATGTTCCTCCACTCCCCCGGGAGGGCCCCTTTACGGATGGAAGAAAAGGGGGATCTTCACAGTGGTGGGTTCGGGCCAGAGGGGTCTGGGGGTTTGCCTCCACGTACGCCAGGTGCCCGCACACCGGGCCCAGGTGTTTGAGCCCCGTGGAGGCAGACGGCTGCTTATTGCTGGATGAAAGTGTCCTGCGGGGTCAAGGAAGGGCATGGGCCCTCCCGGGCGACACAGGGCACCGGGCCCTTAGAGAGTTCCATGGAAAATCCCCCGCCCAGGGCCCCGGTATCCAAGTCTGTCCTTAGCACACTGTCTGTGCGGGGCTGAGAGTGCTGCTGGGCAGTGTGGCCTAGGGGAAATCGCGCGGTCCTCTGAGTGGCAGGGAGGGCTTCTGTGTCCATGGACAGGTGCGCAGGGACCCTGTGAAACTGCTGTGACCTCTCAAGGGCGGGTCACCTGACCCCTCCTGGGTGGGACAGGTCACCTCCCAAGGGTGGGTCACGAGACCCCAAAAGGGTGGGTCACATGACCCCAAAAGGGTGGGTCACGAAACCCCTCAAGGGTGGGTCACGTGACCCCTCAGGGGTGGGTCACGAGACCCCCCAGGGGTGGGTCACGTGACCCCTCAGGGGTGCGTCACGAGACCCCCCAGGGTTGGGTCATGTGACCCCTCCGGTGTGGGTCACGTGACCCCCCAGGAGTGGGTCACGTGAACCCTCAGGGGTGCGTCACGAGACCCCCCGGGGGTGGGTCACGTGACCCCTCAAGGGTGGGTCAGGAGACACCTCAAGGGTGGGCACCGTGACCCGAGTGAGGCCTGTTGTGGGGAGCCTGAGTGCGCACGCGCGGCCCACGTATAGGCCCGAAAGGAGCCAGCCGCGGCTCGGAGAAAAGCCATCTCCTGGGGGCTTCCCCGTGTTCCTCCACTCCTCCAGGAGGACCCCTTTACGGATGGAAGAAAAGTGGGATCTTCGCAGTGGTGGGTTCGGGCCAGAGGGGTCTGCGGGTTTGCCTGCACGAACGCCAGGTGCTCGCACAACGGGCCCAGGTGTTTGAGCCCCGTGGAGGCAGAGGGCTGCTTATTGCTGGATGATAGTGTCCTGCAGGGTTAAGGGATGGCGTGGGCACTCCCAGGGCGACAGAGGGCACCTGGCCTTTAGAGAGTTCCCTGGAAAATTCCCCCCCCCAGGCCCCTGGTCCACAAGTCTATCCTGCGCACAGTGTCTGTGCGAGGCTGGGAGTGCTTCTGGGGAGTGTTCCCCAGCGGAAATCGCGTGGTCCTTTAGGTGACAGGGAGGGCTCCTGTGTCCACGGACAGGTGCCCAGGGACCCTGGGGAACTGCTGTGACCTCTAAAGGGTGGGTCAGGTGAGCCGAGGAAGGCGTGTGCTTGGGAGCCTGAGTGCGCATGCGCGGCCCACGTATAGGACCGAAACGAGCCAGCCGCGGCTCAGAGAAAAGCCATCTCCTGGGGGCCTCCCCATGTTCCTCCACTCCCCAGGGAGGGCCCCTTTACGGATGGAAGAAAAGGGGGATCTTCGCAGTGGTGGGTTCGGGCCAGAGGGGTCAGGGGGTTTGCCTCCACGTACGCCAGGTGCCCGCACACCGGGCCCAGGTGTTTGAGCCCCGTGGAGGCAGACGGCTGCTTATTGCTGGATGCAAGTGTCCTGCGGGGTCAAGGAAGGGCATGGGCCCTCCCGGGCGACACAGGGCACCGGGCCCTTAGAGAGTTCCATGGAAAATCCCCCGCCCAGGGCCCCGGTATCCAAGTCTGTCCTTAGCACACTGTCTGTGCGGGGCTGAGAGTGCTGCTGGGCAGTGTGGCCTAGGGGAAATCGCGCGGTCCTCTGAGTGGCAGGGAGGGCTTCTGTGTCCATGGACAGGTGCGCAGGGACCCTGTGAAACTGCTGTGACCTCTCAAGGGCGGGTCACCTGACCCCTCCTGGGTGGGACAGGTCACCTCCCAAGGGTGGGTCACGAGACCCCAAAAGGGTGGGTCACATGACCCCAAAAGGGTGGGTCACGAAACCCCTCAAGGGTGGGTCACGTGACCCCTCAGGGGTGGGTCACGAGACCCCCCAGGGGTGGGTCACGTGACCCCTCAGGGGTGCGTCACGAGACCCCCCGGGGTTGGGTCACGTGACCCCGCCGGGGTGGGTCACGTGACCTCTCAAGGGTGGGTCACGAGACCCCCCGTGGGTGGGTCACGTGACCGCTCAGGGGTGCGTCACGAGACCCCCCGGGCGTGGGTCACGTGACCCCTCAAGGGTGGGTCAGGAGACACCTCAAGGGTGGGCACCGTGACCCGAGGGAGGCCTGTTGTGGGGAGCCTGAGTGCGCACGCGCGGCCCACGTATAGGCCCGAAAGGAGCCAGCCGCGGCTCGGAGAAAAGCCATCTCCTGGGGGCTTCCCCGTGTTCCTCCACTCCTCCAGGAGGACCCCTTTACGGATGGAAGAAAAGTGGGATCTTCGCAGTGGTGGGTTCGGGCCAGAGGGGTCTGCGTGTTTGCCTGCACGAACGCGAGGTGCTCGCACAACGGGCCCAGGTGTTTGAGCCCCGTGGAGGCAGAGGGCTGCTTATTGCTGGATGATAGTGTCCTGCAGGGTTAAGGGATGGCGTGGGCACTCCCAGGGCGACAGAGGGCACCTGGCCTTTAGAGAGTTCCCTGGAAAATTCCCCCCCCCAGGCCCCTGGTCCACAAGTCTATCCTGCGCACAGTGTCTGTGCGAGGCTGGGAGTGCTTCTGGGGAGTGTTCCCCAGCGGAAATCGCGTGGTCCTTTAGGTGACAGGGAGGGCTCCTGTGTCCACGGACAGGTGCCCAGGGACCCTGTGGAACTGCTGTGACCTCTAAAGGATGGGTCAGGTGAGCCGAGGAAGGCGTGTGCTTGGGAGCCTGAGTGCGCATGCGCGGCCCACGTATAGGACCGAAACGAGCCAGCCGCGGCTCGGAGAAAAGCCATCTCCTGGGGGCCTCCCCATGTTCCTCCACTCCCCAGGGAGGGCCCCTTTACGGATGGAAGAAAAGGGGGATCTTCGCAGTGGTGGGTTCGGGCCAGAGGGGTCTGGGGGTTTGCCTCCACGTACGCCAGGTGCCCGCACACCGGGCCCAGGTGTTTGAGCCCCGTGGAGGCAGACGGCTGCTTATTGCTGGATGCAAGTGTCCTGCGGGGTCAAGGAAGGGCATGGGCCCTCCCGGGCGACACAGGGCACCGGGCCCTTAGAGAGTTCCATGGAAAATCCCCCGCCCAGGGCCCCGGTATCCAAGTCTGTCCTTAGCACACTGTCTGTGCGGGGCTGAGAGTGCTGCTGGGCAGTGTGGCCTAGGGGAAATCGCGCGGTCCTCTGAGTGGCAGGGAGGGCTTCTGTTTCCATGGACAGGTGCGCAGGGACCCTGTGAAACTGCTGTGACCTCTCAAGGGCGGGTCACCTGACCCCTCCAGGGTGGGACAGGTGACCTCCCAAGGCTGGGTCACGAGACCCCAAAAGGGTGGGTCACGTGACCCTTCAAGGGTGGGTCACGAAACCCCTCAAGGGTGGGTCATGTGACCCCTCAGGGGTGGGTCACGAGACCCCCCAGGGGTGGGTCACGTGACCCCTCAGGGGTGGGTCACGTGACCCCTCCGGGGTGGGTCACGAGACCCCCCCGGGGGTGGGTCACGTGACCCTTCAAGGGTGGGTCAGGAGTCACCTCAAGGGTGGGCCCCGTGACCCGAGGGAGGCCTGTTGTGGGGAGCCTGAGTGCGCACGCGCGGCCCACGTATAGGCCCGAAAGGAGCCAGCCGCGGCTCGGAGTAAAGCCATCTCCTGGGGGCTTCCCCGTGTTCCTCCACTCCTCAAGGAGGACCCCTTTACGGATGGAAGAAAAGTGGGATCTTCGCAGTGGTGGGTTCGGGCCAGAGGGGTCTGCGTGTTTGCCTGCACGAACGCCAGGTGCTCGCACAACGGGCCCAGGTGTTTGAGCCCCGTGGAGGCAGAGGGCTGCTTATTGCTGGATGATAGTGTCCTGCAGGGTTAAGGGATGGCGTGGGCACTCCCAGGGCGACAGAGGGCACCTGGCCTTTAGAGAGTTCCCTGGAAAATTCCCCGCCCAGGCCCCTGGTCCACAAGTCTATCCTGCGCACAGTGTCTGTGCGAGGCTGGGAGTGCTTCTGGGGAGTGTTCCCCAGCGGAAATCGCGTGGTCCTTTAGGTGACAGGGAGGGCTCCTGTGTCCACGGACAGGTGCCCAAGGACCCTGTGGAACTGCTGTGACCTCTAAAGGGTGGGTCAGGTGAGCCGAGGAAGGCGTGTGCTTGGGAGCCTGAGTGCGCATGCGCGGCTCACGTATAGGCCCGAAACGAGCCAGCCGCGGCTCGGAGAAAAGCCATCTCCTGGGGGCCTCCCCATGTTCCTCCACTCCCCAGGGAGGGCCCCTTTACGAATGGAAGAAAAGGGGCATCTTCGCAGTGGTGGGTTCGGGCCAGAGGGGTCTGGGGGTTTGCCTCCACGTACGCCAGGTGCCCGCACACCGGGCCCAGGTGTTTGAGCCCCGTGGAGGCAGACGGCTGCTCATTGCTGGATGCAAGTGTCCTGCGGGGTCAAGGAAGGGCATGGGCCCTCCCGGGCGACACAGGGCACCGGGCCCTTAGAGAGTTCCATGGAAAATCCCCCGCCCAGGGCCCCGGTATCCAAGTCTGTCCTTAGCACACTGTCTGTGCGGGGCTGAGAGTGCTGATGGGCAGTGTGGCCTAGGGGAAATCGCGCGGTCCTCTGAGTGGCAGGGAGGGCTTCTGTGTCCATGGACAGGTGCGCAGGGACCCTGTGAAACTGCTGTGACCTCTCAAGGGCGGGTCACCTGACCCCTCCTGGGTGGGACAGGTCACCTCCCAAGGGTGGGTCACGAGACCCCAAAAGGGTGGGTCACATGACCCCAAAAGGGTGGGTCGAGAAACCCCTCAAGGGTGGGTCACGTGACCCCTCAGGGGTGGGTCACGAGACCCCCCAGGGGTCGGTCACGTGACCCCTCAGGGGTGGGTCACGAGACCCCCCGGGGTTGGGTCACGTGACCCCGCCGGTGTGGGTCACGTGACCCCTCAGGGGTGGGTCACGTGACCCCTCAGGGGTGGGTCACGAGACCCCCCCGGGGGTGGGTCACGTGACCCCTCAAGGGTGGGTCAGGAGACACCTCAAGGGTGGGCACCGTGACCCGAGTGAGGCCTGTTGTGGGGAGCCTGAGTGCGCACGCGCGGCCCACGTATAGGCCCGAAAGGAGCCAGCCGCGGCTCGGAGAAAAGCCATCTCCTGGGGGCTTCCCCGTGTTCCTCCACTCCTCCAGGAGGACCCCTTTACGGATGGAAGAAAAGTGGGATCTTCGCAGTGGTGGGTTCGGGCCAGAGGGGTCTGCGGGTTTGCCTGCACGAACGCCAGGTGCTCGCACAACGGGCCCAGGTGTTTGAGCCCCGTGGAGGCAGAGGGCTGCTTATTGCTGGATGATAGTGTCCTGCAGGGTTAAGGGATGGCGTGGGCACTCCCAGGGCGACAGAGGGCACCTGGCCTTTAGAGAGTTCCCTGGAAAATTCCCCCCCCCAGGCCCCTGGTCCACAAGTCTATCCTGCGCACAGTGTCTGTGCGAGGCTGGGAGTGCTTCTGGGGAGTGTTCCCCAGCGGAAATCGCGTGGTCCTTTAGGTGACAGGGAGGGCTCCTGTGTCCACGGACAGGTGCCCAGGGACCCTGGGGAACTGCTGTGACCTCTAAAGGGTGGGTCAGGTGAGCCGAGGAAGGCGTGTGCTTGGGAGCCTGAGTGCGCATGCGCGGCCCACGTATAGGACCGAAACGAGCCAGCCGCGGCTCAGAGAAAAGCCATCTCCTGGGGGCCTCCCCATGTTCCTCCACTCCCCAGGGAGGGCCCCTTTACGGATGGAAGAAAAGGGGGATCTTCGCAGTGGTGGGTTCGGGCCAGAGGGGTCAGGGGGTTTGCCTCCACGTACGCCAGGTGCCCGCACACCGGGCCCAGGTGTTTGAGCCCCGTGGAGGCAGACGGCTGCTTATTGCTGGATGCAAGTGTCCTGCGGGGTCAAGGAAGGGCATGGGCCCTCCCGGGCGACACAGGGCACCGGGCCCTTAGAGAGTTCCATGGAAAATCCCCCGCCCAGGGCCCCGGTATCCAAGTCTGTCCTTAGCACACTGTCTGTGCGGGGCTGAGAGTGCTGCTGGGCAGTGTGGCCTAGGGGAAATCGCGCGGTCCTCTGAGTGGCAGGGAGGGCTTCTGTGTCCATGGACAGGTGCGCAGGGACCCTGTGAAACTGCTGTGACCTCTCAAGGGCGGGTCACCTGACCCCTCCTGGGTGGGACAGGTCACCTCCCAAGGGTGGGTCACGAGACCCCAAAAGGGTGGGTCACATGACCCCAAAAGGGTGGGTCACGAAACCCCTCAAGGGTGGGTCACGTGACCCCTCAGGGGTGGGTCACGAGACCCCCCAGGGGTGGGTCACGTGACCCCTCAGGGGTGCGTCACGAGACCCCCCAGGGTTGGGTCATGTGACCCCTCCGGTGTGGGTCACGTGACCCCCCAGGAGTGGGTCACGTGAACCCTCAGGGGTGCGTCACGAGACCCCCCGGGGGTGGGTCACGTGACCCCTCAAGGGTGGGTCAGGAGACACCTCAAGGGTGGGCACCGTGACCCGAGTGAGGCCTGTTGTGGGGAGCCTGAGTGCGCACGCGCGGCCCACGTATAGGCCCGAAAGGAGCCAGCCGCGGCTCGGAGAAAAGCCATCTCCTGGGGGCTTCCCCGTGTTCCTCCACTCCTCCAGGAGGACCCCTTTACGGATGGAAGAAAAGTGGGATCTTCGCAGTGGTGGGTTCGGGCCAGAGGGGTCTGCGGGTTTGCCTGCACGAACGCCAGGTGCTCGCACAACGGGCCCAGGTGTTTGAGCCCCGTGGAGGCAGAGGGCTGCTTATTGCTGGATGATAGTGTCCTGCAGGGTTAAGGGATGGCGTGGGCACTCCCAGGGCGACAGAGGGCACCTGGCCTTTAGAGAGTTCCCTGGAAAATTCCCCCCCCCAGGCCCCTGGTCCACAAGTCTATCCTGCGCACAGTGTCTGTGCGAGGCTGGGAGTGCTTCTGGGGAGTGTTCCCCAGCGGAAATCGCGTGGTCCTTTAGGTGACAGGGAGGGCTCCTGTGTCCACGGACAGGTGCCCAGGGACCCTGGGGAACTGCTGTGACCTCTAAAGGGTGGGTCAGGTGAGCCGAGGAAGGCGTGTGCTTGGGAGCCTGAGTGCGCATGCGCGGCCCACGTATAGGACCGAAACGAGCCAGCCGCGGCTCAGAGAAAAGCCATCTCCTGGGGGCCTCCCCATGTTCCTCCACTCCCCAGGGAGGGCCCCTTTACGGATGGAAGAAAAGGGGGATCTTCGCAGTGGTGGGTTCGGGCCAGAGGGGTCAGGGGGTTTGCCTCCACGTACGCCAGGTGCCCGCACACCGGGCCCAGGTGTTTGAGCCCCGTGGAGGCAGACGGCTGCTTATTGCTGGATGCAAGTGTCCTGCGGGGTCAAGGAAGGGCATGGGCCCTCCCGGGCGACACAGGGCACCGGGCCCTTAGAGAGTTCCATGGAAAATCCCCCGCCCAGGGCCCCGGTATCCAAGTCTGTCCTTAGCACACTGTCTGTGCGGGGCTGAGAGTGCTGCTGGGCAGTGTGGCCTAGGGGAAATCGCGCGGTCCTCTGAGTGGCAGGGAGGGCTTCTGTGTCCATGGACAGGTGCGCAGGGACCCTGTGAAACTGCTGTGACCTCTCAAGGGCGGGTCACCTGACCCCTCCTGGGTGGGACAGGTCACCTCCCAAGGGTGGGTCACGAGACCCCAAAAGGGTGGGTCACATGACCCCAAAAGGGTGGGTCACGAAACCCCTCAAGGGTGGGTCACGTGACCCCTCAGGGGTGGGTCACGAGACCCCCCAGGGGTGGGTCACGTGACCCCTCAGGGGTGCGTCACGAGACCCCCCGGGGTTGGGTCACGTGACCCCGCCGGGGTGGGTCACGTGACCTCTCAAGGGTGGGTCACGAGACCCCCCGTGGGTGGGTCACGTGACCGCTCAGGGGTGCGTCACGAGACCCCCCGGGCGTGGGTCACGTGACCCCTCAAGGGTGGGTCAGGAGACACCTCAAGGGTGGGCACCGTGACCCGAGGGAGGCCTGTTGTGGGGAGCCTGAGTGCGCACGCGCGGCCCACGTATAGGCCCGAAAGGAGCCAGCCGCGGCTCGGAGAAAAGCCATCTCCTGGGGGCTTCCCCGTGTTCCTCCACTCCTCCAGGAGGACCCCTTTACGGATGGAAGAAAAGTGGGATCTTCGCAGTGGTGGGTTCGGGCCAGAGGGGTCTGCGTGTTTGCCTGCACGAACGCGAGGTGCTCGCACAACGGGCCCAGGTGTTTGAGCCCCGTGGAGGCAGAGGGCTGCTTATTGCTGGATGATAGTGTCCTGCAGGGTTAAGGGATGGCGTGGGCACTCCCAGGGCGACAGAGGGCACCTGGCCTTTAGAGAGTTCCCTGGAAAATTCCCCCCCCCAGGCCCCTGGTCCACAAGTCTATCCTGCGCACAGTGTCTGTGCGAGGCTGGGAGTGCTTCTGGGGAGTGTTCCCCAGCGGAAATCGCGTGGTCCTTTAGGTGACAGGGAGGGCTCCTGTGTCCACGGACAGGTGCCCAGGGACCCTGTGGAACTGCTGTGACCTCTAAAGGATGGGTCAGGTGAGCCGAGGAAGGCGTGTGCTTGGGAGCCTGAGTGCGCATGCGCGGCCCACGTATAGGACCGAAACGAGCCAGCCGCGGCTCGGAGAAAAGCCATCTCCTGGGGGCCTCCCCATGTTCCTCCACTCCCCAGGGAGGGCCCCTTTACGGATGGAAGAAAAGGGGGATCTTCGCAGTGGTGGGTTCGGGCCAGAGGGGTCTGGGGGTTTGCCTCCACGTACGCCAGGTGCCCGCACACCGGGCCCAGGTGTTTGAGCCCCGTGGAGGCAGACGGCTGCTTATTGCTGGATGCAAGTGTCCTGCGGGGTCAAGGAAGGGCATGGGCCCTCCCGGGCGACACAGGGCACCGGGCCCTTAGAGAGTTCCATGGAAAATCCCCCGCCCAGGGCCCCGGTATCCAAGTCTGTCCTTAGCACACTGTCTGTGCGGGGCTGAGAGTGCTGCTGGGCAGTGTGGCCTAGGGGAAATCGCGCGGTCCTCTGAGTGGCAGGGAGGGCTTCTGTTTCCATGGACAGGTGCGCAGGGACCCTGTGAAACTGCTGTGACCTCTCAAGGGCGGGTCACCTGACCCCTCCAGGGTGGGACAGGTGACCTCCCAAGGCTGGGTCACGAGACCCCAAAAGGGTGGGTCACGTGACCCTTCAAGGGTGGGTCACGAAACCCCTCAAGGGTGGGTCATGTGACCCCTCAGGGGTGGGTCACGAGACCCCCCAGGGGTGGGTCACGTGACCCCTCAGGGGTGGGTCACGTGACCCCTCCGGGGTGGGTCACGAGACCCCCCCGGGGGTGGGTCACGTGACCCTTCAAGGGTGGGTCAGGAGTCACCTCAAGGGTGGGCCCCGTGACCCGAGGGAGGCCTGTTGTGGGGAGCCTGAGTGCGCACGCGCGGCCCACGTATAGGCCCGAAAGGAGCCAGCCGCGGCTCGGAGTAAAGCCATCTCCTGGGGGCTTCCCCGTGTTCCTCCACTCCTCAAGGAGGACCCCTTTACGGATGGAAGAAAAGTGGGATCTTCGCAGTGGTGGGTTCGGGCCAGAGGGGTCTGCGTGTTTGCCTGCACGAACGCCAGGTGCTCGCACAACGGGCCCAGGTGTTTGAGCCCCGTGGAGGCAGAGGGCTGCTTATTGCTGGATGATAGTGTCCTGCAGGGTTAAGGGATGGCGTGGGCACTCCCAGGGCGACAGAGGGCACCTGGCCTTTAGAGAGTTCCCTGGAAAATTCCCCGCCCAGGCCCCTGGTCCACAAGTCTATCCTGCGCACAGTGTCTGTGCGAGGCTGGGAGTGCTTCTGGGGAGTGTTCCCCAGCGGAAATCGCGTGGTCCTTTAGGTGACAGGGAGGGCTCCTGTGTCCACGGACAGGTGCCCAAGGACCCTGTGGAACTGCTGTGACCTCTAAAGGGTGGGTCAGGTGAGCCGAGGAAGGCGTGTGCTTGGGAGCCTGAGTGCGCATGCGCGGCTCACGTATAGGCCCGAAACGAGCCAGCCGCGGCTCGGAGAAAAGCCATCTCCTGGGGGCCTCCCCATGTTCCTCCACTCCCCAGGGAGGGCCCCTTTACGAATGGAAGAAAAGGGGCATCTTCGCAGTGGTGGGTTCGGGCCAGAGGGGTCTGGGGGTTTGCCTCCACGTACGCCAGGTGCCCGCACACCGGGCCCAGGTGTTTGAGCCCCGTGGAGGCAGACGGCTGCTCATTGCTGGATGCAAGTGTCCTGCGGGGTCAAGGAAGGGCATGGGCCCTCCCGGGCGACACAGGGCACCGGGCCCTTAGAGAGTTCCATGGAAAATCCCCCGCCCAGGGCCCCGGTATCCAAGTCTGTCCTTAGCACACTGTCTGTGCGGGGCTGAGAGTGCTGATGGGCAGTGTGGCCTAGGGGAAATCGCGCGGTCCTCTGAGTGGCAGGGAGGGCTTCTGTGTCCATGGACAGGTGCGCAGGGACCCTGTGAAACTGCTGTGACCTCTCAAGGGCGGGTCACCTGACCCCTCCTGGGTGGGACAGGTCACCTCCCAAGGGTGGGTCACGAGACCCCAAAAGGGTGGGTCACATGACCCCAAAAGGGTGGGTCGAGAAACCCCTCAAGGGTGGGTCACGTGACCCCTCAGGGGTGGGTCACGAGACCCCCCAGGGGTCGGTCACGTGACCCCTCAGGGGTGGGTCACGAGACCCCCCGGGGTTGGGTCACGTGACCCCGCCGGTGTGGGTCACGTGACCCCTCAGGGGTGGGTCACGTGACCCCTCAGGGGTGGGTCACGAGACCCCCCCGGGGGTGGGTCACGTGACCCCTCAAGGGTGGGTCAGGAGACACCTCAAGGGTGGGCACCGTGACCCGAGTGAGGCCTGTTGTGGGGAGCCTGAGTGCGCACGCGCGGCCCACGTATAGGCCCGAAAGGAGCCAGCCGCGGCTCGGAGAAAAGCCATCTCCTGGGGGCTTCCCCGTGTTCCTCCACTCCTCCAGGAGGACCCCTTTACGGATGGAAGAAAAGTGGGATCTTCGCAGTGGTGGGTTCGGGCCAGAGGGGTCTGCGGGTTTGCCTGCACGAACGCCAGGTGCTCGCACAACGGGCCCAGGTGTTTGAGCCCCGTGGAGGCAGAGGGCTGCTTATTGCTGGATGATAGTGTCCTGCAGGGTTAAGGGATGGCGTGGGCACTCCCAGGGCGACAGAGGGCACCTGGCCTTTAGAGAGTTCCCTGGAAAATTCCCCCCCCCAGGCCCCTGGTCCACAAGTCTATCCTGCGCACAGTGTCTGTGCGAGGCTGGGAGTGCTTCTGGGGAGTGTTCCCCAGCGGAAATCGCGTGGTCCTTTAGGTGACAGGGAGGGCTCCTGTGTCCACGGACAGGTGCCCAGGGACCCTGGGGAACTGCTGTGACCTCTAAAGGGTGGGTCAGGTGAGCCGAGGAAGGCGTGTGCTTGGGAGCCTGAGTGCGCATGCGCGGCCCACGTATAGGACCGAAACGAGCCAGCCGCGGCTCAGAGAAAAGCCATCTCCTGGGGGCCTCCCCATGTTCCTCCACTCCCCAGGGAGGGCCCCTTTACGGATGGAAGAAAAGGGGGATCTTCGCAGTGGTGGGTTCGGGCCAGAGGGGTCAGGGGGTTTGCCTCCACGTACGCCAGGTGCCCGCACACCGGGCCCAGGTGTTTGAGCCCCGTGGAGGCAGACGGCTGCTTATTGCTGGATGCAAGTGTCCTGCGGGGTCAAGGAAGGGCATGGGCCCTCCCGGGCGACACAGGGCACCGGGCCCTTAGAGAGTTCCATGGAAAATCCCCCGCCCAGGGCCCCGGTATCCAAGTCTGTCCTTAGCACACTGTCTGTGCGGGGCTGAGAGTGCTGCTGGGCAGTGTGGCCTAGGGGAAATCGCGCGGTCCTCTGAGTGGCAGGGAGGGCTTCTGTGTCCATGGACAGGTGCGCAGGGACCCTGTGAAACTGCTGTGACCTCTCAAGGGCGGGTCACCTGACCCCTCCTGGGTGGGACAGGTCACCTCCCAAGGGTGGGTCACGAGACCCCAAAAGGGTGGGTCACATGACCCCAAAAGGGTGGGTCACGAAACCCCTCAAGGGTGGGTCACGTGACCCCTCAGGGGTGGGTCACGAGACCCCCCAGGGGTGGGTCACGTGACCCCTCAGGGGTGCGTCACGAGACCCCCCGGGGTTGGGTCACGTGACCCCGCCGGGGTGGGTCACGTGACCTCTCAAGGGTGGGTCACGAGACCCCCCGTGGGTGGGTCACGTGACCGCTCAGGGGTGCGTCACGAGACCCCCCGGGCGTGGGTCACGTGACCCCTCAAGGGTGGGTCAGGAGACACCTCAAGGGTGGGCACCGTGACCCGAGGGAGGCCTGTTGTGGGGAGCCTGAGTGCGCACGCGCGGCCCACGTATAGGCCCGAAAGGAGCCAGCCGCGGCTCGGAGAAAAGCCATCTCCTGGGGGCTTCCCCGTGTTCCTCCACTCCTCCAGGAGGACCCCTTTACGGATGGAAGAAAAGTGGGATCTTCGCAGTGGTGGGTTCGGGCCAGAGGGGTCTGCGTGTTTGCCTGCACGAACGCGAGGTGCTCGCACAACGGGCCCAGGTGTTTGAGCCCCGTGGAGGCAGAGGGCTGCTTATTGCTGGATGATAGTGTCCTGCAGGGTTAAGGGATGGCGTGGGCACTCCCAGGGCGACAGAGGGCACCTGGCCTTTAGAGAGTTCCCTGGAAAATTCCCCCCCCCAGGCCCCTGGTCCACAAGTCTATCCTGCGCACAGTGTCTGTGCGAGGCTGGGAGTGCTTCTGGGGAGTGTTCCCCAGCGGAAATCGCGTGGTCCTTTAGGTGACAGGGAGGGCTCCTGTGTCCACGGACAGGTGCCCAGGGACCCTGTGGAACTGCTGTGACCTCTAAAGGATGGGTCAGGTGAGCCGAGGAAGGCGTGTGCTTGGGAGCCTGAGTGCGCATGCGCGGCCCACGTATAGGACCGAAACGAGCCAGCCGCGGCTCGGAGAAAAGCCATCTCCTGGGGGCCTCCCCATGTTCCTCCACTCCCCAGGGAGGGCCCCTTTACGGATGGAAGAAAAGGGGGATCTTCGCAGTGGTGGGTTCGGGCCAGAGGGGTCTGGGGGTTTGCCTCCACGTACGCCAGGTGCCCGCACACCGGGCCCAGGTGTTTGAGCCCCGTGGAGGCAGACGGCTGCTTATTGCTGGATGCAAGTGTCCTGCGGGGTCAAGGAAGGGCATGGGCCCTCCCGGGCGACACAGGGCACCGGGCCCTTAGAGAGTTCCATGGAAAATCCCCCGCCCAGGGCCCCGGTATCCAAGTCTGTCCTTAGCACACTGTCTGTGCGGGGCTGAGA
Source organism: Desmodus rotundus (assembly GCF_022682495.2). Lineage (NCBI taxonomy): Eukaryota > Metazoa > Chordata > Mammalia > Chiroptera > Phyllostomidae > Desmodus > Desmodus rotundus. The sequence goes on along the minus strand of NC_071388.1, from coordinate 80,414,378 downwards.
GTGCTGCTGGGCAGTGTGGCCTAGGGGAAATCGCGCGGTCCTCTGAGTGGCAGGGAGGGCTTCTGTTTCCATGGACAGGTGCGCAGGGACCCTGTGAAACTGCTGTGACCTCTCAAGGGCGGGTCACCTGACCCCTCCAGGGTGGGACAGGTGACCTCCCAAGGCTGGGTCACGAGACCCCAAAAGGGTGGGTCACGTGACCCTTCAAGGGTGGGTCACGAAACCCCTCAAGGGTGGGTCATGTGACCCCTCAGGGGTGGGTCACGAGACCCCCCAGGGGTGGGTCACGTGACCCCTCAGGGGTGGGTCACGTGACCCCTCCGGGGTGGGTCACGAGACCCCCCCGGGGGTGGGTCACGTGACCCTTCAAGGGTGGGTCAGGAGTCACCTCAAGGGTGGGCCCCGTGACCCGAGGGAGGCCTGTTGTGGGGAGCCTGAGTGCGCACGCGCGGCCCACGTATAGGCCCGAAAGGAGCCAGCCGCGGCTCGGAGTAAAGCCATCTCCTGGGGGCTTCCCCGTGTTCCTCCACTCCTCAAGGAGGACCCCTTTACGGATGGAAGAAAAGTGGGATCTTCGCAGTGGTGGGTTCGGGCCAGAGGGGTCTGCGTGTTTGCCTGCACGAACGCCAGGTGCTCGCACAACGGGCCCAGGTGTTTGAGCCCCGTGGAGGCAGAGGGCTGCTTATTGCTGGATGATAGTGTCCTGCAGGGTTAAGGGATGGCGTGGGCACTCCCAGGGCGACAGAGGGCACCTGGCCTTTAGAGAGTTCCCTGGAAAATTCCCCGCCCAGGCCCCTGGTCCACAAGTCTATCCTGCGCACAGTGTCTGTGCGAGGCTGGGAGTGCTTCTGGGGAGTGTTCCCCAGCGGAAATCGCGTGGTCCTTTAGGTGACAGGGAGGGCTCCTGTGTCCACGGACAGGTGCCCAAGGACCCTGTGGAACTGCTGTGACCTCTAAAGGGTGGGTCAGGTGAGCCGAGGAAGGCGTGTGCTTGGGAGCCTGAGTGCGCATGCGCGGCTCACGTATAGGCCCGAAACGAGCCAGCCGCGGCTCGGAGAAAAGCCATCTCCTGGGGGCCTCCCCATGTTCCTCCACTCCCCAGGGAGGGCCCCTTTACGAATGGAAGAAAAGGGGCATCTTCGCAGTGGTGGGTTCGGGCCAGAGGGGTCTGGGGGTTTGCCTCCACGTACGCCAGGTGCCCGCACACCGGGCCCAGGTGTTTGAGCCCCGTGGAGGCAGACGGCTGCTCATTGCTGGATGCAAGTGTCCTGCGGGGTCAAGGAAGGGCATGGGCCCTCCCGGGCGACACAGGGCACCGGGCCCTTAGAGAGTTCCATGGAAAATCCCCCGCCCAGGGCCCCGGTATCCAAGTCTGTCCTTAGCACACTGTCTGTGCGGGGCTGAGAGTGCTGATGGGCAGTGTGGCCTAGGGGAAATCGCGCGGTCCTCTGAGTGGCAGGGAGGGCTTCTGTGTCCATGGACAGGTGCGCAGGGACCCTGTGAAACTGCTGTGACCTCTCAAGGGCGGGTCACCTGACCCCTCCTGGGTGGGACAGGTCACCTCCCAAGGGTGGGTCACGAGACCCCAAAAGGGTGGGTCACATGACCCCAAAAGGGTGGGTCGAGAAACCCCTCAAGGGTGGGTCACGTGACCCCTCAGGGGTGGGTCACGAGACCCCCCAGGGGTCGGTCACGTGACCCCTCAGGGGTGGGTCACGAGACCCCCCGGGGTTGGGTCACGTGACCCCGCCGGTGTGGGTCACGTGACCCCTCAGGGGTGGGTCACGTGACCCCTCAGGGGTGGGTCACGAGACCCCCCCGGGGGTGGGTCACGTGACCCTTCAAGGGTGGGTCAGGAGACACCTCAAGGGTGGGCCCCGTGACCCGAGGGAGGCCTGTTGTGGGGAGCCTGAGTGCGCACGCGCGGCCCACGTATAGGCCCGAAAGGAGCCAGCCGCGGCTCGGAGTAAAGCCATCTCCTGGGGGCTTCCCCGTGTTCCTCCACTCCTCAAGGAGGACCCCTTTACGGATGGAAGAAAAGTGGGATCTTCGCAGTGGTGGGTTCGGGCCAGAGGGGTCTGCGGGTTTGCCTGCACGAACGCCAGGTGCTCGCACAACGGGCCCAGGTGTTTGAGCCCCGTGGAGGCAGAGGGCTGCTTATTGCTGGATGATAGTGTCCTGCAGGGTTAAGGGATGGCGTGGGCACTCCCAGGGCGACAGAGGGCACCTGGCCTTTAGAGAGTTCCCTGGAAAATTCCCCCCCCCAGGCCCCTGGTCCACAAGTCTATCCTGCGCACAGTGTCTGTGCGAGGCTGGGAGTGCTTCTGGGGAGTGTTCCCCAGCGGAAATCGCGTGGTCCTTTAGGTGACAGGGAGGGCTCCTGTGTCCACGGACAGGTGCCCAGGGACCCTGTGGAACTGCTGTGACCTCTAAAGGGTGGGTCAGGTGAGCCGAGGAAGGCGTGTGCTTGGGAGCCTGAGTGCGCATGCGCGGCCCACGTATAGGCCCGAAACGAGCCAGCCGCGGCTCGGAGAAAAGCCATCTCCTGGGGGCCTCCCCATGTTCCTCCACTCCCCCGGGAGGGCCCCTTTACGGATGGAAGAAAAGGGGGATCTTCACAGTGGTGGGTTCGGGCCAGAGGGGTCTGGGGGTTTGCCTCCACGTACGCCAGGTGCCCGCACACCGGGCCCAGGTGTTTGAGCCCCGTGGAGGCAGACGGCTGCTTATTGCTGGATGAAAGTGTCCTGCGGGGTCAAGGAAGGGCATGGGCCCTCCCGGGCGACACAGGGCACCGGGCCCTTAGAGAGTTCCATGGAAAATCCCCCGCCCAGGGCCCCGGTATCCAAGTCTGTCCTTAGCACACTGTCTGTGCGGGGCTGAGAGTGCTGCTGGGCAGTGTGGCCTAGGGGAAATCGCGCGGTCCTCTGAGTGGCAGGGAGGGCTTCTGTGTCCATGGACAGGTGCGCAGGGACCCTGTGAAACTGCTGTGACCTCTCAAGGGCGGGTCACCTGACCCCTCCTGGGTGGGACAGGTCACCTCCCAAGGGTGGGTCACGAGACCCCAAAAGGGTGGGTCACATGACCCCAAAAGGGTGGGTCACGAAACCCCTCAAGGGTGGGTCACGTGACCCCTCAGGGGTGGGTCACGAGACCCCCCAGGGGTGGGTCACGTGACCCCTCAGGGGTGCGTCACGAGACCCCCCAGGGTTGGGTCATGTGACCCCTCCGGTGTGGGTCACGTGACCCCCCAGGAGTGGGTCACGTGAACCCTCAGGGGTGCGTCACGAGACCCCCCGGGGGTGGGTCACGTGACCCCTCAAGGGTGGGTCAGGAGACACCTCAAGGGTGGGCACCGTGACCCGAGTGAGGCCTGTTGTGGGGAGCCTGAGTGCGCACGCGCGGCCCACGTATAGGCCCGAAAGGAGCCAGCCGCGGCTCGGAGAAAAGCCATCTCCTGGGGGCTTCCCCGTGTTCCTCCACTCCTCCAGGAGGACCCCTTTACGGATGGAAGAAAAGTGGGATCTTCGCAGTGGTGGGTTCGGGCCAGAGGGGTCTGCGGGTTTGCCTGCACGAACGCCAGGTGCTCGCACAACGGGCCCAGGTGTTTGAGCCCCGTGGAGGCAGAGGGCTGCTTATTGCTGGATGATAGTGTCCTGCAGGGTTAAGGGATGGCGTGGGCACTCCCAGGGCGACAGAGGGCACCTGGCCTTTAGAGAGTTCCCTGGAAAATTCCCCGCCCAGGCCCCTGGTCCACAAGTCTATCCTGCGCACAGTGTCTGTGCGAGGCTGGGAGTGCTTCTGGGGAGTGTTCCCCAGCGGAAATCGCGTGGTCCTTTAGGTGACAGGGAGGGCTCCTGTGTCCACGGACAGGTGCCCAGGGACCCTGTGGAACTGCTGTGACCTCTAAAGGGTGGGTCAGGTGAGCCGAGGAAGGCGTGTGCTTGGGAGCCTGAGTGCGCATGCGCGGCCCACGTATAGGACCGAAACGAGCCAGCCGCGGCTCGGAGAAAAGCCATCTCCTGGGGGCCTCCCCATGTTCCTCCACTCCCCAGGGAGGGCCCCTTAACGGATGGAAGAAAAGGGGGATCTTCGCAGTGGTGGGTTCGGGCCAGAGGGGTCAGGGGGTTTGTCTCCACGTACGCCAGGTGCCCGCACACCGGGCCCAGGTGTTTGAGCCCCGTGGAGGCAGACGGCTGCTTATTGCTGGATGCAAGTGTCCTGCGGGGTCAAGGAAGGGCATGGGCCCTCCCGGGCGACACAGGGCACCGGGCCCTTAGAGAGTTCCATGGAAAATCCCCCGCCCAGGGCCCCGGTATCCAAGTCTGTCCTTAGCACACTGTCTGTGCGGGGCTGAGAGTGCTGCTGGGCAGTGTGGCCTAGGGGAAATCGCGCGGTCCTCTGTGTGGCAGGGAGGGCTTCTGTGTCCATGGACAGGTGCGCAGGGACCCTGTGAAACTGCTGTGACCTCTCAAGGGCAGGTCACCTGACCCCTCCAGGGTGGGACAGGTGACCTCCCAAGGCTGGGTCACGAGACCCCAAAAGGGTGGGTCACGTGACCCCAAAAGGGTGGGTCACGAAACCCCTCAAGGGTGGGTCATGTGACCCCTCAGGGGTGGGTCACGAGACCCCCCAGGGGTGGGTCACGTGACCCCTCAGGGGTGGGTCACGTGACCCCTCCGGGGGTGGGTCACGAGACCCCCCCGGGGGTGGGTCACGTGACCCTTCAAGGGTGGGTCAGGAGACACCTCAAGGGTGGGCCCCGTGACCCGAGGGAGGCCTGTTGTGGGGAGCCTGAGTGCGCACGCGCTGCCCACGTATAGGCCCGAAAGGAGCCAGCCGCGGCTCGGAGTAAAGCCATCTCCTGGGGGCTTCCCCGTGTTCCTCCACTCCTCAAGGAGGACCCCTTTACGGATGGAAGAAAAGTGGGATCTTCGCAGTGGTGGGTTCGGGCCAGAGGGGTCTGCGGGTTTGCCTGCACGAACGCCAGGTGCTCGCACAACGGGCCCAGGTGTTTGAGCCCCGTGGAGGCAGAGGGCTGCTTATTGCTGGATGATAGTGTCCTGCAGGGTTAAGGGATGGCGTGGGCACTCCCAGGGCGACAGAGGGCACCTGGCCTTTAGAGAGTTCCCTGGAAAATTCCCCCCCCCAGGCCCCTGGTCCACAAGTCTATCCTGCGCACAGTGTCTGTGCGAGGCTGGGAGTGCTTCTGGGGAGTGTTCCCCAGCGGAAATCGCGTGGTCCTTTAGGTGACAGGGAGGGCTCCTGTGTCCACGGAAAGGTGCCCAGGGACCCTGGGGAACTGCTGTGACCTCTAAAGGGTGGGTCAGGTGAGCCGAGGAAGGCGTGTGCTTGGGAGCCTGAGTGCGCATGCGCGGCCCACGTATAGGCCCGAAACGAGCCAGCCGCGGCTCGGAGAAAAGCCATCTCCTGGGGGCCTCCCCATGTTCCTCCACTCCCCCGGGAGGGCCCCTTTACGGATGGAAGAAAAGGGGGATCTTCGCAGTGGTGGGTTCGGGCCAGAGGGGTCTGGGGGTTTGCCTCCACGTACGCCAGGTGCCCGCACACCGGGCCCAGGTGTTTGAGCCCCGTGGAGGCAGACGGCTGCTTATTGCTGGATGCAAGTGTCCTGCGGGGTCAAGGAAGGGCATGGGCCCTCCCGGGCGACACAGGGCACCGGGCCCTTAGAGAGTTCCATGGAAAATCCCCCGCCCAGGGCCCCGGTATCCAAGTCTGTCCTTAGCACACTGTCTGTGCGGGGCTGAGAGTGCTGCTGGGCAGTGTGGCCTAGGGGAAATCGCGCGGTCCTCTGAGTGGCAGGGAGGGCTTCTGTGTCCATGGACAGGTGCGCAGGGACCCTGTGAAACTGCTGTGACCTCTCAAGGGCGGGTCACCTGACCACTCCTGGGTGGGACAGGTCACCTCCCAAGGGTGGGTCACGAGACCCCAAAAGGGTGGGTCACATGACCCCAAAAGGGTGGGTCACGAAACCCCTCAAGGGTGGGTCACGTGACCCCTCAGGGGTGGGTCACGAGACCCCCCAGGGGTGGGTCACGTGACCCCTCAGGGGTGCGTCACGAGACCCCCCAGGGTTGGGTCATGTGACCCCTCCGGTGTGGGTCACGTGACCCCCCAGGAGTGGGTCACGTGAACCCTCAGGGGTGCGTCACGAGACCCCCGGGGGTGGGTCACGTGACCCCTCAAGGGTGGGTCAGGAGACACCTCAAGGGTGGGCACCGTGACCCGAGTGAGGCCTGTTGTGGGGAGCCTGAGTGCGCACGCGCGGCCCACGTATAGGCCCGAAAGGAGCCAGCCGCGGCTCGGAGAAAAGCCATCTCCTGGGGGCTTCCCCGTGTTCCTCCACTCCTCCAGGAGGACCCCTTAACGGATGGAAGAAAAGTGGGATCTTCGCAGTGGTGGGTTCGGGCCAGAGGGGTCAGGGGGTTTGTCTCCACGTACGCCAGGTGCCCGCACACCGGGCCCAGGTGTTTGAGCCCCGTGGAGGCAGACGGCTGCTTATTGCTGGATGCAAGTGTCCTGCGGGGTCAAGGAAGGGCATGGGCCCTCCCGGGCGACACAGGGCACCGGGCCCTTAGAGAGTTCCATGGAAAATCCCCCGCCCAGGGCCCCGGTATCCAAGTCTGTCCTTAGCACACTGTCTGTGCGGGGCTGAGAGTGCTGCTGGGCAGTGTGGCCTAGGGGAAATCGCGCGGTCCTCTGTGTGGCAGGGAGGGCTTCTGTGTCCATGGACAGGTGCGCAGGGACCCTGTGAAACTGCTGTGACCTCTCAAGGGCAGGTCACCTGACCCCTCCAGGGTGGGACAGGTGACCTCCCAAGGCTGGGTCACGAGACCCCAAAAGGGTGGGTCACGTGACCCCAAAAGGGTGGGTCACGAAACCCCTCAAGGGTGGGTCATGTGACCCCTCAGGGGTGGGTCACGAGACCCCCCAGGGGTGGGTCACGTGACCCCTCAGGGGTGGGTCACGTGACCCCTCCGGGGGTGGGTCACGAGACCCCCCCGGGGGTGGGTCACGTGACCCTTCAAGGGTGGGTCAGGAGACACCTCAAGGGTGGGCCCCGTGACCCGAGGGAGGCCTGTTGTGGGGAGCCTGAGTGCGCACGCGCTGCCCACGTATAGGCCCGAAAGGAGCCAGCCGCGGCTCGGAGTAAAGCCATCTCCTGGGGGCTTCCCCGTGTTCCTCCACTCCTCAAGGAGGACCCCTTTACGGATGGAAGAAAAGTGGGATCTTCGCAGTGGTGGGTTCGGGCCAGAGGGGTCTGCGGGTTTGCCTGCACGAACGCCAGGTGCTCGCACAACGGGCCCAGGTGTTTGAGCCCCGTGGAGGCAGAGGGCTGCTTATTGCTGGATGATAGTGTCCTGCAGGGTTAAGGGATGGCGTGGGCACTCCCAGGGCGACAGAGGGCACCTGGCCTTTAGAGAGTTCCCTGGAAAATTCCCCCCCCCAGGCCCCTGGTCCACAAGTCTATCCTGCGCACAGTGTCTGTGCGAGGCTGGGAGTGCTTCTGGGGAGTGTTCCCCAGCGGAAATCGCGTGGTCCTTTAGGTGACAGGGAGGGCTCCTGTGTCCACGGAAAGGTGCCCAGGGACCCTGGGGAACTGCTGTGACCTCTAAAGGGTGGGTCAGGTGAGCCGAGGAAGGCGTGTGCTTGGGAGCCTGAGTGCGCATGCGCGGCCCACGTATAGGCCCGAAACGAGCCAGCCGCGGCTCGGAGAAAAGCCATCTCCTGGGGGCCTCCCCATGTTCCTCCACTCCCCCGGGAGGGCCCCTTTACGGATGGAAGAAAAGGGGGATCTTCGCAGTGGTGGGTTCGGGCCAGAGGGGTCTGGGGGTTTGCCTCCACGTACGCCAGGTGCCCGCACACCGGGCCCAGGTGTTTGAGCCCCGTGGAGGCAGACGGCTGCTTATTGCTGGATGCAAGTGTCCTGCGGGGTCAAGGAAGGGCATGGGCCCTCCCGGGCGACACAGGGCACCGGGCCCTTAGAGAGTTCCATGGAAAATCCCCCGCCCAGGGCCCCGGTATCCAAGTCTGTCCTTAGCACACTGTCTGTGCGGGGCTGAGAGTGCTGCTGGGCAGTGTGGCCTAGGGGAAATCGCGCGGTCCTCTGAGTGGCAGGGAGGGCTTCTGTGTCCATGGACAGGTGCGCAGGGACCCTGTGAAACTGCTGTGACCTCTCAAGGGCGGGTCACCTGACCCCTCCTGGGTGGGACAGGTCACCTCCCAAGGGTGGGTCACGAGACCCCAAAAGGGTGGGTCACATGACCCCAAAAGGGTGGGTCACGAAACCCCTCAAGGGTGGGTCACGTGACCCCTCAGGGGTGGGTCACGAGACCCCCCAGGGGTGGGTCACGTGACCCCTCAGGGGTGCGTCACGAGACCCCCCAGGGTTGGGTCATGTGACCCCTCCGGTGTGGGTCACGTGACCCCCCAGGAGTGGGTCACGTGAACCCTCAGGGGTGCGTCACGAGACCCCCCGGGGGTGGGTCACGTGACCCCTCAAGGGTGGGTCAGGAGACACCTCAAGGGTGGGCACCGTGACCCGAGTGAGGCCTGTTGTGGGGAGCCTGAGTGCGCACGCGCGGCCCACGTATAGGCCCGAAAGGAGCCAGCCGCGGCTCGGAGAAAAGCCATCTCCTGGGGGCTTCCCCGTGTTCCTCCACTCCTCCAGGAGGACCCCTTTACGGATGGAAGAAAAGTGGGATCTTCGCAGTGGTGGGTTCGGGCCAGAGGGGTCTGCGGGTTTGCCTGCACGAACGCCAGGTGCTCGCACAACGGGCCCAGGTGTTTGAGCCCCGTGGAGGCAGAGGGCTGCTTATTGCTGGATGATAGTGTCCTGCAGGGTTAAGGGATGGCGTGGGCACTCCCAGGGCGACAGAGGGCACCTGGCCTTTAGAGAGTTCCCTGGAAAATTCCCCCCCCCAGGCCCCTGGTCCACAAGTCTATCCTACGCACAGTGTCTGTGCGAGGCTGGGAGTGCTTCTGGGGAGTGTTCCCCAGCGGAAATCGCGTGGTCCTTTAGGTGACAGGGAGGGCTCCTGTGTCCACGGACAGGTGCCCAGGGACCCTGGGGAACTGCTGTGACCTCTAAAGGGTGGGTCAGGTGAGCCGAGGAAGGCGTGTGCTTGGGAGCCTGAGTGCGCATGCGCGGCCCACGTATAGGACCGAAACGAGCCAGCCGCGGCTCAGAGAAAAGCCATCTCCTGGGGGCCTCCCCATGTTCCTCCACTCCCCAGGGAGGGCCCCTTAACGGATGGAAGAAAAGGGGGATCTTCGCAGTGGTGGGTTCGGGCCAGAGGGGTCAGGGGGTTTGCCTCCACGTACGCCAGGTGCCCGCACACCGGGCCCAGGTGTTTGAGCCCCGTGGAGGCAGACGGCTGCTTATTGCTGGATGCAAGTGTCCTGCGGGGTCAAGGAAGGGCATGGGCCCTCCCGGGCGACACAGGGCACCGGGCCCTTAGAGAGTTCCATGGAAAATCCCCCGCCCAGGGCCCCGGTATCCAAGTCTGTCCTTAGCACACTGTCTGTGCGGGGCTGAGAGTGCTGATGGGCAGTGTGGCCTAGGGGAAATCGCGCGGTCCTCTGAGTGGCAGGGAGGGCTTCTGTGTCCATGGACAGGTGCGCAGGGACCCTGTGAAACTGCTGTGACCTCTCAAGGGCGGGTCACCTGACCCCTCCTGGGTGGGACAGGTCACCTCCCAAGGGTGGGTCACGAGACCCCAAAAGGGTGGGTCACATGACCCCAAAAGGGTGGGTCACGAAACCCCTCAAGGGTGGGTCACGTGACCCCTCAGGGGTGGGTCACGAGACCCCCCAGGGGTGGGTCACGTGACCCCTCAGGGGTGCGTCACGAGACCCCCCGGGGTTGGGTCACGTGACCCCGCCGGGGTGGGTCACGTGACCTCTCAAGGGTGGGTCACGAGACCCCCCGTGGGTGGGTCACGTGACCGCTCAGGGGTGCGTCACGAGACCCCCCGGGCGTGGGTCACGTGACCCCTCAAGGGTGGGTCAGGAGACACCTCAAGGGTGGGCACCGTGACCCGAGGGAGGCCTGTTGTGGGGAGCCTGAGTGCGCACGCGCGGCCCACGTATAGGCCCGAAAGGAGCCAGCCGCGGCTCGGAGAAAAGCCATCTCCTGGGGGCTTCCCCGTGTTCCTCCACTCCTCCAGGAGGACCCCTTTACGGATGGAAGAAAAGTGGGATCTTCGCAGTGGTGGGTTCGGGCCAGAGGGGTCTGCGTGTTTGCCTGCACGAACGCGAGGTGCTCGCACAAGGGGCCCAGGTGTTTGAGCCCCGTGGAGGCAGAGGGCTGCTTATTGCTGGATGATAGTGTCCTGCAGGGTTAAGGGATGGCGTGGGCACTCCCAGGGCGACAGAGGGCACCTGGCCTTTAGAGAGTTCCCTGGAAAATTCCCCCCCCCAGGCCCCTGGTCCACAAGTCTATCCTGCGCACAGTGTCTGTGCGAGGCTGGGAGTGCTTCTGGGGAGTGTTCCCCAGCGGAAATCGCGTGGTCCTTTAGGTGACAGGGAGGGCTCCTGTGTCCACGGACAGGTGCCCAGGGACCCTGTGGAACTGCTGTGACCTCTAAAGGATGGGTCAGGTGAGCCGAGGAAGGCGTGTGCTTGGGAGCCTGAGTGCGCATGCGCGGCCCACGTATAGGACCGAAACGAGCCAGCCGCGGCTCGGAGAAAAGCCATCTCCTGGGGGCCTCCCCATGTTCCTCCACTCCCCAGGGAGGGCCCCTTTACGGATGGAAGAAAAGGGGGATCTTCGCAGTGGTGGGTTCGGGCCAGAGGGGTCTGGGGGTTTGCCTCCACGTACGCCAGGTGCCCGCACACCGGGCCCAGGTGTTTGAGCCCCGTGGAGGCAGACGGCTGCTTATTGCTGGATGCAAGTGTCCTGCGGGGTCAAGGAAGGGCATGGGCCCTCCCGGGCGACACAGGGCACCGGGCCCTTAGAGAGTTCCATGGAAAATCCCCCGCCCAGGGCCCCGGTATCCAAGTCTGTCCTTAGCACACTGTCTGTGCGGGGCTGAGAGTGCTGCTGGGCAGTGTGGCCTAGGGGAAATCGCGCGGTCCTCTGAGTGGCAGGGAGGGCTTCTGTTTCCATGGACAGGTGCGCAGGGACCCTGTGAAACTGCTGTGACCTCTCAAGGGCGGGTCACCTGACCCCTCCAGGGTGGGACAGGTGACCTCCCAAGGCTGGGTCACGAGACCCCAAAAGGGTGGGTCACGTGACCCTTCAAGGGTGGGTCACGAAACCCCTCAAGGGTGGGTCATGTGACCCCTCAGGGGTGGGTCACGAGACCCCCCAGGGGTGGGTCACGTGACCCCTCAGGGGTGGGTCACGTGACCCCTCCGGGGTGGGTCACGAGACCCCCCCGGGGGTGGGTCACGTGACCCTTCAAGGGTGGGTCAGGAGTCACCTCAAGGGTGGGCCCCGTGACCCGAGGGAGGCCTGTTGTGGGGAGCCTGAGTGCGCACGCGCGGCCCACGTATAGGCCCGAAAGGAGCCAGCCGCGGCTCGGAGTAAAGCCATCTCCTGGGGGCTTCCCCGTGTTCCTCCACTCCTCAAGGAGGACCCCTTTACGGATGGAAGAAAAGTGGGATCTTCGCAGTGGTGGGTTCGGGCCAGAGGGGTCTGCGTGTTTGCCTGCACGAACGCCAGGTGCTCGCACAACGGGCCCAGGTGTTTGAGCCCCGTGGAGGCAGAGGGCTGCTTATTGCTGGATGATAGTGTCCTGCAGGGTTAAGGGATGGCGTGGGCACTCCCAGGGCGACAGAGGGCACCTGGCCTTTAGAGAGTTCCCTGGAAAATTCCCCGCCCAGGCCCCTGGTCCACAAGTCTATCCTGCGCACAGTGTCTGTGCGAGGCTGGGAGTGCTTCTGGGGAGTGTTCCCCAGCGGAAATCGCGTGGTCCTTTAGGTGACAGGGAGGGCTCCTGTGTCCACGGACAGGTGCCCAAGGACCCTGTGGAACTGCTGTGACCTCTAAAGGGTGGGTCAGGTGAGCCGAGGAAGGCGTGTGCTTGGGAGCCTGAGTGCGCATGCGCAGCCCACGTATAGGCCCGAAACGAGCCAGCCGCGGCTCGGAGAAAAGCCATCTCCTGGGGGCCTCCCCATGTTCCTCCACTCCCCCGGGAGGGCCCCTTTACGGATGGAAGAAAAGGGGGATCTTCACAGTGGTGGGTTCGGGCCAGAGGGGTCTGGGGGTTTGCCTCCACGTACGCCAGGTGCCCGCACACCGGGCCCAGGTGTTTGAGCCCCGTGGAGGCAGACGGCTGCTTATTGCTGGATGAAAGTGTCCTGCGGGGTCAAGGAAGGGCATGGGCCCTCCCGGGCGACACAGGGCACCGGGCCCTTAGAGAGTTCCATGGAAAATCCCCCGCCCAGGGCCCCGGTATCCAAGTCTGTCCTTAGCACACTGTCTGTGCGGGGCTGAGAGTGCTGCTGGGCAGTGTGGCCTAGGGGAAATCGCGCGGTCCTCTGAGTGGCAGGGAGGGCTTCTGTGTCCATGGACAGGTGCGCAGGGACCCTGTGAAACTGCTGTGACCTCTCAAGGGCGGGTCACCTGACCCCTCCTGGGTGGGACAGGTCACCTCCCAAGGGTGGGTCACGAGACCCCAAAAGGGTGGGTCACATGACCCCAAAAGGGTGGGTCACGAAACCCCTCAAGGGTGGGTCACGTGACCCCTCAGGGGTGGGTCACGAGACCCCCCAGGGGTGGGTCACGTGACCCCTCAGGGGTGCGTCACGAGACCCCCCAGGGTTGGGTCATGTGACCCCTCCGGTGTGGGTCACGTGACCCCCCAGGAGTGGGTCACGTGAACCCTCAGGGGTGCGTCACGAGACCCCCCGGGGGTGGGTCACGTGACCCCTCAAGGGTGGGTCAGGAGACACCTCAAGGGTGGGCACCGTGACCCGAGTGAGGCCTGTTGTGGGGAGCCTGAGTGCGCACGCGCGGCCCACGTATAGGCCCGAAAGGAGCCAGCCGCGGCTCGGAGAAAAGCCATCTCCTGGGGGCTTCCCCGTGTTCCTCCACTCCTCCAGGAGGACCCCTTTACGGATGGAAGAAAAGTGGGATCTTCGCAGTGGTGGGTTCGGGCCAGAGGGGTCTGCGGGTTTGCCTGCACGAACGCCAGGTGCTCGCACAACGGGCCCAGGTGTTTGAGCCCCGTGGAGGCAGAGGGCTGCTTATTGCTGGATGATAGTGTCCTGCAGGGTTAAGGGATGGCGTGGGCACTCCCAGGGCGACAGAGGGCACCTGGCCTTTAGAGAGTTCCCTGGAAAATTCCCCCCCCCAGGCCCCTGGTCCACAAGTCTATCCTGCGCACAGTGTCTGTGCGAGGCTGGGAGTGCTTCTGGGGAGTGTTCCCCAGCGGAAATCGCGTGGTCCTTTAGGTGACAGGGAGGGCTCCTGTGTCCACGGACAGGTGCCCAGGGACCCTGGGGAACTGCTGTGACCTCTAAAGGGTGGGTCAGGTGAGCCGAGGAAGGCGTGTGCTTGGGAGCCTGAGTGCGCATGCGCGGCCCACGTATAGGACCGAAACGAGCCAGCCGCGGCTCAGAGAAAAGCCATCTCCTGGGGGCCTCCCCATGTTCCTCCACTCCCCAGGGAGGGCCCCTTTACGGATGGAAGAAAAGGGGGATCTTCGCAGTGGTGGGTTCGGGCCAGAGGGGTCAGGGGGTTTGCCTCCACGTACGCCAGGTGCCCGCACACCGGGCCCAGGTGTTTGAGCCCCGTGGAGGCAGACGGCTGCTTATTGCTGGATGCAAGTGTCCTGCGGGGTCAAGGAAGGGCATGGGCCCTCCCGGGCGACACAGGGCACCGGGCCCTTAGAGAGTTCCATGGAAAATCCCCCGCCCAGGGCCCCGGTATCCAAGTCTGTCCTTAGCACACTGTCTGTGCGGGGCTGAGAGTGCTGATGGGCAGTGTGGCCTAGGGGAAATCGCGCGGTCCTCTGAGTGGCAGGGAGGGCTTCTGTGTCCATGGACAGGTGCGCAGGGACCCTGTGAAACTGCTGTGACCTCTCAAGGGCGGGTCACCTGACCCCTCCTGGGTGGGACAGGTCACCTCCCAAGGGTGGGTCACGAGACCCCAAAAGGGTGGGTCACATGACCCCAAAAGGGTGGGTCACGAAACCCCTCAAGGGTGGGTCACGTGACCCCTCAGGGGTGGGTCACGAGACCCCCCAGGGGTGGGTCACGTGACCCCTCAGGGGTGCGTCACGAGACCCCCCGGGGTTGGGTCACGTGACCCCGCCGGGGTGGGTCACGTGACCTCTCAAGGGTGGGTCACGAGACCCCCCGTGGGTGGGTCACGTGACCGCTCAGGGGTGCGTCACGAGACCCCCCGGGCGTGGGTCACGTGACCCCTCAAGGGTGGGTCAGGAGACACCTCAAGGGTGGGCACCGTGACCCGAGGGAGGCCTGTTGTGGGGAGCCTGAGTGCGCACGCGCGGCCCACGTATAGGCCCGAAAGGAGCCAGCCGCGGCTCGGAGAAAAGCCATCTCCTGGGGGCTTCCCCGTGTTCCTCCACTCCTCCAGGAGGACCCCTTTACGGATGGAAGAAAAGTGGGATCTTCGCAGTGGTGGGTTCGGGCCAGAGGGGTCTGCGTGTTTGCCTGCACGAACGCGAGGTGCTCGCACAACGGGCCCAGGTGTTTGAGCCCCGTGGAGGCAGAGGGCTGCTTATTGCTGGATGATAGTGTCCTGCAGGGTTAAGGGATGGCGTGGGCACTCCCAGGGCGACAGAGGGCACCTGGCCTTTAGAGAGTTCCCTGGAAAATTCCCCCCCCCAGGCCCCTGGTCCACAAGTCTATCCTGCGCACAGTGTCTGTGCGAGGCTGGGAGTGCTTCTGGGGAGTGTTCCCCAGCGGAAATCGCGTGGTCCTTTAGGTGACAGGGAGGGCTCCTGTGTCCACGGACAGGTGCCCAGGGACCCTGTGGAACTGCTGTGACCTCTAAAGGATGGGTCAGGTGAGCCGAGGAAGGCGTGTGCTTGGGAGCCTGAGTGCGCATGCGCGGCCCACGTATAGGACCGAAACGAGCCAGCCGCGGCTCGGAGAAAAGCCATCTCCTGGGGGCCTCCCCATGTTCCTCCACTCCCCAGGGAGGGCCCCTTTACGGATGGAAGAAAAGGGGGATCTTCGCAGTGGTGGGTTCGGGCCAGAGGGGTCTGGGGGTTTGCCTCCACGTACGCCAGGTGCCCGCACACCGGGCCCAGGTGTTTGAGCCCCGTGGAGGCAGACGGCTGCTTATTGCTGGATGCAAGTGTCCTGCGGGGTCAAGGAAGGGCATGGGCCCTCCCGGGCGACACAGGGCACCGGGCCCTTAGAGAGTTCCATGGAAAATCCCCCGCCCAGGGCCCCGGTATCCAAGTCTGTCCTTAGCACACTGTCTGTGCGGGGCTGAGAGTGCTGCTGGGCAGTGTGGCCTAGGGGAAATCGCGCGGTCCTCTGAGTGGCAGGGAGGGCTTCTGTTTCCATGGACAGGTGCGCAGGGACCCTGTGAAACTGCTGTGACCTCTCAAGGGCGGGTCACCTGACCCCTCCAGGGTGGGACAGGTGACCTCCCAAGGCTGGGTCACGAGACCCCAAAAGGGTGGGTCACGTGACCCTTCAAGGGTGGGTCACGAAACCCCTCAAGGGTGGGTCATGTGACCCCTCAGGGGTGGGTCACGAGACCCCCCAGGGGTGGGTCACGTGACCCCTCAGGGGTGGGTCACGTGACCCCTCCGGGGTGGGTCACGAGACCCCCCCGGGGGTGGGTCACGTGACCCTTCAAGGGTGGGTCAGGAGTCACCTCAAGGGTGGGCCCCGTGACCCGAGGGAGGCCTGTTGTGGGGAGCCTGAGTGCGCACGCGCGGCCCACGTATAGGCCCGAAAGGAGCCAGCCGCGGCTCGGAGTAAAGCCATCTCCTGGGGGCTTCCCCGTGTTCCTCCACTCCTCAAGGAGGACCCCTTTACGGATGGAAGAAAAGTGGGATCTTCGCAGTGGTGGGTTCGGGCCAGAGGGGTCTGCGTGTTTGCCTGCACGAACGCCAGGTGCTCGCACAACGGGCCCAGGTGTTTGAGCCCCGTGGAGGCAGACGGCTGCTTATTGCTGGATGAAAGTGTCCTGCGGGGTCAAGGAAGGGCATGGGCCCTCCCGGGCGACACAGGGCACCGGGCCCTTAGAGAGTTCCATGGAAAATCCCCCGCCCAGGGCCCCGGTATCCAAGTCTGTCCTTAGCACACTGTCTGTGCGGGGCTGAGAGTGCTGCTGGGCAGTGTGGCCTAGGGGAAATCGCGCGGTCCTCTGAGTGGCAGGGAGGGCTTCTGTGTCCATGGACAGGTGCGCAGGGACCCTGTGAAACTGCTGTGACCTCTCAAGGGCGGGTCACCTGACCCCTCCTGGGTGGGACAGGTCACCTCCCAAGGGTGGGTCACGAGACCCCAAAAGGGTGGGTCACATGACCCCAAAAGGGTGGGTCGAGAAACCCCTCAAGGGTGGGTCACGTGACCCCTCAGGGGTGGGTCACGAGACCCCCCAGGGGTCGGTCACGTGACCCCTCAGGGGTGGGTCACGAGACCCCCCGGGGTTGGGTCACGTGACCCCGCCGGTGTGGGTCACGTGACCCCTCAGGGGTGGGTCACGTGACCCCTCAGGGGTGGGTCACGAGACCCCCCCGGGGGTGGGTCACGTGACCCTTCAAGGGTGGGTCAGGAGACACCTCAAGGGTGGGCCCCGTGACCCGAGGGAGGCCTGTTGTGGGGAGCCTGAGTGCGCACGCGCGGCCCACGTATAGGCCCGAAAGGAGCCAGCCGCGGCTCGGAGTAAAGCCATCTCCTGGGGGCTTCCCCGTGTTCCTCCACTCCTCAAGGAGGACCCCTTTACGGATGGAAGAAAAGTGGGATCTTCGCAGTGGTGGGTTCGGGCCAGAGGGGTCTGCGGGTTTGCCTGCACGAACGCCAGGTGCTCGCACAACGGGCCCAGGTGTTTGAGCCCCGTGGAGGCAGAGGGCTGCTTATTGCTGGATGATAGTGTCCTGCAGGGTTAAGGGATGGCGTGGGCACTCCCAGGGCGACAGAGGGCACCTGGCCTTTAGAGAGTTCCCTGGAAAATTCCCCCCCCCAGGCCCCTGGTCCACAAGTCTATCCTGCGCACAGTGTCTGTGCGAGGCTGGGAGTGCTTCTGGGGAGTGTTCCCCAGCGGAAATCGCGTGGTCCTTTAGGTGACAGGGAGGGCTCCTGTGTCCACGGACAGGTGCCCAGGGACCCTGTGGAACTGCTGTGACCTCTAAAGGGTGGGTCAGGTGAGCCGAGGAAGGCGTGTGCTTGGGAGCCTGAGTGCGCATGCGCGGCCCACGTATAGGCCCGAAACGAGCCAGCCGCGGCTCGGAGAAAAGCCATCTCCTGGGGGCCTCCCCATGTTCCTCCACTCCCCCGGGAGGGCCCCTTTACGGATGGAAGAAAAGGGGGATCTTCACAGTGGTGGGTTCGGGCCAGAGGGGTCTGGGGGTTTGCCTCCACGTACGCCAGGTGCCCGCACACCGGGCCCAGGTGTTTGAGCCCCGTGGAGGCAGACGGCTGCTTATTGCTGGATGAAAGTGTCCTGCGGGGTCAAGGAAGGGCATGGGCCCTCCCGGGCGACACAGGGCACCGGGCCCTTAGAGAGTTCCATGGAAAATCCCCCGCCCAGGGCCCCGGTATCCAAGTCTGTCCTTAGCACACTGTCTGTGCGGGGCTGAGAGTGCTGCTGGGCAGTGTGGCCTAGGGGAAATCGCGCGGTCCTCTGAGTGGCAGGGAGGGCTTCTGTGTCCATGGACAGGTGCGCAGGGACCCTGTGAAACTGCTGTGACCTCTCAAGGGCGGGTCACCTGACCCCTCCTGGGTGGGACAGGTCACCTCCCAAGGGTGGGTCACGAGACCCCAAAAGGGTGGGTCACATGACCCCAAAAGGGTGGGTCACGAAACCCCTCAAGGGTGGGTCACGTGACCCCTCAGGGGTGGGTCACGAGACCCCCCAGGGGTGGGTCACGTGACCCCTCAGGGGTGCGTCACGAGACCCCCCAGGGTTGGGTCATGTGACCCCTCCGGTGTGGGTCACGTGACCCCCCAGGAGTGGGTCACGTGAACCCTCAGGGGTGCGTCACGAGACCCCCCGGGGGTGGGTCACGTGACCCCTCAAGGGTGGGTCAGGAGACACCTCAAGGGTGGGCACCGTGACCCGAGTGAGGCCTGTTGTGGGGAGCCTGAGTGCGCACGCGCGGCCCACGTATAGGCCCGAAAGGAGCCAGCCGCGGCTCGGAGAAAAGCCATCTCCTGGGGGCTTCCCCGTGTTCCTCCACTCCTCCAGGAGGACCCCTTTACGGATGGAAGAAAAGTGGGATCTTCGCAGTGGTGGGTTCGGGCCAGAGGGGTCTGCGGGTTTGCCTGCACGAACGCCAGGTGCTCGCACAACGGGCCCAGGTGTTTGAGCCCCGTGGAGGCAGAGGGCTGCTTATTGCTGGATGATAGTGTCCTGCAGGGTTAAGGGATGGCGTGGGCACTCCCAGGGCGACAGAGGGCACCTGGCCTTTAGAGAGTTCCCTGGAAAATTCCCCGCCCAGGCCCCTGGTCCACAAGTCTATCCTGCGCACAGTGTCTGTGCGAGGCTGGGAGTGCTTCTGGGGAGTGTTCCCCAGCGGAAATCGCGTGGTCCTTTAGGTGACAGGGAGGGCTCCTGTGTCCACGGACAGGTGCCCAGGGACCCTGTGGAACTGCTGTGACCTCTAAAGGGTGGGTCAGGTGAGCCGAGGAAGGCGTGTGCTTGGGAGCCTGAGTGCGCATGCGCGGCCCACGTATAGGACCGAAACGAGCCAGCCGCGGCTCGGAGAAAAGCCATCTCCTGGGGGCCTCCCCATGTTCCTCCACTCCCCAGGGAGGGCCCCTTAACGGATGGAAGAAAAGGGGGATCTTCGCAGTGGTGGGTTCGGGCCAGAGGGGTCAGGGGGTTTGTCTCCACGTACGCCAGGTGCCCGCACACCGGGCCCAGGTGTTTGAGCCCCGTGGAGGCAGACGGCTGCTTATTGCTGGATGCAAGTGTCCTGCGGGGTCAAGGAAGGGCATGGGCCCTCCCGGGCGACACAGGGCACCGGGCCCTTAGAGAGTTCCATGGAAAATCCCCCGCCCAGGGCCCCGGTATCCAAGTCTGTCCTTAGCACACTGTCTGTGCGGGGCTGAGAGTGCTGCTGGGCAGTGTGGCCTAGGGGAAATCGCGCGGTCCTCTGTGTGGCAGGGAGGGCTTCTGTGTCCATGGACAGGTGCGCAGGGACCCTGTGAAACTGCTGTGACCTCTCAAGGGCAGGTCACCTGACCCCTCCAGGGTGGGACAGGTGACCTCCCAAGGCTGGGTCACGAGACCCCAAAAGGGTGGGTCACGTGACCCCAAAAGGGTGGGTCACGAAACCCCTCAAGGGTGGGTCATGTGACCCCTCAGGGGTGGGTCACGAGACCCCCCAGGGGTGGGTCACGTGACCCCTCAGGGGTGGGTCACGTGACCCCTCCGGGGGTGGGTCACGAGACCCCCCCGGGGGTGGGTCACGTGACCCTTCAAGGGTGGGTCAGGAGACACCTCAAGGGTGGGCCCCGTGACCCGAGGGAGGCCTGTTGTGGGGAGCCTGAGTGCGCACGCGCTGCCCACGTATAGGCCCGAAAGGAGCCAGCCGCGGCTCGGAGTAAAGCCATCTCCTGGGGGCTTCCCCGTGTTCCTCCACTCCTCAAGGAGGACCCCTTTACGGATGGAAGAAAAGTGGGATCTTCGCAGTGGTGGGTTCGGGCCAGAGGGGTCTGCGGGTTTGCCTGCACGAACGCCAGGTGCTCGCACAACGGGCCCAGGTGTTTGAGCCCCGTGGAGGCAGAGGGCTGCTTATTGCTGGATGATAGTGTCCTGCAGGGTTAAGGGATGGCGTGGGCACTCCCAGGGCGACAGAGGGCACCTGGCCTTTAGAGAGTTCCCTGGAAAATTCCCCCCCCCAGGCCCCTGGTCCACAAGTCTATCCTGCGCACAGTGTCTGTGCGAGGCTGGGAGTGCTTCTGGGGAGTGTTCCCCAGCGGAAATCGCGTGGTCCTTTAGGTGACAGGGAGGGCTCCTGTGTCCACGGAAAGGTGCCCAGGGACCCTGGGGAACTGCTGTGACCTCTAAAGGGTGGGTCAGGTGAGCCGAGGAAGGCGTGTGCTTGGGAGCCTGAGTGCGCATGCGCGGCCCACGTATAGGCCCGAAACGAGCCAGCCGCGGCTCGGAGAAAAGCCATCTCCTGGGGGCCTCCCCATGTTCCTCCACTCCCCCGGGAGGGCCCCTTTACGGATGGAAGAAAAGGGGGATCTTCGCAGTGGTGGGTTCGGGCCAGAGGGGTCTGGGGGTTTGCCTCCACGTACGCCAGGTGCCCGCACACCGGGCCCAGGTGTTTGAGCCCCGTGGAGGCAGACGGCTGCTTATTGCTGGATGCAAGTGTCCTGCGGGGTCAAGGAAGGGCATGGGCCCTCCCGGGCGACACAGGGCACCGGGCCCTTAGAGAGTTCCATGGAAAATCCCCCGCCCAGGGCCCCGGTATCCAAGTCTGTCCTTAGCACACTGTCTGTGCGGGGCTGAGAGTGCTGCTGGGCAGTGTGGCCTAGGGGAAATCGCGCGGTCCTCTGAGTGGCAGGGAGGGCTTCTGTGTCCATGGACAGGTGCGCAGGGACCCTGTGAAACTGCTGTGACCTCTCAAGGGCGGGTCACCTGACCCCTCCTGGGTGGGACAGGTCACCTCCCAAGGGTGGGTCACGAGACCCCAAAAGGGTGGGTCACATGACCCCAAAAGGGTGGGTCACGAAACCCCTCAAGGGTGGGTCACGTGACCCCTCAGGGGTGGGTCACGAGACCCCCCAGGGGTGGGTCACGTGACCCCTCAGGGGTGCGTCACGAGACCCCCCAGGGTTGGGTCATGTGACCCCTCCGGTGTGGGTCACGTGACCCCCCAGGAGTGGGTCACGTGAACCCTCAGGGGTGCGTCACGAGACCCCCCGGGGGTGGGTCACGTGACCCCTCAAGGGTGGGTCAGGAGACACCTCAAGGGTGGGCACCGTGACCCGAGTGAGGCCTGTTGTGGGGAGCCTGAGTGCGCACGCGCGGCCCACGTATAGGCCCGAAAGGAGCCAGCCGCGGCTCGGAGAAAAGCCATCTCCTGGGGGCTTCCCCGTGTTCCTCCACTCCTCCAGGAGGACCCCTTAACAGATGGAAGAAAAGTGGGATCTTCGCAGTGGTGGGTTCGGGCCAGAGGGGTCAGGGGGTTTGTCTCCACGTACGCCAGGTGCCCGCACACCGGGCCCAGGTGTTTGAGCCCCGTGGAGGCAGACGGCTGCTTATTGCTGGATGCAAGTGTCCTGCGGGGTCAAGGAAGGGCATGGGCCCTCCCGGGCGACACAGGGCACCGGGCCCTTAGAGAGTTCCATGGAAAATTCCCCGCCCAGGGCCCCGGTATCCAAGTCTGTCCTTAGCACACTGTCTGTGCGGGGCTGAGAGTGCTGCTGGGCAGTGTGGCCTAGGGGAAATCGCGCGGTCCTCTGTGTGGCAGGGAGGGCTTCTGTGTCCATGGACAGGTGCGCAGGGACCCTGTGAAACTGCTGTGACCTCTCAAGGGCAGGTCACCTGACCCCTCCAGGGTGGGACAGGTGACCTCCCAAGGCTGGGTCACGAGACCCCAAAAGGGTGGGTCACGTGACCCCAAAAGGGTGGGTCACGAAACCCCTCAAGGGTGGGTCATGTGACCCCTCAGGGGTGGGTCACGAGACCCCCCAGGGGTGGGTCACGTGACCCCTCAGGGGTGGGTCACGTGACCCCTCCGGGGGTGGGTCACGAGACCCCCCCGGGGGTGGGTCACGTGACCCTTCAAGGGTGGGTCAGGAGACACCTCAAGGGTGGGCCCCGTGACCCGAGGGAGGCCTGTTGTGGGGAGCCTGAGTGCGCACGCGCTGCCCACGTATAGGCCCGAAAGGAGCCAGCCGCGGCTCGGAGTAAAGCCATCTCCTGGGGGCTTCCCCGTGTTCCTCCACTCCTCAAGGAGGACCCCTTTACGGATGGAAGAAAAGTGGGATCTTCGCAGTGGTGGGTTCGGGCCAGAGGGGTCTGCGGGTTTGCCTGCACGAACGCCAGGTGCTCGCACAACGGGCCCAGGTGTTTGAGCCCCGTGGAGGCAGAGGGCTGCTTATTGCTGGATGATAGTGTCCTGCAGGGTTAAGGGATGGCGTGGGCACTCCCAGGGCGACAGAGGGCACCTGGCCTTTAGAGAGTTCCCTGGAAAATTCCCCCCCCCAGGCCCCTGGTCCACAAGTCTATCCTGCGCACAGTGTCTGTGCGAGGCTGGGAGTGCTTCTGGGGAGTGTTCCCCAGCGGAAATCGCGTGGTCCTTTAGGTGACAGGGAGGGCTCCTGTGTCCACGGAAAGGTGCCCAGGGACCCTGGGGAACTGCTGTGACCTCTAAAGGGTGGGTCAGGTGAGCCGAGGAAGGCGTGTGCTTGGGAGCCTGAGTGCGCATGCGCGGCCCACGTATAGGCCCGAAACGAGCCAGCCGCGGCTCGGAGAAAAGCCATCTCCTGGGGGCCTCCCCATGTTCCTCCACTCCCCCGGGAGGGCCCCTTTACGGATGGAAGAAAAGGGGGATCTTCGCAGTGGTGGGTTCGGGCCAGAGGGGTCTGGGGGTTTGCCTCCACGTACGCCAGGTGCCCGCACACCGGGCCCAGGTGTTTGAGCCCCGTGGAGGCAGACGGCTGCTTATTGCTGGATGCAAGTGTCCTGCGGGGTCAAGGAAGGGCATGGGCCCTCCCGGGCGACACAGGGCACCGGGCCCTTAGAGAGTTCCATGGAAAATCCCCCGCCCAGGGCCCCGGTATCCAAGTCTGTCCTTAGCACACTGTCTGTGCGGGGCTGAGAGTGCTGCTGGGCAGTGTGGCCTAGGGGAAATCGCGCGGTCCTCTGAGTGGCAGGGAGGGCTTCTGTGTCCATGGACAGGTGCGCAGGGACCCTGTGAAACTGCTGTGACCTCTCAAGGGCGGGTCACCTGACCCCTCCTGGGTGGGACAGGTCACCTCCCAAGGGTGGGTCACGAGACCCCAAAAGGGTGGGTCACATGACCCCAAAAGGGTGGGTCACGAAACCCCTCAAGGGTGGGTCACGTGACCCCTCAGGGGTGGGTCACGAGACCCCCCAGGGGTGGGTCACGTGACCCCTCAGGGGTGCGTCACGTGACCCCTCCGGTGAGGGTCACGTGACCCCTCCGGTGTGGGTCACGTGACCCCCCAGGAGTGGGTCACGTGGACCCTCAGGGGTGCGTCACGAGACCCCCCGGTGGTGGGTCACGTGACCCCTCAAGGGTGGGTCAGGAGACACCTCAAGGGTGGGCACCGTGACCCGAGTGAGGCCTGTTGTGGGGAGCCTGAGTGCGCACGCGCGGCCCACGTATAGGCCCGAAAGGAGCCAGCCGCGGCTCGGAGAAAAGCCATCTCCTGGGGGCTTCCCCGTGTTCCTCCACTCCTCCAGGAGGACCCCTTTACGGATGGAAGAAAAGTGGGATCTTCGCAGTGGTGGGTTCGGGCCAGAGGGGTCTGCGGGTTTGCCTGCACGAACGCCAGGTGCTCGCACAACGGGCCCAGGTGTTTGAGCCCCGTGGAGGCAGAGGGCTGCTTATTGCTGGATGATAGTGTCCTGCAGGGTTAAGGGATGGCGTGGGCACTCCCAGGGCGACAGAGGGCACCTGGCCTTTAGAGAGTTCCCTGGAAAATTCCCCCCCCCAGGCCCCTGGTCCACAAGTCTATCCTACGCACAGTGTCTGTGCGAGGCTGGGAGTGCTTCTGGGGAGTGTTCCCCAGCGGAAATCGCGTGGTCCTTTAGGTGACAGGGAGGGCTCCTGTGTCCACGGACAGGTGCCCAGGGACCCTGGGGAACTGCTGTGACCTCTAAAGGGTGGGTCAGGTGAGCCGAGGAAGGCGTGTGCTTGGGAGCCTGAGTGCGCATGCGCGGCCCACGTATAGGACCGAAACGAGCCAGCCGCGGCTCAGAGAAAAGCCATCTCCTGGGGGCCTCCCCATGTTCCTCCACTCCCCAGGGAGGGCCCCTTAACGGATGGAAGAAAAGGGGGATCTTCGCAGTGGTGGGTTCGGGCCAGAGGGGTCAGGGGGTTTGCCTCCACGTACGCCAGGTGCCCGCACACCGGGCCCAGGTGTTTGAGCCCCGTGGAGGCAGACGGCTGCTTATTGCTGGATGCAAGTGTCCTGCGGGGTCAAGGAAGGGCATGGGCCCTCCCGGGCGACACAGGGCACCGGGCCCTTAGAGAGTTCCATGGAAAATCCCCCGCCCAGGGCCCCGGTATCCAAGTCTGTCCTTAGCACACTGTCTGTGCGGGGCTGAGAGTGCTGATGGGCAGTGTGGCCTAGGGGAAATCGCGCGGTCCTCTGAGTGGCAGGGAGGGCTTCTGTGTCCATGGACAGGTGCGCAGGGACCCTGTGAAACTGCTGTGACCTCTCAAGGGCGGGTCACCTGACCCCTCCTGGGTGGGACAGGTCACCTCCCAAGGGTGGGTCACGAGACCCCAAAAGGGTGGGTCACATGACCCCAAAAGGGTGGGTCACGAAACCCCTCAAGGGTGGGTCACGTGACCCCTCAGGGGTGGGTCACGAGACCCCCCAGGGGTGGGTCACGTGACCCCTCAGGGGTGCGTCACGAGACCCCCCGGGGTTGGGTCACGTGACCCCGCCGGGGTGGGTCACGTGACCTCTCAAGGGTGGGTCACGAGACCCCCCGTGGGTGGGTCACGTGACCGCTCAGGGGTGCGTCACGAGACCCCCCGGGCGTGGGTCACGTGACCCCTCAAGGGTGGGTCAGGAGACACCTCAAGGGTGGGCACCGTGACCCGAGGGAGGCCTGTTGTGGGGAGCCTGAGTGCGCACGCGCGGCCCACGTATAGGCCCGAAAGGAGCCAGCCGCGGCTCGGAGAAAAGCCATCTCCTGGGGGCTTCCCCGTGTTCCTCCACTCCTCCAGGAGGACCCCTTTACGGATGGAAGAAAAGTGGGATCTTCGCAGTGGTGGGTTCGGGCCAGAGGGGTCTGCGTGTTTGCCTGCACGAACGCGAGGTGCTCGCACAAGGGGCCCAGGTGTTTGAGCCCCGTGGAGGCAGAGGGCTGCTTATTGCTGGATGATAGTGTCCTGCAGGGTTAAGGGATGGCGTGGGCACTCCCAGGGCGACAGAGGGCACCTGGCCTTTAGAGAGTTCCCTGGAAAATTCCCCCCCCCAGGCCCCTGGTCCACAAGTCTATCCTGCGCACAGTGTCTGTGCGAGGCTGGGAGTGCTTCTGGGGAGTGTTCCCCAGCGGAAATCGCGTGGTCCTTTAGGTGACAGGGAGGGCTCCTGTGTCCACGGACAGGTGCCCAGGGACCCTGTGGAACTGCTGTGACCTCTAAAGGATGGGTCAGGTGAGCCGAGGAAGGCGTGTGCTTGGGAGCCTGAGTGCGCATGCGCGGCCCACGTATAGGACCGAAACGAGCCAGCCGCGGCTCGGAGAAAAGCCATCTCCTGGGGGCCTCCCCATGTTCCTCCACTCCCCAGGGAGGGCCCCTTTACGGATGGAAGAAAAGGGGGATCTTCGCAGTGGTGGGTTCGGGCCAGAGGGGTCTGGGGGTTTGCCTCCACGTACGCCAGGTGCCCGCACACCGGGCCCAGGTGTTTGAGCCCCGTGGAGGCAGACGGCTGCTTATTGCTGGATGCAAGTGTCCTGCGGGGTCAAGGAAGGGCATGGGCCCTCCCGGGCGACACAGGGCACCGGGCCCTTAGAGAGTTCCATGGAAAATCCCCCGCCCAGGGCCCCGGTATCCAAGTCTGTCCTTAGCACACTGTCTGTGCGGGGCTGAGAGTGCTGCTGGGCAGTGTGGCCTAGGGGAAATCGCGCGGTCCTCTGAGTGGCAGGGAGGGCTTCTGTTTCCATGGACAGGTGCGCAGGGACCCTGTGAAACTGCTGTGACCTCTCAAGGGCGGGTCACCTGACCCCTCCAGGGTGGGACAGGTGACCTCCCAAGGCTGGGTCACGAGACCCCAAAAGGGTGGGTCACGTGACCCTTCAAGGGTGGGTCACGAAACCCCTCAAGGGTGGGTCATGTGACCCCTCAGGGGTGGGTCACGAGACCCCCCAGGGGTGGGTCACGTGACCCCTCAGGGGTGGGTCACGTGACCCCTCCGGGGTGGGTCACGAGACCCCCCCGGGGGTGGGTCACGTGACCCTTCAAGGGTGGGTCAGGAGTCACCTCAAGGGTGGGCCCCGTGACCCGAGGGAGGCCTGTTGTGGGGAGCCTGAGTGCGCACGCGCGGCCCACGTATAGGCCCGAAAGGAGCCAGCCGCGGCTCGGAGTAAAGCCATCTCCTGGGGGCTTCCCCGTGTTCCTCCACTCCTCAAGGAGGACCCCTTTACGGATGGAAGAAAAGTGGGATCTTCGCAGTGGTGGGTTCGGGCCAGAGGGGTCTGCGTGTTTGCCTGCACGAACGCCAGGTGCTCGCACAACGGGCCCAGGTGTTTGAGCCCCGTGGAGGCAGAGGGCTGCTTATTGCTGGATGATAGTGTCCTGCAGGGTTAAGGGATGGCGTGGGCACTCCCAGGGCGACAGAGGGCACCTGGCCTTTAGAGAGTTCCCTGGAAAATTCCCCGCCCAGGCCCCTGGTCCACAAGTCTATCCTGCGCACAGTGTCTGTGCGAGGCTGGGAGTGCTTCTGGGGAGTGTTCCCCAGCGGAAATCGCGTGGTCCTTTAGGTGACAGGGAGGGCTCCTGTGTCCACGGACAGGTGCCCAAGGACCCTGTGGAACTGCTGTGACCTCTAAAGGGTGGGTCAGGTGAGCCGAGGAAGGCGTGTGCTTGGGAGCCTGAGTGCGCATGCGCGGCTCACGTATAGGCCCGAAACGAGCCAGCCGCGGCTCGGAGAAAAGCCATCTCCTGGGGGCCTCCCCATGTTCCTCCACTCCCCAGGGAGGGCCCCTTTACGAATGGAAGAAAAGGGGCATCTTCGCAGTGGTGGGTTCGGGCCAGAGGGGTCTGGGGGTTTGCCTCCACGTACGCCAGGTGCCCGCACACCGGGCCCAGGTGTTTGAGCCCCGTGGAGGCAGACGGCTGCTTATTGCTGGATGCAAGTGTCCTGCGGGGTCAAGGAAGGGCATGGGCCCTCCCGGGCGACACAGGGCACCGGGCCCTTAGAGAGTTCCATGGAAAATCCCCCGCCCAGGGCCCCGGTATCCAAGTCTGTCCTTAGCACACTGTCTGTGCGGGGCTGAGAGTGCTGATGGGCAGTGTGGCCTAGGGGAAATCGCGCGGTCCTCTGAGTGGCAGGGAGGGCTTCTGTGTCCATGGACAGGTGCGCAGGGACCCTGTGAAACTGCTGTGACCTCTCAAGGGCGGGTCACCTGACCCCTCCTGGGTGGGACAGGTCACCTCCCAAGGGTGGGTCACGAGACCCCAAAAGGGTGGGTCACATGACCCCAAAAGGGTGGGTCGAGAAACCCCTCAAGGGTGGGTCACGTGACCCCTCAGGGGTGGGTCACGAGACCCCCCAGGGGTCGGTCACGTGACCCCTCAGGGGTGGGTCACGAGACCCCCCGGGGTTGGGTCACGTGACCCCGCCGGTGTGGGTCACGTGACCCCTCAGGGGTGGGTCACGTGACCCCTCAGGGGTGGGTCACGAGACCCCCCCGGGGGTGGGTCACGTGACCCTTCAAGGGTGGGTCAGGAGACACCTCAAGGGTGGGCCCCGTGACCCGAGGGAGGCCTGTTGTGGGGAGCCTGAGTGCGCACGCGCGGCCCACGTATAGGCCCGAAAGGAGCCAGCCGCGGCTCGGAGTAAAGCCATCTCCTGGGGGCTTCCCCGTGTTCCTCCACTCCTCAAGGAGGACCCCTTTACGGATGGAAGAAAAGTGGGATCTTCGCAGTGGTGGGTTCGGGCCAGAGGGGTCTGCGGGTTTGCCTGCACGAACGCCAGGTGCTCGCACAACGGGCCCAGGTGTTTGAGCCCCGTGGAGGCAGAGGGCTGCTTATTGCTGGATGATAGTGTCCTGCAGGGTTAAGGGATGGCGTGGGCACTCCCAGGGCGACAGAGGGCACCTGGCCTTTAGAGAGTTCCCTGGAAAATTCCCCCCCCCAGGCCCCTGGTCCACAAGTCTATCCTGCGCACAGTGTCTGTGCGAGGCTGGGAGTGCTTCTGGGGAGTGTTCCCCAGCGGAAATCGCGTGGTCCTTTAGGTGACAGGGAGGGCTCCTGTGTCCACGGACAGGTGCCCAAGGACCCTGTGGAACTGCTGTGACCTCTAAAGGGTGGGTCAGGTGAGCCGAGGAAGGCGTGTGCTTGGGAGCCTGAGTGCGCATGCGCGGCCCACGTATAGGCCCGAAACGAGCCAGCCGCGGCTCGGAGAAAAGCCATCTCCTGGGGGCCTCCCCATGTTCCTCCACTCCCCCGGGAGGGCCCCTTTACGGATGGAAGAAAAGGGGGATCTTCACAGTGGTGGGTTCGGGCCAGAGGGGTCTGGGGGTTTGCCTCCACGTACGCCAGGTGCCCGCACACCGGGCCCAGGTGTTTGAGCCCCGTGGAGGCAGACGGCTGCTTATTGCTGGATGAAAGTGTCCTGCGGGGTCAAGGAAGGGCATGGGCCCTCCCGGGCGACACAGGGCACCGGGCCCTTAGAGAGTTCCATGGAAAATCCCCCGCCCAGGGCCCCGGTATCCAAGTCTGTCCTTAGCACACTGTCTGTGCGGGGCTGAGAGTGCTGCTGGGCAGTGTGGCCTAGGGGAAATCGCGCGGTCCTCTGAGTGGCAGGGAGGGCTTCTGTGTCCATGGACAGGTGCGCAGGGACCCTGTGAAACTGCTGTGACCTCTCAAGGGCGGGTCACCTGACCCCTCCTGGGTGGGACAGGTCACCTCCCAAGGGTGGGTCACGAGACCCCAAAAGGGTGGGTCACATGACCCCAAAAGGGTGGGTCACGAAACCCCTCAAGGGTGGGTCACGTGACCCCTCAGGGGTGGGTCACGAGACCCCCCAGGGGTGGGTCACGTGACCCCTCAGGGGTGCGTCACGAGACCCCCCAGGGTTGGGTCATGTGACCCCTCCGGTGTGGGTCACGTGACCCCCCAGGAGTGGGTCACGTGAACCCTCAGGGGTGCGTCACGAGACCCCCCGGGGGTGGGTCACGTGACCCCTCAAGGGTGGGTCAGGAGACACCTCAAGGGTGGGCACCGTGACCCGAGTGAGGCCTGTTGTGGGGAGCCTGAGTGCGCACGCGCGGCCCACGTATAGGCCCGAAAGGAGCCAGCCGCGGCTCGGAGAAAAGCCATCTCCTGGGGGCTTCCCCGTGTTCCTCCACTCCTCCAGGAGGACCCCTTTACGGATGGAAGAAAAGTGGGATCTTCGCAGTGGTGGGTTCGGGCCAGAGGGGTCTGCGGGTTTGCCTGCACGAACGCCAGGTGCTCGCACAACGGGCCCAGGTGTTTGAGCCCCGTGGAGGCAGAGGGCTGCTTATTGCTGGATGATAGTGTCCTGCAGGGTTAAGGGATGGCGTGGGCACTCCCAGGGCGACAGAGGGCACCTGGCCTTTAGAGAGTTCCCTGGAAAATTCCCCGCCCAGGCCCCTGGTCCACAAGTCTATCCTGCGCACAGTGTCTGTGCGAGGCTGGGAGTGCTTCTGGGGAGTGTTCCCCAGCGGAAATCGCGTGGTCCTTTAGGTGACAGGGAGGGCTCCTGTGTCCACGGACAGGTGCCCAGGGACCCTGTGGAACTGCTGTGACCTCTAAAGGGTGGGTCAGGTGAGCCGAGGAAGGCGTGTGCTTGGGAGCCTGAGTGCGCATGCGCGGCCCACGTATAGGACCGAAACGAGCCAGCCGCGGCTCGGAGAAAAGCCATCTCCTGGGGGCCTCCCCATGTTCCTCCACTCCCCAGGGAGGGCCCCTTAACGGATGGAAGAAAAGGGGGATCTTCGCAGTGGTGGGTTCGGGCCAGAGGGGTCAGGGGGTTTGCCTCCACGTACGCCAGGTGCCCGCACACCGGGCCCAGGTGTTTGAGCCCCGTGGAGGCAGACGGCTGCTTATTGCTGGATGCAAGTGTCCTGCGGGGTCAAGGAAGGGCATGGGCCCTCCCGGGCGACACAGGGCACCGGGCCCTTAGAGAGTTCCATGGAAAATCCCCCGCCCAGGGCCCCGGTATCCAAGTCTGTCCTTAGCACACTGTCTGTGCGGGGCTGAGAGTGCTGCTGGGCAGTGTGGCCTAGGGGAAATCGCGCGGTCCTCTGTGTGGCAGGGAGGGCTTCTGTGTCCATGGACAGGTGCGCAGGGACCCTGTGAAACTGCTGTGACCTCTCAAGGGCGGGTCACCTGACCCCTCCAGGGTGGGACAGGTGACCTCCCAAGGCTGGGTCACGAGACCCCAAAAGGGTGGGTCACGTGACCCCAAAAGGGTGGGTCACGAAACCCCTCAAGGGTGGGTCATGTGACCCCTCAGGGGTGGGTCACGAGACCCCCCAGGGGTGGGTCACGTGACCCCTCAGGGGTGGGTCACGTGACCCCTCCGGGGGTGGGTCACGAGACCCCCCCGGGGGTGGGTCACGTGACCCTTCAAGGGTGGGTCAGGAGACACCTCAAGGGTGGGCCCCGTGACCCGAGGGAGGCCTGTTGTGGGGAGCCTGAGTGCGCACGCGCTGCCCACGTATAGGCCCGAAAGGAGCCAGCCGCGGCTCGGAGTAAAGCCATCTCCTGGGGGCTTCCCCGTGTTCCTCCACTCCTCAAGGAGGACCCCTTTACGGATGGAAGAAAAGTGGGATCTTCGCAGTGGTGGGTTCGGGCCAGAGGGGTCTGCGGGTTTGCCTGCACGAACGCCAGGTGCTCGCACAACGGGCCCAGGTGTTTGAGCCCCGTGGAGGCAGAGGGCTGCTTATTGCTGGATGATAGTGTCCTGCAGGGTTAAGGGATGGCGTGGGCACTCCCAGGGCGACAGAGGGCACCTGGCCTTTAGAGAGTTCCCTGGAAAATTCCCCCCCCCAGGCCCCTGGTCCACAAGTCTATCCTGCGCACAGTGTCTGTGCGAGGCTGGGAGTGCTTCTGGGGAGTGTTCCCCAGCGGAAATCGCGTGGTCCTTTAGGTGACAGGGAGGGCTCCTGTGTCCACGGACAGGTGCCCAGGGACCCTGGGGAACTGCTGTGACCTCTAAAGGGTGGGTCAGGTGAGCCGAGGAAGGCGTGTGCTTGGGAGCCTGAGTGCGCATGCGCGGCCCACGTATAGGCCCGAAACGAGCCAGCCGCGGCTCGGAGAAAAGCCATCTCCTGGGGGCCTCCCCATGTTCCTCCACTCCCCCGGGAGGGCCCCTTTACGGATGGAAGAAAAGGGGGATCTTCGCAGTGGTGGGTTCGGGCCAGAGGGGTCTGGGGGTTTGCCTCCACGTACGCCAGGTGCCCGCACACCGGGCCCAGGTGTTTGAGCCCCGTGGAGGCAGACGGCTGCTTATTGCTGGATGCAAGTGTCCTGCGGGGTCAAGGAAGGGCATGGGCCCTCCCGGGCGACACAGGGCACCGGGCCCTTAGAGAGTTCCATGGAAAATCCCCCGCCCAGGGCCCCGGTATCCAAGTCTGTCCTTAGCACACTGTCTGTGCGGGGCTGAGAGTGCTGCTGGGCAGTGTGGCCTAGGGGAAATCGCGCGGTCCTCTGAGTGGCAGGGAGGGCTTCTGTTTCCATGGACAGGTGCGCAGGGACCCTGTGAAACTGCTGTGACCTCTCAAGGGCGGGTCACCTGACCCCTCCAGGGTGGGACAGGTGACCTCCCAAGGCTGGGTCACGAGACCCCAAAAGGGTGGGTCACGTGACCCTTCAAGGGTGGGTCACGAAACCCCTCAAGGGTGGGTCATGTGACCCCTCAGGGGTGGGTCACGAGACCCCCCAGGGGTGGGTCACGTGACCCCTCAGGGGTGGGTCACGTGACCCCTCCGGTGTGGGTCACGAGACCCCCCCGGGGGTGGGTCACGTGACCCTTCAAGGGTGGGTCAGGAGTCACCTCAAGGGTGGGCCCCGTGACCCGAGGGAGGCCTGTTGTGGGGAGCCTGAGTGCGCACGCGCGGCCCACGTATAGGCCCGAAAGGAGCCAGCCGCGGCTCGGAGTAAAGCCATCTCCTGGGGGCTTCCCCGTGTTCCTCCACTCCTCAAGGAGGACCCCTTTACGGATGGAAGAAAAGTGGGATCTTCGCAGTGGTGGGTTCGGGCCAGAGGGGTCTGCGTGTTTGCCTGCACGAACGCCAGGTGCTCGCACAACGGGCCCAGGTGTTTGAGCCCCGTGGAGGCAGAGGGCTGCTTATTGCTGGATGATAGTGTCCTGCAGGGTTAAGGGATGGCGTGGGCACTCCCAGGGCGACAGAGGGCACCTGGCCTTTAGAGAGTTCCCTGGAAAATTCCCCGCCCAGGCCCCTGGTCCACAAGTCTATCCTGCGCACAGTGTCTGTGCGAGGCTGGGAGTGCTTCTGGGGAGTGTTCCCCAGCGGAAATCGCGTGGTCCTTTAGGTGACAGGGAGGGCTCCTGTGTCCACGGACAGGTGCCCAAGGACCCTGTGGAACTGCTGTGACCTCTAAAGGGTGGGTCAGGTGAGCCGAGGAAGGCGTGTGCTTGGGAGCCTGAGTGCGCATGCGCGGCTCACGTATAGGCCCGAAACGAGCCAGCCGCGGCTCGGAGAAAAGCCATCTCCTGGGGGCCTCCCCATGTTCCTCCACTCCCCAGGGAGGGCCCCTTTACGAATGGAAGAAAAGGGGCATCTTCGCAGTGGTGGGTTCGGGCCAGAGGGGTCTGGGGGTACGGCTGCTCATTGCTGGATGCAAGTGTCCTGCGGGGTCAAGGAAGGGCATGGGCCCTCCCGGGCGACACAGGGCACCGGGCCCTTAGAGAGTTCCATGGAAAATCCCCCGCCCAGGGCCCCGGTATCCAAGTCTGTCCTTAGCACACTGTCTGTGCGGGGCTGAGAGTGCTGATGGGCAGTGTGGCCTAGGGGAAATCGCGCGGTCCTCTGAGTGGCAGGGAGGGCTTCTGTGTCCATGGACAGGTGCGCAGGGACCCTGTGAAACTGCTGTGACCTCTCAAGGGCGGGTCACCTGACCCCTCCTGGGTGGGACAGGTCACCTCCCAAGGGTGGGTCACGAGACCCCAAAAGGGTGGGTCACATGACCCCAAAAGGGTGGGTCGAGAAACCCCTCAAGGGTGGGTCACGTGACCCCTCAGGGGTGGGTCACGAGACCCCCCAGGGGTCGGTCACGTGACCCCTCAGGGGTGGGTCACGAGACCCCCCGGGGTTGGGTCACGTGACCCCGCCGGTGTGGGTCACGTGACCCCTCAGGGGTGGGTCACGTGACCCCTCAGGGGTGGGTCACGAGACCCCCCCGGGGGTGGGTCACGTGACCCTTCAAGGGTGGGTCAGGAGACACCTCAAGGGTGGGCCCCGTGACCCGAGGGAGGCCTGTTGTGGGGAGCCTGAGTGCGCACGCGCGGCCCACGTATAGGCCCGAAAGGAGCCAGCCGCGGCTCGGAGTAAAGCCATCTCCTGGGGGCTTCCCCGTGTTCCTCCACTCCTCAAGGAGGACCCCTTTACGGATGGAAGAAAAGTGGGATCTTCGCAGTGGTGGGTTCGGGCCAGAGGGGTCTGCGGGTTTGCCTGCACGAACGCCAGGTGCTCGCACAACGGGCCCAGGTGTTTGAGCCCCGTGGAGGCAGAGGGCTGCTTATTGCTGGATGATAGTGTCCTGCAGGGTTAAGGGATGGCGTGGGCACTCCCAGGGCGACAGAGGGCACCTGGCCTTTAGAGAGTTCCCTGGAAAATTCCCCCCCCCAGGCCCCTGGTCCACAAGTCTATCCTGCGCACAGTGTCTGTGCGAGGCTGGGAGTGCTTCTGGGGAGTGTTCCCCAGCGGAAATCGCGTGGTCCTTTAGGTGACAGGGAGGGCTCCTGTGTCCACGGACAGGTGCCCAGGGACCCTGTGGAACTGCTGTGACCTCTAAAGGGTGGGTCAGGTGAGCCGAGGGAGGCGTGTGCTTGGGAGCCTGAGTGCGCATGCGCGGCCCACGTATAGGCCCGAAACGAGCCAGCCGCGGCTCGGAGAAAAGCCATCTCCTGGGGGCCTCCCCATGTTCCTCCACTCCCCAGGGAGGGCCCCTTTACGGATGGAAGAAAAGGGGGATCTTCGCAGTGGTGGGTTCGGGCCAGAGGGGTCTGGGGGTTTGCCTCCACGTACGCCAGGTGCCCGCACACCGGGCCCAGGTGTTTGAGCCCCGTGGAGGCAGACGGCTG
Source organism: Desmodus rotundus (assembly GCF_022682495.2). Classification (NCBI taxonomy): domain Eukaryota; kingdom Metazoa; phylum Chordata; class Mammalia; order Chiroptera; family Phyllostomidae; genus Desmodus; species Desmodus rotundus. Next base: position 80,380,034 of record NC_071388.1, on the reverse strand, counting down.
CTTATTGCTGGATGCAAGTGTCCTGCGGGGTCAAGGAAGGGCATGGGCACTCCCGGGCGACACAGGGCACCGGGCCCTTAGAGAGTTCCATGGAAAATCCCCCGCCCAGGGCCCCGGTATCCAAGTCTGTCCTTAGCACACTGTCTGTGCGGGGCTGAGAGTGCTGCTGGGCAGTGTGGCCTAGGGGAAATCGCGCGGTCCTCTGAGTGGCAGGGAGGGCTTCTGTGTCCATGGACAGGTGCGCAGGGACCCTGTGAAACTGCTGTGACCTCTCAAGGGCGGGTCACCTGACCCCTCCTGGGTGGGACAGGTGACCTCCCAAGGCTGGGTCACGAGACCCCAAAAGGGTGGGTCACGTGACCCCAAAAGGGTGGGTCACGGAACCCCTCAAGGGTGGGTCATGTGACCCCTCAGGGGTGGGTCACGAGACCCCCCAGGGGTGGGTCACGTGACCCCTCAGGGGTGGGTCACGTGACCCCTCAGGGGTGGGTCACGAGACCCCCCCGGGGGTGGGTCACGTGACCCTTCAAGGGTGGGTCAGGAGACACCTCAAGGGTGGGCCCCGTGACCCGAGGGAGGCCTGTTGTGGGGAGCCTGAGTGCGCACGCGCGGCCCACGTATAGGCCCGAAAGGAGCCAGCCGCGGCTCGGAGTAAAGCCATCTCCTGGGGGCTTCCCCGTGTTCCTCCACTCCTCAAGGAGGACCCCTTTACGGATGGAAGAAAAGTGGGATCTTCGCAGTGGTGGGTTCGGGCCAGAGGGGTCTGCGTGTTTGCCTGCACGAACGCCAGGTGCTCGCACAACGGGCCCAGGTGTTTGAGCCCCGTGGAGGCAGAGGGCTGCTTATTGCTGGATGATAGTGTCCTGCAGGGTTAAGGGATGGCGTGGGCACTCCCAGGGCGACAGAGGGCACCTGGCCTTTAGAGAGTTCCCTGGAAAATTCCCCGCCCAGGCCCCTGGTCCACAAGTCTATCCTGCGCACAGTGTCTGTGCGAGGCTGGGAGTGCTTCTGGGGAATGTTCCCCAGCGGAAATCGCGTGGTCCTTTAGGTGACAGGGAGGGCTCCTGTGTCCACGGACAGGTGCCCAAGGACCCTGTGGAACTGCTGTGACCTCTAAAGGGTGGGTCAGGTGAGCCGAGGAAGGCGTGTGCTTGGGAGCCTGAGTGCGCATGCGCGGCTCACGTATAGGCCCGAAACGAGCCAGCCGCGGCTCGGAGAAAAGCCATCTCCTGGGGGCCTCCCCATGTTCCTCCACTCCCCAGGGAGGGCCCCTTTACGGATGGAAGAAAAGGGGCATCTTCGCAGTGGTGGGTTCGGGCCAGAGGGGTCTGGGGGTTTGCCTCCACGTACGCCAGGTGCCCGCACACCGGGCCCAGGTGTTTGAGCCCCGTGGAGGCAGACGGCTGCTTATTGCTGGATGCAAGTGTCCTGCGGGGTCAAGGAAGGGCATGGGCCCTCCCGGGCGACACAGGGCACCGGGCCCTTAGAGAGTTCCATGGAAAATCCCCCGCCCAGGGCCCCGGTATCCAAGTCTGTCCTTAGCACACTGTCTGTGCGGGGCTGAGAGTGCTGATGGGCAGTGTGGCCTAGGGGAAATCGCGCGGTCCTCTGAGTGGCAGGGAGGGCTTCTGTGTCCATGGACAGGTGCGCAGGGACCCTGTGAAACTGCTGTGACCTCTCAAGGGCGGGTCACCTGACCCCTCCTGGGTGGGACAGGTCACCTCCCAAGGGTGGGTCACGAGACCCCAAAAGGTTGGGTCACATGACCCCAAAAGGGTGGGTCACGAAACCCCTCAAGGGTGGGTCACGTGACCCCTCAGGGGTGGGTCACGAGACCCCCCAGGGGTGGGTCACGTGACCCCTCCGGTGTGGGTCACGTGACCCCTCAGGGGTGGGTCACGTGACCCCTCAAGGGTGGGTCACGAGACCCCCCGGGGGTGGGTCACGTGACCCCTCAGGGGTGCGTCACGAGACCCCCCGGGGGTGGGTCACGTGACCCCTCAAGGTTGGGTCAGGAGACACCTCAAGGCTGGGCACCGTGACCCGAGTGAGGCCTGTTGTGGGGAGCCTGAGTGCGCACGCGCGGCCCACGTATAGGCCCGAAAGGAGCCAGCCACGGCTCGGAGAAAAGCCATCTCCTAGGGGCTTCCCCGTGTTCCTCCACTCCTCCAGGAGGACCCCTTTACGGATGGAAGAAAAGTGGGATCTTCGCAGTGGTGGGTTCGGGCCAGAGGGGTCTGCGGGTTTGCCTGCACGAACGCCAGGTGCTCGCACAACGGGCCCAGGTGTTTGAGCCCCGTGGAGGCAGAGGGCTGCTTATTGCTGGATGATAGTGTCCTGCAGGGTTAAGGGATGGCGTGGGCACTCCCAGGGCGACAGAGGGCACCTGGCCTTTAGAGAGTTCCCTGGAAAATTCCCCCCCACAGGCCCCTGGTCCACAAGTCTATCCTGCGCACAGTGTCTGTGCGAGGCTGGGAGTGCTTCTGGGGAGTGTTCCCCAGCGGAAATCGCGTGGTCCTTTAGGTGACAGGGAGGGCTCCTGTGTCCACGGACAGGTGCCCAGGGACCCTGTGGAACTGCTGTGACCTCTAAAGGGTGGGTCAGGTGAGCCGAGGGAGGCGTGTGCTTGGGAGCCTGAGTGCGCATGCGCGGCCCACGTATAGGCCCGAAACGAGCCAGCCGCGGCTCGGAGAAAAGCCATCTCCTGGGGGCCTCCCCATGTTCCTCCACTCCCCAGGGAGGGCCCCTTTACGGATGGAAGAAAAGGGGGATCTTCGCAGTGGTGGGTTCGGGCCAGAGGGGTCTGGGGGTTTGCCTCCACGTACGCCAGGTGCCCGCACACCGGGCCCAGGTGTTTGAGCCCCGTGGAGGCAGACGGCTGCTTATTGCTGGATGCAAGTGTCCTGCGGGGTCAAGGAAGGGCATGGGCACTCCCGGGCGACACAGGGCACCGGGCCCTTAGAGAGTTCCATGGAAAATCCCCCGCCCAGGGCCCCGGTATCCAAGTCTGTCCTTAGCACACTGTCTGTGCGGGGCTGAGAGTGCTGCTGGGCAGTGTGGCCTAGGGGAAATCGCGCGGTCCTCTGAGTGGCAGGGAGGGCTTCTGTGTCCATGGACAGGTGCGCAGGGACCCTGTGAAACTGCTGTGACCTCTCAAGGGCGGGTCACCTGACCCCTCCTGGGTGGGACAGGTGACCTCCCAAGGCTGGGTCACGAGACGCCAAAAGGGTGGGTCACGTGACCCCAAAAGGGTGGGTCACGGAACCCCTCAAGGGTGGGTCATGTGACCCCTCAGGGGTGGGTCACGAGACCCCCCAGGGGTGGGTCACGTGACCCCTCAGGGGTGGGTCACGTGACCCCTCAGGGGTGGGTCACGAGACCCCCCCGGGGGTGGGTCACGTGACCCTTCAAGGGTGGGTCAGGAGACACCTCAAGGGTGGGCCCCGTGACCCGAGGGAGGCCTGTTGTGGGGAGCCTGAGTGCGCACGCGCGGCCCACGTATAGGCCCGAAAGGAGCCAGCCGCGGCTCGGAGTAAAGCCATCTCCTGGGGGCTTCCCCGTGTTCCTCCACTCCTCAAGGAGGACCCCTTTACGGATGGAAGAAAAGTGGGATCTTCGCAGTGGTGGGTTCGGGCCAGAGGGGTCTGCGTGTTTGCCTGCACGAACGCCAGGTGCTCGCACAACGGGCCCAGGTGTTTGAGCCCCGTGGAGGCAGAGGGCTGCTTATTGCTGGATGATAGTGTCCTGCAGGGTTAAGGGATGGCGTGGGCACTCCCAGGGCGACAGAGGGCACCTGGCCTTTAGAGAGTTCCCTGGAAAATTCCCCGCCCAGGCCCCTGGTCCACAAGTCTATCCTGCGCACAGTGTCTGTGCGAGGCTGGGAGTGCTTCTGGGGAATGTTCCCCAGCGGAAATCGCGTGGTCCTTTAGGTGACAGGGAGGGCTCCTGTGTCCACGGACAGGTGCCCAAGGACCCTGTGGAACTGCTGTGACCTCTAAAGGGTGGGTCAGGTGAGCCGAGGAAGGCGTGTGCTTGGGAGCCTGAGTGCGCATGCGCGGCTCACGTATAGGCCCGAAACGAGCCAGCCGCGGCTCGGAGAAAAGCCATCTCCTGGGGGCCTCCCCATGTTCCTCCACTCCCCAGGGAGGGCCCCTTTACGGATGGAAGAAAAGGGGCATCTTCGCAGTGGTGGGTTCGGGCCAGAGGGGTCTGGGGGTTTGCCTCCACGTACGCCAGGTGCCCGCACACCGGGCCCAGGTGTTTGAGCCCCGTGGAGGCAGACGGCTGGTTATTGCTGGATGCAAGTTTCCTGCGAGGTCAAGGAAGGGCATGGGCCCTCCCGGGCGACACAGGGCACCGGGCCCTTAGAGAGTTCCATGGAAAATCCCCCGCCCAGGGCCCCGGTATCCAAGTCTGTCCTTAGCACACTGTCTGTGCGGGGCTGAGAGTGCTGATGGGCAGTGTGGCCTAGGGGAAATCGCGCGGTCCTCTGAGTGGCAGGGAGGGCTTCTGTGTCCATGGACAGGTGCGCAGGGACCCTGTGAAACTGCTGTGACCTCTCAAGGGCGGGTCACCTGACCCCTCCTGGGTGGGACAGGTCACCTCCCAAGGGTGGGTCACGAGACCCCAAAAGGTTGGGTCACATGACCCCAAAAGGGTGGGTCACGAAACCCCTCAAGGGTGGGTCACGTGACCCCTCAGGGGTGGGTCACGAGACCCCCCAGGGGTGGGTCACGTGACCCCTCCGGTGTGGGTCACGTGACCCCTCAGGGGTGGGTCACGTGACCCCTCAACTGTGGGTCACGAGACCCCCCGGGGGTGGGTCACGTGACCCCTCAGGGGTGCGTCACGAGACCCCCCGGGGGTGGGTCACGTGACCCCTCAAGGTTGGGTCAGGAGACACCTCAAGGCTGGGCACCGTGACCCGAGTGAGGCCTGTTGTGGGGAGCCTGAGTGCGCACGCGCGGCCCACGTATAGGCCCGAAAGGAGCCAGCCACGGCTCGGAGAAAAGCCATCTCCTAGGGGCTTCCCCGTGTTCCTCCACTCCTCCAGGAGGACCCCTTTACGGATGGAAGAAAAGTGGGATCTTCGCAGTGGTGGGTTCGGGCCAGAGGGGTCTGCGGGTTTGCCTGCACGAACGCCAGGTGCTCGCACAACGGGCCCAGGTGTTTGAGCCCCGTGGAGGCAGAGGGCTGCTTATTGCTGGATGATAGTGTCCTGCAGGGTTAAGGGATGGCGTGGGCACTCCCAGGGCGACAGAGGGCACCTGGCCTTTAGAGAGTTCCCTGGAAAATTCCCCCCCACAGGCCCCTGGTCCACAAGTCTATCCTGCGCACAGTGTCTGTGCGAGGCTGGGAGTGCTTCTGGGGAGTGTTCCCCAGCGGAAATCGCGTGGTCCTTTAGGTGACAGGGAGGGCTCCTGTGTCCACGGACAGGTGCCCAGGGACCCTGTGGAACTGCTGTGACCTCTAAAGGGTGGGTCAGGTGAGCCGAGGGAGGCGTGTGCTTGGGAGCCTGAGTGCGCATGCGCGGCCCACGTATAGGCCCGAAACGAGCCAGCCGCGGCTCGGAGAAAAGCCATCTCCTGGGGGCCTCCCCATGTTCCTCCACTCCCCAGGGAGGGCCCCTTTACGGATGGAAGAAAAGGGGGATCTTCGCAGTGGTGGGTTCGGGCCAGAGGGGTCTGGGGGTTTGCCTCCACGTACGCCAGGTGCCCGCACACCGGGCCCAGGTGTTTGAGCCCCGTGGAGGCAGACGGCTGCTTATTGCTGGATGCAAGTGTCCTGCGGGGTCAAGGAAGGGCATGGGCACTCCCGGGCGACACAGGGCACCGGGCCCTTAGAGAGTTCCATGGAAAATCCCCCGCCCAGGGCCCCGGTATCCAAGTCTGTCCTTAGCACACTGTCTGTGCGGGGCTGAGAGTGCTGCTGGGCAGTGTGGCCTAGGGGAAATCGCGCGGTCCTCTGAGTGGCAGGGAGGGCTTCTGTGTCCATGGACAGGTGCGCAGGGACCCTGTGAAACTGCTGTGACCTCTCAAGGGCGGGTCACCTGACCCCTCCTGGGTGGGACAGGTGACCTCCCAAGGCTGGGTCACGAGACCCCAAAAGGGTGGGTCACGTGACCCCAAAAGGGTGGGTCACGGAACCCCTCAAGGGTGGGTCATGTGACCCCTCAGGGGTGGGTCACGAGACCCCCCAGGGGTGGGTCACGTGACCCCTCAGGGGTGGGTCACGTGACCCCTCAGGGGTGGGTCACGAGACCCCCCCGGGGGTGGGTCACGTGACCCTTCAAGGGTGGGTCAGGAGACACCTCAAGGGTGGGCCCCGTGACCCGAGGGAGGCCTGTTGTGGGGAGCCTGAGTGCGCACGCGCGGCCCACGTATAGGCCCGAAAGGAGCCAGCCGCGGCTCGGAGTAAAGCCATCTCCTGGGGGCTTCCCCGTGTTCCTCCACTCCTCAAGGAGGACCCCTTTACGGATGGAAGAAAAGTGGGATCTTCGCAGTGGTGGGTTCGGGCCAGAGGGGTCTGCGTGTTTGCCTGCACGAACGCCAGGTGCTCGCACAACGGGCCCAGGTGTTTGAGCCCCGTGGAGGCAGAGGGCTGCTTATTGCTGGATGATAGTGTCCTGCAGGGTTAAGGGATGGCGTGGGCACTCCCAGGGCGACAGAGGGCACCTGGCCTTTAGAGAGTTCCCTGGAAAATTCCCCGCCCAGGCCCCTGGTCCACAAGTCTATCCTGCGCACAGTGTCTGTGCGAGGCTGGGAGTGCTTCTGGGGAATGTTCCCCAGCGGAAATCGCGTGGTCCTTTAGGTGACAGGGAGGGCTCCTGTGTCCACGGACAGGTGCCCAGGGACCCTGTGGAACTGCTGTGACCTCTAAAGGGTGGGTCAGGTGAGCCGAGGAAGGCGTGTGCTTGGGAGCCTGAGTGCGCATGCGCGGCTCACGTATAGGCCCGAAACGAGCCAGCCGCGGCTCGGAGAAAAGCCATCTCCTGGGGGCCTCCCCATGTTCCTCCACTCCCCCGGGAGGGCCCCTTTACGGATGGAAGAAAAGGGGGATCTTCGCAGTGGTGGGTTCGGGCCAGAGGGGTCTGGGGGTTTGCCTCCACGTACGCCAGGTGCCCGCACACCGGGCCCAGGTGTTTGAGCCCCGTGGAGGCAGACGGCTGCTTATTGCTGGATGCAAGTGTCCTGCGGGGTCAAGGAAGGGCATGGGCCCTCCCGGGCGACACAGGGCACCGGGCCCTTAGAGAGTTCCATGGAAAATCCCCCGCCCAGGGCCCCGGTATCCAAGTCTGTCCTTAGCACACTGTCTGTGCGGGGCTGAGAGTGCTGCTGGGCAGTGTGGCCTAGGGGAAATCGCGCGGTCCTCTGAGTGGCAGGGAGGGCTTCTGTTTCCATGGACAGGTGCGCAGGGACCCTGTGAAACTGCTGTGACCTCTCAAGGGCGGGTCACCTGACCCCTCCAGGGTGGGACAGGTGACCTCCCAAGGCTGGGTCACGAGACCCCAAAAGGGTGGGTCACGTGACCCTTCAAGGGTGGGTCACGAAACCCCTCAAGGGTGGGTCATGTGACCCCTCAGGGGTGGGTCACGAGACCCCCCAGGGGTGGGTCACGTGACCCCTCAGGGGTGGGTCACGTGACCCCTCCGGTGTGGGTCACGAGACCCCCCCGGGGGTGGGTCACGTGACCCTTCAAGGGTGGGTCAGGAGTCACCTCAAGGGTGGGCCCCGTGACCCGAGGGAGGCCTGTTGTGGGGAGCCTGAGTGCGCACGCGCGGCCCACGTATAGGCCCGAAAGGAGCCAGCCGCGGCTCGGAGTAAAGCCATCTCCTGGGGGCTTCCCCGTGTTCCTCCACTCCTCAAGGAGGACCCCTTTACGGATGGAAGAAAAGTGGGATCTTCGCAGTGGTGGGTTCGGGCCAGAGGGGTCTGCGTGTTTGCCTGCACGAACGCCAGGTGCTCGCACAACGGGCCCAGGTGTTTGAGCCCCGTGGAGGCAGAGGGCTGCTTATTGCTGGATGATAGTGTCCTGCAGGGTTAAGGGATGGCGTGGGCACTCCCAGGGCGACAGAGGGCACCTGGCCTTTAGAGAGTTCCCTGGAAAATTCCCCGCCCAGGCCCCTGGTCCACAAGTCTATCCTGCGCACAGTGTCTGTGCGAGGCTGGGAGTGCTTCTGGGGAGTGTTCCCCAGCGGAAATCGCGTGGTCCTTTAGGTGACAGGGAGGGCTCCTGTGTCCACGGACAGGTGCCCAAGGACCCTGTGGAACTGCTGTGACCTCTAAAGGGTGGGTCAGGTGAGCCGAGGAAGGCGTGTGCTTGGGAGCCTGAGTGCGCATGCGCGGCTCACGTATAGGCCCGAAACGAGCCAGCCGCGGCTCGGAGAAAAGCCATCTCCTGGGGGCCTCCCCATGTTCCTCCACTCCCCAGGGAGGGCCCCTTTACGAATGGAAGAAAAGGGGCATCTTCGCAGTGGTGGGTTCGGGCCAGAGGGGTCTGGGGGTTTGCCTCCACGTACGCCAGGTGCCCGCACACCGGGCCCAGGTGTTTGAGCCCCGTGGAGGCAGACGGCTGCTTATTGCTGGATGCAAGTGTCCTGCGGGGTCAAGGAAGGGCATGGGCCCTCCCGGGCGACACAGGGCACCGGGCCCTTAGAGAGTTCCATGGAAAATCCCCCGCCCAGGGCCCCGGTATCCAAGTCTGTCCTTAGCACACTGTCTGTGCGGGGCTGAGAGTGCTGATGGGCAGTGTGGCCTAGGGGAAATCGCGCGGTCCTCTGAGTGGCAGGGAGGGCTTCTGTGTCCATGGACAGGTGCGCAGGGACCCTGTGAAACTGCTGTGACCTCTCAAGGGCGGGTCACCTGACCCCTCCTGGGTGGGACAGGTCACCTCCCAAGGGTGGGTCACGAGACCCCAAAAGGGTGGGTCACATGACCCCAAAAGGGTGGGTCGAGAAACCCCTCAAGGGTGGGTCACGTGACCCCTCAGGGGTGGGTCACGAGACCCCCCAGGGGTCGGTCACGTGACCCCTCAGGGGTGGGTCACGAGACCCCCCGGGGTTGGGTCACGTGACCCCGCCGGTGTGGGTCACGTGACCCCTCAGGGGTGGGTCACGTGACCCCTCAGGGGTGGGTCACGAGACCCCCCCGGGGGTGGGTCACGTGACCCTTCAAGGGTGGGTCAGGAGACACCTCAAGGGTGGGCCCCGTGACCCGAGGGAGGCCTGTTGTGGGGAGCCTGAGTGCGCACGCGCGGCCCACGTATAGGCCCGAAAGGAGCCAGCCGCGGCTCGGAGTAAAGCCATCTCCTGGGGGCTTCCCCGTGTTCCTCCACTCCTCAAGGAGGACCCCTTTACGGATGGAAGAAAAGTGGGATCTTCGCAGTGGTGGGTTCGGGCCAGAGGGGTCTGCGGGTTTGCCTGCACGAACGCCAGGTGCTCGCACAACGGGCCCAGGTGTTTGAGCCCCGTGGAGGCAGAGGGCTGCTTATTGCTGGATGATAGTGTCCTGCAGGGTTAAGGGATGGCGTGGGCACTCCCAGGGCGACAGAGGGCACCTGGCCTTTAGAGAGTTCCCTGGAAAATTCCCCCCCCCAGGCCCCTGGTCCACAAGTCTATCCTGCGCACAGTGTCTGTGCGAGGCTGGGAGTGCTTCTGGGGAGTGTTCCCCAGCGGAAATCGCGTGGTCCTTTAGGTGACAGGGAGGGCTCCTGTGTCCACGGACAGGTGCCCAGGGACCCTGTGGAACTGCTGTGACCTCTAAAGGGTGGGTCAGGTGAGCCGAGGGAGGCGTGTGCTTGGGAGCCTGAGTGCGCATGCGCGGCCCACGTATAGGCCCGAAACGAGCCAGCCGCGGCTCGGAGAAAAGCCATCTCCTGGGGGCCTCCCCATGTTCCTCCACTCCCCAGGGAGGGCCCCTTTACGGATGGAAGAAAAGGGGGATCTTCGCAGTGGTGGGTTCGGGCCAGAGGGGTCTGGGGGTTTGCCTCCACGTACGCCAGGTGCCCGCACACCGGGCCCAGGTGTTTGAGCCCCGTGGAGGCAGACGGCTGCTTATTGCTGGATGCAAGTGTCCTGCGGGGTCAAGGAAGGGCATGGGCACTCCCGGGCGACACAGGGCACCGGGCCCTTAGAGAGTTCCATGGAAAATCCCCCGCCCAGGGCCCCGGTATCCAAGTCTGTCCTTAGCACACTGTCTGTGCGGGGCTGAGAGTGCTGCTGGGCAGTGTGGCCTAGGGGAAATCGCGCGGTCCTCTGAGTGGCAGGGAGGGCTTCTGTGTCCATGGACAGGTGCGCAGGGACCCTGTGAAACTGCTGTGACCTCTCAAGGGCGGGTCACCTGACCCCTCCTGGGTGGGACAGGTGACCTCCCAAGGCTGGGTCACGAGACCCCAAAAGGGTGGGTCACGTGACCCCAAAAGGGTGGGTCACGGAACCCCTCAAGGGTGGGTCATGTGACCCCTCAGGGGTGGGTCACGAGACCCCCCAGGGGTGGGTCACGTGACCCCTCAGGGGTGGGTCACGTGACCCCTCAGGGGTGGGTCACGAGACCCCCCCGGGGGTGGGTCACGTGACCCTTCAAGGGTGGGTCAGGAGACACCTCAAGGGTGGGCCCCGTGACCCGAGGGAGGCCTGTTGTGGGGAGCCTGAGTGCGCACGCGCGGCCCACGTATAGGCCCGAAAGGAGCCAGCCGCGGCTCGGAGTAAAGCCATCTCCTGGGGGCTTCCCCGTGTTCCTCCACTCCTCAAGGAGGACCCCTTTACGGATGGAAGAAAAGTGGGATCTTCGCAGTGGTGGGTTCGGGCCAGAGGGGTCTGCGTGTTTGCCTGCACGAACGCCAGGTGCTCGCACAACGGGCCCAGGTGTTTGAGCCCCGTGGAGGCAGAGGGCTGCTTATTGCTGGATGATAGTGTCCTGCAGGGTTAAGGGATGGCGTGGGCACTCCCAGGGCGACAGAGGGCACCTGGCCTTTAGAGAGTTCCCTGGAAAATTCCCCGCCCAGGCCCCTGGTCCACAAGTCTATCCTGCGCACAGTGTCTGTGCGAGGCTGGGAGTGCTTCTGGGGAATGTTCCCCAGCGGAAATCGCGTGGTCCTTTAGGTGACAGGGAGGGCTCCTGTGTCCACGGACAGGTGCCCAAGGACCCTGTGGAACTGCTGTGACCTCTAAAGGGTGGGTCAGGTGAGCCGAGGAAGGCGTGTGCTTGGGAGCCTGAGTGCGCATGCGCGGCTCACGTATAGGCCCGAAACGAGCCAGCCGCGGCTCGGAGAAAAGCCATCTCCTGGGGGCCTCCCCATGTTCCTCCACTCCCCAGGGAGGGCCCCTTTACGGATGGAAGAAAAGGGGCATCTTCGCAGTGGTGGGTTCGGGCCAGAGGGGTCTGGGGGTTTGCCTCCACGTACGCCAGGTGCCCGCACACCGGGCCCAGGTGTTTGAGCCCCGTGGAGGCAGACGGCTGGTTATTGCTGGATGCAAGTTTCCTGCGAGGTCAAGGAAGGGCATGGGCCCTCCCGGGCGACACAGGGCACCGGGCCCTTAGAGAGTTCCATGGAAAATCCCCCGCCCAGGGCCCCGGTATCCAAGTCTGTCCTTAGCACACTGTCTGTGCGGGGCTGAGAGTGCTGATGGGCAGTGTGGCCTAGGGGAAATCGCGCGGTCCTCTGAGTGGCAGGGAGGGCTTCTGTGTCCATGGACAGGTGCGCAGGGACCCTGTGAAACTGCTGTGACCTCTCAAGGGCGGGTCACCTGACCCCTCCTGGGTGGGACAGGTCACCTCCCAAGGGTGGGTCACGAGACCCCAAAAGGTTGGGTCACATGACCCCAAAAGGGTGGGTCACGAAACCCCTCAAGGGTGGGTCACGTGACCCCTCAGGGGTGGGTCACGAGACCCCCCAGGGGTGGGTCACGTGACCCCTCCGGTGTGGGTCACGTGACCCCTCAGGGGTGGGTCACGTGACCCCTCAACTGTGGGTCACGAGACCCCCCGGGGGTGGGTCACGTGACCCCTCAGGGGTGCGTCACGAGACCCCCCGGGGGTGGGTCACGTGACCCCTCAAGGTTGGGTCAGGAGACACCTCAAGGCTGGGCACCGTGACCCGAGTGAGGCCTGTTGTGGGGAGCCTGAGTGCGCACGCGCGGCCCACGTATAGGCCCGAAAGGAGCCAGCCACGGCTCGGAGAAAAGCCATCTCCTAGGGGCTTCCCCGTGTTCCTCCACTCCTCCAGGAGGACCCCTTTACGGATGGAAGAAAAGTGGGATCTTCGCAGTGGTGGGTTCGGGCCAGAGGGGTCTGCGGGTTTGCCTGCACGAACGCCAGGTGCTCGCACAACGGGCCCAGGTGTTTGAGCCCCGTGGAGGCAGAGGGCTGCTTATTGCTGGATGATAGTGTCCTGCAGGGTTAAGGGATGGCGTGGGCACTCCCAGGGCGACAGAGGGCACCTGGCCTTTAGAGAGTTCCCTGGAAAATTCCCCCCCACAGGCCCCTGGTCCACAAGTCTATCCTGCGCACAGTGTCTGTGCGAGGCTGGGAGTGCTTCTGGGGAGTGTTCCCCAGCGGAAATCGCGTGGTCCTTTAGGTGACAGGGAGGGCTCCTGTGTCCACGGACAGGTGCCCAGGGACCCTGTGGAACTGCTGTGACCTCTAAAGGGTGGGTCAGGTGAGCCGAGGGAGGCGTGTGCTTGGGAGCCTGAGTGCGCATGCGCGGCCCACGTATAGGCCCGAAACGAGCCAGCCGCGGCTCGGAGAAAAGCCATCTCCTGGGGGCCTCCCCATGTTCCTCCACTCCCCAGGGAGGGCCCCTTTACGGATGGAAGAAAAGGGGGATCTTCGCAGTGGTGGGTTCGGGCCAGAGGGGTCTGGGGGTTTGCCTCCACGTACGCCAGGTGCCCGCACACCGGGCCCAGGTGTTTGAGCCCCGTGGAGGCAGACGGCTGCTTATTGCTGGATGCAAGTGTCCTGCGGGGTCAAGGAAGGGCATGGGCACTCCCGGGCGACACAGGGCACCGGGCCCTTAGAGAGTTCCATGGAAAATCCCCCGCCCAGGGCCCCGGTATCCAAGTCTGTCCTTAGCACACTGTCTGTGCGGGGCTGAGAGTGCTGCTGGGCAGTGTGGCCTAGGGGAAATCGCGCGGTCCTCTGAGTGGCAGGGAGGGCTTCTGTGTCCATGGACAGGTGCGCAGGGACCCTGTGAAACTGCTGTGACCTCTCAAGGGCGGGTCACCTGACCCCTCCTGGGTGGGACAGGTGACCTCCCAAGGCTGGGTCACGAGACCCCAAAAGGGTGGGTCACGTGACCCCAAAAGGGTGGGTCACGGAACCCCTCAAGGGTGGGTCATGTGACCCCTCAGGGGTGGGTCACGAGACCCCCCAGGGGTGGGTCACGTGACCCCTCAGGGTTGGGTCACGTGACCCCTCAGGGGTGGGTCACGAGACCCCCCCGGGGGTGGGTCACGTGACCCTTCAAGGGTGGGTCAGGAGACACCTCAAGGGTGGGCCCCGTGACCCGAGGGAGGCCTGTTGTGGGGAGCCTGAGTGCGCACGCGCGGCCCACGTATAGGCCCGAAAGGAGCCAGCCGCGGCTCGGAGTAAAGCCATCTCCTGGGGGCTTCCCCGTGTTCCTCCACTCCTCAAGGAGGACCCCTTTACGGATGGAAGAAAAGTGGGATCTTCGCAGTGGTGGGTTCGGGCCAGAGGGGTCTGCGTGTTTGCCTGCACGAACGCCAGGTGCTCGCACAACGGGCCCAGGTGTTTGAGCCCCGTGGAGGCAGAGGGCTGCTTATTGCTGGATGATAGTGTCCTGCAGGGTTAAGGGATGGCGTGGGCACTCCCAGGGCGACAGAGGGCACCTGGCCTTTAGAGAGTTCCCTGGAAAATTCCCCGCCCAGGCCCCTGGTCCACAAGTCTATCCTGCGCACAGTGTCTGTGCGAGGCTGGGAGTGCTTCTGGGGAATGTTCCCCAGCGGAAATCGCGTGGTCCTTTAGGTGACAGGGAGGGCTCCTGTGTCCACGGACAGGTGCCCAGGGACCCTGTGGAACTGCTGTGACCTCTAAAGGGTGGGTCAGGTGAGCCGAGGAAGGCGTGTGCTTGGGAGCCTGAGTGCGCATGCGCGGCTCACGTATAGGCCCGAAACGAGCCAGCCGCGGCTCGGACAAAAGCCATCTCCTGGGGGCCTCCCCATGTTCCTCCACTCCCCAGGGAGGGCCCCTTTACGGATGGAAGAAAAGGGGCATCTTCGCAGTGGTGGGTTCGGGCCAGAGGGGTCTGGGGGTTTGCCTCCACGTACGCCAGGTGCCCGCACACTGGGCCCAGGTGTTTGAGCCCCGTGGAGGCAGACGGCTGCTTATTGCTGGATGCAAGTGTCCTGCGGGGTCAAGGAAGGGCATGGGCCCTCCCGGGCGACACAGGGCACCGGGCCCTTAGAGAGTTCCATGGAAAATCCCCCGCCCAGGGCCCCGGTATCCAAGTCTGTCCTTAGCACACTGTCTGTGCGGGGCTGAGAGTGCTGATGGGCAGTGTGGCCTAGGGGAAATCGCGCGGTCCTCTGAGTGGCAGGGAGGGCTTCTGTGTCCATGGACAGGTGCGCAGGGACCCTGTGAAACTGCTGTGACCTCTCAAGGGCGGGTCACCTGACCCCTCCTGGGTGGGACAGGTCACCTCCCAAGGGTGGGTCACGAGACCCCAAAAGGTTGGGTCACATGACCCCAAAAGGGTGGGTCACGAAACCCCTCAAGGGTGGGTCACGTGACCCCTCAGGGGTGGGTCACGAGACCCCCCAGGGGTGGGTCACGTGACCCCTCGGGGGTGCGTCACGAGACCCCTCAAGTGTGGGTCAGGAGACACCTCAAGGGTGGGCACCGTGACCCGAGTGAGGCCTGTTGTGGGGAGCCTGAGTGCGCACGCGCGGCCCACGTATAGGCCCGAAAGCATCCAGCCGCGGCTCGGAGAAAAGCCATCTCCTGGGTGCTTCCCCGTGTTCCTCCACTCCTCCAGGAGGACCCCTTTACGGATGGAAGAAAAGTGGGATCTTCGCAGTGGTGGGTTCGGGCCAGAGGGGTCTGCGGGTTTGCCTGCACGAACGCCAGGTGCTCGCACAACGGGCCCAGGTGTTTGAGCCCCGTGGAGGCAGAGGGCTTCTTATTGCTGGATGATAGTGTCCTGCAGGGTTAAGGGATGGCGTGGGCACTCCCAGGGCGACAACGGGCACCTGGCCTTTAGAGAGTTCCCTGGAAAATTCCCCCCCCCAGGCCCCTGGTCCACAAGTCTATCCTGCGCACAGTGTCTGTGCGAGGCTGGGAGTGCTTCTGGGGAGTGTTCCCCAGCGGAAATCGCGTGGTCCTTTAGGTGACAGGGAGGGCTCCTGTGTCCACGGACAGGTGCCCAGGGACCCTGTGGAACTGCTGTGACCTCTAAAGGGTGGGTCAGGTGAGCCGAGGAAGGCGTGTGCTTGGGAGCCTGAGTGCGCATGCGCGGCCCACGTATAGGCCCGAAACGAGCCAGCCGCGGCTCGGAGAAAAGCCATCTCCTGGGGGCCTCCCCATGTTCCTCCACTCCCCAGGGAGGGCCCCTTTACGGATGGAAGAAAAGGGGGATCTTCGCAGTGGTGGGTTCGGGCCAGAGGGGTCGGGGGTTTGCCTCCACGTACGCCAGGTGCCCGCACACCGGGCCCAGGTGTTTGAGCCCCGTGGAGGCAGACGGCTGCTTATTGCTGGATGCAAGTGTCCTGCGGGGTCAAGGAAGGGCATGGGCACTCCCGGGCGACACAGGGCACCGGGCCCTTAGAGAGTTCCATGGAAAATCCCCCGCCCAGGGCCCCGGTATCCAAGTCTGTCCTTAGCACACTGTCTGTGCGGGGCTGAGAGTGCTGCTGGGCAGTGTGGCCTAGGGGAAATCGCGCGGTCCTCTGAGTGGCAGGGAGGGCTTCTGTTTCCATGGACAGGTGCGCAGGGACCCTGTGAAACTGCTGTGACCTCTCAAGGGCGGGTCACCTGACCCCTCCTGGGTGGGACAGGTGACCTCCCAAGGCTGGGTCACGAGACGCCAAAAGGGTGGGTCACGTGACCCCAAAAGGGTGGGTCACGGAACCCCTCAAGGGTGGGTCATGTGACCCCTCAGGGGTGGGTCACGAGACCCCCCAGGGGTGGGTCACGTGACCCCTCAGGGGTGGGTCACGTGACCCCTCAGGGGTGGGTCACGAGACCCCCCCGGGGGTGGGTCACGTGACCCTTCAAGGGTGGGTCAGGAGACACCTCAAGGGTGGGCCCCGTGACCCGAGGGAGGCCTGTTGTGGGGAGCCTGAGTGCGCACGCGCGGCCCACGTATAGGCCCGAAAGGATCCAGCCGCGGCTCGGAGAAAAGCCATCTCCTGGGTGCTTCCCCGTGTTCCTCCACTCCTCCAGGAGGACCCCTTTACGGATGGAAGAAAAGTGGGATCTTCGCAGTGGTGGGTTCGGGCCAGAGGGGTCTGCGGGTTTGCCTGCACGAACGCCAGGTGCTCGCACAACGGGCCCAGGTGTTTGAGCCCCGTGGAGGCAGAGGGCTTCTTATTGCTGGATGATAGTGTCCTGCAGGGTTAAGGGATGGCGTGGGCACTCCCAGGGCGACAACGGGCACCTGGCCTTTAGAGAGTTCCCTGGAAAATTCCCCCCCCCAGGCCCCTGGTCCACAAGTCTATCCTGCGCACAGTGTCTGTGCGAGGCTGGGAGTGCTTCTGGGGAGTGTTCCCCAGCGGAAATCGCGTGGTCCTTTAGGTGACAGGGAGGGCTCCTGTGTCCACGGACAGGTGCCCAGGGACCCTGTGGAACTGCTGTGACCTCTAAAGGGTGGGTCAGGTGAGCCGAGGAAGGCGTGTGCTTGGGAGCCTGAGTGCGCATGCGCGGCCCACGTATAGGCCCGAAACGAGCCAGCCGCGGCTCGGAGAAAAGCCATCTCCTGGGGGCCTCCCCATGTTCCTCCACTCCCCAGGGAGGGCCCCTTTACGGATGGAAGAAAAGGGGGATCTTCGCAGTGGTGGGTTCGGGCCAGAGGGGTCGGGGGTTTGCCTCCACGTACGCCAGGTGCCCGCACACCGGGCCCAGGTGTTTGAGCCCCGTGGAGGCAGACGGCTGCTTATTGCTGGATGCAAGTGTCCTGCGGGGTCAAGGAAGGGCATGGGCACTCCCGGGCGACACAGGGCACCGGGCCCTTAGAGAGTTCCATGGAAAATCCCCCGCCCAGGGCCCCGGTATCCAAGTCTGTCCTTAGCACACTGTCTGTGCGGGGCTGAGAGTGCTGCTGGGCAGTGTGGCCTAGGGGAAATCGCGCGGTCCTCTGAGTGGCAGGGAGGGCTTCTGTGTCCATGGACAGGTGCGCAGGGACCCTGTGAAACTGCTGTGACCTCTCAAGGGCGGGTCACCTGACCCCTCCTGGGTGGGACAGGTGACCTCCCAAGGCTGGGTCACGAGACGCCAAAAGGGTGGGTCACGTGACCCCAAAAGGGTGGGTCACGGAACCCCTCAAGGGTGGGTCATGTGACCCCTCAGGGGTGGGTCACGAGACCCCCCAGGGGTGGGTCACGTGACCCCTCAGGGGTGGGTCACGTGACCCCTCAGGGGTGGGTCACGAGACCCCCCCGGGGGTGGGTCACGTGACCCTTCAAGGGTGGGTCAGGAGACACCTCAAGGGTGGGCCCCGTGACCCGAGGGAGGCCTGTTGTGGGGAGCCTGAGTGCGCACGCGCGGCCCACGTATAGGCCCGAAAGGAGCCAGCCGCGGCTCGGAGTAAAGCCATCTCCTGGGGGCTTCCCCGTGTTCCTCCACTCCTCAAGGAGGACCCCTTTACGGATGGAAGAAAAGTGGGATCTTCGCAGTGGTGGGTTCGGGCCAGAGGGGTCTGCGTGTTTGCCTGCACGAACGCCAGGTGCTCGCACAACGGGCCCAGGTGTTTGAGCCCCGTGGAGGCAGAGGGCTGCTTATTGCTGGATGATAGTGTCCTGCAGGGTTAAGGGATGGCGTGGGCACTCCCAGGGCGACAGAGGGCACCTGGCCTTTAGAGAGTTCCCTGGAAAATTCCCCGCCCAGGCCCCTGGTCCACAAGTCTATCCTGCGCACAGTGTCTGTGCGAGGCTGGGAGTGCTTCTGGGGAATGTTCCCCAGCGGAAATCGCGTGGTCCTTTAGGTGACAGGGAGGGCTCCTGTGTCCACGGACAGGTGCCCAAGGACCCTGTGGAACTGCTGTGACCTCTAAAGGGTGGGTCAGGTGAGCCGAGGAAGGCGTGTGCTTGGGAGCCTGAGTGCGCATGCGCGGCTCACGTATAGGCCCGAAACGAGCCAGCCGCGGCTCGGAGAAAAGCCATCTCCTGGGGGCCTCCCCATGTTCCTCCACTCCCCAGGGAGGGCCCCTTTACGGATGGAAGAAAAGGGGCATCTTCGCAGTGGTGGGTTCGGGCCAGAGGGGTCTGGGGGTTTGCCTCCACGTACGCCAGGTGCCCGCACACCGGGCCCAGGTGTTTGAGCCCCGTGGAGGCAGACGGCTGGTTATTGCTGGATGCAAGTTTCCTGCGGGGTCAAGGAAGGGCATGGGCCCTCCCGGGCGACACAGGGCACCGGGCCCTTAGAGAGTTCCATGGAAAATCCCCCGCCCAGGGCCCCGGTATCCAAGTCTGTCCTTAGCACACTGTCTGTGCGGGGCTGAGAGTGCTGATGGGCAGTGTGGCCTAGGGGAAATCGCGCGGTCCTCTGAGTGGCAGGGAGGGCTTCTGTGTCCATGGACAGGTGCGCAGGGACCCTGTGAAACTGCTGTGACCTCTCAAGGGCGGGTCACCTGACCCCTCCTGGGTGGGACAGGTCACCTCCCAAGGGTGGGTCACGAGACCCCAAAAGGTTGGGTCACATGACCCCAAAAGGGTGGGTCACGAAACCCCTCAAGGGTGGGTCACGTGACCCCTCAGGGGTGGGTCACGAGACCCCCCAGGGGTGGGTCACGTGACCCCTCCGGTGTGGGTCACGTGACCCCTCAGGGGTGGGTCACGTGACCCCTCAAGGGTGGGTCACGAGACCCCCCGGGGGTGGGTCACGTGACCCCTCAGGGGTGCGTCACGAGACCCCCCGGGGGTGGGTCACGTGACCCCTCAAGGTTGGGTCAGGAGACACCTCAAGGCTGGGCACCGTGACCCGAGTGAGGCCTGTTGTGGGGAGCCTGAGTGCGCACGCGCGGCCCACGTATAGGCCCGAAAGGAGCCAGCCACGGCTCGGAGAAAAGCCATCTCCTAGGGGCTTCCCCGTGTTCCTCCACTCCTCCAGGAGGACCCCTTTACGGATGGAAGAAAAGTGGGATCTTCGCAGTGGTGGGTTCGGGCCAGAGGGGTCTGCGGGTTTGCCTGCACGAACGCCAGGTGCTCGCACAACGGGCCCAGGTGTTTGAGCCCCGTGGAGGCAGAGGGCTGCTTATTGCTGGATGATAGTGTCCTGCAGGGTTAAGGGATGGCGTGGGCACTCCCAGGGCGACAGAGGGCACCTGGCCTTTAGAGAGTTCCCTGGAAAATTCCCCCCCACAGGCCCCTGGTCCACAAGTCTATCCTGCGCACAGTGTCTGTGCGAGGCTGGGAGTGCTTCTGGGGAGTGTTCCCCAGCGGAAATCGCGTGGTCCTTTAGGTGACAGGGAGGGCTCCTGTGTCCACGGACAGGTGCCCAGGGACCCTGTGGAACTGCTGTGACCTCTAAAGGGTGGGTCAGGTGAGCCGAGGGAGGCGTGTGCTTGGGAGCCTGAGTGCGCATGCGCGGCCCACGTATAGGCCCGAAACGAGCCAGCCGCGGCTCGGAGAAAAGCCATCTCCTGGGGGCCTCCCCATGTTCCTCCACTCCCCAGGGAGGGCCCCTTTACGGATGGAAGAAAAGGGGGATCTTCGCAGTGGTGGGTTCGGGCCAGAGGGGTCTGGGGGTTTGCCTCCACGTACGCCAGGTGCCCGCACACCGGGCCCAGGTGTTTGAGCCCCGTGGAGGCAGACGGCTGCTTATTGCTGGATGCAAGTGTCCTGCGGGGTCAAGGAAGGGCATGGGCACTCCCGGGCGACACAGGGCACCGGGCCCTTAGAGAGTTCCATGGAAAATCCCCCGCCCAGGGCCCCGGTATCCAAGTCTGTCCTTAGCACACTGTCTGTGCGGGGCTGAGAGTGCTGCTGGGCAGTGTGGCCTAGGGGAAATCGCGCGGTCCTCTGAGTGGCAGGGAGGGCTTCTGTGTCCATGGACAGGTGCGCAGGGACCCTGTGAAACTGCTGTGACCTCTCAAGGGCGGGTCACCTGACCCCTCCTGGGTGGGACAGGTGACCTCCCAAGGCTGGGTCACGAGACCCCAAAAGGGTGGGTCACGTGACCCCAAAAGGGTGGGTCACGGAACCCCTCAAGGGTGGGTCACGAGACCCCCCAGGGGTGGGTCACGTGACCCCTCAGGGGTGCGTCACGAGACCCCCCAGGGGTGGGTCACGTGACCCCTCAAGGGTGGGTCAGGAGACACCTCAAGGGTGGGCCCCGTGACCCGAGGGAGGCCTGTTGTGGGGAGCCTGAGTGCGCACGCGCGGCCCACGTATAGGCCCGAAAGGAGCCAGCCGCGGCTCGGAGAAAAGCCATCTCCTGGGTGCTTCCCCGTGTTCCTCCACTCCTCCAGGAGGACCCCTTTACGGATGGAAGAAAAGTGGGATCTTCGCAGTGGTGGGTTCGGGCCAGAGGGGTCTGCGGGTTTGCCTGCACGAACGCCAGGTGCTCGCACAACGGGCCCAGGTGTTTGAGCCCCGTGGAGGCAGAGGGCTGCTTATTGCTGGATGATAGTGTCCTGCAGGGTTAAGGGATGGCGTGGGCACTCCCAGGGCGACAACGGGCACCTGGCCTTTAGAGAGTTCCCTGGAAAATTCCCCCCCCCAGGCCCCTGGTCCACAAGTCTATCCTGCGCACAGTGTCTGTGCGAGGCTGGGAGTGCTTCTGGGGAGTGTTCCCCAGCGGAAATCGCGTGGTCCTTTAGGTGACAGGGAGGGCTCCTGTGTCCACGGACAGGTGCCCAGGGACCCTGTGGAACTGCTGTGACCTCTAAAGGGTGGGTCAGGTGAGCCGAGGAAGGCGTGTGCTTGGGAGCCTGAGTGCGCATGCGCGGCCCACGTATAGGCCCGAAACGAGCCAGCCGCGGCTCGGAGAAAAGCCATCTCCTGGGGGCCTCCCCATGTTCCTCCACTCCCCAGGGAGGGCCCCTTTACGGATGGAAGAAAAGGGGCATCTTCGCAGTGGTGGGTTCGGGCCAGAGGGGTCTGGGGGTTTGCCTCCACGTACGCCAGGTGCCCGCACACCGGGCCCAGGTGTTTGAGCCCCGTGGAGGCAGACGGCTGCTTATTGCTGGATGCAAGTGTCCTGCGGGGTCAAGGAAGGGCATGGGCCCTCCCGGGCGACACAGGGCACCGGGCCCTTAGAGAGTTCCATGGAAAATCCCCCGCCCAGGGCCCCGGTATCCAAGTCTGTCCTTAGCACACTGTCTGTGCGGGGCTGAGAGTGCTGCTGGGCAGTGTGGCCTAGGGGAAATCGCGCGGTCCTCTGAGTGGCAGGGAGGGCTTCTGTGTCCATGGACAGGTGCGCAGGGACCCTGTGAAACTGCTGTGACCTCTCAAGGGCGGGTCACCTGACCCCTCCTGGGTGGGACAGGTGACCTCCCAAGGCTGGGTCACGAGACCCCAAAAGGGTGGGTCACGTGACCCCAAAAGGGTGGGTCACGGAACCCCTCAAGGGTGGGTCACGAGACCCCCCAGGGGTGGGTCACGTGACCCCTCAGGGGTGCGTCACGAGACCCCCCAGGGGTGGGTCACGTGACCCCTCAAGGGTGGGTCAGGAGACACCTCAAGGGTGGGCCCCGTGACCCGAGGGAGGCCTGTTGTGGGGAGCCTGAGTGCGCACGCGCGGCCCACGTATAGGCCCGAAAGGAGCCAGCCGCGGCTCGGAGAAAAGCCATCTCCTGGGTGCTTCCCCGTGTTCCTCCACTCCTCCAGGAGGACCCCTTTACGGATGGAAGAAAAGTGGGATCTTCGCAGTGGTGGGTTCGGGCCAGAGGGGTCTGCGGGTTTGCCTGCACGAACGCCAGGTGCTCGCACAACGGGCCCAGGTGTTTGAGCCCCGTGGAGGCAGAGGGCTGCTTATTGCTGGATGATAGTGTCCTGCAGGGTTAAGGGATGGCGTGGGCACTCCCAGGGCGACAACGGGCACCTGGCCTTTAGAGAGTTCCCTGGAAAATTCCCCCCCCCAGGCCCCTGGTCCACAAGTCTATCCTGCGCACAGTGTCTGTGCGAGGCTGGGAGTGCTTCTGGGGAGTGTTCCCCAGCGGAAATCGCGTGGTCCTTTAGGTGACAGGGAGGGCTCCTGTGTCCACGGACAGGTGCCCAGGGACCCTGTGGAACTGCTGTGACCTCTAAAGGGTGGGTCAGGTGAGCCGAGGAAGGCGTGTGCTTGGGAGCCTGAGTGCGCATGCGCGGCCCACGTATAGGCCCGAAACGAGCCAGCCGCGGCTCGGAGAAAAGCCATCTCCTGGGGGCCTCCCCATGTTCCTCCACTCCCCAGGGAGGGCCCCTTTACGGATGGAAGAAAAGGGGCATCTTCGCAGTGGTGGGTTCGGGCCAGAGGGGTCTGGGGGTTTGCCTCCACGTACGCCAGGTGCCCGCACACCGGGCCCAGGTGTTTGAGCCCCGTGGAGGCAGACGGCTGCTTATTGCTGGATGCAAGTGTCCTGCGGGGTCAAGGAAGGGCATGGGCCCTCCCGGGCGACACAGGGCACCGGGCCCTTAGAGAGTTCCATGGAAAATCCCCCGCCCAGGGCCCCGGTATCCAAGTCTGTCCTTAGCACACTGTCTGTGCGGGGCTGAGAGTGCTGATGGGCAGTGTGGCCTAGGGGAAATCGCGCGGTCCTCTGAGTGGCAGGGAGGGCTTCTGTGTCCATGGACAGGTGCGCAGGGACCCTGTGAAACTGCTGTGACCTCTCAAGGGCGGGTCACCTGACCCCTCCTGGGTGGGACAGGTCACCTCCCAAGGGTGGGTCACGAGACCCCAAAAGGTTGGGTCACATGACCCCAAAAGGGTGGGTCACGAAACCCCTCAAGGGTGGGTCACGTGACCCCTCAGGGGTGGGTCACGAGACCCCCCATGGGTGGGTCACGTGACCCCTCGGGGGTGCGTCACGAGACCCCTCAAGTGTGGGTCAGGAGACACCTCAAGGGTGGGCAACGTGACCCGAGTGAGGCCTGTTGTGGGGAGCCTGAGTGCGCACGCGCGGCCCACGTATAGGCCCGAAAGGATCCAGCCGCGGCTCGGAGAAAAGCCATCTCCTGGGTGCTTCCCCGTGTTCCTCCACTCCTCCAGGAGGACCCCTTTACGGATGGAAGAAAAGTGGGATCTTCGCAGTGGTGGGTTCGGGCCAGAGGGGTCTGCGGGTTTGCCTGCACGAACGCCAGGTGCTCGCACAACGGGCCCAGGTGTTTGAGCCCCGTGGAGGCAGAGGGCTTCTTATTGCTGGATGATAGTGTCCTGCAGGGTTAAGGGATGGCGTGGGCACTCCCAGGGCGACAACGGGCACCTGGCCTTTAGAGAGTTCCCTGGAAAATTCCCCCCCCCAGGCCCCTGGTCCACAAGTCTATCCTGCGCACAGTGTCTGTGCGAGGCTGGGAGTGCTTCTGGGGAGTGTTCCCCAGCGGAAATCGCGTGGTCCTTTAGGTGACAGGGAGGGCTCCTGTGTCCACGGACAGGTGCCCAGGGACCCTGTGGAACTGCTGTGACCTCTAAAGGGTGGGTCAGGTGAGCCGAGGAAGGCGTGTGCTTGGGAGCCTGAGTGCGCATGCGCGGCCCACGTATAGGCCCGAAACGAGCCAGCCGCGGCTCGGAGAAAAGCCATCTCCTGGGGGCCTCCCCATGTTCCTCCACTCCCCAGGGAGGGCCCCTTTACGGATGGAAGAAAAGGGGGATCTTCGCAGTGGTGGGTTCGGGCCAGAGGGGTCGGGGGTTTGCCTCCACGTACGCCAGGTGCCCGCACACCGGGCCCAGGTGTTTGAGCCCCGTGGAGGCAGACGGCTGCTTATTGCTGGATGCAAGTGTCCTGCGGGGTCAAGGAAGGGCATGGGCACTCCCGGGCGACACAGGGCACCGGGCCCTTAGAGAGTTCCATGGAAAATCCCCCGCCCAGGGCCCCGGTATCCAAGTCTGTCCTTAGCACACTGTCTGTGCGGGGCTGAGAGTGCTGCTGGGCAGTGTGGCCTAGGGGAAATCGCGCGGTCCTCTGAGTGGCAGGGAGGGCTTCTGTGTCCATGGACAGGTGCGCAGGGACCCTGTGAAACTGCTGTGACCTCTCAAGGGCGGGTCACCTGACCCCTCCTGGGTGGGACAGGTGACCTCCCAAGGCTGGGTCACGAGACCCCAAAAGGGTGGGTCACGTGACCCCAAAAGGGTGGGTCACGAAACCCCTCAAGGGTGGGTCATGTGACCCCTCAGGGGTGGGTCACGAGACCCCCCAGGGGTGGGTCACGTGACCCCTCAGGGGTGGGTTACGTGACCCCTCAGGGGTGGGTCACGAGACCCCCCCGGGGGTGGGTCACGTGACCCTTCAAGGGTGGGTCAGGAGACACCTTAAGGGTGGGCCCCGTGACCCGAGGGAGGCCTGTTGTGGGGAGCCTGAGTGCGCACGCGCGGCCCACGTATAGGCCCGAAAGGAGCCAGCCGCGGCTCGGAGTAAAGCCATCTCCTGGGGGCTTCCCCGTGTTCCTCCACTCCTCAAGGAGGACCCCTTTACGGATGGAAGAAAAGTGGGATCTTCGCAGTGGTGGGTTCGGGCCAGAGGGGTCTGCGTGTTTGCCTGCACGAACGCCAGGTGCTCGCACAACGGGCCCAGGTGTTTGAGCCCCGTGGAGGCAGAGGGCTGCTTATTGCTGGATGATAGTGTCCTGCAGGGTTAAGGGATGGCGTGGGCACTCCCAGGGCGACAGAGGGCACCTGGCCTTTAGAGAGTTCCCTGGAAAATTCCCCGCCCAGGCCCCTGGTCCACAAGTCTATCCTGCGCACAGTGTCTGTGCGAGGCTGGGAGTGCTTCTGGGGAGTGTTCCCCAGCGGAAATCGCGTGGTCCTTTAGGTGACAGGGAGGGCTCCTGTGTCCACGGACAGGTGCCCAAGGACCCTGTGGAACTGCTGTGACCTCTAAAGGGTGGGTCAGGTGAGCCGAGGAAGGCGTGTGCTTGGGAGCGTGAGTGCGCATGCGCGGCCCACGTATAGGCCCGAAACGAGCCAGCCGCGGCTCGGAGAAAAGCCATCTCCTGGGGGCCTCCCCATGTTCCTCCACTCCCCAGGGAGGGCCCCTTTACGGATGGAAGAAAAGGGGGATCTTCGCAGTGGTGGGTTCGGGCCAGAGGGGTCTGGGGGTTTGCCTCCACGTACGCCAGGTGCCCGCACACCGGGCCCAGGTGTTTGAGCCCCGTGGAGGCAGACGGCTGCTTATTGCTGGATGCAAGTGTCCTGCGGGGTCAAGGAAGGGCATGGGCCCTCCCGGGCGACACAGGGCACCGGGCCCTTACAGAGTTCCATGGAAAATCCCCCGCCCAGGGCCCCGGTATCCAAGTCTGTCCTTAGCACACTGTCTGTGCGGGGCTGAGAGTGCTGCTGGGCAGTGTGGCCTAGGGGAAATCGCGCGGTCCTCTGAGTGGCAGGGAGGGCTTCTGTGTCCATGGACAGGTGCGCAGGGACCCTGTGAAACTGCTGTGACCTCTCAAGGGCGGGTCACCTGACCCCTCCTGGGTGGGACAGGTCACCTCCCAAGGGTGGGTCACGAGACCCCAAAAGGGTGGGTCACATGACCCCAAAAGGGTGGGTCACGAAACCCCTCAAGGGTGGGTCACGTGACCCCTCAGGGGTGGTTCACGAGACCCCCCAAGGGTGGGTCACATGACCCCTCAGGAGTGCGTCACGAGACCCCCCAGGGGTGGGTCACGTGACCCCTCAAGCGTGGGTCAGGAGACACCTCAAGGGTGGGCACCGTGACCCGAGTGAGGCCTGTTGTGTGGAGCCTGAGTGCGCACGCGCGGCCCACGTATAGGCCCGAAAGGAGCCAGCCGCGGCTCGGAGAAAAGCCATCTCCTAGGGGCCTCCCCATGTTCCTCCACTCCCCAGGGAGGGCCCCTTTACGGATGGAAGAAAAGGGGGATCTTCGCAGTGGTGGGTTCGGGCCAGAGGGGTCTGCGGGTTTGCCTGCACGAACGCCAGGTGCTCGCACAACGGGCCCAGGTGTTTGAGCCCCGTGGAGGCAGAGGGCTGCTTATTGCTGGATGATAGTGTCCTGCAGGGTTAAGGGATGGCGTGGGCACTCCCAGGGCGACAGAGGGCACCTGGCCTTTAGAGAGTTCCCTGGAAAATTCCCCCCCCCAGGCCCCTGGTCCACAAGTCTATCCTGCGCACAGTGTCTGTGCGAGGCTGGGAGTGCTTCTGGGGAGTGTTCCCCAGCGGAAATCGCGTGGTCCTTTAGGTGACAGGGAGGGCTCCTGTGTCCACGGACAGGTGCCCAGGGACCCTGTGGAACTGCTGTGACCTCTAAAGGGTGGGTCAGGTGAGCCGAGGAAGGCGTGTGCTTGGGAGCGTGAGTGCGCATGCGCGGCCCACGTATAGGCCCGAAACGAGCCAGCCGCGGCTCGGAGACAAGCCATCTCCTGGGGGCCTCCCCATGTTCCTCCACTCCCCCGGGAGGGCCCCTTTACGGATGGAAGAAAAGGGGGATCTTCGCAGTGGTGGGTTCGGGACAGAGGGTTCTGGGGTTTGCCTCCACGTACGCCAGGTGCCCGCACACCGGGCCCAGGTGTTTGAGCCCCGTGGAGGCAGACGGCTGCTTATTGCTGGATGCAAGTGTCCTGCGGGGTCAAGGAAGGGCTTGGGCACTCCCGGGCGACACAGGGCACCGGGCCCTTAGAGAGTTCCATGGAAAATCCCCCGCCCAGGGCCCCGGTATCCAAGTCTGTCCTTAGCACACTGTCTGTGCGGGGCTGAGAGTGCTGCTGGGCAGTGTGGCCTAGGGGAAATCGCGCGGTCCTCTGAGTGGCAGGGAGGTCTTCTGTGTCCATGGACAGGTGCGCAGGGACCCTGTGAAACTGCTGTGACCTCTCAAGGGCGGGTCACCTGACCCCTCCTGGGTGGGACAGGTCACCTCCCAAGGGTGGGTCACGAGACCCCAAAAGGGTGGGTCACATGACCCCAAAAGGGTGGGTCACGAAACCCCTCAAGGGTGGGTCACGTGACCCCTCAGGAGTGGGTCACGAGACCCCCCAGGGGTGGGTCACGTGACCCCTCAGGGGTGCGTCACGAGACCCCCCGGGGTTGGGTCACGTGACCCCGCCGGTGTGGGTCACGTGACCCCCCAGGAGTGGGTCACGTGAACCCTCAGGGGTGCGTCACGAGACCCCCCAGGGGTGGGTCACGTGACCCCTAAAGGGTGGGTCAGGAGACACCTCAAGGGTGGGCACCGTGACCCGAGTGAGGCCTGTTGTGGGGAGCCTGATTGCGCATGCGCGGCCCACGTATAGGCCCGAAAGGAGCCAGCCGCGGCTCGGAGAAAAGCCATCTCCTGGGGGCTTCCCCGTGTTCCTCCACTCCTCCAGGAGGACCCCTTTATGGATGGAAGAAAAGTGGGATGTTCGCAGTGGTGGGTTCGGGCCAGAGGGGTCTGCGGGTTTGCCTGCACGAACGCCAGGTGCTCGCACAACGGGCCCAGGTGTTTGAGCCCCGTGGAGGCAGAGGGCTGCTTATTGCTGGATGATAGTGTCCTGCAGGGTTAAGGGATGGCGTGGGCACTCCCAGGGCGACAGAGGGCACCTGGCCTTTAGAGAGTTCCCTGGAAAATTCCCCCCCCCAGGCCCCTGGTCCACAAGTCTATCCTGCGCACAGTGTCTGTGCGAGGCTGGGAGTGCTTCTGGGGAGTGTTCCCCAGCGGAAATCGCGTGGTCCTTTAGGTGACAGGGAGGGCTCCTGTGTCCACGGACAGGTGCCCAGGGACCCTGTGGAACTGCTGTGACCTCTAAAGGGTGGGTCAGGTGAGCCGAGGAAGGCATGTGCTTGGGAGCCTGAGTGCGCATGCGCGGCCCACGTATAGGCCCGAAACGAGCCAGCCGCGGCTCGGAGAAAAGCCATCTCCTAGGGGCCTCCCCATGTTCCTCCACTCCCCAGGGAGGGCCCCTTTACGGATGGAAGAAAAGGGGGATCTTCGCAGTGGTGGGTTCGGGCCAGAGGGGTCTGGGGGTTTGCCTCCACGTACGCCAGGTGCCCGCACACCGGGCCCAGGTGTTTGAGCCCCGTGGAGGCAGACGGCTGCTTATTGCTGGATGCAAGTGTCCTGCGGGGTCAAGGAAGGGCATGGGCACTCCCGGGCGACACAGGGCACCGGGCCCTTAGAGAGTTCCATGGAAAATCCCCCGCCCAGGGCCCCGGTATCCAAGTCTGTCCTTAGCACACTGTCTGTGCGGGGCTGAGAGTGCTGCTGGGCAGTGTGGCCTAGGGGAAATCGCGCGGTCCTCTGAGTGGCAGGGAGGGCTTCTGTTTCCATGGACAGGTGCGCAGGGACCCTGTGAAACTGCTGTGACCTCTCAAGGGCGGGTCACCTGACCCCTCCAGGGTGGGACAGGTGACCTCCCAAGGCTGGGTCACGAGACCCCAAAAGGGTGGGTCACGTGACCCCAAAAGGGTGGGTCACGAAACCCCTCAAGGGTGGGTCACGTGACCCCTCAGGGGTGGGTCACGAGACCCCCCAGGGTTGGGTCACGTGACCCCGCCGGTGTGGGTCACGTGACCCCTCAGGGGTGGGTCACGTGACCCCTCAAGGGTGGGTCACGAGACCCCCCAGGGGTGGGTCACGTGACCCCTCAGGGGTGCGTCACGAGACCCCCCAGGGGTGGGTCACGTGACCCCTCAAGGGTGGGTCAGGAGACACCTCAAGGGTGGGCCCCGTGACCCGAGGGAGGCCTGTTGTGGGGAGCCTGAGTGCGCACGCGCGGCCCACGTATAGGCCCGAAAGGAGCCAGCCGCGGCTCGGAGAAAAGCCATCTCCTGGGTGCTTCCCCGTGTTCCTCCACTCCTCCAGGAGGACCCCTTTACGGATGGAAGAAAAGTGGGATCTTCGCAGTGGTGGGTTCGGGCCAGAGGGGTCTGCGGGTTTGCCTGCACGAACGCCAGGTGCTCGCACAACGGGCCCAGGTGTTTGAGCCCCGTGGAGGCAGAGGGCTGCTTATTGCTGGATGATAGTGTCCTGCAGGGTTAAGGGATGGCGTGGGCACTCCCAGGGCGACAGAGGGCACCTGGCCTTTAGAGAGTTCCCTGGAAAATTCCCCCCCCCAGGCCCCTGGTCCACAAGTCTATCCTGCGCACAGTGTCTGTGCGAGGCTGGGAGTGCTTCTGGGGAGTGTTCCCCAGCGGAAATCGCGTGGTCCTTTAGGTGACAGGGAGGGCTCCTGTGTCCACGGACAGGTGCCCAGGGACCCTGTGGAACTGCTGTGACCTCTAAAGGGTGGGTCAGGTGAGCCGAGGAAGGCGTGTGCTTGGGAGCGTGAGTGCGCATGCGCGGCCCACGTATAGGCCCGAAACGAGCCAGCCGCGGCTCGGAGACAAGCCATCTCCTGGGGGCCTCCCCATGTTCCTCCACTCCCCCGGGAGGGCCCCTTTACGGATGGAAGAAAAGGGGGATCTTCGCAGTGGTGGGTTCGGGACAGAGGGGTCTGGGGTTTGCCTCCACGTACGCCAGGTGCCCGCACACCGGGCCCAGGTGTTTGAGCCCCGTGGAGGCAGACGGCTGCTTATTGCTGGATGCAAGTGTCCTGCGGGGTCAAGGAAGGGCTTGGGCACTCCCGGGCGACACAGGGCACCGGGCCCTTAGAGAGTTCCATGGAAAATCCCCCGCCCAGGGCCCCGGTATCCAAGTCTGTCCTTAGCACACTGTCTGTGCGGGGCTGAGAGTGCTGCTGGGCAGTGTGGCCTAGGGGAAATCGCGCGGTCCTCTGAGTGGCAGGGAGGTCTTCTGTGTCCATGGACAGGTGCGCAGGGACCCTGTGAAACTGCTGTGACCTCTCAAGGGCGGGTCACCTGACCCCTCCTGGGTGGGACAGGTCACCTCCCAAGGGTGGGTCACGAGACCCCAAAAGGGTGGGTCACATGACCCCAAAAGGGTGGGTCACGAAACCCCTCAAGGGTGGGTCACGTGACCCCTCAGGAGTGGGTCACGAGACCCCCCAGGGGTGGGTCACGTGACCCCTCAGGGGTGCGTCACGAGACCCCCCGGGGTTGGGTCACGTGACCCCGCCGGTGTGGGTCACGTGACCCCCCAGGAGTGGGTCACGTGAACCCTCAGGGGTGCGTCACGAGACCCCCCAGGGGTGGGTCACGTGACCCCTCAAGGGTGGGTCAGGAGACACCTCAAGGGTGGGCACCGTGACCCGAGTGAGGCCTGTTGTGGGGAGCCTGATTGCGCACGCGCGGCCCACGTATAGGCCCGAAAGGAGCCAGCCGCGGCTCGGAGAAAAGCCATCTCCTGGGGGCTTCCCCGTGTTCCTCCACTCCTCCAGGAGGACCCCTTTATGGATGGAAGAAAAGTGGGATGTTCGCAGTGGTGGGTTCGGGCCAGAGGGGTCTGCGGGTTTGCCTGCACGAACGCCAGGTGCTCGCACAACGGGCCCAGGTGTTTGAGCCCCGTGGAGGCAGAGGGCTGCTTATTGCTGGATGATAGTGTCCTGCAGGGTTAAGGGATGGCGTGGGCACTCCCAGGGCGAAAGAGGGCACCTGGCCTTTAGAGAGTTCCCTGGAAAATTCCCCCCCCCAGGCCCCTGGTCCACAAGTCTATCCTGCGCACAGTGTCTGTGCGAGGCTGGGAGTGCTTCTGGGGAGTGTTCCCCAGCGGAAATCGCGTGGTCCTTTAGGTGACAGGGAGGGCTCCTGTGTCCACGGACAGGTGCCCAGGGACCCTGTGGAACTGCTGTGACCTCTAAAGGGTGGGTCAGGTGAGCCGAGGAAGGCATGTGCTTGGGAGCCTGAGTGCGCATGCGCGGCCCACGTATAGGCCCGAAACGAGCCAGCCGCGGCTCGGAGAAAAGCCATCTCCTAGGGGCCTCCCCATGTTCCTCCACTCCCCAGGGAGGGCCCCTTTACGGATGGAAGAAAAGGGGGATCTTCGCAGTGGTGGGTTCGGGCCAGAGGGGTCTGGGGGTTTGCCTCCACGTACGCCAGGTGCCCGCACACCGGGCCCAGGTGTTTGAGCCCCGTGGAGGCAGACGGCTGCTTATTGCTGGATGCAAGTGTCCTGCGGGGTCAAGGAAGGGCATGGGCACTCCCGGGCGACACAGGGCACCGGGCCCTTAGAGAGTTCCATGGAAAATCCCCCGCCCAGGGCCCCGGTATCCAAGTCTGTCCTTAGCACACTGTCTGTGCGGGGCTGAGAGTGCTGCTGGGCAGTGTGGCCTAGGGGAAATCGCGCGGTCCTCTGAGTGGCAGGGAGGGCTTCTGTTTCCATGGACAGGTGCGCAGGGACCCTGTGAAACTGCTGTGACCTCTCAAGGGCGGGTCACCTGACCCCTCCAGGGTGGGACAGGTGACCTCCCAAGGCTGGGTCACGAGACCCCAAAAGGGTGGGTCACGTGACCCCAAAAGGGTGGGTCACGAAACCCCTCAAGGGTGGGTCACGTGACCCCTCAGGGGTGGGTCACGAGACCCCCCAGGGTTGGGTCACGTGACCCCGCCGGTGTGGGTCACGTGACCCCTCAGGGGTGGGTCACGTGACCCCTCAAGGGTGGGTCACGAGACCCCCCAGGGGTGGGTCACGTGACCCCTCAGGGGTGCGTCACGAGACCCCCCAGGGGTGGGTCACGTGACCCCTCAAGGGTGGGTCAGGAGACACCTCAAGGGTGGGCCCCGTGACCCGAGGGAGGCCTGTTGTGGGGAGCCTGAGTGCGCACGCGCGGCCCACGTATAGGCCCGAAAGGAGCCAGCCGCGGCTCGGAGAAAAGCCATCTCCTGGGTGCTTCCCCGTGTTCCTCCACTCCTCCAGGAGGACCCCTTTACGGATGGAAGAAAAGTGGGATCTTCGCAGTGGTGGGTTCGGGCCAGAGGGGTCTGCGGGTTTGCCTGCACGAACGCCAGGTGCTCGCACAACGGGCCCAGGTGTTTGAGCCCCGTGGAGGCAGAGGGCTGCTTATTGCTGGATGATAGTGTCCTGCAGGGTTAAGGGATGGCGTGGGCACTCCCAGGGCGACAACGGGCACCTGGCCTTTAGAGAGTTCCCTGGAAAATTCCCCCCCCCAGGCCCCTGGTCCACAAGTCTATCCTGCGCACAGTGTCTGTGCGAGGCTGGGAGTGCTTCTGGGGAGTGTTCCCCAGCGGAAATCGCGTGGTCCTTTAGGTGACAGGGAGGGCTCCTGTGTCCACGGACAGGTGCCCAGGGACCCTGTGGAATGCTGTGACCTCTAAAGGGTGGGTCAGGTGAGCCGAGGAAGGCGTGTGCTTGGGAGCCTGAGTGCGCATGCGCGGCCCACGTATAGGCCCGAAACGAGCCAGCCGCGGCTCGGAGAAAAGCCATCTCCTGGGGGCCTCCCCATGTTCCTCCACTCCCCAGGGAGGGCCCCTTTACGGATGGAAGAAAAGGGGGATCTTCGCAGTGGTGGGTTCGGGCCAGAGGGGTCGGGGGTTTGCCTCCACGTACGCCAGGTGCCCGCACACCGGGCCCAGGTGTTTGAGCCCCGTGGAGGCAGACGGCTGCTTATTGCTGGATGCAAGTGTCCTGCGGGGTCAAGGAAGGGCATGGGCACTCCCGGGCGACACAGGGCACCGGGCCCTTAGAGAGTTCCATGGAAAATCCCCCGCCCAGGGCCCCGGTATCCAAGTCTGTCCTTAGCACACTGTCTGTGCGGGGCTGAGAGTGCTGCTGGGCAGTGTGGCCTAGGGGAAATCGCGCGGTCCTCTGAGTGGCAGGGAGGGCTTCTGTGTCCATGGACAGGTGCGCAGGGACCCTGTGAAACTGCTGTGACCTCTCAAGGGCGGGTCACCTGACCCCTCCTGGGTGGGACAGGTGACCTCCCAAGGCTGGGTCACGAGACCCCAAAAGGGTGGGTCACGTGACCCCAAAAGGGTGGGTCAGGAAACCCCTCAAGGGTGGGTCATGTGACCCCTCAGGGGTGGGTCACGAGACCCCCCAGGGGTGGGTCACGTGACCCCTCAGGGGTGGGTTACGTGACCCCTCAGGGGTGGGTCACGAGACCCCCCCGGGGGTGGGTCACGTGACCCTTCAAGGGTGGGTCAGGAGACACCTTAAGGGTGGGCCCCGTGACCCGAGGGAGGCCTGTTGTGGGGAGCCTGAGTGCGCACGCGCGGCCCACGTATAGGCCCGAAAGGAGCCAGCCGCGGCTCGGAGAAAAGCCATCTCCTGGGGGCTTCCCCGTGTTCCTCCACTCCTCAAGGAGGACCCCTTTACGGATGGAAGAAAAGTGGGATCTTCGCAGTGGTGGGTTCGGGCCAGAGGGGTCTGCGTGTTTGCCTGCACGAACGCCAGGTGCTCGCACAACGGGCCCAGGTGTTTGAGCCCCGTGGAGGCAGAGGGCTGCTTATTGCAGGATGATAGTGTCCTGCAGGGTTAAGGGATGGCGTGGGCACTCCCAGGGCGACAGAGGGCACCTGGCCTTTAGAGAGTTCCCTGGAAAATTCCCCCCCCCAGGCCCCTGGTCCACAAGTCTATCCTGCGCACAGTGTCTGTGCGAGGCTGGGAGTGCTTCTGGGGAGTGTTCCCCAGCGGAAATCGCGTGGTCCTTTAGGTGACAGGGAGGGCTCCTGTGTCCACGGACAGGTGCCCAAGGACCCTGTGGAACTGCTGTGACCTCTAAAGGGTGGGTCAGGTGAGCCGAGGAAGGCGTGTGCTTGGGAGCGTGAGTGCGCATGCGCGGCCCACGTATAGGCCCGAAACGAGCCAGCCGCGGCTCGGAGAAAAGCCATCTCCTGGGGGCCTCCCCATGTTCCTCCACTCCCCAGGGAGGGCCCCTTTACGGATGGAAGAAAAGGGGGATCTTCGCAGTGGTGGGTTCGGGCCAGAGGGGTCTGGGGGTTTGCCTCCACGTACGCCAGGTGCCCGCACACCGGGCCCAGGTGTTTGAGCCCCGTGGAGGCAGACGGCTGCTTATTGCTGGATGCAAGTGTCCTGCGGGGTCAAGGAAGGGCATGGGCCCTCCCGGGCGACACAGGGCACCGGGCCCTTACAGAGTTCCATGGAAAATCCCCCGCCCAGGGCCCCGGTATCCAAGTCTGTCCTTAGCACACTGTCTGTGCGGGGCTGAGAGTGCTGCTGGGCAGTGTGGCCTAGGGGAAATCGCGCGGTCCTCTGAGTGGCAGGGAGGGCTTCTGTGTCCATGGACAGGTGCGCAGGGACCCTGTGAAACTGCTGTGACCTCTCAAGGGCGGGTCACCTGACCCCTCCTGGGTGGGACAGGTCACCTCCCAAGGGTGGGTCACGAGACCCCAAAAGGGTGGGTCACATGACCCCAAAAGGGTGGGTCACGAAACCCCTCAAGGGTGGGTCACGTGACCCCTCAGGGGTGGTTCACGAGACCCCCCAAGGGTGGGTCACATGACCCCTCAGGAGTGCGTCACGAGACCCCCCAGGGTTGGGTCATGTGACCCCTCCGGTGTGGGTCACGTGACCCCTCAGGGGTGGGTCACGTGACCCCTCAAGGGTGGGTCACGAGACCCCCCAGGGGTGGGTCACGTGACCCCTCAGGGGTGCGTCACGAGACCCCCCAGGGGTGGGTCACGTGACCCCTCAAGGGTGGGTCAGGAGACACCTCAAGGGTGGGCACCGTGACCCGAGTGAGGCCTGTTGTGTGGAGCCTGAGTGCGCACGCGCGGCCCACGTATAGGCCCGAAAGGAGCCAGCCGCGGCTCGGAGAAAAGCCATCTCCTAGGGGCCTCCCCATGTTCCTCCACTCCCCAGGGAGGGCCCCTTTACGGATGGAAGAAAAGGGGGATCTTCGCAGTGGTGGGTTCGGGCCAGAGGGGTCTGCGGGTTTGCCTGCACGAACGCCAGGTGCTCGCACAACGGGCCCAGGTGTTTGAGCCCCGT
Organism: Desmodus rotundus; assembly: GCF_022682495.2. NCBI lineage: Eukaryota > Metazoa > Chordata > Mammalia > Chiroptera > Phyllostomidae > Desmodus > Desmodus rotundus. The sequence goes on along the minus strand of NC_071388.1, from coordinate 80,344,940 downwards.
GGAGGCAGAGGGCTGCTTATTGCTGGATGATAGTGTCCTGCAGGGTTAAGGGATGGCGTGGGCACTCCCAGGGCGACAGAGGGCACCTGGCCTTTAGAGAGTTCCCTGGAAAATTCCCCCCCCCAGGCCCCTGGTCCACAAGTCTATCCTGCGCACAGTGTCTGTGCGAGGCTGGGAGTGCTTCTGGGGAGTGTTCCCCAGCGGAAATCGCGTGGTCCTTTAGGTGACAGGGAGGGCTCCTGTGTCCACGGACAGGTGCCCAGGGACCCTGTGGAACTGCTGTGACCTCTAAAGGGTGGGTCAGGTGAGCCGAGGAAGGCGTGTGCTTGGGAGCGTGAGTGCGCATGCGCGGCCCACGTATAGGCCCGAAACGAGCCAGCCGCGGCTCGGAGACAAGCCATCTCCTGGGGGCCTCCCCATGTTCCTCCACTCCCCCGGGAGGGCCCCTTTACGGATGGAAGAAAAGGGGGATCTTCGCAGTGGTGGGTTCGGGACAGAGGGGTCTGGGGTTTGCCTCCACGTACGCCAGGTGCCCGCACACCGGGCCCAGGTGTTTGAGCCCCGTGGAGGCAGACGGCTGCTTATTGCTGGATGCAAGTGTCCTGCGGGGTCAAGGAAGGGCTTGGGCACTCCCGGGCGACACAGGGCACCGGGCCCTTAGAGAGTTCCATGGAAAATCCCCCGCCCAGGGCCCCGGTATCCAAGTCTGTCCTTAGCACACTGTCTGTGCGGGGCTGAGAGTGCTGCTGGGCAGTGTGGCCTAGGGGAAATCGCGCGGTCCTCTGAGTGGCAGGGAGGTCTTCTGTGTCCATGGACAGGTGCGCAGGGACCCTGTGAAACTGCTGTGACCTCTCAAGGGCGGGTCACCTGACCCCTCCTGGGTGGGACAGGTCACCTCCCAAGGGTGGGTCACGAGACCCCAAAAGGGTGGGTCACATGACCCCAAAAGGGTGGGTCACGAAACCCCTCAAGGGTGGGTCACGTGACCCCTCAGGAGTGGGTCACGAGACCCCCCAGGGGTGGGTCACGTGACCCCTCAGGGGTGCGTCACGAGACCCCCCGGGGTTGGGTCACGTGACCCCGCCGGTGTGGGTCACGTGACCCCCCAGGAGTGGGTCACGTGAACCCTCAGGGGTGCGTCACGAGACCCCCCAGGGGTGGGTCACGTGACCCCTCAAGGGTGGGTCAGGAGACACCTCAAGGGTGGGCACCGTGACCCGAGTGAGGCCTGTTGTGGGGAGCCTGATTGCGCACGCGCGGCCCACGTATAGGCCCGAAAGGAGCCAGCCGCGGCTCGGAGAAAAGCCATCTCCTGGGGGCTTCCCCGTGTTCCTCCACTCCTCCAGGAGGACCCCTTTATGGATGGAAGAAAAGTGGGATGTTCGCAGTGGTGGGTTCGGGCCAGAGGGGTCTGCGGGTTTGCCTGCACGAACGCCAGGTGCTCGCACAACGGGCCCAGGTGTTTGAGCCCCGTGGAGGCAGAGGGCTGCTTATTGCTGGATGATAGTGTCCTGCAGGGTTAAGGGATGGCGTGGGCACTCCCAGGGCGACAGAGGGCACCTGGCCTTTAGAGAGTTCCCTGGAAAATTCCCCCCCCCAGGCCCCTGGTCCACAAGTCTATCCTGCGCACAGTGTCTGTGCGAGGCTGGGAGTGCTTCTGGGGAGTGTTCCCCAGCGGAAATCGCGTGGTCCTTTAGGTGACAGGGAGGGCTCCTGTGTCCACGGACAGGTGCCCAGGGACCCTGTGGAACTGCTGTGACCTCTAAAGGGTGGGTCAGGTGAGCCGAGGAAGGCGTGTGCTTGGGAGCCTGAGTGCGCATGCGCGGCCCACGTATAGGCCCGAAACGAGCCAGCCGCGGCTCGGAGAAAAGCCATCTCCTAGGGGCCTCCCCATGTTCCTCCACTCCCCAGGGAGGGCCCCTTTACGGATGGAAGAAAAGGGGGATCTTCGCAGTGGTGGGTTCGGGCCAGAGGGGTCTGGGGGTTTGCCTCCACGTACGCCAGGTGCCCGCACACCGGGCCCAGGTGTTTGAGCCCCGTGGAGGCAGACGGCTGCTTATTGCTGGATGCAAGTGTCCTGCGGGGTCAAGGAAGGGCATGGGCCCTCCCGGGCGACACAGGGCACCGGGCCCTTACAGAGTTCCATGGAAAATCCCCCGCCCAGGGCCCCGGTATCCAAGTCTGTCCTTAGCACACTGTCTGTGCGGGGCTGAGAGTGCTGCTGGGCAGTGTGGCCTAGGGGAAATCGCGCGGTCCTCTGAGTGGCAGGGAGGGCTTCTGTGTCCATGGACAGGTGCGCAGGGACCCTGTGAAACTGCTGTGACCTCTCAAGGGCGGGTCACCTGACCCCTCCTGGGTGGGACAGGTCACCTCCCAAGGGTGGGTCACGAGACCCCAAAAGGGTGGGTCACATGACCCCAAAAGGGTGGGTCACGAAACCCCTCAAGGGTGGGTCACGTGACCCCTCAGGGGTGGTTCACGAGACCCCCCAAGGGTGGGTCACATGACCCCTCAGGAGTGCGTCACGAGACCCCCCAGGGTTGGGTCATGTGACCCCTCCGGTGTGGGTCACGTGACCCCTCAGGGGTGGGTCACGTGACCCCTCAAGGGTGGGTCACGAGACCCCCCAGGGGTGGGTCACGTGACCCCTCAGGGGTGCGTCACGAGACCCCCCAGGGGTGGGTCACGTGACCCCTCAAGGGTGGGTCAGGAGACACCTCAAGGGTGGGCACCGTGACCCGAGTGAGGCCTGTTGTGTGGAGCCTGAGTGCGCACGCGCGGCCCACGTATAGGCCCGAAAGGAGCCAGCCGCGGCTCGGAGAAAAGCCATCTCCTAGGGGCCTCCCCATGTTCCTCCACTCCCCAGGGAGGGCCCCTTTACGGATGGAAGAAAAGGGGGATCTTCGCAGTGGTGGGTTCGGGCCAGAGGGGTCTGCGGGTTTGCCTGCACGAACGCCAGGTGCTCGCACAACGGGCCCAGGTGTTTGAGCCCCGTGGAGGCAGAGGGCTGCTTATTGCTGGATGATAGTGTCCTGCAGGGTTAAGGGATGGCGTGGGCACTCCCAGGGCGACAGAGGGCACCTGGCCTTTAGAGAGTTCCCTGGAAAATTCCCCCCCCCAGGCCCCTGGTCCACAAGTCTATCCTGCGCACAGTGTCTGTGCGAGGCTGGGAGTGCTTCTGGGGAGTGTTCCCCAGCGGAAATCGCGTGGTCCTTTAGGTGACAGGGAGGGCTCCTGTGTCCACGGACAGGTGCCCAGGGACCCTGTGGAACTGCTGTGACCTCTAAAGGGTGGGTCAGGTGAGCCGAGGAAGGCGTGTGCTTGGGAGCGTGAGTGCGCATGCGCGGCCCACGTATAGGCCCGAAACGAGCCAGCCGCGGCTCGGAGACAAGCCATCTCCTGGGGGCCTCCCCATGTTCCTCCACTCCCCCGGGAGGGCCCCTTTACGGATGGAAGAAAAGGGGGATCTTCGCAGTGGTGGGTTCGGGACAGAGGGGTCTGGGGTTTGCCTCCACGTACGCCAGGTGCCCGCACACCGGGCCCAGGTGTTTGAGCCCCGTGGAGGCAGACGGCTGCTTATTGCTGGATGCAAGTGTCCTGCGGGGTCAAGGAAGGGCTTGGGCACTCCCGGGCGACACAGGGCACCGGGCCCTTAGAGAGTTCCATGGAAAATCCCCCGCCCAGGGCCCCGGTATCCAAGTCTGTCCTTAGCACACTGTCTGTGCGGGGCTGAGAGTGCTGCTGGGCAGTGTGGCCTAGGGGAAATCGCGCGGTCCTCTGAGTGGCAGGGAGGTCTTCTGTGTCCATGGACAGGTGCGCAGGGACCCTGTGAAACTGCTGTGACCTCTCAAGGGCGGGTCACCTGACCCCTCCTGGGTGGGACAGGTCACCTCCCAAGGGTGGGTCACGAGACCCCAAAAGGGTGGGTCACATGACCCCAAAAGGGTGGGTCACGAAACCCCTCAAGGGTGGGTCACGTGACCCCTCAGGAGTGGGTCACGAGACCCCCCAGGGGTGGGTCACGTGACCCCTCAGGGGTGCGTCACGAGACCCCCCGGGGTTGGGTCACGTGACCCCGCCGGTGTGGGTCACGTGACCCCCCAGGAGTGGGTCACGTGAACCCTCAGGGGTGCGTCACGAGACCCCCCAGGGGTGGGTCACGTGACCCCTCAAGGGTGGGTCAGGAGACACCTCAAGGGTGGGCACCGTGACCCGAGTGAGGCCTGTTGTGGGGAGCCTGATTGCGCACGCGCGGCCCACGTATAGGCCCGAAAGGAGCCAGCCGCGGCTCGGAGAAAAGCCATCTCCTGGGGGCTTCCCCGTGTTCCTCCACTCCTCCAGGAGGACCCCTTTATGGATGGAAGAAAAGTGGGATGTTCGCAGTGGTGGGTTCGGGCCAGAGGGGTCTGCGGGTTTGCCTGCACGAACGCCAGGTGCTCGCACAACGGGCCCAGGTGTTTGAGCCCCGTGGAGGCAGAGGGCTGCTTATTGCTGGATGATAGTGTCCTGCAGGGTTAAGGGATGGCGTGGGCACTCCCAGGGCGACAGAGGGCACCTGGCCTTTAGAGAGTTCCCTGGAAAATTCCCCCCCCCAGGCCCCTGGTCCACAAGTCTATCCTGCGCACAGTGTCTGTGCGAGGCTGGGAGTGCTTCTGGGGAGTGTTCCCCAGCGGAAATCGCGTGGTCCTTTAGGTGACAGGGAGGGCTCCTGTGTCCACGGACAGGTGCCCAGGGACCCTGTGGAACTGCTGTGACCTCTAAAGGGTGGGTCAGGTGAGCCGAGGAAGGCGTGTGCTTGGGAGCGTGAGTGCGCATGCGCGGCCCACGTATAGGCCCGAAACGAGCCAGCCGCGGCTCGGAGACAAGCCATCTCCTGGGGGCCTCCCCATGTTCCTCCACTCCCCCGGGAGGGCCCCTTTACGGATGGAAGAAAAGGGGGATCTTCGCAGTGGTGGGTTCGGGACAGAGGGGTCTGGGGTTTGCCTCCACGTACGCCAGGTGCCCGCACACCGGGCCCAGGTGTTTGAGCCCCGTGGAGGCAGACGGCTGCTTATTGCTGGATGCAAGTGTCCTGCGGGGTCAAGGAAGGGCTTGGGCACTCCCGGGCGACACAGGGCACCGGGCCCTTAGAGAGTTCCATGGAAAATCCCCCGCCCAGGGCCCCGGTATCCAAGTCTGTCCTTAGCACACTGTCTGTGCGGGGCTGAGAGTGCTGCTGGGCAGTGTGGCCTAGGGGAAATCGCGCGGTCCTCTGAGTGGCAGGGAGGTCTTCTGTGTCCATGGACAGGTGCGCAGGGACCCTGTGAAACTGCTGTGACCTCTCAAGGGCGGGTCACCTGACCCCTCCTGGGTGGGACAGGTCACCTCCCAAGGGTGGGTCACGAGACCCCAAAAGGGTGGGTCACATGACCCCAAAAGGGTGGGTCACGAAACCCCTCAAGGGTGGGTCACGTGACCCCTCAGGAGTGGGTCACGAGACCCCCCAGGGGTGGGTCACGTGACCCCTCAGGGGTGCGTCACGAGACCCCCCGGGGTTGGGTCACGTGACCCCGCCGGTGTGGGTCACGTGACCCCCCAGGAGTGGGTCACGTGAACCCTCAGGGGTGCGTCACGAGACCCCCCAGGGGTGGGTCACGTGACCCCTAAAGGGTGGGTCAGGAGACACCTCAAGGGTGGGCACCGTGACCCGAGTGAGGCCTGTTGTGGGGAGCCTGATTGCGCACGCGCGGCCCACGTATAGGCCCGAAAGGAGCCAGCCGCGGCTCGGAGAAAAGCCATCTCCTGGGGGCTTCCCCGTGTTCCTCCACTCCTCCAGGAGGACCCCTTTATGGATGGAAGAAAAGTGGGATGTTCGCAGTGGTGGGTTCGGGCCAGAGGGGTCTGCGGGTTTGCCTGCACGAACGCCAGGTGCTCGCACAACGGGCCCAGGTGTTTGAGCCCCGTGGAGGCAGAGGGCTGCTTATTGCTGGATGATAGTGTCCTGCAGGGTTAAGGGATGGCGTGGGCACTCCCAGGGCGACAGAGGGCACCTGGCCTTTAGAGAGTTCCCTGGAAAATTCCCCCCCCCAGGCCCCTGGTCCACAAGTCTATCCTGCGCACAGTGTCTGTGCGAGGCTGGGAGTGCTTCTGGGGAGTGTTCCCCAGCGGAAATCGCGTGGTCCTTTAGGTGACAGGGAGGGCTCCTGTGTCCACGGACAGGTGCCCAGGGACCCTGTGGAACTGCTGTGACCTCTAAAGGGTGGGTCAGGTGAGCCGAGGAAGGCATGTGCTTGGGAGCCTGAGTGCGCATGCGCGGCCCACGTATAGGCCCGAAACGAGCCAGCCGCGGCTCGGAGAAAAGCCATCTCCTAGGGGCCTCCCCATGTTCCTCCACTCCCCAGGGAGGGCCCCTTTACGGATGGAAGAAAAGGGGGATCTTCGCAGTGGTGGGTTCGGGCCAGAGGGGTCTGGGGGTTTGCCTCCACGTACGCCAGGTGCCCGCACACCGGGCCCAGGTGTTTGAGCCCCGTGGAGGCAGACGGCTGCTTATTGCTGGATGCAAGTGTCCTGCGGGGTCAAGGAAGGGCATGGGCACTCCCGGGCGACACAGGGCACCGGGCCCTTAGAGAGTTCCATGGAAAATCCCCCGCCCAGGGCCCCGGTATCCAAGTCTGTCCTTAGCACACTGTCTGTGCGGGGCTGAGAGTGCTGCTGGGCAGTGTGGCCTAGGGGAAATCGCGCGGTCCTCTGAGTGGCAGGGAGGGCTTCTGTTTCCATGGACAGGTGCGCAGGGACCCTGTGAAACTGCTGTGACCTCTCAAGGGCGGGTCACCTGACCCCTCCAGGGTGGGACAGGTGACCTCCCAAGGCTGGGTCACGAGACCCCAAAAGGGTGGGTCACGTGATCCCAAAAGGGTGGGTCACGAAACCCCTCAAGGGTGGGTCACGTGACCCCTCAGGGGTGGGTCACGAGACCCCCCAGGGTTGGGTCACGTGACCCCGCCGGTGTGGGTCACGTGACCCCTCAGGGGTGGGTCACGTGACCCCTCAAGGGTGGGTCACGAGACCCCCCAGGGGTGGGTCACGTGACCCCTCAGGGGTGCGTCACGAGACCCCCCAGGGGTGGGTCACGTGACCCCTCAAGGGTGGGTCAGGAGACACCTCAAGGGTGGGGCCCCGTGACCCGAGGGAGGCCTGTTGTGGGGAGCCTGAGTGCGCACGCGCGGCCCACGTATAGGCCCGAAAGCATCCAGCCGCGGCTCGGAGAAAAGCCATCTCCTGGGTGCTTCCCCGTGTTCCTCCACTCCTCCAGGAGGACCCCTTTACGGATGGAAGAAAAGTGGGATCTTCGCAGTGGTGGGTTCGGGCCAGAGGGGTCTGCGGGTTTGCCTGCACGAACGCCAGGTGCTCGCACAACGGGCCCAGGTGTTTGAGCCCCGTGGAGGCAGAGGGCTTCTTATTGCTGGATGATAGTGTCCTGCAGGGTTAAGGGATGGCGTGGGCACTCCCAGGGCGACAACGGGCACCTGGCCTTTAGAGAGTTCCCTGGAAAATTCCCCCCCCCAGGCCCCTGGTCCACAAGTCTATCCTGCGCACAGTGTCTGTGCGAGGCTGGGAGTGCTTCTGGGGAGTGTTCCCCAGCGGAAATCGCGTGGTCCTTTAGGTGACAGGGAGGGCTCCTGTGTCCACGGACAGGTGCCCAGGACCCTGTGGAACTGCTGTGACCTCTAAAGGGTGGGTCAGGTGAGCCGAGGAAGGCGTGTGCTTGGGAGCCTGAGTGCGCATGCGCGGCCCACGTATAGGCCCGAAACGAGCCAGCCGCGGCTCGGAGAAAAGCCATCTCCTGGGGGCCTCCCCATGTTCCTCCACTCCCCAGGGAGGGCCCCTTTACGGATGGAAGAAAAGGGGGATCTTCGCAGTGGTGGGTTCGGGCCAGAGGGGTCGGGGGTTTGCCTCCACGTACGCCAGGTGCCCGCACACCGGGCCCAGGTGTTTGAGCCCCGTGGAGGCAGACGGCTGCTTATTGCTGGATGCAAGTGTCCTGCGGGGTCAAGGAAGGGCATGGGCACTCCCGGGCGACACAGGGCACCGGGCCCTTAGAGAGTTCCATGGAAAATCCCCCGCCCAGGGCCCCGGTATCCAAGTCTGTCCTTAGCACACTGTCTGTGCGGGGCTGAGAGTGCTGCTGGGCAGTGTGGCCTAGGGGAAATCGCGCGGTCCTCTGAGTGGCAGGGAGGGCTTCTGTGTCCATGGACAGGTGCGCAGGGACCCTGTGAAACTGCTGTGACCTCTCAAGGGCGGGTCACCTGACCCCTCCTGGGTGGGACAGGTGACCTCCCAAGGCTGGGTCACGAGACGCCAAAAGGGTGGGTCACGTGACCCCAAAAGGGTGGGTCACGGAACCCCTCAAGGGTGGGTCATGTGACCCCTCAGGGGTGGGTCACGAGACCCCCCAGGGGTGGGTCACGTGACCCCTCAGGGGTGGGTCACGTGACCCCTCAGGGGTGGGTCACGAGACCCCCCCGGGGGTGGGTCACGTGACCCTTCAAGGGTGGGTCAGGAGACACCTCAAGGGTGGGCCCCGTGACCCGAGGGAGGCCTGTTGTGGGGAGCCTGAGTGCGCACGCGCGGCCCACGTATAGGCCCGAAAGGATCCAGCCGCGGCTCGGAGAAAAGCCATCTCCTGGGTGCTTCCCCGTGTTCCTCCACTCCTCCAGGAGGACCCCTTTACGGATGGAAGAAAAGTGGGATCTTCGCAGTGGTGGGTTCGGGCCAGAGGGGTCTGCGGGTTTGCCTGCACGAACGCCAGGTGCTCGCACAACGGGCCCAGGTGTTTGAGCCCCGTGGAGGCAGAGGGCTTCTTATTGCTGGATGATAGTGTCCTGCAGGGTTAAGGGATGGCGTGGGCACTCCCAGGGCGACAACGGGCACCTGGCCTTTAGAGAGTTCCCTGGAAAATTCCCCCCCCCAGGCCCCTGGTCCACAAGTCTATCCTGCGCACAGTGTCTGTGCGAGGCTGGGAGTGCTTCTGGGGAGTGTTCCCCAGCGGAAATCGCGTGGTCCTTTAGGTGACAGGGAGGGCTCCTGTGTCCACGGACAGGTGCCCAGGGACCCTGTGGAACTGCTGTGACCTCTAAAGGGTGGGTCAGGTGAGCCGAGGAAGGCGTGTGCTTGGGAGCCTGAGTGCGCATGCGCGGCCCACGTATAGGCCCGAAACGAGCCAGCCGCGGCTCGGAGAAAAGCCATCTCCTGGGGGCCTCCCCATGTTCCTCCACTCCCCAGGGAGGGCCCCTTTACGGATGGAAGAAAAGGGGGATCTTCGCAGTGGTGGGTTCGGGCCAGAGGGGTCGGGGGTTTGCCTCCACGTACGCCAGGTGCCCGCACACCGGGCCCAGGTGTTTGAGCCCCGTGGAGGCAGACGGCTGCTTATTGCTGGATGCAAGTGTCCTGCGGGGTCAAGGAAGGGCATGGGCACTCCCGGGCGACACAGGGCACCGGGCCCTTAGAGAGTTCCATGGAAAATCCCCCGCCCAGGGCCCCGGTATCCAAGTCTGTCCTTAGCACACTGTCTGTGCGGGGCTGAGAGTGCTGCTGGGCAGTGTGGCCTAGGGGAAATCGCGCGGTCCTCTGAGTGGCAGGGAGGGCTTCTGTGTCCATGGACAGGTGCGCAGGGACCCTGTGAAACTGCTGTGACCTCTCAAGGGCGGGTCACCTGACCCCTCCTGGGTGGGACAGGTGACCTCCCAAGGCTGGGTCACGAGACGCCAAAAGGGTGGGTCACGTGACCCCAAAAGGGTGGGTCACGGAACCCCTCAAGGGTGGGTCATGTGACCCCTCAGGGGTGGGTCACGAGACCCCCCAGGGGTGGGTCACGTGACCCCTCAGGGGTGGGTCACGTGACCCCTCAGGGGTGGGTCACGAGACCCCCCCGGGGGTGGGTCACGTGACCCTTCAAGGGTGGGTCAGGAGACACCTCAAGGGTGGGCCCCGTGACCCGAGGGAGGCCTGTTGTGGGGAGCCTGAGTGCGCACGCGCGGCCCACGTATAGGCCCGAAAGGAGCCAGCCGCGGCTCGGAGTAAAGCCATCTCCTGGGGGCTTCCCCGTGTTCCTCCACTCCTCAAGGAGGACCCCTTTACGGATGGAAGAAAAGTGGGATCTTCGCAGTGGTGGGTTCGGGCCAGAGGGGTCTGCGTGTTTGCCTGCACGAACGCCAGGTGCTCGCACAACGGGCCCAGGTGTTTGAGCCCCGTGGAGGCAGAGGGCTGCTTATTGCTGGATGATAGTGTCCTGCAGGGTTAAGGGATGGCGTGGGCACTCCCAGGGCGACAGAGGGCACCTGGCCTTTAGAGAGTTCCCTGGAAAATTCCCCGCCCAGGCCCCTGGTCCACAAGTCTATCCTGCGCACAGTGTCTGTGCGAGGCTGGGAGTGCTTCTGGGGAATGTTCCCCAGCGGAAATCGCGTGGTCCTTTAGGTGACAGGGAGGGCTCCTGTGTCCACGGACAGGTGCCCAAGGACCCTGTGGAACTGCTGTGACCTCTAAAGGGTGGGTCAGGTGAGCCGAGGAAGGCGTGTGCTTGGGAGCCTGAGTGCGCATGCGCGGCTCACGTATAGGCCCGAAACGAGCCAGCCGCGGCTCGGAGAAAAGCCATCTCCTGGGGGCCTCCCCATGTTCCTCCACTCCCCAGGGAGGGCCCCTTTACGGATGGAAGAAAAGGGGCATCTTCGCAGTGGTGGGTTCGGGCCAGAGGGGTCTGGGGGTTTGCCTCCACGTACGCCAGGTGCCCGCACACCGGGCCCAGGTGTTTGAGCCCCGTGGAGGCAGACGGCTGGTTATTGCTGGATGCAAGTTTCCTGCGGGGTCAAGGAAGGGCATGGGCCCTCCCGGGCGACACAGGGCACCGGGCCCTTAGAGAGTTCCATGGAAAATCCCCCGCCCAGGGCCCCGGTATCCAAGTCTGTCCTTAGCACACTGTCTGTGCGGGGCTGAGAGTGCTGATGGGCAGTGTGGCCTAGGGGAAATCGCGCGGTCCTCTGAGTGGCAGGGAGGGCTTCTGTGTCCATGGACAGGTGCGCAGGGACCCTGTGAAACTGCTGTGACCTCTCAAGGGCGGGTCACCTGACCCCTCCTGGGTGGGACAGGTCACCTCCCAAGGGTGGGTCACGAGACCCCAAAAGGTTGGGTCACATGACCCCAAAAGGGTGGGTCACGAAACCCCTCAAGGGTGGGTCACGTGACCCCTCAGGGGTGGGTCACGAGACCCCCCAGGGGTGGGTCACGTGACCCCTCCGGTGTGGGTCACGTGACCCCTCAGGGGTGGGTCACGTGACCCCTCAAGGGTGGGTCACGAGACCCCCCGGGGGTGGGTCACGTGACCCCTCAGGGGTGCGTCACGAGACCCCCCGGGGGTGGGTCACGTGACCCCTCAAGGTTGGGTCAGGAGACACCTCAAGGCTGGGCACCGTGACCCGAGTGAGGCCTGTTGTGGGGAGCCTGAGTGCGCACGCGCGGCCCACGTATAGGCCCGAAAGGAGCCAGCCACGGCTCGGAGAAAAGCCATCTCCTAGGGGCTTCCCCGTGTTCCTCCACTCCTCCAGGAGGACCCCTTTACGGATGGAAGAAAAGTGGGATCTTCGCAGTGGTGGGTTCGGGCCAGAGGGGTCTGCGGGTTTGCCTGCACGAACGCCAGGTGCTCGCACAACGGGCCCAGGTGTTTGAGCCCCGTGGAGGCAGAGGGCTGCTTATTGCTGGATGATAGTGTCCTGCAGGGTTAAGGGATGGCGTGGGCACTCCCAGGGCGACAGAGGGCACCTGGCCTTTAGAGAGTTCCCTGGAAAATTCCCCCCCACAGGCCCCTGGTCCACAAGTCTATCCTGCGCACAGTGTCTGTGCGAGGCTGGGAGTGCTTCTGGGGAGTGTTCCCCAGCGGAAATCGCGTGGTCCTTTAGGTGACAGGGAGGGCTCCTGTGTCCACGGACAGGTGCCCAGGGACCCTGTGGAACTGCTGTGACCTCTAAAGGGTGGGTCAGGTGAGCCGAGGGAGGCGTGTGCTTGGGAGCCTGAGTGCGCATGCGCGGCCCACGTATAGGCCCGAAACGAGCCAGCCGCGGCTCGGAGAAAAGCCATCTCCTGGGGGCCTCCCCATGTTCCTCCACTCCCCAGGGAGGGCCCCTTTACGGATGGAAGAAAAGGGGGATCTTCGCAGTGGTGGGTTCGGGCCAGAGGGGTCTGGGGGTTTGCCTCCACGTACGCCAGGTGCCCGCACACCGGGCCCAGGTGTTTGAGCCCCGTGGAGGCAGACGGCTGCTTATTGCTGGATGCAAGTGTCCTGCGGGGTCAAGGAAGGGCATGGGCACTCCCGGGCGACACAGGGCACCGGGCCCTTAGAGAGTTCCATGGAAAATCCCCCGCCCAGGGCCCCGGTATCCAAGTCTGTCCTTAGCACACTGTCTGTGCGGGGCTGAGAGTGCTGCTGGGCAGTGTGGCCTAGGGGAAATCGCGCGGTCCTCTGAGTGGCAGGGAGGGCTTCTGTGTCCATGGACAGGTGCGCAGGGACCCTGTGAAACTGCTGTGACCTCTCAAGGGCGGGTCACCTGACCCCTCCTGGGTGGGACAGGTGACCTCCCAAGGCTGGGTCACGAGACCCCAAAAGGGTGGGTCACGTGACCCCAAAAGGGTGGGTCACGGAACCCCTCAAGGGTGGGTCACGAGACCCCCCAGGGGTGGGTCACGTGACCCCTCAGGGGTGCGTCACGAGACCCCCCAGGGGTGGGTCACGTGACCCCTCAAGGGTGGGTCAGGAGACACCTCAAGGGTGGGCCCCGTGACCCGAGGGAGGCCTGTTGTGGGGAGCCTGAGTGCGCACGCGCGGCCCACGTATAGGCCCGAAAGGAGCCAGCCGCGGCTCGGAGAAAAGCCATCTCCTGGGTGCTTCCCCGTGTTCCTCCACTCCTCCAGGAGGACCCCTTTACGGATGGAAGAAAAGTGGGATCTTCGCAGTGGTGGGTTCGGGCCAGAGGGGTCTGCGGGTTTGCCTGCACGAACGCCAGGTGCTCGCACAACGGGCCCAGGTGTTTGAGCCCCGTGGAGGCAGAGGGCTGCTTATTGCTGGATGATAGTGTCCTGCAGGGTTAAGGGATGGCGTGGGCACTCCCAGGGCGACAACGGGCACCTGGCCTTTAGAGAGTTCCCTGGAAAATTCCCCCCCCCAGGCCCCTGGTCCACAAGTCTATCCTGCGCACAGTGTCTGTGCGAGGCTGGGAGTGCTTCTGGGGAGTGTTCCCCAGCGGAAATCGCGTGGTCCTTTAGGTGACAGGGAGGGCTCCTGTGTCCACGGACAGGTGCCCAGGGACCCTGTGGAACTGCTGTGACCTCTAAAGGGTGGGTCAGGTGAGCCGAGGAAGGCGTGTGCTTGGGAGCCTGAGTGCGCATGCGCGGCCCACGTATAGGCCCGAAACGAGCCAGCCGCGGCTCGGAGAAAAGCCATCTCCTGGGGGCCTCCCCATGTTCCTCCACTCCCCAGGGAGGGCCCCTTTACGGATGGAAGAAAAGGGGCATCTTCGCAGTGGTGGGTTCGGGCCAGAGGGGTCTGGGGGTTTGCCTCCACGTACGCCAGGTGCCCGCACACCGGGCCCAGGTGTTTGAGCCCCGTGGAGGCAGACGGCTGCTTATTGCTGGATGCAAGTGTCCTGCGGGGTCAAGGAAGGGCATGGGCCCTCCCGGGCGACACAGGGCACCGGGCCCTTAGAGAGTTCCATGGAAAATCCCCCGCCCAGGGCCCCGGTATCCAAGTCTGTCCTTAGCACACTGTCTGTGCGGGGCTGAGAGTGCTGATGGGCAGTGTGGCCTAGGGGAAATCGCGCGGTCCTCTGAGTGGCAGGGAGGGCTTCTGTGTCCATGGACAGGTGCGCAGGGACCCTGTGAAACTGCTGTGACCTCTCAAGGGCGGGTCACCTGACCCCTCCTGGGTGGGACAGGTCACCTCCCAAGGGTGGGTCACGAGACCCCAAAAGGTTGGGTCACATGACCCCAAAAGGGTGGGTCACGAAACCCCTCAAGGGTGGGTCACGTGACCCCTCAGGGGTGGGTCACGAGACCCCCCATGGGTGGGTCACGTGACCCCTCGGGGGTGCGTCACGAGACCCCTCAAGTGTGGGTCAGGAGACACCTCAAGGGTGGGCAACGTGACCCGAGTGAGGCCTGTTGTGGGGAGCCTGAGTGCGCACGCGCGGCCCACGTATAGGCCCGAAAGGATCCAGCCGCGGCTCGGAGAAAAGCCATCTCCTGGGTGCTTCCCCGTGTTCCTCCACTCCTCCAGGAGGACCCCTTTACGGATGGAAGAAAAGTGGGATCTTCGCAGTGGTGGGTTCGGGCCAGAGGGGTCTGCGGGTTTGCCTGCACGAACGCCAGGTGCTCGCACAACGGGCCCAGGTGTTTGAGCCCCGTGGAGGCAGAGGGCTTCTTATTGCTGGATGATAGTGTCCTGCAGGGTTAAGGGATGGCGTGGGCACTCCCAGGGCGACAACGGGCACCTGGCCTTTAGAGAGTTCCCTGGAAAATTCCCCCCCCCAGGCCCCTGGTCCACAAGTCTATCCTGCGCACAGTGTCTGTGCGAGGCTGGGAGTGCTTCTGGGGAGTGTTCCCCAGCGGAAATCGCGTGGTCCTTTAGGTGACAGGGAGGGCTCCTGTGTCCACGGACAGGTGCCCAGGGACCCTGTGGAACTGCTGTGACCTCTAAAGGGTGGGTCAGGTGAGCCGAGGAAGGCGTGTGCTTGGGAGCCTGAGTGCGCATGCGCGGCCCACGTATAGGCCCGAAACGAGCCAGCCGCGGCTCGGAGAAAAGCCATCTCCTGGGGGCCTCCCCATGTTCCTCCACTCCCCAGGGAGGGCCCCTTTACGGATGGAAGAAAAGGGGGATCTTCGCAGTGGTGGGTTCGGGCCAGAGGGGTCGGGGGTTTGCCTCCACGTACGCCAGGTGCCCGCACACCGGGCCCAGGTGTTTGAGCCCCGTGGAGGCAGACGGCTGCTTATTGCTGGATGCAAGTGTCCTGCGGGGTCAAGGAAGGGCATGGGCACTCCCGGGCGACACAGGGCACCGGGCCCTTAGAGAGTTCCATGGAAAATCCCCCGCCCAGGGCCCCGGTATCCAAGTCTGTCCTTAGCACACTGTCTGTGCGGGGCTGAGAGTGCTGCTGGGCAGTGTGGCCTAGGGGAAATCGCGCGGTCCTCTGAGTGGCAGGGAGGGCTTCTGTGTCCATGGACAGGTGCGCAGGGACCCTGTGAAACTGCTGTGACCTCTCAAGGGCGGGTCACCTGACCCCTCCTGGGTGGGACAGGTGACCTCCCAAGGCTGGGTCACGAGACCCCAAAAGGGTGGGTCACGTGACCCCAAAAGGGTGGGTCACGAAACCCCTCAAGGGTGGGTCATGTGACCCCTCAGGGGTGGGTCACGAGACCCCCCAGGGGTGGGTCACGTGACCCCTCAGGGGTGGGTTACGTGACCCCTCAGGGGTGGGTCACGAGACCCCCCCGGGGGTGGGTCACGTGACCCTTCAAGGGTGGGTCAGGAGACACCTTAAGGGTGGGCCCCGTGACCCGAGGGAGGCCTGTTGTGGGGAGCCTGAGTGCGCACGCGCGGCCCACGTATAGGCCCGAAAGGAGCCAGCCGCGGCTCGGAGTAAAGCCATCTCCTGGGGGCTTCCCCGTGTTCCTCCACTCCTCAAGGAGGACCCCTTTACGGATGGAAGAAAAGTGGGATCTTCGCAGTGGTGGGTTCGGGCCAGAGGGGTCTGCGTGTTTGCCTGCACGAACGCCAGGTGCTCGCACAACGGGCCCAGGTGTTTGAGCCCCGTGGAGGCAGAGGGCTGCTTATTGCTGGATGATAGTGTCCTGCAGGGTTAAGGGATGGCGTGGGCACTCCCAGGGCGACAGAGGGCACCTGGCCTTTAGAGAGTTCCCTGGAAAATTCCCCGCCCAGGCCCCTGGTCCACAAGTCTATCCTGCGCACAGTGTCTGTGCGAGGCTGGGAGTGCTTCTGGGGAGTGTTCCCCAGCGGAAATCGCGTGGTCCTTTAGGTGACAGGGAGGGCTCCTGTGTCCACGGACAGGTGCCCAAGGACCCTGTGGAACTGCTGTGACCTCTAAAGGGTGGGTCAGGTGAGCCGAGGAAGGCGTGTGCTTGGGAGCGTGAGTGCGCATGCGCGGCCCACGTATAGGCCCGAAACGAGCCAGCCGCGGCTCGGAGAAAAGCCATCTCCTGGGGGCCTCCCCATGTTCCTCCACTCCCCAGGGAGGGCCCCTTTACGGATGGAAGAAAAGGGGGATCTTCGCAGTGGTGGGTTCGGGCCAGAGGGGTCTGGGGGTTTGCCTCCACGTACGCCAGGTGCCCGCACACCGGGCCCAGGTGTTTGAGCCCCGTGGAGGCAGACGGCTGCTTATTGCTGGATGCAAGTGTCCTGCGGGGTCAAGGAAGGGCATGGGCCCTCCCGGGCGACACAGGGCACCGGGCCCTTACAGAGTTCCATGGAAAATCCCCCGCCCAGGGCCCCGGTATCCAAGTCTGTCCTTAGCACACTGTCTGTGCGGGGCTGAGAGTGCTGCTGGGCAGTGTGGCCTAGGGGAAATCGCGCGGTCCTCTGAGTGGCAGGGAGGGCTTCTGTGTCCATGGACAGGTGCGCAGGGACCCTGTGAAACTGCTGTGACCTCTCAAGGGCGGGTCACCTGACCCCTCCTGGGTGGGACAGGTCACCTCCCAAGGGTGGGTCACGAGACCCCAAAAGGGTGGGTCACATGACCCCAAAAGGGTGGGTCACGAAACCCCTCAAGGGTGGGTCACGTGACCCCTCAGGGGTGGTTCACGAGACCCCCCAAGGGTGGGTCACATGACCCCTCAGGAGTGCGTCACGAGACCCCCCAGGGGTGGGTCACGTGACCCCTCAAGCGTGGGTCAGGAGACACCTCAAGGGTGGGCACCGTGACCCGAGTGAGGCCTGTTGTGTGGAGCCTGAGTGCGCACGCGCGGCCCACGTATAGGCCCGAAAGGAGCCAGCCGCGGCTCGGAGAAAAGCCATCTCCTAGGGGCCTCCCCATGTTCCTCCACTCCCCAGGGAGGGCCCCTTTACGGATGGAAGAAAAGGGGGATCTTCGCAGTGGTGGGTTCGGGCCAGAGGGGTCTGCGGGTTTGCCTGCACGAACGCCAGGTGCTCGCACAACGGGCCCAGGTGTTTGAGCCCCGTGGAGGCAGAGGGCTGCTTATTGCTGGATGATAGTGTCCTGCAGGGTTAAGGGATGGCGTGGGCACTCCCAGGGCGACAGAGGGCACCTGGCCTTTAGAGAGTTCCCTGGAAAATTCCCCCCCCCAGGCCCCTGGTCCACAAGTCTATCCTGCGCACAGTGTCTGTGCGAGGCTGGGAGTGCTTCTGGGGAGTGTTCCCCAGCGGAAATCGCGTGGTCCTTTAGGTGACAGGGAGGGCTCCTGTGTCCACGGACAGGTGCCCAGGGACCCTGTGGAACTGCTGTGACCTCTAAAGGGTGGGTCAGGTGAGCCGAGGAAGGCGTGTGCTTGGGAGCGTGAGTGCGCATGCGCGGCCCACGTATAGGCCCGAAACGAGCCAGCCGCGGCTCGGAGACAAGCCATCTCCTGGGGGCCTCCCCATGTTCCTCCACTCCCCCGGGAGGGCCCCTTTACGGATGGAAGAAAAGGGGGATCTTCGCAGTGGTGGGTTCGGGACAGAGGGGTCTGGGGTTTGCCTCCACGTACGCCAGGTGCCCGCACACCGGGCCCAGGTGTTTGAGCCCCGTGGAGGCAGACGGCTGCTTATTGCTGGATGCAAGTGTCCTGCGGGGTCAAGGAAGGGCTTGGGCACTCCCGGGCGACACAGGGCACCGGGCCCTTAGAGAGTTCCATGGAAAATCCCCCGCCCAGGGCCCCGGTATCCAAGTCTGTCCTTAGCACACTGTCTGTGCGGGGCTGAGAGTGCTGCTGGGCAGTGTGGCCTAGGGGAAATCGCGCGGTCCTCTGAGTGGCAGGGAGGTCTTCTGTGTCCATGGACAGGTGCGCAGGGACCCTGTGAAACTGCTGTGACCTCTCAAGGGCGGGTCACCTGACCCCTCCTGGGTGGGACAGGTCACCTCCCAAGGGTGGGTCACGAGACCCCAAAAGGGTGGGTCACATGACCCCAAAAGGGTGGGTCACGAAACCCCTCAAGGGTGGGTCACGTGACCCCTCAGGAGTGGGTCACGAGACCCCCCAGGGGTGGGTCACGTGACCCCTCAGGGGTGCGTCACGAGACCCCCCGGGGTTGGGTCACGTGACCCCGCCGGTGTGGGTCACGTGACCCCCCAGGAGTGGGTCACGTGAACCCTCAGGGGTGCGTCACGAGACCCCCCAGGGGTGGGTCACGTGACCCCTAAAGGGTGGGTCAGGAGACACCTCAAGGGTGGGCACCGTGACCCGAGTGAGGCCTGTTGTGGGGAGCCTGATTGCGCACGCGCGGCCCACGTATAGGCCCGAAAGGAGCCAGCCGCGGCTCGGAGAAAAGCCATCTCCTGGGGGCTTCCCCGTGTTCCTCCACTCCTCCAGGAGGACCCCTTTATGGATGGAAGAAAAGTGGGATGTTCGCAGTGGTGGGTTCGGGCCAGAGGGGTCTGCGGGTTTGCCTGCACGAACGCCAGGTGCTCGCACAACGGGCCCAGGTGTTTGAGCCCCGTGGAGGCAGAGGGCTGCTTATTGCTGGATGATAGTGTCCTGCAGGGTTAAGGGATGGCGTGGGCACTCCCAGGGCGACAGAGGGCACCTGGCCTTTAGAGAGTTCCCTGGAAAATTCCCCCCCCCAGGCCCCTGGTCCACAAGTCTATCCTGCGCACAGTGTCTGTGCGAGGCTGGGAGTGCTTCTGGGGAGTGTTCCCCAGCGGAAATCGCGTGGTCCTTTAGGTGACAGGGAGGGCTCCTGTGTCCACGGACAGGTGCCCAGGGACCCTGTGGAACTGCTGTGACCTCTAAAGGGTGGGTCAGGTGAGCCGAGGAAGGCATGTGCTTGGGAGCCTGAGTGCGCATGCGCGGCCCACGTATAGGCCCGAAACGAGCCAGCCGCGGCTCGGAGAAAAGCCATCTCCTAGGGGCCTCCCCATGTTCCTCCACTCCCCAGGGAGGGCCCCTTTACGGATGGAAGAAAAGGGGGATCTTCGCAGTGGTGGGTTCGGGCCAGAGGGGTCTGGGGGTTTGCCTCCACGTACGCCAGGTGCCCGCACACCGGGCCCAGGTGTTTGAGCCCCGTGGAGGCAGACGGCTGCTTATTGCTGGATGCAAGTGTCCTGCGGGGTCAAGGAAGGGCATGGGCACTCCCGGGCGACACAGGGCACCGGGCCCTTAGAGAGTTCCATGGAAAATCCCCCGCCCAGGGCCCCGGTATCCAAGTCTGTCCTTAGCACACTGTCTGTGCGGGGCTGAGAGTGCTGCTGGGCAGTGTGGCCTAGGGGAAATCGCGCGGTCCTCTGAGTGGCAGGGAGGGCTTCTGTTTCCATGGACAGGTGCGCAGGGACCCTGTGAAACTGCTGTGACCTCTCAAGGGCGGGTCACCTGACCCCTCCAGGGTGGGACAGGTGACCTCCCAAGGCTGGGTCACGAGACCCCAAAAGGGTGGGTCACGTGACCCCAAAAGGGTGGGTCACGAAACCCCTCAAGGGTGGGTCACGTGACCCCTCAGGGGTGGGTCACGAGACCCCCCAGGGTTGGGTCACGTGACCCCGCCGGTGTGGGTCACGTGACCCCTCAGGGGTGGGTCACGTGACCCCTCAAGGGTGGGTCACGAGACCCCCCAGGGGTGGGTCACGTGACCCCTCAGGGGTGCGTCACGAGACCCCCCAGGGGTGGGTCACGTGACCCCTCAAGGGTGGGTCAGGAGACACCTCAAGGGTGGGCCCCGTGACCCGAGGGAGGCCTGTTGTGGGGAGCCTGAGTGCGCACGCGCGGCCCACGTATAGGCCCGAAAGGAGCCAGCCGCGGCTCGGAGAAAAGCCATCTCCTGGGTGCTTCCCCGTGTTCCTCCACTCCTCCAGGAGGACCCCTTTACGGATGGAAGAAAAGTGGGATCTTCGCAGTGGTGGGTTCGGGCCAGAGGGGTCTGCGGGTTTGCCTGCACGAACGCCAGGTGCTCGCACAACGGGCCCAGGTGTTTGAGCCCCGTGGAGGCAGAGGGCTGCTTATTGCTGGATGATAGTGTCCTGCAGGGTTAAGGGATGGCGTGGGCACTCCCAGGGCGACAGAGGGCACCTGGCCTTTAGAGAGTTCCCTGGAAAATTCCCCCCCCCAGGCCCCTGGTCCACAAGTCTATCCTGCGCACAGTGTCTGTGCGAGGCTGGGAGTGCTTCTGGGGAGTGTTCCCCAGCGGAAATCGCGTGGTCCTTTAGGTGACAGGGAGGGCTCCTGTGTCCACGGACAGGTGCCCAGGGACCCTGTGGAACTGCTGTGACCTCTAAAGGGTGGGTCAGGTGAGCCGAGGAAGGCGTGTGCTTGGGAGCGTGAGTGCGCATGCGCGGCCCACGTATAGGCCCGAAACGAGCCAGCCGCGGCTCGGAGACAAGCCATCTCCTGGGGGCCTCCCCATGTTCCTCCACTCCCCCGGGAGGGCCCCTTTACGGATGGAAGAAAAGGGGGATCTTCGCAGTGGTGGGTTCGGGACAGAGGGGTCTGGGGTTTGCCTCCACGTACGCCAGGTGCCCGCACACCGGGCCCAGGTGTTTGAGCCCCGTGGAGGCAGACGGCTGCTTATTGCTGGATGCAAGTGTCCTGCGGGGTCAAGGAAGGGCTTGGGCACTCCCGGGCGACACAGGGCACCGGGCCCTTAGAGAGTTCCATGGAAAATCCCCCGCCCAGGGCCCCGGTATCCAAGTCTGTCCTTAGCACACTGTCTGTGCGGGGCTGAGAGTGCTGCTGGGCAGTGTGGCCTAGGGGAAATCGCGCGGTCCTCTGAGTGGCAGGGAGGTCTTCTGTGTCCATGGACAGGTGCGCAGGGACCCTGTGAAACTGCTGTGACCTCTCAAGGGCGGGTCACCTGACCCCTCCTGGGTGGGACAGGTCACCTCCCAAGGGTGGGTCACGAGACCCCAAAAGGGTGGGTCACATGACCCCAAAAGGGTGGGTCACGAAACCCCTCAAGGGTGGGTCACGTGACCCCTCAGGAGTGGGTCACGAGACCCCCCAGGGGTGGGTCACGTGACCCCTCAGGGGTGCGTCACGAGACCCCCCGGGGTTGGGTCACGTGACCCCGCCGGTGTGGGTCACGTGACCCCCCAGGAGTGGGTCACGTGAACCCTCAGGGGTGCGTCACGAGACCCCCCAGGGGTGGGTCACGTGACCCCTCAAGGGTGGGTCAGGAGACACCTCAAGGGTGGGCACCGTGACCCGAGTGAGGCCTGTTGTGGGGAGCCTGATTGCGCACCGCGCGGCCCACGTATAGGCCCGAAAGGAGCCAGCCGCGGCTCGGAGAAAAGCCATCTCCTGGGGGCTTCCCCGTGTTCCTCCACTCCTCCAGGAGGACCCCTTTATGGATGGAAGAAAAGTGGGATGTTCGCAGTGGTGGGTTCGGGCCAGAGGGGTCTGCGGGTTTGCCTGCACGAACGCCAGGTGCTCGCACAACGGGCCCAGGTGTTTGAGCCCCGTGGAGGCAGAGGGCTGCTTATTGCTGGATGATAGTGTCCTGCAGGGTTAAGGGATGGCGTGGGCACTCCCAGGGCGAAAGAGGGCACCTGGCCTTTAGAGAGTTCCCTGGAAAATTCCCCCCCCCAGGCCCCTGGTCCACAAGTCTATCCTGCGCACAGTGTCTGTGCGAGGCTGGGAGTGCTTCTGGGGAGTGTTCCCCAGCGGAAATCGCGTGGTCCTTTAGGTGACAGGGAGGGCTCCTGTGTCCACGGACAGGTGCCCAGGGACCCTGTGGAACTGCTGTGACCTCTAAAGGGTGGGTCAGGTGAGCCGAGGAAGGCATGTGCTTGGGAGCCTGAGTGCGCATGCGCGGCCCACGTATAGGCCCGAAACGAGCCAGCCGCGGCTCGGAGAAAAGCCATCTCCTAGGGGCCTCCCCATGTTCCTCCACTCCCCAGGGAGGGCCCCTTTACGGATGGAAGAAAAGGGGGATCTTCGCAGTGGTGGGTTCGGGCCAGAGGGGTCTGGGGGTTTGCCTCCACGTACGCCAGGTGCCCGCACACCGGGCCCAGGTGTTTGAGCCCCGTGGAGGCAGACGGCTGCTTATTGCTGGATGCAAGTGTCCTGCGGGGTCAAGGAAGGGCATGGGCACTCCCGGGCGACACAGGGCACCGGGCCCTTAGAGAGTTCCATGGAAAATCCCCCGCCCAGGGCCCCGGTATCCAAGTCTGTCCTTAGCACACTGTCTGTGCGGGGCTGAGAGTGCTGCTGGGCAGTGTGGCCTAGGGGAAATCGCGCGGTCCTCTGAGTGGCAGGGAGGGCTTCTGTTTCCATGGACAGGTGCGCAGGGACCCTGTGAAACTGCTGTGACCTCTCAAGGGCGGGTCACCTGACCCCTCCAGGGTGGGACAGGTGACCTCCCAAGGCTGGGTCACGAGACCCCAAAAGGGTGGGTCACGTGACCCCAAAAGGGTGGGTCACGAAACCCCTCAAGGGTGGGTCACGTGACCCCTCAGGGGTGGGTCACGAGACCCCCCAGGGTTGGGTCACGTGACCCCGCCGGTGTGGGTCACGTGACCCCTCAGGGGTGGGTCACGTGACCCCTCAAGGGTGGGTCACGAGACCCCCCAGGGGTGGGTCACGTGACCCCTCAGGGGTGCGTCACGAGACCCCCCAGGGGTGGGTCACGTGACCCCTCAAGGGTGGGTCAGGAGACACCTCAAGGGTGGGCCCCGTGACCCGAGGGAGGCCTGTTGTGGGGAGCCTGAGTGCGCACGCGCGGCCCACGTATAGGCCCGAAAGGAGCCAGCCGCGGCTCGGAGAAAAGCCATCTCCTGGGTGCTTCCCCGTGTTCCTCCACTCCTCCAGGAGGACCCCTTTACGGATGGAAGAAAAGTGGGATCTTCGCAGTGGTGGGTTCGGGCCAGAGGGGTCTGCGGGTTTGCCTGCACGAACGCCAGGTGCTCGCACAACGGGCCCAGGTGTTTGAGCCCCGTGGAGGCAGAGGGCTGCTTATTGCTGGATGATAGTGTCCTGCAGGGTTAAGGGATGGCGTGGGCACTCCCAGGGCGACAACGGGCACCTGGCCTTTAGAGAGTTCCCTGGAAAATTCCCCCCCCCAGGCCCCTGGTCCACAAGTCTATCCTGCGCACAGTGTCTGTGCGAGGCTGGGAGTGCTTCTGGGGAGTGTTCCCCAGCGGAAATCGCGTGGTCCTTTAGGTGACAGGGAGGGCTCCTGTGTCCACGGACAGGTGCCCAGGGACCCTGTGGAATGCTGTGACCTCTAAAGGGTGGGTCAGGTGAGCCGAGGAAGGCGTGTGCTTGGGAGCCTGAGTGCGCATGCGCGGCCCACGTATAGGCCCGAAACGAGCCAGCCGCGGCTCGGAGAAAAGCCATCTCCTGGGGGCCTCCCCATGTTCCTCCACTCCCCAGGGAGGGCCCCTTTACGGATGGAAGAAAAGGGGGATCTTCGCAGTGGTGGGTTCGGGCCAGAGGGGTCGGGGGTTTGCCTCCACGTACGCCAGGTGCCCGCACACCGGGCCCAGGTGTTTGAGCCCCGTGGAGGCAGACGGCTGCTTATTGCTGGATGCAAGTGTCCTGCGGGGTCAAGGAAGGGCATGGGCACTCCCGGGCGACACAGGGCACCGGGCCCTTAGAGAGTTCCATGGAAAATCCCCCGCCCAGGGCCCCGGTATCCAAGTCTGTCCTTAGCACACTGTCTGTGCGGGGCTGAGAGTGCTGCTGGGCAGTGTGGCCTAGGGGAAATCGCGCGGTCCTCTGAGTGGCAGGGAGGGCTTCTGTGTCCATGGACAGGTGCGCAGGGACCCTGTGAAACTGCTGTGACCTCTCAAGGGCGGGTCACCTGACCCCTCCTGGGTGGGACAGGTGACCTCCCAAGGCTGGGTCACGAGACCCCAAAAGGGTGGGTCACGTGACCCCAAAAGGGTGGGTCACGAAACCCCTCAAGGGTGGGTCATGTGACCCCTCAGGGGTGGGTCACGAGACCCCCCAGGGGTGGGTCACGTGACCCCTCAGGGGTGGGTTACGTGACCCCTCAGGGGTGGGTCACGAGACCCCCCCGGGGGTGGGTCACGTGACCCTTCAAGGGTGGGTCAGGAGACACCTTAAGGGTGGGCCCCGTGACCCGAGGGAGGCCTGTTGTGGGGAGCCTGAGTGCGCACGCGCGGCCCACGTATAGGCCCGAAAGGAGCCAGCCGCGGCTCGGAGTAAAGCCATCTCCTGGGGGCTTCCCCGTGTTCCTCCACTCCTCAAGGAGGACCCCTTTACGGATGGAAGAAAAGTGGGATCTTCGCAGTGGTGGGTTCGGGCCAGAGGGGTCTGCGTGTTTGCCTGCACGAACGCCAGGTGCTCGCACAACGGGCCCAGGTGTTTGAGCCCCGTGGAGGCAGAGGGCTGCTTATTGCAGGATGATAGTGTCCTGCAGGGTTAAGGGATGGCGTGGGCACTCCCAGGGCGACAGAGGGCACCTGGCCTTTAGAGAGTTCCCTGGAAAATTCCCCCCCCCAGGCCCCTGGTCCACAAGTCTATCCTGCGCACAGTGTCTGTGCGAGGCTGGGAGTGCTTCTGGGGAGTGTTCCCCAGCGGAAATCGCGTGGTCCTTTAGGTGACAGGGAGGGCTCCTGTGTCCACGGACAGGTGCCCAAGGACCCTGTGGAACTGCTGTGACCTCTAAAGGGTGGGTCAGGTGAGCCGAGGAAGGCGTGTGCTTGGGAGCGTGAGTGCGCATGCGCGGCCCACGTATAGGCCCGAAACGAGCCAGCCGCGGCTCGGAGAAAAGCCATCTCCTGGGGGCCTCCCCATGTTCCTCCACTCCCCAGGGAGGGCCCCTTTACGGATGGAAGAAAAGGGGGATCTTCGCAGTGGTGGGTTCGGGCCAGAGGGGTCTGGGGGTTTGCCTCCACGTACGCCAGGTGCCCGCACACCGGGCCCAGGTGTTTGAGCCCCGTGGAGGCAGACGGCTGCTTATTGCTGGATGCAAGTGTCCTGCGGGGTCAAGGAAGGGCATGGGCCCTCCCGGGCGACACAGGGCACCGGGCCCTTACAGAGTTCCATGGAAAATCCCCCGCCCAGGGCCCCGGTATCCAAGTCTGTCCTTAGCACACTGTCTGTGCGGGGCTGAGAGTGCTGCTGGGCAGTGTGGCCTAGGGGAAATCGCGCGGTCCTCTGAGTGGCAGGGAGGGCTTCTGTGTCCATGGACAGGTGCGCAGGGACCCTGTGAAACTGCTGTGACCTCTCAAGGGCGGGTCACCTGACCCCTCCTGGGTGGGACAGGTCACCTCCCAAGGGTGGGTCACGAGACCCCAAAAGGGTGGGTCACATGACCCCAAAAGGGTGGGTCACGAAACCCCTCAAGGGTGGGTCACGTGACCCCTCAGGGGTGGTTCACGAGACCCCCCAAGGGTGGGTCACATGACCCCTCAGGAGTGCGTCACGAGACCCCCCAGGGTTGGGTCATGTGACCCCTCCGGTGTGGGTCACGTGACCCCTCAGGGGTGGGTCACGTGACCCCTCAAGGGTGGGTCACGAGACCCCCCAGGGGTGGGTCACGTGACCCCTCAGGGGTGCGTCACGAGACCCCCCAGGGGTGGGTCACGTGACCCCTCAAGGGTGGGTCAGGAGACACCTCAAGGGTGGGCACCGTGACCCGAGTGAGGCCTGTTGTGTGGAGCCTGAGTGCGCACGCGCGGCCCACGTATAGGCCCGAAAGGAGCCAGCCGCGGCTCGGAGAAAAGCCATCTCCTAGGGGCCTCCCCATGTTCCTCCACTCCCCAGGGAGGGCCCCTTTACGGATGGAAGAAAAGGGGGATCTTCGCAGTGGTGGGTTCGGGCCAGAGGGGTCTGCGGGTTTGCCTGCACGAACGCCAGGTGCTCGCACAACGGGCCCAGGTGTTTGAGCCCCGTGGAGGCAGAGGGCTGCTTATTGCTGGATGATAGTGTCCTGCAGGGTTAAGGGATGGCGTGGGCACTCCCAGGGCGACAGAGGGCACCTGGCCTTTAGAGAGTTCCCTGGAAAATTCCCCCCCCCAGGCCCCTGGTCCACAAGTCTATCCTGCGCACAGTGTCTGTGCGAGGCTGGGAGTGCTTCTGGGGAGTGTTCCCCAGCGGAAATCGCGTGGTCCTTTAGGTGACAGGGAGGGCTCCTGTGTCCACGGACAGGTGCCCAGGGACCCTGTGGAACTGCTGTGACCTCTAAAGGGTGGGTCAGGTGAGCCGAGGAAGGCGTGTGCTTGGGAGCGTGAGTGCGCATGCGCGGCCCACGTATAGGCCCGAAACGAGCCAGCCGCGGCTCGGAGACAAGCCATCTCCTGGGGGCCTCCCCATGTTCCTCCACTCCCCCGGGAGGGCCCCTTTACGGATGGAAGAAAAGGGGGATCTTCGCAGTGGTGGGTTCGGGACAGAGGGGTCTGGGGTTTGCCTCCACGTACGCCAGGTGCCCGCACACCGGGCCCAGGTGTTTGAGCCCCGTGGAGGCAGACGGCTGCTTATTGCTGGATGCAAGTGTCCTGCGGGGTCAAGGAAGGGCTTGGGCACTCCCGGGCGACACAGGGCACCGGGCCCTTAGAGAGTTCCATGGAAAATCCCCCGCCCAGGGCCCCGGTATCCAAGTCTGTCCTTAGCACACTGTCTGTGCGGGGCTGAGAGTGCTGCTGGGCAGTGTGGCCTAGGGGAAATCGCGCGGTCCTCTGAGTGGCAGGGAGGTCTTCTGTGTCCATGGACAGGTGCGCAGGGACCCTGTGAAACTGCTGTGACCTCTCAAGGGCGGGTCACCTGACCCCTCCTGGGTGGGACAGGTCACCTCCCAAGGGTGGGTCACGAGACCCCAAAAGGGTGGGTCACATGACCCCAAAAGGGTGGGTCACGAAACCCCTCAAGGGTGGGTCACGTGACCCCTCAGGAGTGGGTCACGAGACCCCCCAGGGGTGGGTCACGTGACCCCTCAGGGGTGCGTCACGAGACCCCCCGGGGTTGGGTCACGTGACCCCGCCGGTGTGGGTCACGTGACCCCCCAGGAGTGGGTCACGTGAACCCTCAGGGGTGCGTCACGAGACCCCCCAGGGGTGGGTCACGTGACCCCTCAAGGGTGGGTCAGGAGACACCTCAAGGGTGGGCACCGTGACCCGAGTGAGGCCTGTTGTGGGGAGCCTGATTGCGCACGCGCGGCCCACGTATAGGCCCGAAAGGAGCCAGCCGCGGCTCGGAGAAAAGCCATCTCCTGGGGGCTTCCCCGTGTTCCTCCACTCCTCCAGGAGGACCCCTTTATGGATGGAAGAAAAGTGGGATGTTCGCAGTGGTGGGTTCGGGCCAGAGGGGTCTGCGGGTTTGCCTGCACGAACGCCAGGTGCTCGCACAACGGGCCCAGGTGTTTGAGCCCCGTGGAGGCAGAGGGCTGCTTATTGCTGGATGATAGTGTCCTGCAGGGTTAAGGGATGGCGTGGGCACTCCCAGGGCGACAGAGGGCACCTGGCCTTTAGAGAGTTCCCTGGAAAATTCCCCCCCCCAGGCCCCTGGTCCACAAGTCTATCCTGCGCACAGTGTCTGTGCGAGGCTGGGAGTGCTTCTGGGGAGTGTTCCCCAGCGGAAATCGCGTGGTCCTTTAGGTGACAGGGAGGGCTCCTGTGTCCACGGACAGGTGCCCAGGGACCCTGTGGAACTGCTGTGACCTCTAAAGGGTGGGTCAGGTGAGCCGAGGAAGGCGTGTGCTTGGGAGCCTGAGTGCGCATGCGCGGCCCACGTATAGGCCCGAAACGAGCCAGCCGCGGCTCGGAGAAAAGCCATCTCCTAGGGGCCTCCCCATGTTCCTCCACTCCCCAGGGAGGGCCCCTTTACGGATGGAAGAAAAGGGGGATCTTCGCAGTGGTGGGTTCGGGCCAGAGGGGTCTGGGGGTTTGCCTCCACGTACGCCAGGTGCCCGCACACCGGGCCCAGGTGTTTGAGCCCCGTGGAGGCAGACGGCTGCTTATTGCTGGATGCAAGTGTCCTGCGGGGTCAAGGAAGGGCATGGGCCCTCCCGGGCGACACAGGGCACCGGGCCCTTACAGAGTTCCATGGAAAATCCCCCGCCCAGGGCCCCGGTATCCAAGTCTGTCCTTAGCACACTGTCTGTGCGGGGCTGAGAGTGCTGCTGGGCAGTGTGGCCTAGGGGAAATCGCGCGGTCCTCTGAGTGGCAGGGAGGGCTTCTGTGTCCATGGACAGGTGCGCAGGGACCCTGTGAAACTGCTGTGACCTCTCAAGGGCGGGTCACCTGACCCCTCCTGGGTGGGACAGGTCACCTCCCAAGGGTGGGTCACGAGACCCCAAAAGGGTGGGTCACATGACCCCAAAAGGGTGGGTCACGAAACCCCTCAAGGGTGGGTCACGTGACCCCTCAGGGGTGGTTCACGAGACCCCCCAAGGGTGGGTCACATGACCCCTCAGGAGTGCGTCACGAGACCCCCCAGGGTTGGGTCATGTGACCCCTCCGGTGTGGGTCACGTGACCCCTCAGGGGTGGGTCACGTGACCCCTCAAGGGTGGGTCACGAGACCCCCCAGGGGTGGGTCACGTGACCCCTCAGGGGTGCGTCACGAGACCCCCCAGGGGTGGGTCACGTGACCCCTCAAGGGTGGGTCAGGAGACACCTCAAGGGTGGGCACCGTGACCCGAGTGAGGCCTGTTGTGTGGAGCCTGAGTGCGCACGCGCGGCCCACGTATAGGCCCGAAAGGAGCCAGCCGCGGCTCGGAGAAAAGCCATCTCCTAGGGGCCTCCCCATGTTCCTCCACTCCCCAGGGAGGGCCCCTTTACGGATGGAAGAAAAGGGGGATCTTCGCAGTGGTGGGTTCGGGCCAGAGGGGTCTGCGGGTTTGCCTGCACGAACGCCAGGTGCTCGCACAACGGGCCCAGGTGTTTGAGCCCCGTGGAGGCAGAGGGCTGCTTATTGCTGGATGATAGTGTCCTGCAGGGTTAAGGGATGGCGTGGGCACTCCCAGGGCGACAGAGGGCACCTGGCCTTTAGAGAGTTCCCTGGAAAATTCCCCCCCCCAGGCCCCTGGTCCACAAGTCTATCCTGCGCACAGTGTCTGTGCGAGGCTGGGAGTGCTTCTGGGGAGTGTTCCCCAGCGGAAATCGCGTGGTCCTTTAGGTGACAGGGAGGGCTCCTGTGTCCACGGACAGGTGCCCAGGGACCCTGTGGAACTGCTGTGACCTCTAAAGGGTGGGTCAGGTGAGCCGAGGAAGGCGTGTGCTTGGGAGCGTGAGTGCGCATGCGCGGCCCACGTATAGGCCCGAAACGAGCCAGCCGCGGCTCGGAGACAAGCCATCTCCTGGGGGCCTCCCCATGTTCCTCCACTCCCCCGGGAGGGCCCCTTTACGGATGGAAGAAAAGGGGGATCTTCGCAGTGGTGGGTTCGGGACAGAGGGGTCTGGGGTTTGCCTCCACGTACGCCAGGTGCCCGCACACCGGGCCCAGGTGTTTGAGCCCCGTGGAGGCAGACGGCTGCTTATTGCTGGATGCAAGTGTCCTGCGGGGTCAAGGAAGGGCTTGGGCACTCCCGGGCGACACAGGGCACCGGGCCCTTAGAGAGTTCCATGGAAAATCCCCCGCCCAGGGCCCCGGTATCCAAGTCTGTCCTTAGCACACTGTCTGTGCGGGGCTGAGAGTGCTGCTGGGCAGTGTGGCCTAGGGGAAATCGCGCGGTCCTCTGAGTGGCAGGGAGGTCTTCTGTGTCCATGGACAGGTGCGCAGGGACCCTGTGAAACTGCTGTGACCTCTCAAGGGCGGGTCACCTGACCCCTCCTGGGTGGGACAGGTCACCTCCCAAGGGTGGGTCACGAGACCCCAAAAGGGTGGGTCACATGACCCCAAAAGGGTGGGTCACGAAACCCCTCAAGGGTGGGTCACGTGACCCCTCAGGAGTGGGTCACGAGACCCCCCAGGGGTGGGTCACGTGACCCCTCAGGGGTGCGTCACGAGACCCCCCGGGGTTGGGTCACGTGACCCCGCCGGTGTGGGTCACGTGACCCCCCAGGAGTGGGTCACGTGAACCCTCAGGGGTGCGTCACGAGACCCCCCAGGGGTGGGTCACGTGACCCCTCAAGGGTGGGTCAGGAGACACCTCAAGGGTGGGCACCGTGACCCGAGTGAGGCCTGTTGTGGGGAGCCTGATTGCGCACGCGCGGCCCACGTATAGGCCCGAAAGGAGCCAGCCGCGGCTCGGAGAAAAGCCATCTCCTGGGGGCTTCCCCGTGTTCCTCCACTCCTCCAGGAGGACCCCTTTATGGATGGAAGAAAAGTGGGATGTTCGCAGTGGTGGGTTCGGGCCAGAGGGGTCTGCGGGTTTGCCTGCACGAACGCCAGGTGCTCGCACAACGGGCCCAGGTGTTTGAGCCCCGTGGAGGCAGAGGGCTGCTTATTGCTGGATGATAGTGTCCTGCAGGGTTAAGGGATGGCGTGGGCACTCCCAGGGCGACAGAGGGCACCTGGCCTTTAGAGAGTTCCCTGGAAAATTCCCCCCCCCAGGCCCCTGGTCCACAAGTCTATCCTGCGCACAGTGTCTGTGCGAGGCTGGGAGTGCTTCTGGGGAGTGTTCCCCAGCGGAAATCGCGTGGTCCTTTAGGTGACAGGGAGGGCTCCTGTGTCCACGGACAGGTGCCCAGGGACCCTGTGGAACTGCTGTGACCTCTAAAGGGTGGGTCAGGTGAGCCGAGGAAGGCGTGTGCTTGGGAGCGTGAGTGCGCATGCGCGGCCCACGTATAGGCCCGAAACGAGCCAGCCGCGGCTCGGAGACAAGCCATCTCCTGGGGGCCTCCCCATGTTCCTCCACTCCCCCGGGAGGGCCCCTTTACGGATGGAAGAAAAGGGGGATCTTCGCAGTGGTGGGTTCGGGACAGAGGGGTCTGGGGTTTGCCTCCACGTACGCCAGGTGCCCGCACACCGGGCCCAGGTGTTTGAGCCCCGTGGAGGCAGACGGCTGCTTATTGCTGGATGCAAGTGTCCTGCGGGGTCAAGGAAGGGCTTGGGCACTCCCGGGCGACACAGGGCACCGGGCCCTTAGAGAGTTCCATGGAAAATCCCCCGCCCAGGGCCCCGGTATCCAAGTCTGTCCTTAGCACACTGTCTGTGCGGGGCTGAGAGTGCTGCTGGGCAGTGTGGCCTAGGGGAAATCGCGCGGTCCTCTGAGTGGCAGGGAGGTCTTCTGTGTCCATGGACAGGTGCGCAGGGACCCTGTGAAACTGCTGTGACCTCTCAAGGGCGGGTCACCTGACCCCTCCTGGGTGGGACAGGTCACCTCCCAAGGGTGGGTCACGAGACCCCAAAAGGGTGGGTCACATGACCCCAAAAGGGTGGGTCACGAAACCCCTCAAGGGTGGGTCACGTGACCCCTCAGGAGTGGGTCACGAGACCCCCCAGGGGTGGGTCACGTGACCCCTCAGGGGTGCGTCACGAGACCCCCCGGGGTTGGGTCACGTGACCCCGCCGGTGTGGGTCACGTGACCCCCCAGGAGTGGGTCACGTGAACCCTCAGGGGTGCGTCACGAGACCCCCCAGGGGTGGGTCACGTGACCCCTAAAGGGTGGGTCAGGAGACACCTCAAGGGTGGGCACCGTGACCCGAGTGAGGCCTGTTGTGGGGAGCCTGATTGCGCACGCGCGGCCCACGTATAGGCCCGAAAGGAGCCAGCCGCGGCTCGGAGAAAAGCCATCTCCTGGGGGCTTCCCCGTGTTCCTCCACTCCTCCAGGAGGACCCCTTTATGGATGGAAGAAAAGTGGGATGTTCGCAGTGGTGGGTTCGGGCCAGAGGGGTCTGCGGGTTTGCCTGCACGAACGCCAGGTGCTCGCACAACGGGCCCAGGTGTTTGAGCCCCGTGGAGGCAGAGGGCTGCTTATTGCTGGATGATAGTGTCCTGCAGGGTTAAGGGATGGCGTGGGCACTCCCAGGGCGACAGAGGGCACCTGGCCTTTAGAGAGTTCCCTGGAAAATTCCCCCCCCCAGGCCCCTGGTCCACAAGTCTATCCTGCGCACAGTGTCTGTGCGAGGCTGGGAGTGCTTCTGGGGAGTGTTCCCCAGCGGAAATCGCGTGGTCCTTTAGGTGACAGGGAGGGCTCCTGTGTCCACGGACAGGTGCCCAGGGACCCTGTGGAACTGCTGTGACCTCTAAAGGGTGGGTCAGGTGAGCCGAGGAAGGCATGTGCTTGGGAGCCTGAGTGCGCATGCGCGGCCCACGTATAGGCCCGAAACGAGCCAGCCGCGGCTCGGAGAAAAGCCATCTCCTAGGGGCCTCCCCATGTTCCTCCACTCCCCAGGGAGGGCCCCTTTACGGATGGAAGAAAAGGGGGATCTTCGCAGTGGTGGGTTCGGGCCAGAGGGGTCTGGGGGTTTGCCTCCACGTACGCCAGGTGCCCGCACACCGGGCCCAGGTGTTTGAGCCCCGTGGAGGCAGACGGCTGCTTATTGCTGGATGCAAGTGTCCTGCGGGGTCAAGGAAGGGCATGGGCACTCCCGGGCGACACAGGGCACCGGGCCCTTAGAGAGTTCCATGGAAAATCCCCCGCCCAGGGCCCCGGTATCCAAGTCTGTCCTTAGCACACTGTCTGTGCGGGGCTGAGAGTGCTGCTGGGCAGTGTGGCCTAGGGGAAATCGCGCGGTCCTCTGAGTGGCAGGGAGGGCTTCTGTTTCCATGGACAGGTGCGCAGGGACCCTGTGAAACTGCTGTGACCTCTCAAGGGCGGGTCACCTGACCCCTCCAGGGTGGGACAGGTGACCTCCCAAGGCTGGGTCACGAGACCCCAAAAGGGTGGGTCACGTGATCCCAAAAGGGTGGGTCACGAAACCCCTCAAGGGTGGGTCACGTGACCCCTCAGGGGTGGGTCACGAGACCCCCCAGGGTTGGGTCACGTGACCCCGCCGGTGTGGGTCACGTGACCCCTCAGGGGTGGGTCACGTGACCCCTCAAGGGTGGGTCACGAGACCCCCCAGGGGTGGGTCACGTGACCCCTCAGGGGTGCGTCACGAGACCCCCCAGGGGTGGGTCACGTGACCCCTCAAGGGTGGGTCAGGAGACACCTCAAGGGTGGGCCCCGTGACCCGAGGGAGGCCTGTTGTGGGGAGCCTGAGTGCGCACGCGCGGCCCACGTATAGGCCCGAAAGGAGCCAGCCGCGGCTCGGAGAAAAGCCATCTCCTGGGTGCTTCCCCGTGTTCCTCCACTCCTCCAGGAGGACCCCTTTACGGATGGAAGAAAAGTGGGATCTTCGCAGTGGTGGGTTCGGGCCAGAGGGGTCTGCGGGTTTGCCTGCACGAACGCCAGGTGCTCGCACAACGGGCCCAGGTGTTTGAGCCCCGTGGAGGCAGAGGGCTGCTTATTGCTGGATGATAGTGTCCTGCAGGGTTAAGGGATGGCGTGGGCACTCCCAGGGCGACAGAGGGCACCTGGCCTTTAGAGAGTTCCCTGGAAAATTCCCCCCCCCAGGCCCCTGGTCCACAAGTCTATCCTGCGCACAGTGTCTGTGCGAGGCTGGGAGTGCTTCTGGGGAGTGTTCCCCAGCGGAAATCGCGTGGTCCTTTAGGTGACAGGGAGGGCTCCTGTGTCCACGGACAGGTGCCCAGGGACCCTGTGGAACTGCTGTGACCTCTAAAGGGTGGGTCAGGTGAGCCGAGGAAGGCGTGTGCTTGGGAGCGTGAGTGCGCATGCGCGGCCCACGTATAGGCCCGAAACGAGCCAGCCGCGGCTCGGAGACAAGCCATCTCCTGGGGGCCTCCCCATGTTCCTCCACTCCCCCGGGAGGGCCCCTTTACGGATGGAAGAAAAGGGGGATCTTCGCAGTGGTGGGTTCGGGACAGAGGGGTCTGGGGTTTGCCTCCACGTACGCCAGGTGCCCGCACACCGGGCCCAGGTGTTTGAGCCCCGTGGAGGCAGACGGCTGCTTATTGCTGGATGCAAGTGTCCTGCGGGGTCAAGGAAGGGCTTGGGCACTCCCGGGCGACACAGGGCACCGGGCCCTTAGAGAGTTCCATGGAAAATCCCCCGCCCAGGGCCCCGGTATCCAAGTCTGTCCTTAGCACACTGTCTGTGCGGGGCTGAGAGTGCTGCTGGGCAGTGTGGCCTAGGGGAAATCGCGCGGTCCTCTGAGTGGCAGGGAGGGCTTCTGTGTCCATGGACAGGTGCGCAGGGACCCTGTGAAACTGCTGTGACCTCTCAAGGGCGGGTCACCTGACCCCTCCTGGGTGGGACAGGTCACCTCCCAAGGGTGGGTCACGAGACCCCAAAAGGGTGGGTCACATGACCCCAAAAGGGTGGGTCACGAAACCCCTCAAGGGTGGGTCACGTGACCCCTCAGGGGTGGTTCACGAGACCCCCCAAGGGTGGGTCACATGACCCCTCAGGAGTGCGTCACGAGACCCCCCAGGGTTGGGTCATGTGACCCCTCCGGTGTGGGTCACGTGACCCCTCAGGGGTGGGTCACGTGACCCCTCAAGGGTGGGTCACGAGACCCCACAGGGGTGGGTCACGTGACCCCTCAGGGGTGCGTCACGAGACCCCCCAGGGGTGGGTCACGTGACCCCTCAAGGGTGGGTCAGGAGACACCTCAAGGGTGGGCACCGTGACCCGAGTGAGGCCTGTTGTGGGGAGCCTGAGTGCGCACCGCGCGGCCCACGTATAGGCCCGAAAGGAGCCAGCCGCGGCTCAGAGAAAAGCCATCTCCTAGGGGCCTCCCCATGTTCCTCCACTCCCCAGGGAGGGCCCCTTTACGGATGGAAGAAAAGGGGGATCTTCGCAGTGGTGGGTTCGGGCCAGAGGGGTCTGCGGGTTTGCCTGCACGAACGCCAGGTGCTCGCACAACGGGCCCAGGTGTTTGAGCCCCGTGGAGGCAGAGGGCTGCTTATTGCTGGATGATAGTGTCCTGCAGGGTTAGGATGGCGTGGGCACTCCCAGGGCGACAGAGGGCACGTGGCCTTTAGAGAGTTCCCTGGAAAATTCCCCCCCCCCAGGCCCCTGGTCCACAAGTCTATCCTGCGCACAGTGTCTGTGCGAGGCTGGGAGTGCTTCTGGGGAGTGTTCCCCAGCGGAAATCGCGTGGTCCTTTAGGTGACAGGGAGGGCTCCTGTGTCCTCGGACAGGTGCCCAGGGACCCTGTGGAACTGCTGTGACCTCTAAAGGGTGGGGTCAGGTGAGCCGAGGAAGGCGTGTGCTTGGGAGCCTGAGTGCGCATGCGCGGCCCACGTATAGGCCCGAAACGAGCCAGCCGCGGCTCGGAGACAAGCCATCTCCTGGGGGCCTCCCCATGTTCCTCCACTCCCCCGGGAGGGCCCCTTTACGGATGGAAGAAAAGGGGGATCTTCGCAGTGGTGGGTTCGGGACAGAGGGGTCTGGGGTTTGCCTCCACGTACGCCAGGTGCCCGCACACCGGGCCCAGGTGTTTGAGCCCCGTGGAGGCAGACGGCTGCTTATTGCTGGATGCAAGTGTCCTGCGGGGTCAAGGAAGGGCTTGGGCACTCCCGGGCGACACAGGGCACCGGGCCCTTAGAGAGTTCCATGGAAAATCCCCCGCCCAGGGCCCCGGTATCCAAGTCTGTCCTTAGCACACTGTCTGTGCGGGGCTGAGAGTGCTGCTGGGCAGTGTGGCCTAGGGGAAATCGCGCGGTCCTCTGAGTGGCAGGGAGGTCTTCTGTGTCCATGGACAGGTGCGCAGGGACCCTGTGAAACTGCTGTGACCTCTCAAGGGCGGGTCACCTGACCCCTCCTGGGTGGGACAGGTCACCTCCCAAGGGTGGGTCACGAGACCCCAAAAGGGTGGGTCACATGACCCCAAAAGGGTGGGTCACGAAACCCCTCAAGGGTGGGTCACCTGACCCCTCAGGAGTGGGTCACGAGACCCCCCAGGGGTGGGTCACGTGACCCCTCAGGGGTGCGTCACGAGACCCCCCGGGGTTGGGTCACGTGACCCCGCCGGTGTGGGTCACGTGACCCCCCAGGAGTGGGTCACGTGAACCCTCAGGGGTGCGTCACGAGACCCCCAGGGGTGGGTCACGTGACCCCTCAAGGGTGGGTCAGGAGACACCTCAAGGGTGGGCACCGTGACCCGAGTGAGGCCTGTTGTGGGGAGCCTGATTGCGCACGCGCGGCCCACGTATAGGCCCGAAAGGAGCCAGCCGCGGCTCGGAGAAAAGCCATCTCCTGGGGGCTTCCCCGTGTTCCTCCACTCCTCCAGGAGGACCCCTTTATGGATGGAAGAAAAGTGGGATCTTCGCAGTGGTGGGTTCGGGCCAGAGGGGTCTGCGGGTTTGCCTGCACGAACGCCAGGTGCTCGCACAACGGGCCCAGGTGTTTGAGCCCCGTGGAGGCAGAGGGCTGCTTATTGCTGGATGATAGTGTCCTGCAGGGTTAAGGGATGGCGTGGGCACTCCCAGGGCGACAGAGGGCACCTGGCCTTTAGAGAGTTCCCTGGAAAATTCCCCGCCCAGGCCCCTGGTCCACACGTCTATCCTGCGCACAGTGTCTGTGCGAGGCTGGGAGTGCTTCTGGGGAGTGTTCCCAGCGGAAATCGCGTGGTCCTTTAGGTGACAGGGAGGGCTCCTGTGTCCACGGACAGGTGCCCAGGGACCCTGTGGAACTGCTGTGACCTCTAAAGGGTGGGTCAGGTGAGCCGAGGAAGGCGTGTGCTTGGGAGCCTGAGTGCGCATGCGCGGCCCACGTATAGGACCGAAACGAGCCAGCCGCGGCTCGGAGAAAAGCCATCTCCTGGGGGCCTCCCCATGTTCCTCCACTCCCCAGGGAGGGCCCCTTTACGGATGGAAGAAAAGGGGGATCTTCGCAGTGGTGGGTTCGGGCCAGAGGGGTCTGGGGGTTTGCCTCCACGTACGCCAGGTGCCCGCACACCGGGCCCAGGTGTTTGAGCCCCGTGGAGGCAGACGGCTGCTTATTGCTGGATGCAAGTGTCCTGCGGGGTCAAGGAAGGGCATGGGCCCTCCCGGGCGACACAGGGCACCGGGCCCTTAGAGAGTTCCATGGAAAATCCCCCGCCCAGGGCCCCGGTATCCAAGTCTGTCCTTAGCACACTGTCTGTGCGGGGCTGAGAGTGCTGCTGGGCAGTGTGGCCTAGGGGAAATCGCGCGGTCCTCTGAGTGGCAGGGAGGGCTTCTGTTTCCATGGACAGGTGCGAGGGACCCTGTGAAACTGCTGTGACCTCTCAAGGGCGGGTCACCTGACCCCTCCAGGGTGGGACAGGTGACCTCCCAAGGCTGGGTCACGAGACCCCAAAAGGGTGGGTCACGTGACCCCAAAAGGGTGGGTCACGAAACCCCTCAAGGGTGGGTCACGTGACCCCTCAGGGGTGGGTCACGAGACCCCCCAGGGTTGGGTCACGTGACCCCGCCGGTGTGGGTCACGTGACCCCTCAGGGGTGGGTCACGTGACCCCTCAAGGGTGGGTCACGAGACCCCCCAGGGGTGGGTCACGTGACCCCTCAGGGGTGCGTCACGAGACCCCCCGGGGGTGGGTCACGTGACCCCTCAAGGTTGGGTCAGGAGACACCTCAAGGCTGGGCACCGTGACCCGAGTGAGGCCTGTTGTGGGGAGCCTGAGTGCGCACGCGCGGCCCACGTATAGGCCCGAAAGGAGCCAGCCACGGCTCGGAGAAAAGCCATCTCCTAGGGGCTTCACCGTGTTCCTCCACTCCTCCAGGAGGACCCCTTTACGGATGGAAGAAAAGTGGGATCTTCGCAGTGGTGGGTTCGGGCCAGAGGGGTCTGCGGGTTTGCCTGCACGAACGCCAGGTGCTCGCACAACGGGCCCAGGTGTTTGAGCCCCGTGGAGGCAGAGGGCTGCTTATTGCTGGATGATAGTGTCCTGCAGGGTTAAGGGATGGCGTGGGCACTCCCAGGGCGACAGAGGGCACCTGGCCTTTAGAGAGTTCCCTGGAAAATTCCCCCCCACAGGCCCCTGGTCCACAAGTCTATCCTGCGCACAGTGTCTGTGCGAGGCTGGGAGTGCTTCTGGGGAGTGTTCCCCAGCGGAAATCGCGTGGTCCTTTAGGTGACAGGGAGGGCTCCTGTGTCCACGGACAGGTGCCCAGGGACCCTGTGGAACTGCTGTGACCTCTAAAGGGTGGGTCAGGTGAGCCGAGGGAGGCGTGTGCTTGGGAGCCTGAGTGCGCATGCGCGGCCCACGTATAGGCCCGAAACGAGCCAGCCGCGGCTCGGAGAAAAGCCATCTCCTGGGGGCCTCCCCATGT
This sequence comes from Desmodus rotundus, assembly GCF_022682495.2. Taxonomy (NCBI): domain Eukaryota; kingdom Metazoa; phylum Chordata; class Mammalia; order Chiroptera; family Phyllostomidae; genus Desmodus; species Desmodus rotundus. The sequence continues at coordinate 80,306,597 of NC_071388.1, read as the reverse complement.
TCCTCCACTCCCCAGGGAGGGCCCCTTTACGGATGGAAGAAAAGGGGGATCTTCGCAGTGGTGGGTTCGGGCCAGAGGGGTCTGGGGGTTTGCCTCCACGTACGCCAGGTGCCCGCACACCGGGCCCAGGTGTTTGAGCCCCGTGGAGGCAGACGGCTGCTTATTGCTGGATGCAAGTGTCCTGCGGGGTCAAGGAAGGGCATGGGCACTCCCGGGCGACACAGGGCACCGGGCCCTTAGAGAGTTCCATGGAAAATCCCCCGCCCAGGGCCCCGGTATCCAAGTCTGTCCTTAGCACACTGTCTGTGCGGGGCTGAGAGTGCTGCTGGGCAGTGTGGCCTAGGGGAAATCGCGCGGTCCTCTGAGTGGCAGGGAGGGCTTCTGTTTCCATGGACAGGTGCGAGGGACCCTGTGAAACTGCTGTGACCTCTCAAGGGCGGGTCACCTGACCCCTCCAGGGTGGGACAGGTGACCTCCCAAGGCTGGGTCACGAGACCCCAAAAGGGTGGGTCACGTGACCCCAAAAGGGTGGGTCACGAAACCCCTCAAGGGTGGGTCACGTGACCCCTCAGGGGTGGGTCACGAGACCCCCCAGGGTTGGGTCACGTGACCCCGCCGGTGTGGGTCACGTGACCCCTCAGGGGTGGGTCACGTGACCCCTCAAGGGTGGGTCACGAGACCCCCCAGGGGTGGGTCACGTGACCCCTCAGGGGTGCGTCACGAGACCCCCCGGGGGTGGGTCACGTGACCCCTCAAGGTTGGGTCAGGAGACACCTCAAGGCTGGGCACCGTGACCCGAGTGAGGCCTGTTGTGGGGAGCCTGAGTGCGCACGCGCGGCCCACGTATAGGCCCGAAAGGAGCCAGCCACGGCTCGGAGAAAAGCCATCTCCTAGGGGCTTCCCCGTGTTCCTCCACTCCTCCAGGAGGACCCCTTTACGGATGGAAGAAAAGTGGGATCTTCGCAGTGGTGGGTTCGGGCCAGAGGGGTCTGCGGGTTTGCCTGCACGAACGCCAGGTGCTCGCACAACGGGCCCAGGTGTTTGAGCCCCGTGGAGGCAGAGGGCTGCTTATTGCTGGATGATAGTGTCCTGCAGGGTTAAGGGATGGCGTGGGCACTCCCAGGGCGACAGAGGGCACCTGGCCTTTAGAGAGTTCCCTGGAAAATTCCCCCCCACAGGCCCCTGGTCCACAAGTCTATCCTGCGCACAGTGTCTGTGCGAGGCTGGGAGTGCTTCTGGGGAGTGTTCCCCAGCGGAAATCGCGTGGTCCTTTAGGTGACAGGGAGGGCTCCTGTGTCCACGGACAGGTGCCCAGGGACCCTGTGGAACTGCTGTGACCTCTAAAGGGTGGGTCAGGTGAGCCGAGGGAGGCGTGTGCTTGGGAGCCTGAGTGCGCATGCGCGGCCCACGTATAGGCCCGAAACGAGCCAGCCGCGGCTCGGAGAAAAGCCATCTCCTGGGGGCCTCCCCATGTTCCTCCACTCCCCAGGGAGGGCCCCTTTACGGATGGAAGAAAAGGGGGATCTTCGCAGTGGTGGGTTCGGGCCAGAGGGGTCTGGGGGTTTGCCTCCACGTACGCCAGGTGCCCGCACACCGGGCCCAGGTGTTTGAGCCCCGTGGAGGCAGACGGCTGCTTATTGCTGGATGCAAGTGTCCTGCGGGGTCAAGGAAGGGCATGGGCACTCCCGGGCGACACAGGGCACCGGGCCCTTAGAGAGTTCCATGGAAAATCCCCCGCCCAGGGCCCCGGTATCCAAGTCTGTCCTTAGCACACTGTCTGTGCGGGGCTGAGAGTGCTGCTGGGCAGTGTGGCCTAGGGGAAATCGCGCGGTCCTCTGAGTGGCAGGGAGGGCTTCTGTGTCCATGGACAGGTGCGCAGGGACCCTGTGAAACTGCTGTGACCTCTCAAGGGCGGGTCACCTGACCCCTCCTGGGTGGGACAGGTGACCTCCCAAGGCTGGGTCACGAGACCCCAAAAGGGTGGGTCACGTGACCCCAAAAGGGTGGGTCACGGAACCCCTCAAGGGTGGGTCATGTGACCCCTCAGGGGTGGGTCACGAGACCCCCCAGGGGTGGGTCACGTGACCCCTCAGGGGTGGGTCACGTGACCCCTCAGGGGTGGGTCACGAGACCCCCCCGGGGGTGGGTCACGTGACCCTTCAAGGGTGGGTCAGGAGACACCTCAAGGGTGGGCCCCGTGACCCGAGGGAGGCCTGTTGTGGGGAGCCTGAGTGCGCACGCGCGGCCCACGTATAGGCCCGAAAGGAGCCAGCCGCGGCTCGGAGTAAAGCCATCTCCTGGGGGCTTCCCCGTGTTCCTCCACTCCTCAAGGAGGACCCCTTTACGGATGGAAGAAAAGTGGGATCTTCGCAGTGGTGGGTTCGGGCCAGAGGGGTCTGCGTGTTTGCCTGCACGAACGCCAGGTGCTCGCACAACGGGCCCAGGTGTTTGAGCCCCGTGGAGGCAGAGGGCTGCTTATTGCTGGATGATAGTGTCCTGCAGGGTTAAGGGATGGCGTGGGCACTCCCAGGGCGACAGAGGGCACCTGGCCTTTAGAGAGTTCCCTGGAAAATTCCCCGCCCAGGCCCCTGGTCCACAAGTCTATCCTGCGCACAGTGTCTGTGCGAGGCTGGGAGTGCTTCTGGGGAATGTTCCCCAGCGGAAATCGCGTGGTCCTTTAGGTGACAGGGAGGGCTCCTGTGTCCACGGACAGGTGCCCAAGGACCCTGTGGAACTGCTGTGACCTCTAAAGGGTGGGTCAGGTGAGCCGAGGAAGGCGTGTGCTTGGGAGCCTGAGTGCGCATGCGCGGCTCACGTATAGGCCCGAAACGAGCCAGCCGCGGCTCGGAGAAAAGCCATCTCCTGGGGGCCTCCCCATGTTCCTCCACTCCCCAGGGAGGGCCCCTTTACGGATGGAAGAAAAGGGGCATCTTCGCAGTGGTGGGTTCGGGCCAGAGGGGTCTGGGGGTTTGCCTCCACGTACGCCAGGTGCCCGCACACCGGGCCCAGGTGTTTGAGCCCCGTGGAGGCAGACGGCTGGTTATTGCTGGATGCAAGTTTCCTGCGAGGTCAAGGAAGGGCATGGGCCCTCCCGGGCGACACAGGGCACCGGGCCCTTAGAGAGTTCCATGGAAAATCCCCCGCCCAGGGCCCCGGTATCCAAGTCTGTCCTTAGCACACTGTCTGTGCGGGGCTGAGAGTGCTGATGGGCAGTGTGGCCTAGGGGAAATCGCGCGGTCCTCTGAGTGGCAGGGAGGGCTTCTGTGTCCATGGACAGGTGCGCAGGGACCCTGTGAAACTGCTGTGACCTCTCAAGGGCGGGTCACCTGACCCCTCCTGGGTGGGACAGGTCACCTCCCAAGGGTGGGTCACGAGACCCCAAAAGGTTGGGTCACATGACCCCAAAAGGGTGGGTCACGAAACCCCTCAAGGGTGGGTCACGTGACCCCTCAGGGGTGGGTCACGAGACCCCCCAGGGGTGGGTCACGTGACCCCTCCGGTGTGGGTCACGTGACCCCTCAGGGGTGGGTCACGTGACCCCTCAAGGGTGGGTCACGAGACCCCCCGGGGGTGGGTCACGTGACCCCTCAGGGGTGCGTCACGAGACCCCCCGGGGGTGGGTCACGTGACCCCTCAAGGTTGGGTCAGGAGACACCTCAAGGCTGGGCACCGTGACCCGAGTGAGGCCTGTTGTGGGGAGCCTGAGTGCGCACGCGCGGCCCACGTATAGGCCCGAAAGGAGCCAGCCACGGCTCGGAGAAAAGCCATCTCCTAGGGGCTTCCCCGTGTTCCTCCACTCCTCCAGGAGGACCCCTTTACGGATGGAAGAAAAGTGGGATCTTCGCAGTGGTGGGTTCGGGCCAGAGGGGTCTGCGGGTTTGCCTGCACGAACGCCAGGTGCTCGCACAACGGGCCCAGGTGTTTGAGCCCCGTGGAGGCAGAGGGCTGCTTATTGCTGGATGATAGTGTCCTGCAGGGTTAAGGGATGGCGTGGGCACTCCCAGGGCGACAGAGGGCACCTGGCCTTTAGAGAGTTCCCTGGAAAATTCCCCCCCACAGGCCCCTGGTCCACAAGTCTATCCTGCACACAGTGTCTGTGCGAGGCTGGGAGTGCTTCTGGGGAGTGTTCCCCAGCGGAAATCGCGTGGTCCTTTAGGTGACAGGGAGGGCTCCTGTGTCCACGGACAGGTGCCCAGGGACCCTGTGGAACTGCTGTGACCTCTAAAGGGTGGGTCAGGTGAGCCGAGGGAGGCGTGTGCTTGGGAGCCTGAGTGCGCATGCGCGGCCCACGTATAGGCCCGAAACGAGCCAGCCGCGGCTCGGAGAAAAGCCATCTCCTGGGGGCCTCCCCATGTTCCTCCACTCCCCAGGGAGGGCCCCTTTACGGATGGAAGAAAAGGGGGATCTTCGCAGTGGTGGGTTCGGGCCAGAGGGGTCTGGGGGTTTGCCTCCACGTACGCCAGGTGCCCGCACACCGGGCCCAGGTGTTTGAGCCCCGTGGAGGCAGACGGCTGCTTATTGCTGGATGCAAGTGTCCTGCGGGGTCAAGGAAGGGCATGGGCACTCCCGGGCGACACAGGGCACCGGGCCCTTAGAGAGTTCCATGGAAAATCCCCCGCCCAGGGCCCCGGTATCCAAGTCTGTCCTTAGCACACTGTCTGTGCGGGGCTGAGAGTGCTGCTGGGCAGTGTGGCCTAGGGGAAATCGCGCGGTCCTCTGAGTGGCAGGGAGGGCTTCTGTGTCCATGGACAGGTGCGCAGGGACCCTGTGAAACTGCTGTGACCTCTCAAGGGCGGGTCACCTGACCCCTCCTGGGTGGGACAGGTGACCTCCCAAGGCTGGGTCACGAGACCCCAAAAGGGTGGGTCACGTGACCCCAAAAGGGTGGGTCACGAAACCCCTCAAGGGTGGGTCATGTGACCCCTCAGGGGTGGGTCACGAGACCCCCCAGGGGTGGGTCACGTGACCCCTCAGGGGTGGGTCACGTGACCCCTCAGGGGTGGGTCACGAGACCCCCCCGGGGGTGGGTCACGTGACCCTTCAAGGGTGGGTCAGGAGACACCTTAAGGGTGGGCCCCGTGACCCGAGGGAGGCCTGTTGTGGGGAGCCTGAGTGCGCACGCGCGGCCCACGTATAGGCCCGAAAGGAGCCAGCCGCGGCTCGGAGTAAAGCCATCTCCTGGGGGCTTCCCCGTGTTCCTCCACTCCTCAAGGAGGACCCCTTTACGGATGGAAGAAAAGTGGGATCTTCGCAGTGGTGGGTTCGGGCCAGAGGGGTCTGCGTGTTTGCCTGCACGAACGCCAGGTGCTCGCACAACGGGCCCAGGTGTTTGAGCCCCGTGGAGGCAGAGGGCTGCTTATTGCTGGATGATAGTGTCCTGCAGGGTTAAGGGATGGCGTGGGCACTCCCAGGGCGACAGAGGGCACCTGGCCTTTAGAGAGTTCCCTGGAAAATTCCCCGCCCAGGCCCCTGGTCCACAAGTCTATCCTGCGCACAGTGTCTGTGCGAGGCTGGGAGTGCTTCTGGGGAGTGTTCCCCAGCGGAAATCGCGTGGTCCTTTAGGTGACAGGGAGGGCTCCTGTGTCCACGGACAGGTGCCCAAGGACCCTGTGGAACTGCTGTGACCTCTAAAGGGTGGGTCAGGTGAGCCGAGGAAGGCGTGTGCTTGGGAGCGTGAGTGCGCATGCGCGGCCCACGTATAGGCCCGAAACGAGCCAGCCGCGGCTCGGAGAAAAGCCATCTCCTGGGGGCCTCCCCATGTTCCTCCACTCCCCAGGGAGGGCCCCTTTACGGATGGAAGAAAAGGGGGATCTTCGCAGTGGTGGGTTCGGGCCAGAGGGGTCTGGGGGTTTGCCTCCACGTACGCCAGGTGCCCGCACACCGGGCCCAGGTGTTTGAGCCCCGTGGAGGCAGACGGCTGCTTATTGCTGGATGCAAGTGTCCTGCGGGGTCAAGGAAGGGCATGGGCCCTCCCGGGCGACACAGGGCACCGGGCCCTTACAGAGTTCCATGGAAAATCCCCCGCCCAGGGCCCCGGTATCCAAGTCTGTCCTTAGCACACTGTCTGTGCGGGGCTGAGAGTGCTGCTGGGCAGTGTGGCCTAGGGGAAATCGCGCGGTCCTCTGAGTGGCAGGGAGGGCTTCTGTGTCCATGGACAGGTGCGCAGGGACCCTGTGAAACTGCTGTGACCTCTCAAGGGCGGGTCACCTGACCCCTCCTGGGTGGGACAGGTCACCTCCCAAGGGTGGGTCACGAGACCCCAAAAGGGTGGGTCACATGACCCCAAAAGGGTGGGTCACGAAACCCCTCAAGGGTGGGTCACGTGACCCCTCAGGGGTGGTTCACGAGACCCCCCAAGGGTGGGTCACATGACCCCTCAGGAGTGCGTCACGAGACCCCCCAGGGTTGGGTCATGTGACCCCTCCGGTGTGGGTCACGTGACCCCTCAGGGGTGGGTCACGTGACCCCTCAAGGGTGGGTCACGAGACCCCCCAGGGGTGGGTCACGTGACCCCTCAGGGGTGCGTCACGAGACCCCCCAGGGGTGGGTCACGTGACCCCTCAAGCGTGGGTCAGGAGACACCTCAAGGGTGGGCACCGTGACCCGAGTGAGGCCTGTTGTGTGGAGCCTGAGTGCGCACGCGCGGCCCACGTATAGGCCCGAAAGGATCCAGCCGCGGCTCGGAGAAAAGCCATCTCCTAGGGGCCTCCCCATGTTCCTCCACTCCCCAGGGAGGGCCCCTTTACGGATGGAAGAAAAGGGGGATCTTCGCAGTGGTGGGTTCGGGCCAGAGGGGTCTGCGGGTTTGCCTGCACGAACGCCAGGTGCTCGCACAACGGGCCCAGGTGTTTGAGCCCCGTGGAGGCAGAGGGCTGCTTATTGCTGGATGATAGTGTCCTGCAGGGTTAAGGGATGGCGTGGGCACTCCCAGGGCGACAGAGGGCACCTGGCCTTTAGAGAGTTCCCTGGAAAATTCCCCCCCCCAGGCCCCTGGTCCACAAGTCTATCCTGCGCACAGTGTCTGTGCGAGGCTGGGAGTGCTTCTGGGGAGTGTTCCCCAGCGGAAATCGCGTGGTCCTTTAGGTGACAGGGAGGGCTCCTGTGTCCACGGACAGGTGCCCAGGGACCCTGTGGAACTGCTGTGACCTCTAAAGGGTGGGTCAGGTGAGCCGAGGAAGGCGTGTGCTTGGGAGCGTGAGTGCGCATGCGCGGCCCACGTATAGGCCCGAAACGAGCCAGCCGCGGCTCGGAGACAAGCCATCTCCTGGGGGCCTCCCCATGTTCCTCCACTCCCCCGGGAGGGCCCCTTTACGGATGGAAGAAAAGGGGGATCTTCGCAGTGGTGGGTTCGGGACAGAGGGGTCTGGGGTTTGCCTCCACGTACGCCAGGTGCCCGCACACCGGGCCCAGGTGTTTGAGCCCCGTGGAGGCAGACGGCTGCTTATTGCTGGATGCAAGTGTCCTGCGGGGTCAAGGAAGGGCTTGGGCACTCCCGGGCGACACAGGGCACCGGGCCCTTAGAGAGTTCCATGGAAAATCCCCCGCCCAGGGCCCCGGTATCCAAGTCTGTCCTTAGCACACTGTCTGTGCGGGGCTGAGAGTGCTGCTGGGCAGTGTGGCCTAGGGGAAATCGCGCGGTCCTCTGAGTGGCAGGGAGGTCTTCTGTGTCCATGGACAGGTGCGCAGGGACCCTGTGAAACTGCTGTGACCTCTCAAGGGCGGGTCACCTGACCCCTCCTGGGTGGGACAGGTCACCTCCCAAGGGTGGGTCACGAGACCCCAAAAGGGTGGGTCACATGACCCCAAAAGGGTGGGTCACGAAACCCCTCAAGGGTGGGTCACGTGACCCCTCAGGAGTGGGTCACGAGACCCCCCAGGGGTGGGTCACGTGACCCCTCAGGGGTGCGTCACGAGACCCCCCGGGGTTGGGTCACGTGACCCCGCCGGTGTGGGTCACGTGACCCCCCAGGAGTGGGTCACGTGAACCCTCAGGGGTGCGTCACGAGACCCCCCAGGGGTGGGTCACGTGACCCCTAAAGGGTGGGTCAGGAGACACCTCAAGGGTGGGCACCGTGACCCGAGTGAGGCCTGTTGTGGGGAGCCTGATTGCGCACGCGCGGCCCACGTATAGGCCCGAAAGGAGCCAGCCGCGGCTCGGAGAAAAGCCATCTCCTGGGGGCTTCCCCGTGTTCCTCCACTCCTCCAGGAGGACCCCTTTATGGATGGAAGAAAAGTGGGATGTTCGCAGTGGTGGGTTCGGGCCAGAGGGGTCTGCGGGTTTGCCTGCACGAACGCCAGGTGCTCGCACAACGGGCCCAGGTGTTTGAGCCCCGTGGAGGCAGAGGGCTGCTTATTGCTGGATGATAGTGTCCTGCAGGGTTAAGGGATGGCGTGGGCACTCCCAGGGCGACAGAGGGCACCTGGCCTTTAGAGAGTTCCCTGGAAAATTCCCCCCCCCAGGCCCCTGGTCCACAAGTCTATCCTGCGCACAGTGTCTGTGCGAGGCTGGGAGTGCTTCTGGGGAGTGTTCCCCAGCGGAAATCGCGTGGTCCTTTAGGTGACAGGGAGGGCTCCTGTGTCCACGGACAGGTGCCCAGGGACCCTGTGGAACTGCTGTGACCTCTAAAGGGTGGGTCAGGTGAGCCGAGGAAGGCATGTGCTTGGGAGCCTGAGTGCGCATGCGCGGCCCACGTATAGGCCCGAAACGAGCCAGCCGCGGCTCGGAGAAAAGCCATCTCCTAGGGGCCTCCCCATGTTCCTCCACTCCCCAGGGAGGGCCCCTTTACGGATGGAAGAAAAGGGGGATCTTCGCAGTGGTGGGTTCGGGCCAGAGGGGTCTGGGGGTTTGCCTCCACGTACGCCAGGTGCCCGCACACCGGGCCCAGGTGTTTGAGCCCCGTGGAGGCAGACGGCTGCTTATTGCTGGATGCAAGTGTCCTGCGGGGTCAAGGAAGGGCATGGGCACTCCCGGGCGACACAGGGCACCGGGCCCTTAGAGAGTTCCATGGAAAATCCCCCGCCCAGGGCCCCGGTATCCAAGTCTGTCCTTAGCACACTGTCTGTGCGGGGCTGAGAGTGCTGCTGGGCAGTGTGGCCTAGGGGAAATCGCGCGGTCCTCTGAGTGGCAGGGAGGGCTTCTGTTTCCATGGACAGGTGCGCAGGGACCCTGTGAAACTGCTGTGACCTCTCAAGGGCGGGTCACCTGACCCCTCCAGGGTGGGACAGGTGACCTCCCAAGGCTGGGTCACGAGACCCCAAAAGGGTGGGTCACGTGACCCCAAAAGGGTGGGTCACGAAACCCCTCAAGGGTGGGTCACGTGACCCCTCAGGGGTGGGTCACGAGACCCCCCAGGGTTGGGTCACGTGACCCCGCCGGTGTGGGTCACGTGACCCCTCAGGGGTGGGTCACGTGACCCCTCAAGGGTGGGTCACGAGACCCCCCAGGGGTGGGTCACGTGACCCCTCAGGGGTGCGTCACGAGACCCCCCAGGGGTGGGTCACGTGACCCCTCAAGGGTGGGTCAGGAGACACCTCAAGGGTGGGCCCCGTGACCCGAGGGAGGCCTGTTGTGGGGAGCCTGAGTGCGCACGCGCGGCCCACGTATAGGCCCGAAAGGAGCCAGCCGCGGCTCGGAGAAAAGCCATCTCCTGGGTGCTTCCCCGTGTTCCTCCACTCCTCCAGGAGGACCCCTTTACGGATGGAAGAAAAGTGGGATCTTCGCAGTGGTGGGTTCGGGCCAGAGGGGTCTGCGGGTTTGCCTGCACGAACGCCAGGTGCTCGCACAACGGGCCCAGGTGTTTGAGCCCCGTGGAGGCAGAGGGCTGCTTATTGCTGGATGATAGTGTCCTGCAGGGTTAAGGGATGGCGTGGGCACTCCCAGGGCGACAGAGGGCACCTGGCCTTTAGAGAGTTCCCTGGAAAATTCCCCCCCCCAGGCCCCTGGTCCACAAGTCTATCCTGCGCACAGTGTCTGTGCGAGGCTGGGAGTGCTTCTGGGGAGTGTTCCCCAGCGGAAATCGCGTGGTCCTTTAGGTGACAGGGAGGGCTCCTGTGTCCACGGACAGGTGCCCAGGGACCCTGTGGAACTGCTGTGACCTCTAAAGGGTGGGTCAGGTGAGCCGAGGAAGGCGTGTGCTTGGGAGCGTGAGTGCGCATGCGCGGCCCACGTATAGGCCCGAAACGAGCCAGCCGCGGCTCGGAGACAAGCCATCTCCTGGGGGCCTCCCCATGTTCCTCCACTCCCCCGGGAGGGCCCCTTTACGGATGGAAGAAAAGGGGGATCTTCGCAGTGGTGGGTTCGGGACAGAGGGGTCTGGGGTTTGCCTCCACGTACGCCAGGTGCCCGCACACCGGGCCCAGGTGTTTGAGCCCCGTGGAGGCAGACGGCTGCTTATTGCTGGATGCAAGTGTCCTGCGGGGTCAAGGAAGGGCTTGGGCACTCCCGGGCGACACAGGGCACCGGGCCCTTAGAGAGTTCCATGGAAAATCCCCCGCCCAGGGCCCCGGTATCCAAGTCTGTCCTTAGCACACTGTCTGTGCGGGGCTGAGAGTGCTGCTGGGCAGTGTGGCCTAGGGGAAATCGCGCGGTCCTCTGAGTGGCAGGGAGGGCTTCTGTGTCCATGGACAGGTGCGCAGGGACCCTGTGAAACTGCTGTGACCTCTCAAGGGCGGGTCACCTGACCCCTCCTGGGTGGGACAGGTCACCTCCCAAGGGTGGGTCACGAGACCCCAAAAGGGTGGGTCACATGACCCCAAAAGGGTGGGTCACGAAACCCCTCAAGGGTGGGTCACGTGACCCCTCAGGGGTGGTTCACGAGACCCCCCAAGTGTGGGTCACATGACCCCTCAGGAGTGCGTCACGAGACCCCCCAGGGTTGGGTCATGTGACCCCTCCGGTGTGGGTCACGTGACCCCTCAGGGGTGGGTCACGTGACCCCTCAAGGGTGGGTCACGAGACCCCACAGGGGTGGGTCACGTGACCCCTAAGGGGTGCGTCACGAGACCCCCCAGGGGTGGGTCACGTGACCCCTCAAGGGTGGGTCAGGAGACACCTCAAGGGTGGGCACCGTGACCCGAGTGAGGCCTGTTGTGGGGAGCCTGAGTGCGCACGCGCGGCCCACGTATAGGCCCGAAAGGAGCCAGCCGCGGCTCAGAGAAAAGCCATCTCCTAGGGGCCTCCCCATGTTCCTCCACTCCCCAGGGAGGGCCCCTTTACGGATGGAAGAAAAGGGGGATCTTCGCAGTGGTGGGTTCGGGCCAGAGGGGTCTGCGGGTTTGCCTGCACGAACGCCAGGTGCTCGCACAACGGGCCCAGGTGTTTGAGCCCCGTGGAGGCAGAGGGCTGCTTATTGCTGGATGATAGTGTCCTGCAGGGTTAAGGGATGGCGTGGGCACTCCCAGGGCGACAGAGGGCACGTGGCCTTTAGAGAGTTCCCTGGAAAATTCCCCCCCCCCAGGCCCCTGGTCCACAAGTCTATCCTGCGCACAGTGTCTGTGCGAGGCTGGGAGTGCTTCTGGGGAGTGTTCCCCAGCGGAAATCGCGTGGTCCTTTAGGTGACAGGGAGGGCTCCTGTGTCCTCGGACAGGTGCCCAGGGACCCTGTGGAACTGCTGTGACCTCTAAAGGGTGGGTCAGGTGAGCCGAGGAAGGCGTGTGCTTGGGAGCCTGAGTGCGCATGCGCGGCCCACGTATAGGCCCGAAACGAGCCAGCCGCGGCTCGGAGACAAGCCATCTCCTGGGGGCCTCCCCATGTTCCTCCACTCCCCCGGGAGGGCCCCTTTACGGATGGAAGAAAAGGGGGATCTTCGCAGTGGTGGGTTCGGGACAGAGGGGTCTGGGGTTTGCCTCCACGTACGCCAGGTGCCCGCACACCGGGCCCAGGTGTTTGAGCCCCGTGGAGGCAGACGGCTGCTTATTGCTGGATGCAAGTGTCCTGCGGGGTCAAGGAAGGGCTTGGGCACTCCCGGGCGACACAGGGCACCGGGCCCTTAGAGAGTTCCATGGAAAATCCCCCGCCCAGGGCCCCGGTATCCAAGTCTGTCCTTAGCACACTGTCTGTGCGGGGCTGAGAGTGCTGCTGGGCAGTGTGGCCTAGGGGAAATCGCGCGGTCCTCTGAGTGGCAGGGAGGTCTTCTGTGTCCATGGACAGGTGCGCAGGGACCCTGTGAAACTGCTGTGACCTCTCAAGGGCGGGTCACCTGACCCCTCCTGGGTGGGACAGGTCACCTCCCAAGGGTGGGTCACGAGACCCCAAAAGGGTGGGTCACATGACCCCAAAAGGGTGGGTCACGAAACCCCTCAAGGGTGGGTCACGTGACCCCTCAGGAGTGGGTCACGAGACCCCCCAGGGGTGGGTCACGTGACCCCTCAGGGGTGCGTCACGAGACCCCCCGGGGTTGGGTCACGTGACCCCGCCGGTGTGGGTCACGTGACCCCCCAGGAGTGGGTCACGTGAACCCTCAGGGGTGCGTCACGAGACCCCCAGGGGTGGGTCACGTGACCCCTCAAGGGTGGGTCAGGAGACACCTCAAGGGTGGGCACCGTGACCCGAGTGAGGCCTGTTGTGGGGAGCCTGATTGCGCACGCGCGGCCCACGTATACGCCCGAAAGGAGCCAGCCGCGGCTCGGAGAAAAGCCATCTCCTGGGGGCTTCCCCGTGTTCCTCCACTCCTCCAGGAGGACCCCTTTATGGATGGAAGAAAAGTGGGATCTTCGCAGTGGTGGGTTCGGGCCAGAGGGGTCTGCGGGTTTGCCTGCACGAACGCCAGGTGCTCGCACAACGGGCCCAGGTGTTTGAGCCCCGTGGAGGCAGAGGGCTGCTTATTGCTGGATGATAGTGTCCTGCAGGGTTAAGGGATGGCGTGGGCACTCCCAGGGCGACAGAGGGCACCTGGCCTTTAGAGAGTTCCCTGGAAAATTCCCCGCCCAGGCCCCTGGTCCACACGTCTATCCTGCGCACAGTGTCTGTGCGAGGCTGGGAGTGCTTCTGGGGAGTGTTCCCCAGCGGAAATCGCGTGGTCCTTTAGGTGACAGGGAGGGCTCCTGTGTCCACGGACAGGTGCCCAGGGACCCTGTGGAACTGCTGTGACCTCTAAAGGGTGGGTCAGGTGAGCCGAGGAAGGCGTGTGCTTGGGAGCCTGAGTGCGCATGCGCGGCCCACGTATAGGACCGAAACGAGCCAGCCGCGGCTCGGAGAAAAGCCATCTCCTGGGGGCCTCCCCATGTTCCTCCACTCCCCAGGGAGGGCCCCTTTACGGATGGAAGAAAAGGGGGATCTTCGCAGTGGTGGGTTCGGGCCAGAGGGGTCTGGGGGTTTGCCTCCACGTACGCCAGGTGCCCGCACACCGGGCCCAGGTGTTTGAGCCCCGTGGAGGCAGACGGCTGCTTATTGCTGGATGCAAGTGTCCTGCGGGGTCAAGGAAGGGCATGGGCCCTCCCGGGCGACACAGGGCACCGGGCCCTTAGAGAGTTCCATGGAAAATCCCCCGCCCAGGGCCCCGGTATCCAAGTCTGTCCTTAGCACACTGTCTGTGCGGGGCTGAGAGTGCTGCTGGGCAGTGTGGCCTAGGGGAAATCGCGCGGTCCTCTGAGTGGCAGGGAGGGCTTCTGTTTCCATGGACAGGTGCGAGGGACCCTGTGAAACTGCTGTGACCTCTCAAGGGCGGGTCACCTGACCCCTCCAGGGTGGGACAGGTGACCTCCCAAGGCTGGGTCACGAGACCCCAAAAGGGTGGGTCACGTGACCCCAAAAGGGTGGGTCACGAAACCCCTCAAGGGTGGGTCACGTGACCCCTCAGGGGTGGGTCACGAGACCCCCCAGGGTTGGGTCACGTGACCCCGCCGGTGTGGGTCACGTGACCCCTCAGGGGTGGGTCACGTGACCCCTCAAGGGTGGGTCACGAGACCCCCCAGGGGTGGGTCACGTGACCCCTCAGGGGTGCGTCACGAGACCCCCCGGGGGTGGGTCACGTGACCCCTCAAGGTTGGGTCAGGAGACACCTCAAGGCTGGGCACCGTGACCCGAGTGAGGCCTGTTGTGGGGAGCCTGAGTGCGCACGCGCGGCCCACGTATAGGCCCGAAAGGAGCCAGCCACGGCTCGGAGAAAAGCCATCTCCTAGGGGCTTCACCGTGTTCCTCCACTCCTCCAGGAGGACCCCTTTACGGATGGAAGAAAAGTGGGATCTTCGCAGTGGTGGGTTCGGGCCAGAGGGGTCTGCGGGTTTGCCTGCACGAACGCCAGGTGCTCGCACAACGGGCCCAGGTGTTTGAGCCCCGTGGAGGCAGAGGGCTGCTTATTGCTGGATGATAGTGTCCTGCAGGGTTAAGGGATGGCGTGGGCACTCCCAGGGCGACAGAGGGCACCTGGCCTTTAGAGAGTTCCCTGGAAAATTCCCCCCCACAGGCCCCTGGTCCACAAGTCTATCCTGCGCACAGTGTCTGTGCGAGGCTGGGAGTGCTTCTGGGGAGTGTTCCCCAGCGGAAATCGCGTGGTCCTTTAGGTGACAGGGAGGGCTCCTGTGTCCACGGACAGGTGCCCAGGGACCCTGTGGAACTGCTGTGACCTCTAAAGGGTGGGTCAGGTGAGCCGAGGGAGGCGTGTGCTTGGGAGCCTGAGTGCGCATGCGCGGCCCACGTATAGGCCCGAAACGAGCCAGCCGCGGCTCGGAGAAAAGCCATCTCCTGGGGGCCTCCCCATGTTCCTCCACTCCCCAGGGAGGGCCCCTTTACGGATGGAAGAAAAGGGGGATCTTCGCAGTGGTGGGTTCGGGCCAGAGGGGTCTGGGGGTTTGCCTCCACGTACGCCAGGTGCCCGCACACCGGGCCCAGGTGTTTGAGCCCCGTGGAGGCAGACGGCTGCTTATTGCTGGATGCAAGTGTCCTGCGGGGTCAAGGAAGGGCATGGGCACTCCCGGGCGACACAGGGCACCGGGCCCTTAGAGAGTTCCATGGAAAATCCCCCGCCCAGGGCCCCGGTATCCAAGTCTGTCCTTAGCACACTGTCTGTGCGGGGCTGAGAGTGCTGCTGGGCAGTGTGGCCTAGGGGAAATCGCGCGGTCCTCTGAGTGGCAGGGAGGGCTTCTGTTTCCATGGACAGGTGCGAGGGACCCTGTGAAACTGCTGTGACCTCTCAAGGGCGGGTCACCTGACCCCTCCAGGGTGGGACAGGTGACCTCCCAAGGCTGGGTCACGAGACCCCAAAAGGGTGGGTCACGTGACCCCAAAAGGGTGGGTCACGAAACCCCTCAAGGGTGGGTCACGTGACCCCTCAGGGGTGGGTCACGAGACCCCCCAGGGTTGGGTCACGTGACCCCGCCGGTGTGGGTCACGTGACCCCTCAGGGGTGGGTCACGTGACCCCTCAAGGGTGGGTCACGAGACCCCCCAGGGGTGGGTCACGTGACCCCTCAGGGGTGCGTCACGAGACCCCCCGGGGGTGGGTCACGTGACCCCTCAAGGTTGGGTCAGGAGACACCTCAAGGCTGGGCACCGTGACCCGAGTGAGGCCTGTTGTGGGGAGCCTGAGTGCGCACGCGCGGCCCACGTATAGGCCCGAAAGGAGCCAGCCACGGCTCGGAGAAAAGCCATCTCCTAGGGGCTTCCCCGTGTTCCTCCACTCCTCCAGGAGGACCCCTTTACGGATGGAAGAAAAGTGGGATCTTCGCAGTGGTGGGTTCGGGCCAGAGGGGTCTGCGGGTTTGCCTGCACGAACGCCAGGTGCTCGCACAACGGGCCCAGGTGTTTGAGCCCCGTGGAGGCAGAGGGCTGCTTATTGCTGGATGATAGTGTCCTGCAGGGTTAAGGGATGGCGTGGGCACTCCCAGGGCGACAGAGGGCACCTGGCCTTTAGAGAGTTCCCTGGAAAATTCCCCCCCACAGGCCCCTGGTCCACAAGTCTATCCTGCGCACAGTGTCTGTGCGAGGCTGGGAGTGCTTCTGGGGAGTGTTCCCCAGCGGAAATCGCGTGGTCCTTTAGGTGACAGGGAGGGCTCCTGTGTCCACGGACAGGTGCCCAGGGACCCTGTGGAACTGCTGTGACCTCTAAAGGGTGGGTCAGGTGAGCCGAGGGAGGCGTGTGCTTGGGAGCCTGAGTGCGCATGCGCGGCCCACGTATAGGCCCGAAACGAGCCAGCCGCGGCTCGGAGAAAAGCCATCTCCTGGGGGCCTCCCCATGTTCCTCCACTCCCCAGGGAGGGCCCCTTTACGGATGGAAGAAAAGGGGGATCTTCGCAGTGGTGGGTTCGGGCCAGAGGGGTCTGGGGGTTTGCCTCCACGTACGCCAGGTGCCCGCACACCGGGCCCAGGTGTTTGAGCCCCGTGGAGGCAGACGGCTGCTTATTGCTGGATGCAAGTGTCCTGCGGGGTCAAGGAAGGGCATGGGCACTCCCGGGCGACACAGGGCACCGGGCCCTTAGAGAGTTCCATGGAAAATCCCCCGCCCAGGGCCCCGGTATCCAAGTCTGTCCTTAGCACACTGTCTGTGCGGGGCTGAGAGTGCTGCTGGGCAGTGTGGCCTAGGGGAAATCGCGCGGTCCTCTGAGTGGCAGGGAGGGCTTCTGTGTCCATGGACAGGTGCGCAGGGACCCTGTGAAACTGCTGTGACCTCTCAAGGGCGGGTCACCTGACCCCTCCTGGGTGGGACAGGTGACCTCCCAAGGCTGGGTCACGAGACGCCAAAAGGGTGGGTCACGTGACCCCAAAAGGGTGGGTCACGGAACCCCTCAAGGGTGGGTCATGTGACCCCTCAGGGGTGGGTCACGAGACCCCCCAGGGGTGGGTCACGTGACCCCTCAGGGGTGGGTCACGTGACCCCTCAGGGGTGGGTCACGAGACCCCCCCGGGGGTGGGTCACGTGACCCTTCAAGGGTGGGTCAGGAGACACCTCAAGGGTGGGCCCCGTGACCCGAGGGAGGCCTGTTGTGGGGAGCCTGAGTGCGCACGCGCGGCCCACGTATAGGCCCGAAAGGAGCCAGCCGCGGCTCGGAGTAAAGCCATCTCCTGGGGGCTTCCCCGTGTTCCTCCACTCCTCAAGGAGGACCCCTTTACGGATGGAAGAAAAGTGGGATCTTCGCAGTGGTGGGTTCGGGCCAGAGGGGTCTGCGTGTTTGCCTGCACGAACGCCAGGTGCTCGCACAACGGGCCCAGGTGTTTGAGCCCCGTGGAGGCAGAGGGCTGCTTATTGCTGGATGATAGTGTCCTGCAGGGTTAAGGGATGGCGTGGGCACTCCCAGGGCGACAGAGGGCACCTGGCCTTTAGAGAGTTCCCTGGAAAATTCCCCGCCCAGGCCCCTGGTCCACAAGTCTATCCTGCGCACAGTGTCTGTGCGAGGCTGGGAGTGCTTCTGGGGAATGTTCCCCAGCGGAAATCGCGTGGTCCTTTAGGTGACAGGGAGGGCTCCTGTGTCCACGGACAGGTGCCCAAGGACCCTGTGGAACTGCTGTGACCTCTAAAGGGTGGGTCAGGTGAGCCGAGGAAGGCGTGTGCTTGGGAGCCTGAGTGCGCATGCGCGGCTCACGTATAGGCCCGAAACGAGCCAGCCGCGGCTCGGAGAAAAGCCATCTCCTGGGGGCCTCCCCATGTTCCTCCACTCCCCAGGGAGGGCCCCTTTACGGATGGAAGAAAAGGGGCATCTTCGCAGTGGTGGGTTCGGGCCAGAGGGGTCTGGGGGTTTGCCTCCACGTACGCCAGGTGCCCGCACACCGGGCCCAGGTGTTTGAGCCCCGTGGAGGCAGACGGCTGGTTATTGCTGGATGCAAGTTTCCTGCGAGGTCAAGGAAGGGCATGGGCCCTCCCGGGCGACACAGGGCACCGGGCCCTTAGAGAGTTCCATGGAAAATCCCCCGCCCAGGGCCCCGGTATCCAAGTCTGTCCTTAGCACACTGTCTGTGCGGGGCTGAGAGTGCTGATGGGCAGTGTGGCCTAGGGGAAATCGCGCGGTCCTCTGAGTGGCAGGGAGGGCTTCTGTGTCCATGGACAGGTGCGCAGGGACCCTGTGAAACTGCTGTGACCTCTCAAGGGCGGGTCACCTGACCCCTCCTGGGTGGGACAGGTCACCTCCCAAGGGTGGGTCACGAGACCCCAAAAGGTTGGGTCACATGACCCCAAAAGGGTGGGTCACGAAACCCCTCAAGGGTGGGTCACGTGACCCCTCAGGGGTGGGTCACGAGACCCCCCAGGGGTGGGTCACGTGACCCCTCCGGTGTGGGTCACGTGACCCCTCAGGGGTGGGTCACGTGACCCCTCAAGGGTGGGTCACGAGACCCCCCGGGGGTGGGTCACGTGACCCCTCAGGGGTGCGTCACGAGACCCCCCGGGGGTGGGTCACGTGACCCCTCAAGGTTGGGTCAGGAGACACCTCAAGGCTGGGCACCGTGACCCGAGTGAGGCCTGTTGTGGGGAGCCTGAGTGCGCACGCGCGGCCCACGTATAGGCCCGAAAGGAGCCAGCCACGGCTCGGAGAAAAGCCATCTCCTAGGGGCTTCCCCGTGTTCCTCCACTCCTCCAGGAGGACCCCTTTACGGATGGAAGAAAAGTGGGATCTTCGCAGTGGTGGGTTCGGGCCAGAGGGGTCTGCGGGTTTGCCTGCACGAACGCCAGGTGCTCGCACAACGGGCCCAGGTGTTTGAGCCCCGTGGAGGCAGAGGGCTGCTTATTGCTGGATGATAGTGTCCTGCAGGGTTAAGGGATGGCGTGGGCACTCCCAGGGCGACAGAGGGCACCTGGCCTTTAGAGAGTTCCCTGGAAAATTCCCCCCCACAGGCCCCTGGTCCACAAGTCTATCCTGCGCACAGTGTCTGTGCGAGGCTGGGAGTGCTTCTGGGGAGTGTTCCCCAGCGGAAATCGCGTGGTCCTTTAGGTGACAGGGAGGGCTCCTGTGTCCACGGACAGGTGCCCAGGGACCCTGTGGAACTGCTGTGACCTCTAAAGGGTGGGTCAGGTGAGCCGAGGGAGGCGTGTGCTTGGGAGCCTGAGTGCGCATGCGCGGCCCACGTATAGGCCCGAAACGAGCCAGCCGCGGCTCGGAGAAAAGCCATCTCCTGGGGGCCTCCCCATGTTCCTCCACTCCCCAGGGAGGGCCCCTTTACGGATGGAAGAAAAGGGGGATCTTCGCAGTGGTGGGTTCGGGCCAGAGGGGTCTGGGGGTTTGCCTCCACGTACGCCAGGTGCCCGCACACCGGGCCCAGGTGTTTGAGCCCCGTGGAGGCAGACGGCTGCTTATTGCTGGATGCAAGTGTCCTGCGGGGTCAAGGAAGGGCATGGGCACTCCCGGGCGACACAGGGCACCGGGCCCTTAGAGAGTTCCATGGAAAATCCCCCGCCCAGGGCCCCGGTATCCAAGTCTGTCCTTAGCACACTGTCTGTGCGGGGCTGAGAGTGCTGCTGGGCAGTGTGGCCTAGGGGAAATCGCGCGGTCCTCTGAGTGGCAGGGAGGGCTTCTGTGTCCATGGACAGGTGCGCAGGGACCCTGTGAAACTGCTGTGACCTCTCAAGGGCGGGTCACCTGACCCCTCCTGGGTGGGACAGGTGACCTCCCAAGGCTGGGTCACGAGACCCCAAAAGGGTGGGTCACGTGACCCCAAAAGGGTGGGTCACGGAACCCCTCAAGGGTGGGTCATGTGACCCCTCAGGGGTGGGTCACGAGACCCCCCAGGGGTGGGTCACGTGACCCCTCAGGGGTGGGTCACGTGACCCCTCAGGGGTGGGTCACGAGACCCCCCCGGGGGTGGGTCACGTGACCCTTCAAGGGTGGGTCAGGAGACACCTCAAGGGTGGGCCCCGTGACCCGAGGGAGGCCTGTTGTGGGGAGCCTGAGTGCGCACGCGCGGCCCACGTATAGGCCCGAAAGGAGCCAGCCGCGGCTCGGAGTAAAGCCATCTCCTGGGGGCTTCCCCGTGTTCCTCCACTCCTCAAGGAGGACCCCTTTACGGATGGAAGAAAAGTGGGATCTTCGCAGTGGTGGGTTCGGGCCAGAGGGGTCTGCGTGTTTGCCTGCACGAACGCCAGGTGCTCGCACAACGGGCCCAGGTGTTTGAGCCCCGTGGAGGCAGAGGGCTGCTTATTGCTGGATGATAGTGTCCTGCAGGGTTAAGGGATGGCGTGGGCACTCCCAGGGCGACAGAGGGCACCTGGCCTTTAGAGAGTTCCCTGGAAAATTCCCCGCCCAGGCCCCTGGTCCACAAGTCTATCCTGCGCACAGTGTCTGTGCGAGGCTGGGAGTGCTTCTGGGGAATGTTCCCCAGCGGAAATCGCGTGGTCCTTTAGGTGACAGGGAGGGCTCCTGTGTCCACGGACAGGTGCCCAAGGACCCTGTGGAACTGCTGTGACCTCTAAAGGGTGGGTCAGGTGAGCCGAGGAAGGCGTGTGCTTGGGAGCCTGAGTGCGCATGCGCGGCTCACGTATAGGCCCGAAACGAGCCAGCCGCGGCTCGGAGAAAAGCCATCTCCTGGGGGCCTCCCCATGTTCCTCCACTCCCCAGGGAGGGCCCCTTTACGGATGGAAGAAAAGGGGCATCTTCGCAGTGGTGGGTTCGGGCCAGAGGGGTCTGGGGGTTTGCCTCCACGTACGCCAGGTGCCCGCACACCGGGCCCAGGTGTTTGAGCCCCGTGGAGGCAGACGGCTGCTTATTGCTGGATGCAAGTGTCCTGCGGGGTCAAGGAAGGGCATGGGCCCTCCCGGGCGACACAGGGCACCGGGCCCTTAGAGAGTTCCATGGAAAATCCCCCGCCCAGGGCCCCGGTATCCAAGTCTGTCCTTAGCACACTGTCTGTGCGGGGCTGAGAGTGCTGATGGGCAGTGTGGCCTAGGGGAAATCGCGCGGTCCTCTGAGTGGCAGGGAGGGCTTCTGTGTCCATGGACAGGTGCGCAGGGACCCTGTGAAACTGCTGTGACCTCTCAAGGGCGGGTCACCTGACCCCTCCTGGGTGGGACAGGTCACCTCCCAAGGGTGGGTCACGAGACCCCAAAAGGTTGGGTCACATGACCCCAAAAGGGTGGGTCACGAAACCCCTCAAGGGTGGGTCACGTGACCCCTCAGGGGTGGGTCACGAGACCCCCCAGGGGTGGGTCACGTGACCCCTCGGGGGTGCGTCACGAGACCCCTCAAGTGTGGGTCAGGAGACACCTCAAGGGTGGGCAACGTGACCCGAGTGAGGCCTGTTGTGGGGAGCCTGAGTGCGCACGCGCGGCCCACGTATAGGCCCGAAAGGATCCAGCCGCGGCTCGGAGAAAAGCCATCTCCTGGGTGCTTCCCCGTGTTCCTCCACTCCTCCAGGAGGACCCCTTTACGGATGGAAGAAAAGTGGGATCTTCGCAGTGGTGGGTTCGGGCCAGAGGGGTCTGCGGGTTTGCCTGCACGAACGCCAGGTGCTCGCACAACGGGCCCATGTGTTTGAGCCCCGTGGAGGCAGAGGGCTTCTTATTGCTGGATGATAGTGTCCTGCAGGGTTAAGGGATGGCGTGGGCACTCCCAGGGCGACAACGGGCACCTGGCCTTTAGAGAGTTCCCTGGAAAATTCCCCCCCCCAGGCCCCTGGTCCACAAGTCTATCCTGCGCACAGTGTCTGTGCGAGGCTGGGAGTGCTTCTGGGGAGTGTTCCCCAGCGGAAATCGCGTGGTCCTTTAGGTGACAGGGAGGGCTCCTGTGTCCACGGACAGGTGCCCAGGGACCCTGTGGAACTGCTGTGACCTCTAAAGGGTGGGTCAGGTGAGCCGAGGAAGGCGTGTGCTTGGGAGCCTGAGTGCGCATGCGCGGCCCACGTATAGGCCCGAAACGAGCCAGCCGCGGCTCGGAGAAAAGCCATCTCCTGGGGGCCTCCCCATGTTCCTCCACTCCCCAGGGAGGGCCCCTTTACGGATGGAAGAAAAGGGGGATCTTCGCAGTGGTGGGTTCGGGCCAGAGGGGTCGGGGGTTTGCCTCCACGTACGCCAGGTGCCCGCACACCGGGCCCAGGTGTTTGAGCCCCGTGGAGGCAGACGGCTGCTTATTGCTGGATGCAAGTGTCCTGCGGGGTCAAGGAAGGGCATGGGCACTCCCGGGCGACACAGGGCACCGGGCCCTTAGAGAGTTCCATGGAAAATCCCCCGCCCAGGGCCCCGGTATCCAAGTCTGTCCTTAGCACACTGTCTGTGCGGGGCTGAGAGTGCTGCTGGGCAGTGTGGCCTAGGGGAAATCGCGCGGTCCTCTGAGTGGCAGGGAGGGCTTCTGTGTCCATGGACAGGTGCGCAGGGACCCTGTGAAACTGCTGTGACCTCTCAAGGGCGGGTCACCTGACCCCTCCTGGGTGGGACAGGTGACCTCCCAAGGCTGGGTCACGAGACCCCAAAAGGGTGGGTCACGTGACCCCAAAAGGGTGGGTCACGAAACCCCTCAAGGGTGGGTCATGTGACCCCTCAGGGGTGGGTCACGAGACCCCCCAGGGGTGGGTCACGTGACCCCTCAGGGGTGGGTTACGTGACCCCTCAGGGGTGGGTCACGAGACCCCCCCGGGGGTGGGTCACGTGACCCTTCAAGGGTGGGTCAGGAGACACCTTAAGGGTGGGCCCCGTGACCCGAGGGAGGCCTGTTGTGGGGAGCCTGAGTGCGCACGCGCGGCCCACGTATAGGCCCGAAAGGAGCCAGCCGCGGCTCGGAGTAAAGCCATCTCCTGGGGGCTTCCCCGTGTTCCTCCACTCCTCAAGGAGGACCCCTTTACGGATGGAAGAAAAGTGGGATCTTCGCAGTGGTGGGTTCGGGCCAGAGGGGTCTGCGTGTTTGCCTGCACGAACGCCAGGTGCTCGCACAACGGGCCCAGGTGTTTGAGCCCCGTGGAGGCAGAGGGCTGCTTATTGCTGGATGATAGTGTCCTGCAGGGTTAAGGGATGGCGTGGGCACTCCCAGGGCGACAGAGGGCACCTGGCCTTTAGAGAGTTCCCTGGAAAATTCCCCGCCCAGGCCCCTGGTCCACAAGTCTATCCTGCGCACAGTGTCTGTGCGAGGCTGGGAGTGCTTCTGGGGAGTGTTCCCCAGCGGAAATCGCGTGGTCCTTTAGGTGACAGGGAGGGCTCCTGTGTCCACGGACAGGTGCCCAAGGACCCTGTGGAACTGCTGTGACCTCTAAAGGGTGGGTCAGGTGAGCCGAGGAAGGCGTGTGCTTGGGAGCGTGAGTGCGCATGCGCGGCCCACGTATAGGCCCGAAACGAGCCAGCCGCGGCTCGGAGAAAAGCCATCTCCTGGGGGCCTCCCCATGTTCCTCCACTCCCCAGGGAGGGCCCCTTTACGGATGGAAGAAAAGGGGGATCTTCGCAGTGGTGGGTTCGGGCCAGAGGGGTCTGGGGGTTTGCCTCCACGTACGCCAGGTGCCCGCACACCGGGCCCAGGTGTTTGAGCCCCGTGGAGGCAGACGGCTGCTTATTGCTGGATGCAAGTGTCCTGCGGGGTCAAGGAAGGGCATGGGCCCTCCCGGGCGACACAGGGCACCGGGCCCTTACAGAGTTCCATGGAAAATCCCCCGCCCAGGGCCCCGGTATCCAAGTCTGTCCTTAGCACACTGTCTGTGCGGGGCTGAGAGTGCTGCTGGGCAGTGTGGCCTAGGGGAAATCGCGCGGTCCTCTGAGTGGCAGGGAGGGCTTCTGTGTCCATGGACAGGTGCGCAGGGACCCTGTGAAACTGCTGTGACCTCTCAAGGGCGGGTCACCTGACCCCTCCTGGGTGGGACAGGTCACCTCCCAAGGGTGGGTCACGAGACCCCAAAAGGGTGGGTCACATGACCCCAAAAGGGTGGGTCACGAAACCCCTCAAGGGTGGGTCACGTGACCCCTCAGGGGTGGTTCACGAGACCCCCCAAGGGTGGGTCACATGACCCCTCAGGAGTGCGTCACGAGACCCCCCAGGGTTGGGTCATGTGACCCCTCCGGTGTGGGTCACGTGACCCCTCAGGGGTGGGTCACGTGACCCCTCAAGGGTGGGTCACGAGACCCCCCAGGGGTGGGTCACGTGACCCCTCAGGGGTGCGTCACGAGACCCCCCAGGGGTGGGTCACGTGACCCCTCAAGCGTGGGTCAGGAGACACCTCAAGGGTGGGCACCGTGACCCGAGTGAGGCCTGTTGTGTGGAGCCTGAGTGCGCACGCGCGGCCCACGTATAGGCCCGAAAGGAGCCAGCCGCGGCTCGGAGAAAAGCCATCTCCTAGGGGCCTCCCCATGTTCCTCCACTCCCCAGGGAGGGCCCCTTTACGGATGGAAGAAAAGGGGGATCTTCGCAGTGGTGGGTTCGGGCCAGAGGGGTCTGCGGGTTTGCCTGCACGAACGCCAGGTGCTCGCACAACGGGCCCAGGTGTTTGAGCCCCGTGGAGGCAGAGGGCTGCTTATTGCTGGATGATAGTGTCCTGCAGGGTTAAGGGATGGCGTGGGCACTCCCAGGGCGACAGAGGGCACCTGGCCTTTAGAGAGTTCCCTGGAAAATTCCCCCCCCCAGGCCCCTGGTCCACAAGTCTATCCTGCGCACAGTGTCTGTGCGAGGCTGGGAGTGCTTCTGGGGAGTGTTCCCCAGCGGAAATCGCGTGGTCCTTTAGGTGACAGGGAGGGCTCCTGTGTCCACGGACAGGTGCCCAGGGACCCTGTGGAACTGCTGTGACCTCTAAAGGGTGGGTCAGGTGAGCCGAGGAAGGCGTGTGCTTGGGAGCGTGAGTGCGCATGCGCGGCCCACGTATAGGCCCGAAACGAGCCAGCCGCGGCTCGGAGACAAGCCATCTCCTGGGGGCCTCCCCATGTTCCTCCACTCCCCCGGGAGGGCCCCTTTACGGATGGAAGAAAAGGGGGATCTTCGCAGTGGTGGGTTCGGGACAGAGGGGTCTGGGGTTTGCCTCCACGTACGCCAGGTGCCCGCACACCGGGCCCAGGTGTTTGAGCCCCGTGGAGGCAGACGGCTGCTTATTGCTGGATGCAAGTGTCCTGCGGGGTCAAGGAAGGGCTTGGGCACTCCCGGGCGACACAGGGCACCGGGCCCTTAGAGAGTTCCATGGAAAATCCCCCGCCCAGGGCCCCGGTATCCAAGTCTGTCCTTAGCACACTGTCTGTGCGGGGCTGAGAGTGCTGCTGGGCAGTGTGGCCTAGGGGAAATCGCGCGGTCCTCTGAGTGGCAGGGAGGTCTTCTGTGTCCATGGACAGGTGCGCAGGGACCCTGTGAAACTGCTGTGACCTCTCAAGGGCGGGTCACCTGACCCCTCCTGGGTGGGACAGGTCACCTCCCAAGGGTGGGTCACGAGACCCCAAAAGGGTGGGTCACATGACCCCAAAAGGGTGGGTCACGAAACCCCTCAAGGGTGGGTCACGTGACCCCTCAGGAGTGGGTCACGAGACCCCCCAGGGGTGGGTCACGTGACCCCTCAGGGGTGCGTCACGAGACCCCCCGGGGTTGGGTCACGTGACCCCGCCGGTGTGGGTCACGTGACCCCCCAGGAGTGGGTCACGTGAACCCTCAGGGGTGCGTCACGAGACCCCCCAGGGGTGGGTCACGTGACCCCTAAAGGGTGGGTCAGGAGACACCTCAAGGGTGGGCACCGTGACCCGAGTGAGGCCTGTTGTGGGGAGCCTGATTGCGCACGCGCGGCCCACGTATAGGCCCGAAAGGAGCCAGCCGCGGCTCGGAGAAAAGCCATCTCCTGGGGGCTTCCCCGTGTTCCTCCACTCCTCCAGGAGGACCCCTTTATGGATGGAAGAAAAGTGGGATGTTCGCAGTGGTGGGTTCGGGCCAGAGGGGTCTGCGGGTTTGCCTGCACGAACGCCAGGTGCTCGCACAACGGGCCCAGGTGTTTGAGCCCCGTGGAGGCAGAGGGCTGCTTATTGCTGGATGATAGTGTCCTGCAGGGTTAAGGGATGGCGTGGGCACTCCCAGGGCGACAGAGGGCACCTGGCCTTTAGAGAGTTCCCTGGAAAATTCCCCCCCCCAGGCCCCTGGTCCACAAGTCTATCCTGCGCACAGTGTCTGTGCGAGGCTGGGAGTGCTTCTGGGGAGTGTTCCCCAGCGGAAATCGCGTGGTCCTTTAGGTGACAGGGAGGGCTCCTGTGTCCACGGACAGGTGCCCAGGGACCCTGTGGAACTGCTGTGACCTCTAAAGGGTGGGTCAGGTGAGCCGAGGAAGGCATGTGCTTGGGAGCCTGAGTGCGCATGCGCGGCCCACGTATAGGCCCGAAACGAGCCAGCCGCGGCTCGGAGAAAAGCCATCTCCTAGGGGCCTCCCCATGTTCCTCCACTCCCCAGGGAGGGCCCCTTTACGGATGGAAGAAAAGGGGGATCTTCGCAGTGGTGGGTTCGGGCCAGAGGGGTCTGGGGGTTTGCCTCCACGTACGCCAGGTGCCCGCACACCGGGCCCAGGTGTTTGAGCCCCGTGGAGGCAGACGGCTGCTTATTGCTGGATGCAAGTGTCCTGCGGGGTCAAGGAAGGGCATGGGCACTCCCGGGCGACACAGGGCACCGGGCCCTTAGAGAGTTCCATGGAAAATCCCCCGCCCAGGGCCCCGGTATCCAAGTCTGTCCTTAGCACACTGTCTGTGCGGGGCTGAGAGTGCTGCTGGGCAGTGTGGCCTAGGGGAAATCGCGCGGTCCTCTGAGTGGCAGGGAGGGCTTCTGTTTCCATGGACAGGTGCGCAGGGACCCTGTGAAACTGCTGTGACCTCTCAAGGGCGGGTCACCTGACCCCTCCAGGGTGGGACAGGTGACCTCCCAAGGCTGGGTCACGAGACCCCAAAAGGGTGGGTCACGTGACCCCAAAAGGGTGGGTCACGAAACCCCTCAAGGGTGGGTCACGTGACCCCTCAGGGGTGGGTCACGAGACCCCCCAGGGTTGGGTCACGTGACCCCGCCGGTGTGGGTCACGTGACCCCTCAGGGGTGGGTCACGTGACCCCTCAAGGGTGGGTCACGAGACCCCCCAGGGGTGGGTCACGTGACCCCTCAGGGGTGCGTCACGAGACCCCCCAGGGGTGGGTCACGTGACCCCTCAAGGGTGGGTCAGGAGACACCTCAAGGGTGCGCCCCGTGACCCGAGGGAGGCCTGTTGTGGGGAGCCTGAGTGCGCACGCACGGCCCACGTATAGGCCCGAAAGGAGCCAGCCGCGGCTCGGAGAAAAGCCATCTCCTGGGTGCTTCCCCGTGTTCCTCCACTCCTCCAGGAGGACCCCTTTACGGATGGAAGAAAAGTGGGATCTTCGCAGTGGTGGGTTCGGGCCAGAGGGGTCTGCGGGTTTGCCTGCACGAACGCCAGGTGCTCGCACAACGGGCCCAGGTGTTTGAGCCCCGTGGAGGCAGAGGGCTGCTTATTGCTGGATGATAGTGTCCTGCAGGGTTAAGGGATGGCGTGGGCACTCCCAGGGCGACAGAGGGCACCTGGCCTTTAGAGAGTTCCCTGGAAAATTCCCCCCCCCAGGCCCCTGGTCCACAAGTCTATCCTGCGCACAGTGTCTGTGCGAGGCTGGGAGTGCTTCTGGGGAGTGTTCCCCAGCGGAAATCGCGTGGTCCTTTAGGTGACAGGGAGGGCTCCTGTGTCCACGGACAGGTGCCCAGGGACCCTGTGGAACTGCTGTGACCTCTAAAGGGTGGGTCAGGTGAGCCGAGGAAGGCGTGTGCTTGGGAGCGTGAGTGCGCATGCGCGGCCCACGTATAGGCCCGAAACGAGCCAGCCGCGGCTCGGAGACAAGCCATCTCCTGGGGGCCTCCCCATGTTCCTCCACTCCCCCGGGAGGGCCCCTTTACGGATGGAAGAAAAGGGGGATCTTCGCAGTGGTGGGTTCGGGACAGAGGGGTCTGGGGTTTGCCTCCACGTACGCCAGGTGCCCGCACACCGGGCCCAGGTGTTTGAGCCCCGTGGAGGCAGACGGCTGCTTATTGCTGGATGCAAGTGTCCTGCGGGGTCAAGGAAGGGCTTGGGCACTCCCGGGCGACACAGGGCACCGGGCCCTTAGAGAGTTCCATGGAAAATCCCCCGCCCAGGGCCCCGGTATCCAAGTCTGTCCTTAGCACACTGTCTGTGCGGGGCTGAGAGTGCTGCTGGGCAGTGTGGCCTAGGGGAAATCGCGCGGTCCTCTGAGTGGCAGGGAGGTCTTCTGTGTCCATGGACAGGTGCGCAGGGACCCTGTGAAACTGCTGTGACCTCTCAAGGGCGGGTCACCTGACCCCTCCTGGGTGGGACAGGTCACCTCCCAAGGGTGGGTCACGAGACCCCAAAAGGGTGGGTCACATGACCCCAAAAGGGTGGGTCACGAAACCCCTCAAGGGTGGGTCACGTGACCCCTCAGGAGTGGGTCACGAGACCCCCCAGGGGTGGGTCACGTGACCCCTCAGGGGTGCGTCACGAGACCCCCCGGGGTTGGGTCACGTGACCCCGCCGGTGTGGGTCACGTGACCCCCCAGGAGTGGGTCACGTGAACCCTCAGGGGTGCGTCACGAGACCCCCCAGGGGTGGGTCACGTGACCCCTCAAGGGTGGGTCAGGAGACACCTCAAGGGTGGGCACCGTGACCCGAGTGAGGCCTGTTGTGGGGAGCCTGATTGCGCACGCGCGGCCCACGTATAGGCCCGAAAGGAGCCAGCCGCGGCTCGGAGAAAAGCCATCTCCTGGGGGCTTCCCCGTGTTCCTCCACTCCTCCAGGAGGACCCCTTTATGGATGGAAGAAAAGTGGGATGTTCGCAGTGGTGGGTTCGGGCCAGAGGGGTCTGCGGGTTTGCCTGCACGAACGCCAGGTGCTCGCACAACGGGCCCAGGTGTTTGAGCCCCGTGGAGGCAGAGGGCTGCTTATTGCTGGATGATAGTGTCCTGCAGGGTTAAGGGATGGCGTGGGCACTCCCAGGGCGAAAGAGGGCACCTGGCCTTTAGAGAGTTCCCTGGAAAATTCCCCCCCCCAGGCCCCTGGTCCACAAGTCTATCCTGCGCACAGTGTCTGTGCGAGGCTGGGAGTGCTTCTGGGGAGTGTTCCCCAGCGGAAATCGCGTGGTCCTTTAGGTGACAGGGAGGGCTCCTGTGTCCACGGACAGGTGCCCAGGGACCCTGTGGAACTGCTGTGACCTCTAAAGGGTGGGTCAGGTGAGCCGAGGAAGGCATGTGCTTGGGAGCCTGAGTGCGCATGCGCGGCCCACGTATAGGCCCGAAACGAGCCAGCCGCGGCTCGGAGAAAAGCCATCTCCTAGGGGCCTCCCCATGTTCCTCCACTCCCCAGGGAGGGCCCCTTTACGGATGGAAGAAAAGGGGGATCTTCGCAGTGGTGGGTTCGGGCCAGAGGGGTCTGGGGGTTTGCCTCCACGTACGCCAGGTGCCCGCACACCGGGCCCAGGTGTTTGAGCCCCGTGGAGGCAGACGGCTGCTTATTGCTGGATGCAAGTGTCCTGCGGGGTCAAGGAAGGGCATGGGCACTCCCGGGCGACACAGGGCACCGGGCCCTTAGAGAGTTCCATGGAAAATCCCCCGCCCAGGGCCCCGGTATCCAAGTCTGTCCTTAGCACACTGTCTGTGCGGGGCTGAGAGTGCTGCTGGGCAGTGTGGCCTAGGGGAAATCGCGCGGTCCTCTGAGTGGCAGGGAGGGCTTCTGTTTCCATGGACAGGTGCGCAGGGACCCTGTGAAACTGCTGTGACCTCTCAAGGGCGGGTCACCTGACCCCTCCAGGGTGGGACAGGTGACCTCCCAAGGCTGGGTCACGAGACCCCAAAAGGGTGGGTCACGTGACCCCAAAAGGGTGGGTCACGAAACCCCTCAAGGGTGGGTCACGTGACCCCTCAGGGGTGGGTCACGAGACCCCCCAGGGTTGGGTCACGTGACCCCGCCGGTGTGGGTCACGTGACCCCTCAGGGGTGGGTCACGTGACCCCTCAAGGGTGGGTCACGAGACCCCCCAGGGGTGGGTCACGTGACCCCTCAGGGGTGCGTCACGAGACCCCCCAGGGGTGGGTCACGTGACCCCTCAAGGGTGGGTCAGGAGACACCTCAAGGGTGGGCCCCGTGACCCGAGGGAGGCCTGTTGTGGGGAGCCTGAGTGCGCACGCGCGGCCCACGTATAGGCCCGAAAGGAGCCAGCCGCGGCTCGGAGAAAAGCCATCTCCTGGGTGCTTCCCCGTGTTCCTCCACTCCTCCAGGAGGACCCCTTTACGGATGGAAGAAAAGTGGGATCTTCGCAGTGGTGGGTTCGGGCCAGAGGGGTCTGCGGGTTTGCCTGCACGAACGCCAGGTGCTCGCACAACGGGCCCAGGTGTTTGAGCCCCGTGGAGGCAGAGGGCTGCTTATTGCTGGATGATAGTGTCCTGCAGGGTTAAGGGATGGCGTGGGCACTCCCAGGGCGACAACGGGCACCTGGCCTTTAGAGAGTTCCCTGGAAAATTCCCCCCCCCAGGCCCCTGGTCCACAAGTCTATCCTGCGCACAGTGTCTGTGCGAGGCTGGGAGTGCTTCTGGGGAGTGTTCCCCAGCGGAAATCGCGTGGTCCTTTAGGTGACAGGGAGGGCTCCTGTGTCCACGGACAGGTGCCCAGGGACCCTGTGGAACTGCTGTGACCTCTAAAGGGTGGGTCAGGTGAGCCGAGGAAGGCGTGTGCTTGGGAGCCTGAGTGCGCATGCGCGGCCCACGTATAGGCCCGAAACGAGCCAGCCGCGGCTCGGAGAAAAGCCATCTCCTGGGGGCCTCCCCATGTTCCTCCACTCCCCAGGGAGGGCCCCTTTACGGATGGAAGAAAAGGGGGATCTTCGCAGTGGTGGGTTCGGGCCAGAGGGGTCGGGGGTTTGCCTCCACGTACGCCAGGTGCCCGCACACCGGGCCCAGGTGTTTGAGCCCCGTGGAGGCAGACGGCTGCTTATTGCTGGATGCAAGTGTCCTGCGGGGTCAAGGAAGGGCATGGGCACTCCCGGGCGACACAGGGCACCGGGCCCTTAGAGAGTTCCATGGAAAATCCCCCGCCCAGGGCCCCGGTATCCAAGTCTGTCCTTAGCACACTGTCTGTGCGGGGCTGAGAGTGCTGCTGGGCAGTGTGGCCTAGGGGAAATCGCGCGGTCCTCTGAGTGGCAGGGAGGGCTTCTGTGTCCATGGACAGGTGCGCAGGGACCCTGTGAAACTGCTGTGACCTCTCAAGGGCGGGTCACCTGACCCCTCCTGGGTGGGACAGGTGACCTCCCAAGGCTGGGTCACGAGACCCCAAAAGGGTGGGTCACGTGACCCCAAAAGGGTGGGTCACGAAACCCCTCAAGGGTGGGTCATGTGACCCCTCAGGGGTGGGTCACGAGACCCCCCAGGGGTGGGTCACGTGACCCCTCAGGGGTGGGTTACGTGACCCCTCAGGGGTGGGTCACGAGACCCCCCCGGGGGTGGGTCACGTGACCCTTCAAGGGTGGGTCAGGAGACACCTTAAGGGTGGGCCCCGTGACCCGAGGGAGGCCTGTTGTGGGGAGCCTGAGTGCGCACGCGCGGCCCACGTATAGGCCCGAAAGGAGCCAGCCGCGGCTCGGAGTAAAGCCATCTCCTGGGGGCTTCCCCGTGTTCCTCCACTCCTCAAGGAGGACCCCTTTACGGATGGAAGAAAAGTGGGATCTTCGCAGTGGTGGGTTCGGGCCAGAGGGGTCTGCGTGTTTGCCTGCACGAACGCCAGGTGCTCGCACAACGGGCCCAGGTGTTTGAGCCCCGTGGAGGCAGAGGGCTGCTTATTGCAGGATGATAGTGTCCTGCAGGGTTAAGGGATGGCGTGGGCACTCCCAGGGCGACAGAGGGCACCTGGCCTTTAGAGAGTTCCCTGGAAAATTCCCCCCCCCAGGCCCCTGGTCCACAAGTCTATCCTGCGCACAGTGTCTGTGCGAGGCTGGGAGTGCTTCTGGGGAGTGTTCCCCAGCGGAAATCGCGTGGTCCTTTAGGTGACAGGGAGGGCTCCTGTGTCCACGGACAGGTGCCCAAGGACCCTGTGGAACTGCTGTGACCTCTAAAGGGTGGGTCAGGTGAGCCGAGGAAGGCGTGTGCTTGGGAGCGTGAGTGCGCATGCGCGGCCCACGTATAGGCCCGAAACGAGCCAGCCGCGGCTCGGAGAAAAGCCATCTCCTGGGGGCCTCCCCATGTTCCTCCACTCCCCAGGGAGGGCCCCTTTACGGATGGAAGAAAAGGGGGATCTTCGCAGTGGTGGGTTCGGGCCAGAGGGGTCTGGGGGTTTGCCTCCACGTACGCCAGGTGCCCGCACACCGGGCCCAGGTGTTTGAGCCCCGTGGAGGCAGACGGCTGCTTATTGCTGGATGCAAGTGTCCTGCGGGGTCAAGGAAGGGCATGGGCCCTCCCGGGCGACACAGGGCACCGGGCCCTTACAGAGTTCCATGGAAAATCCCCCGCCCAGGGCCCCGGTATCCAAGTCTGTCCTTAGCACACTGTCTGTGCGGGGCTGAGAGTGCTGCTGGGCAGTGTGGCCTAGGGGAAATCGCGCGGTCCTCTGAGTGGCAGGGAGGGCTTCTGTGTCCATGGACAGGTGCGCAGGGACCCTGTGAAACTGCTGTGACCTCTCAAGGGCGGGTCACCTGACCCCTCCTGGGTGGGACAGGTCACCTCCCAAGGGTGGGTCACGAGACCCCAAAAGGGTGGGTCACATGACCCCAAAAGGGTGGGTCACGAAACCCCTCAAGGGTGGGTCACGTGACCCCTCAGGGGTGGTTCACGAGACCCCCCAAGGGTGGGTCACATGACCCCTCAGGAGTGCGTCACGAGACCCCCCAGGGTTGGGTCATGTGACCCCTCCGGTGTGGGTCACGTGACCCCTCAGGGGTGGGTCACGTGACCCCTCAAGGGTGGGTCACGAGACCCCCCAGGGGTGGGTCACGTGACCCCTCAGGGGTGCGTCACGAGACACCCCAGGGGTGGGTCACGTGACCCCTCAAGGGTGGGCACCGTGACCCGAGTGAGGCCTGTTGTGTGGAGCCTGAGTGCGCACGCGCGGCCCACGTATAGGCCCGAAAGGAGCCAGCCGCGGCTCGGAGAAAAGCCATCTCCTAGGGGCCTCCCCATGTTCCTCCACTCCCCAGGGAGGGCCCCTTTACGGATGGAAGAAAAGGGGGATCTTCGCAGTGGTGGGTTCGGGCCAGAGGGGTCTGCGGGTTTGCCTGCACGAACGCCAGGTGCTCGCACAACGGGCCCAGGTGTTTGAGCCCCGTGGAGGCAGAGGGCTGCTTATTGCTGGATGATAGTGTCCTGCAGGGTTAAGGGATGGCGTGGGCACTCCCAGGGCGACAGAGGGCACCTGGCCTTTAGAGAGTTCCCTGGAAAATTCCCCCCCCCAGGCCCCTGGTCCACAAGTCTATCCTGCGCACAGTGTCTGTGCGAGGCTGGGAGTGCTTCTGGGGAGTGTTCCCCAGCGGAAATCGCGTGGTCCTTTAGGTGACAGGGAGGGCTCCTGTGTCCACGGACAGGTGCCCAGGGACCCTGTGGAACTGCTGTGACCTCTAAAGGGTGGGTCAGGTGAGCCGAGGAAGGCGTGTGCTTGGGAGCGTGAGTGCGCATGCGCGGCCCACGTATAGGCCCGAAACGAGCCAGCCGCGGCTCGGAGACAAGCCATCTCCTGGGGGCCTCCCCATGTTCCTCCACTCCCCCGGGAGGGCCCCTTTACGGATGGAAGAAAAGGGGGATCTTCGCAGTGGTGGGTTCGGGACAGAGGGGTCTGGGGTTTGCCTCCACGTACGCCAGGTGCCCGCACACCGGGCCCAGGTGTTTGAGCCCCGTGGAGGCAGACGGCTGCTTATTGCTGGATGCAAGTGTCCTGCGGGGTCAAGGAAGGGCTTGGGCACTCCCGGGCGACACAGGGCACCGGGCCCTTAGAGAGTTCCATGGAAAATCCCCCGCCCAGGGCCCCGGTATCCAAGTCTGTCCTTAGCACACTGTCTGTGCGGGGCTGAGAGTGCTGCTGGGCAGTGTGGCCTAGGGGAAATCGCGCGGTCCTCTGAGTGGCAGGGAGGTCTTCTGTGTCCATGGACAGGTGCGCAGGGACCCTGTGAAACTGCTGTGACCTCTCAAGGGCGGGTCACCTGACCCCTCCTGGGTGGGACAGGTCACCTCCCAAGGGTGGGTCACGAGACCCCAAAAGGGTGGGTCACATGACCCCAAAAGGGTGGGTCACGAAACCCCTCAAGGGTGGGTCACGTGACCCCTCAGGAGTGGGTCACGAGACCCCCCAGGGGTGGGTCACGTGACCCCTCAGGGGTGCGTCACGAGACCCCCCGGGGTTGGGTCACGTGACCCCGCCGGTGTGGGTCACGTGACCCCCCAGGAGTGGGTCACGTGAACCCTCAGGGGTGCGTCACGAGACCCCCCAGGGGTGGGTCACGTGACCCCTCAAGGGTGGGTCAGGAGACACCTCAAGGGTGGGCACCGTGACCCGAGTGAGGCCTGTTGTGGGGAGCCTGATTGCGCACGCGCGGCCCACGTATAGGCCCGAAAGGAGCCAGCCGCGGCTCGGAGAAAAGCCATCTCCTGGGGGCTTCCCCGTGTTCCTCCACTCCTCCAGGAGGACCCCTTTATGGATGGAAGAAAAGTGGGATGTTCGCAGTGGTGGGTTCGGGCCAGAGGGGTCTGCGGGTTTGCCTGCACGAACGCCAGGTGCTCGCACAACGGGCCCAGGTGTTTGAGCCCCGTGGAGGCAGAGGGCTGCTTATTGCTGGATGATAGTGTCCTGCAGGGTTAAGGGATGGCGTGGGCACTCCCAGGGCGACAGAGGGCACCTGGCCTTTAGAGAGTTCCCTGGAAAATTCCCCCCCCCAGGCCCCTGGTCCACAAGTCTATCCTGCGCACAGTGTCTGTGCGAGGCTGGGAGTGCTTCTGGGGAGTGTTCCCCAGCGGAAATCGCGTGGTCCTTTAGGTGACAGGGAGGGCTCCTGTGTCCACGGACAGGTGCCCAGGGACCCTGTGGAACTGCTGTGACCTCTAAAGGGTGGGTCAGGTGAGCCGAGGAAGGCGTGTGCTTGGGAGCCTGAGTGCGCATGCGCGGCCCACGTATAGGCCCGAAACGAGCCAGCCGCGGCTCGGAGAAAAGCCATCTCCTGGGGGCCTCCCCATGTTCCTCCACTCCCCAGGGAGGGCCCCTTTACGGATGGAAGAAAAGGGGGATCTTCGCAGTGGTGGGTTCGGGCCAGAGGGGTCTGGGGGTTTGCCTCCACGTACGCCAGGTGCCCGCACACCGGGCCCAGGTGTTTGAGCCCCGTGGAGGCAGACGGCTGCTTATTGCTGGATGCAAGTGTCCTGCGGGGTCAAGGAAGGGCATGGGCACTCCCGGGCGACACAGGGCACCGGGCCCTTAGAGAGTTCCATGGAAAATCCCCCGCCCAGGGCCCCGGTATCCAAGTCTGTCCTTAGCACACTGTCTGTGCGGGGCTGAGAGTGCTGCTGGGCAGTGTGGCCTAGGGGAAATCGCGCGGTCCTCTGAGTGGCAGGGAGGGCTTCTGTTTCCATGGACAGGTGCGCAGGGACCCTGTGAAACTGCTGTGACCTCTCAAGGGCGTGTCACCTGACCCCTCCAGGGTGGGACAGGTGACCTCCCAAGGCTGGGTCACGAGACCCCAAAAGGGTGGGTCACGTGACCCCAAAAGGGTGGGTCACGAAACCCCTCAAGGGTGGGTCACGTGACCCCTCAGGGGTGGGTCAAGAGACCCCCCAGGGTTGGGTCACGTGACCCCGCCGGTGTGGGTCACGTGACCCCTCAGGGGTGGGTCACGTGACCCCTCAAGGGTGGGTCACGAGACCCCCCAGGGGTGGGTCACGTGACCCCTCAGGGGTGCGTCACGAGACCCCCCAGGGGTGGGTCACGTGACCCCTCAAGGGTGGGTCAGGAGACACCTCAAGGGTGGGCCCCGTGACCCGAGGGAGGCCTGTTGTGGGGAGCCTGAGTGCGCACGCGCGGCCCACGTATAGGCCCGAAAGGAGCCAGCCGCGGCTCGGAGAAAAGCCATCTCCTGGGGGCTTCCCCGTGTTCCTCCACTCCTCAAGGAGGACCCCTTTACGGATGGAAGAAAAGTGGGATCTTCGCAGTGGTGGGTTCGGGCCAGAGGGGTCTGCGTGTTTGCCTGCACGAACGCCAGGTGCTCGCACAACGGGCCCAGGTGTTTGAGCCCCGTGGAGGCAGAGGGCTGCTTATTGCTGGATGATAGTGTCCTGCAGGGTTAAGGGATGGCGTGGGCACTCCCAGGGCGACAGAGGGCACCTGGCCTTTAGAGAGTTCCCTGGAAAATTCCCCCCCCCAGGCCCCTGGTCCACAAGTCTATCCTGCGCACAGTGTCTGTGCGAGGCTGGGAGTGCTTCTGGGGAGTGTTCCCCAGCGGAAATCGCGTGGTCCTTTAGGTGACAGGGAGGGCTCCTGTGTCCACGGACAGGTGCCCAGGGACCCTGTGGAACTGCTGTGACCTCTAAAGGGTGGGTCAGGTGAGCCGAGGAAGGCGTGTGCTTGGGAGCCTGAGTGCGCATGCGCGGCCCACGTATAGGCCCGAAACGAGCCAGCCACGGCTCGGAGAAAAGCCATCTCCTAGGGGCCTCCCCATGTTCCTCCACTCCCCAGGGAGGGCCCCTTTACGGATGGAAGAAAAGGGGGATCTTCGCAGTGGTGGGTTCGGGCCAGAGGGGTCTGGGGGTTTGCCTCCACGTACGCCAGGTGCCCGCACACCGGGCCCAGGTGTTTGAGCCCCGTGGAGGCAGACGGCTGCTTATTGCTGGATGCAAGTGTCCTGCGGGGTCAAGGAAGGGCATGGGCACTCCCGGGCGACACAGGGCACCAGGCCCTTAGAGAGTTCCATGGAAAATCCCCCGCCCAGGGCCCCGGTATCCAAGTCTGTCCTTAGCACACTGTCTGTGCGGGGCTGAGAGTGCTGCTGGGCAGTGTGGCCTAGGGGAAATCGCGCGGTCCTCTGAGTGGCAGGGAGGGCTTCTGTGTCCATGGACAGGTGCGCAGGGACCCTGTGAAACTGCTGTGACCTCTCAAGGGCGGGTCACCTGACCCCTCCTGGGTGGGACAGGTCACCTCCCAAGGGTGGGTCACGAGACCCCAAAAGGGTGGGTCACATGACCCCAAAAGGGTGGGTCACGAAACCCCTCAAGTGTGGGTCACGTGACCCCTCAGTGGTGGGTCACGAGACCCCCCAGGGTTGGGTCACGTGACCCCTCCGGTGTGGGTCACGTGACCCCTCAGGTGTGGGTCACGTGACCCCTCAAGGGTAGGTCACGAGACCCCCCGGGGGTGGGTCACGTGACCCCTCAGGGGTGCGTCACGAGACCCCCCGGGGGTGGGTCACGTGACCCCTCAAGGGTGGGTCAGGAGACACCTCAAGGCTGGGCACCGTGACCCGAGTGAGGCCTGTTGTGGGGAGCCTGAGTGCGCACGCGCGGCCCACGTATAGGCCCGAAAGGAGCCAGCCACGGCTCGGAGAAAAGCCATCTCCTAGGGGCTTCCCCGTGTTCCTCCACTCCTCCAGGAGGACCCCTTTACGGATGGAAGAAAAGTGGGATCTTCGCAGTGGTGGGTTCGGGCCAGAGGGGTCTGCGGGTTTGCCTGCACGAACGCCAGGTGCTCGCACAACGGGCCCAGGTGTTTGAGCCCCGTGGAGGCAGAGGGCTGATTATTGCTGGATGATAGTGTCCTGCAGGGTTAAGGGATGGCGTGGGCACTCCCAGGGCGACAG
Organism: Desmodus rotundus; assembly: GCF_022682495.2. Lineage (NCBI taxonomy): Eukaryota > Metazoa > Chordata > Mammalia > Chiroptera > Phyllostomidae > Desmodus > Desmodus rotundus. The sequence goes on along the minus strand of NC_071388.1, from coordinate 80,268,969 downwards.
AGGGCACCTGGCCTTTAGAGAGTTCCCTGGAAAATTCCCCCCCACAGGCCCCTGGTCCACAAGTCTATCCTGCGCACAGTGTCTGTGCGAGGCTGGGAGTGCTTCTGGGGAGTGTTCCCCAGCGGAAATCGCGTGGTCCTTTAGGTGACAGGGAGGGCTCCTGTGTCCACGGACAGGTGCCCAGGGACCCTGTGGAACTGCTGTGACCTCTAAAGGGTGGGTCAGGTGAGCCGAGGAAGGCGTGTGCTTGGGAGCCTGAGTGCGCATGCGCGGCCCACGTATAGGCCCGAAACGAGCCAGCCGCGGCTCGGAGAAAAGCCATCTCCTGGGGGCCTCCCCATGTTCCTCCACTCCCCAGGGAGGGCCCCTTTACGGATGGAAGAAAAGGGGGATCTTCGCAGTGGTGGGTTCGGGCCAGAGGGGTCTGGGGGTTTGACTCCACGTACGCCAGGTGCCCGCACACCGGGCCCAGGTGTTTGAGCCCCGTGGAGGCAGACGGCTGCTTATTGCTGGATGCAAGTGTCCTGCGGGGTCAAGGAAGGGCATGGGCACTCCCGGGCGACACAGGGCACCGGGCCCTTAGAGAGTTCCATGGAAAATCCCCCGCCCAGGGCCCCGGTATCCAAGTCTGTCCTTAGCACACTGTCTGTGCGGGGCTGAGAGTGCTGATGGGCAGTGTGGCCTAGGGGAAATCGCGCGGTCCTCTGAGTGGCAGGGAGGGCTTCTGTGTCCATGGACAGGTGCGCAGGGACCCTGTGAAACTGCTGTGACCTCTCAAGGGCGGGTCACCTGACCCCTCCTGGGTGGGACAGGTCACCTCCCAAGTGTGGGTCACGAGACCCCAAAAGGGTGGGTCACATGACCCCAAAAGGGTGGGTCACGAAACCCCTCAAGTGTGGGTCACGTGACCCCTCAGGGGTGGGTCACGAGACCCCCCAGGGGTGGGTCACGTGACCCCTCAGGGGTGCGTCACGAGACCCCCCAGTGTTGGGTCACGTGACCCCTCCGGTGTGGGTCACGTGACCCCTCAGGGGTGGGTCACGTGACCCCTCAAGGGTGGGTCACGAGACCCCCCAGGGGTGGGTCACGTGACCCCTCAGGGGTGCGTCACGAGACCCCCCAGGGGTGGGTCACGTGACCCCTCAAGGGTGGGTCAGGAGACACCTCAAGGGTGGGCACCGTGACCCGAGTGAGGCCTGTTGTGGGGAGCCTGAGTGCGCACGCGCGGCCCACGTATAGGCCCGAAAGGAGCCAGCCGCGGCTCGGAGAAAAGCCATCTCCTAGGGGCCTCCCCATGTTCCTCCACTCCCCAGGGAGGGCCCCTTTACGGATGGAAGAAAAGGGGGATCTTCGCAGTGGTGGGTTCGGGCCAGAGGGGTCTGCGGGTTTGCCTGCACGAACGCCAGGTGCTCGCACAACGGGCCCAGGTGTTTGAGCCCCGTGGAGGCAGAGGGCTGCTTATTGCTGGATGATAGTGTCCTGCAGGGTTAAGGGATGGCGTGGGCACTCCCAGGGCGACAGAGGGCACCTGGCCTTTAGAGAGTTCCCTGGAAAATTCCCCCCCCCAGGCCCCTGGTCCACAAGTCTATCCTGCGCACAGTGTCTGTGCGAGGCTGGGAGTGCTTCTGGGGAGTGTTCCCCAGCGGAAATCGCGTGGTCCTTTAGGTGACAGGGAGGGCTCCTGTGTCCACGGACAGGTGCCCAGGGACCCTGTGGAACTGATGTGACCTCTAAAGGGTGGGTCAGGTGAGCCGAGGAAGGCGTGTGCTTGGGAGCGTGAGTGCGCATGCGCGGCCCACGTATAGGCCCGAAACGAGCCAGCCGCGGCTCGGAGACAAGCCATCTCCTGGGGGCCTCCCCATGTTCCTCCACTCCCCCGGGAGGGCCCCTTTACGGATGGGAGAAAAGGGGGATCTTCGCAGTGGTGGGTTCGGGACAGAGGGGTCTGGGGTTTGCCTCCACGTACGCCAGGTGCCCGCACACCGGGCCCAGGTGTTTGAGCCCCGTGGAGGCAGACGGCTGCTTATTGCTGGATGCAAGTGTCCTGCGGGGTCAAGGTAGGGCTTGGGCACTCCCGGGCGACACAGGGCACCGGGCCCTTAGAGAGTTCCATGGAAAATCCCCCGCCCAGGGCCCCGGTATCCAAGTCTGTCCTTAGCACACTGTCTGTGCGGGGCTGAGAGTGCTGCTGGGCAGTGTGGCCTAGGGGAAATCGCGCGGTCCTCTGAGTGGCAGGGAGGTCTTCTGTGTCCATGGACAGGTGCGCAGGGACCCTGTGAAACTGCTGTGACCTCTCAAGGGCGGGTCACCTGACCCCTCCTGGGTGGGACAGGTCACCTCCCAAGGGTGGGTCACGAGACCCCAAAAGGGTGGGTCACATGACCCCAAAAGGGTGGGTCACGAAACCCCTCAAGGGTGGGTCACGTGACCCCTCAGGAGTGGGTCACGAGACCCCCCAGGGGTGGGTCACGTGACCCCTCAGGTGTGCGTCACGAGACCCCGCCGGTGTGGGTCACGTGACCCCCCAGGAGTGGGTCACGTGAACCCTCAGGGGTGCGTCACGAGACCCCCCAGGGGTGGGTCACGTGACCCCTCAAGGGTGGGTCAGGAGACACCTCAAGGGTGGGCACCGTGACCCGAGTGAGGCCTGTTGTGGGGAGCCTGATTGGGCACGCGCGGCCCACATATAGGCCCGAAAGGAGCCAGCCGCGGCTCGGAGAAAAGCCATCTCCTGGGGGCTTCCCCGTGTTCCTCCACTCCTCCAGGAGGACCCCTTTATGGATGGAAGAAAAGTGGGATCTTCGCAGTGGTGGGTTCGGGCCAGAGGGGTCTGCGGGTTTGCCTGCACGAACGCCAGGTGCTCGCACAACGGGCCCAGGTGTTTGAGCCCCGTGGAGGCAGAGGGCTGCTTATTGCTGGATGATAGTGTCCTGCAGGGTTAAGGGATGGCGTGGGCACTCCCAGGGCGACAGAGGGCACCTGGCCTTTAGAGAGTTCCCTGGAAAATTCCCCCCCCCAGGCCCCTGGTCCACAAGTCTATCCTGCGCACAGTGTCTGTGCGAGGCTGGGAGTGCTTCTGGGGAGTGTTCCCCAGCGGAAATCGCGTGGTCCTTTAGGTGACAGGGAGGGCTCCTGTGTCCACGGACAGGTGCCCAGGGACCCTGTGGAACTGCGGTGACCTCTAAAGGGTGGGTCAGGTGAGCCGAGGAAGGCGTGTGCTTGGGAGCCTGAGTGCGCATGCGTGGCCCACGTATAGGACCGAAACGAGCCAGCCGCGGCTCGGAGAAAAGCCATCTCCTAGGGGCCTCCCCATGTTCCTCCACTCCCCAGGGAGGGCCCCTTTACGGATGGAAGAAAAGGGGGATCTTCGCAGTGGTGGGTTCGGGCCAGAGGGGTCTGGGGGTTTGCCTCCACGTACGCCAGGTGCCCGCACACCGGGCTCAGGTGTTTGAGCCCCGTGGAGGCAGACGGCTGCTTATTGCTGGATGCAAGTGTCCTGCGGGGTCAAGGAAGGGCATGGGCCCTCCCGGGCGACACAGGGCACCGGGCCCTTAGAGAGTTCCATGGAAAATCCCCCGCCCAGGGCCCCGGTATCCAAGTCTGTCCTTAGCACACTGTCTGTGCGGGGCTGAGAGTGCTGCTGGGCAGTGTGGCCTAGGGGAAATCGCGCGGTCCTCTGAGTGGCAGGGAGGGCTTCTGTTTCCATGGACAGGTGCGCAGGGACCCTGTGAAACTGCTGTGACCTCTCAAGGGCGGGTCACCTGACCCCTCCAGGGTGGGACAGGTGACCTCCCAAGGCTGGGTCACGAGACCCCAAAAGGGTGGGTCACGTGACCCCAAAAGGGTGGGTCACGAAACCCCTCAAGGGTGGGTCACGTGACCCCTCAGGGGTGGGTCACGAGACCCCCCCAGGGTTGGGTCACGTGACCCCGCCGGTGTGGGTCACGTGACCCCTCAGGGGTGGGTCACGTGACCCCTCAAGGGTGGGTCACGAGACCCCCCAGGGGTGGGTCACGTGACCCCTCAGGGGTGCGTCACGAGACCCCCCAGGGGTGGGTCACGTGACCCCTCAAGGGTGGGTCAGGAGACACCTCAAGGGTGGGCCCCGTGACCCGAGGGAGGCCTGTTGTGGGGAGCCTGAGTGCGCACGCGCGGCCCACGTATAGGCCCGAAAGGAGCCAGCCACGGCTCGGAGAAAAGCCATCTCCTGGGGGCTTCCCCGTGTTCCTCCACACCTCAAGGAGGACCCCTTTACGGATGGAAGAAAAGTGGGATCTTCGCAGTGGTGGGTTCGGGCCAGAGGGGTCTGCGTGTTTGCCTGCACGAACGCCAGGTGCTCGCACAACGGGCCCAGGTGTTTGAGCCCCGTGGAGGCAGAGGGCTGCTTATTGCTGGATGATAGTGTCCTGCAGGGTTAAGGGATGGCGTCGGCACTCCCAGGGCGACAGAGGGCACCTGGCCTTTAGAGAGTTCCCTGGAAAATTCCCCCCCCCAGGCCCCTGGTCCACAAGTCTATCCTGCGCACAGTGTCTGTGCGAGGCTGGGAGTGCTTCTGGGGAGTGTTCCCCAGCGGAAATCGCGTGGTCCTTTAGGTGACAGGGAGGGCTCCTGTGTCCACGGACAGGTGCCCAGGGACCCTGTGGAACTGCTGTGACCTCTAAAGGGTGGGTCAGGTGAGCCGAGGAAGGCGTGTGCTTGGGAGCCTGAGTGCGCATGCGCGGCCCACGTATAGGCCCGAAACGAGCCAGCCGCGGCTCAGAGAAAAGCCATCTCCTAGGGGCCTCCCCATGTTCCTCCACTCCCCAGGGAGGGCCCCTTTACGGATGGAAGAAAAGGGGGATCTTCGCAGTGGTGGGTTCGGGCCAGAGGGGTCTGGGGGTTTGCCTCCACGTACGCCAGGTGCCCGCACACCGGGCCCAGGTGTTTGAGCCCCGTGGAGGCAGACGGCTGCTTATTGCTGGATGCAAGTGTCCTGCGGGGTCAAGGAAGGGCATGGGCCCTCCCGGGCGACACAGGGCACCGGGCCCTTAGAGAGTTCCATGGAAAATCCCCCGCCCAGGGCCCCGGTATCCAAGTCTGTCCTTAGCACACTGTCTGTGCGGGGCTGAGAGTGCTGATGGGCAGTGTGGCCTAGGGGAAATCGCGCGGTCCTCTGAGTGGCAGGGAGGGCTTCTGTGTCCATGGACAGGTGCGCAGGGACCCTGTGAAACTGCTGTGACCTCTCAAGGGCGGGTCACCTGACCCCTCCTGGGTGGGACAGGTCACCTCCCAAGGGTGGGTCACGAGACCCCAAAAGGTTGGGTCACATGACCCCAAAAGGGTGGGTCACAAAACCCCTCAAGGGTGGGTCACGTGACCCCTCAGGGGTGCGTCACGAGACCCCCCAGGGGTGGGTCACGTGACCCCTCAGGGGTGCGTCACGAGACCCCTCAAGTGTGGGTCAGGAGACACCTCAAGGTTGGGCACCGTGACCCGAGTGAGGCCTGTTGTGGGGAGCCTGAGTGCGCACGCGCGGCCCACGTATAGGCCCGAAAGGAGCCAGCCGCGGCTCGGAGAAAAGCCATCTCCTGGGTGCTTCCCCGTGTTCCTCCACTCCTCCAGGAGGACCCCTTTACGGATGGAAGAAAAGTGGGATCTTCGCAGTGGTGGGTTCGGGCCAGAGGGGTCTGCGGGTTTGCCTGCACGAACGCCAGGTGCTCGCACAACGGGCCCAGGTGTTTGAGCCCCGTGGAGGCAGAGGGCTGCTTATTGCTGGATGATAGTGTCCTGCAGGGTTAAGGGTTGGCGTGGGCACTCCCAGGGCGACAACGGGCACCTGGCCTTTAGAGAGTTCCCTGGAAAATTCCCCCCCCCAGGCCCCTGGTCCACAAGTCTATCCTGCGCACAGTGTCTGTGCGAGGCTGGGAGTGCTTCTGGGGAGTGTTCCCCAGCGGAAATCGCGTGGTCCTTTAGGTGACAGGGAGGGCTCCTGTGTCCACGGACAGGTGCCCAGGGACCCTGTGGAACTGCTGTGACCTCTAAAGGGTGGGTCAGGTGAGCCGAGGAAGGCGTGTGCTTGGGAGCCTGAGTGCGCATGCGCGGCCCACGTATAGGCCCGAAACGAGCCAGCCGCGGCTCGGAGAAAAGCCATCTCCTGGGGGCCTCCCCATGTTCCTCCACTCCCCAGGGAGGGCCCCTTTACGGATGGAAGAAAAGGGGGATCTTCGCAGTGGTGGGTTCGGGCCAGAGGGGTCTGGGGGTTTGCCTCCACGTACGCCAGGTGCCTGCACACCGGGCCCAGGTGTTTGAGCCCCGTGGAGGCAGACGGCTGCTTATTGCTGGATGCAAGTGTCCTGCGGGGTCAAGGAAGGGCATGGGCCCTCCCGGGCGACACAGGGCACCGGGCCCTTAGAGAGTTCCATGGAAAATCCCCCGCCCAGGGCCCCGGTATCCAAGTCTGTCCTTAGCACACTGTCTGTGCGGGGCTGAGAGTGCTGATGGGCAGTGTGGCCTAGGGGAAATCGCGCGGTCCTCTGAGTGGCAGGGAGGGCTTCTGTGTCCATGGACAGGTGCGCAGGGACCCTGTGAAACTGCTGTGACCTCTCAAGGGCGGGTCACCTGACCCCTCCTGGGTGGGACAGGTCACCTCCCAAGTGTGGGTCACGAGACCCCAAAAGGGTGGGTCACATGACCCCAAAAGGGTGGGTCACGAAACCCCTCAAGTGTGGGTCACGTGACCCCTCAGGGGTGGGTCACGAGACCCCCCAGGGGTGGGTCACGTGACCCCTCAGGGGTGCGTCACGAGACCCCCCAGTGTTGGGTCACGTGACCCCTCCGGTGTGGGTCACGTGACCCCTCAGGGGTGGGTCACGTGACCCCTCAAGGGTGGGTCACGAGACCCCCCAGGGGTGGGTCACGTGACCCCTCAGGGGTGCGTCACGAGACCCCCCAGGGGTGGGTCACGTGACCCCTCAAGGGTGGGTCAGGAGACACCTCAAGGGTGGGCACCGTGACCCGAGTGAGGCCTGTTGTGGGGAGCCTGAGTGCGCACGCGCGGCCCACGTATAGGCCCGAAAGGAGCCAGCCGCGGCTCGGAGAAAAGCCATCTCCTAGGGGCCTCCCCATGTTCCTCCACTCCCCAGGGAGGGCCCCTTTACGGATGGAAGAAAAGGGGGATCTTCGCAGTGGTGGGTTCGGGCCAGAGGGGTCTGCGGGTTTGCCTGCACGAACGCCAGGTGCTCGCACAACGGGCCCAGGTGTTTGAGCCCCGTGGAGGCAGAGGGCTGCTTATTGCTGGATGATAGTGTCCTGCAGGGTTAAGGGATGGCGTGGGCACTCCCAGGGCGACAGAGGGCACCTGGCCTTTAGAGAGTTCCCTGGAAAATTCCCCCCCCCAGGCCCCTGGTCCACAAGTCTATCCTGCGCACAGTGTCTGTGCGAGGCTGGGAGTGCTTCTGGGGAGTGTTCCCCAGCGGAAATCGCGTGGTCCTTTAGGTGACAGGGAGGGCTCCTGTGTCCACGGACAGGTGCCCAGGGACCCTGTGGAACTGATGTGACCTCTAAAGGGTGGGTCAGGTGAGCCGAGGAAGGCGTGTGCTTGGGAGCGTGAGTGCGCATGCGCGGCCCACGTATAGGCCCGAAACGAGCCAGCCGCGGCTCGGAGACAAGCCATCTCCTGGGGGCCTCCCCATGTTCCTCCACTCCCCCGGGAGGGCCCCTTTACGGATGGGAGAAAAGGGGGATCTTCGCAGTGGTGGGTTCGGGACAGAGGGGTCTGGGGTTTGCCTCCACGTACGCCAGGTGCCCGCACACCGGGCCCAGGTGTTTGAGCCCCGTGGAGGCAGACGGCTGCTTATTGCTGGATGCAAGTGTCCTGCGGGGTCAAGGTAGGGCTTGGGCACTCCCGGGCGACACAGGGCACCGGGCCCTTAGAGAGTTCCATGGAAAATCCCCCGCCCAGGGCCCCGGTATCCAAGTCTGTCCTTAGCACACTGTCTGTGCGGGGCTGAGAGTGCTGCTGGGCAGTGTGGCCTAGGGGAAATCGCGCGGTCCTCTGAGTGGCAGGGAGGTCTTCTGTGTCCATGGACAGGTGCGCAGGGACCCTGTGAAACTGCTGTGACCTCTCAAGGGCGGGTCACCTGACCCCTCCTGGGTGGGACAGGTCACCTCCCAAGGGTGGGTCACGAGACCCCAAAAGGGTGGGTCACATGACCCCAAAAGGGTGGGTCACGAAACCCCTCAAGGGTGGGTCACGTGACCCCTCAGGAGTGGGTCACGAGACCCCCAAGGGGTGGGTCACGTGACCCCTCAGGTGTGCGTCACGAGACCCCGCCGGTGTGGGTCACGTGACCCCCCAGGAGTGGGTCACGTGAACCCTCAGGGGTGCGTCACGAGACCCCCCAGGGGTGGGTCACGTGACCCCTCAAGGGTGGGTCAGGAGACACCTCAAGGGTGGGCACCGTGACCCGAGTGAGGCCTGTTGTGGGGAGCCTGATTGGGCACGCGCGGCCCACATATAGGCCCGAAAGGAGCCAGCCGCGGCTCGGAGAAAAGCCATCTCCTGGGGGCTTCCCCGTGTTCCTCCACTCCTCCAGGAGGACCCCTTTATGGATGGAAGAAAAGTGGGATCTTCGCAGTGGTGGGTTCGGGCCAGAGGGGTCTGCGGGTTTGCCTGCACGAACGCCAGGTGCTCGCACAACGGGCCCAGGTGTTTGAGCCCCGTGGAGGCAGAGGGCTGCTTATTGCTGGATGATAGTGTCCTGCAGGGTTAAGGGATGGCGTGGGCACTCCCAGGGCGACAGAGGGCACCTGGCCTTTAGAGAGTTCCCTGGAAAATTCCCCCCCCCAGGCCCCTGGTCCACAAGTCTATCCTGCGCACAGTGTCTGTGCGAGGCTGGGAGTGCTTCTGGGGAGTGTTCCCCAGCGGAAATCGCGTGGTCCTTTAGGTGACAGGGAGGGCTCCTGTGTCCACGGACAGGTGCCCAGGGACCCTGTGGAACTGCGGTGACCTCTAAAGGGTGGGTCAGGTGAGCCGAGGAAGGCGTGTGCTTGGGAGCCTGAGTGCGCATGCGTGGCCCACGTATAGGACCGAAACGAGCCAGCCGCGGCTCGGAGAAAAGCCATCTCCTGGGGGCCTCCCCATGTTCCTCCACTCCCCAGGGAGGGCCCCTTTACGGATGGAAGAAAAGGGGGATCTTCGCAGTGGTGGGTTCGGGCCAGAGGGGTCTGGGGGTTTGCCTCCACGTACGCCAGGTGCCCGCACACCGGGCTCAGGTGTTTGAGCCCCGTGGAGGCAGACGGCTGCTTATTGCTGGATGCAAGTGTCCTGCGGGGTCAAGGAAGGGCATGGGCCCTCCCGGGCGACACAGGGCACCGGGCCCTTAGAGAGTTCCATGGAAAATCCCCCGCCCAGGGCCCCGGTATCCAAGTCTGTCCTTAGCACACTGTCTGTGCGGGGCTGAGAGTGCTGCTGGGCAGTGTGGCCTAGGGGAAATCGCGCGGTCCTCTGAGTGGCAGGGAGGGCTTCTGTTTCCATGGACAGGTGCGCAGGGACCCTGTGAAACTGCTGTGACCTCTCAAGGGCGGGTCACCTGACCCCTCCAGGGTGGGACAGGTGACCTCCCAAGGCTGGGTCACGAGACCCCAAAAGGGTGGGTCACGTGACCCCAAAAGGGTGGGTCACGAAACCCCTCAAGGGTGGGTCACGTGACCCCTCAGGGGTGGGTCACGAGACCCCCCCAGGGTTGGGTCACGTGACCCCGCCGGTGTGGGTCACGTGACCCCTCAGGGGTGGGTCACGTGACCCCTCAAGGGTGGGTCACGAGACCCCCCAGGGGTGGGTCACGTGACCCCTCAGGGGTGCGTCACGAGACCCCCCAGGGGTGGGTCACGTGACCCCTCAAGGGTGGGTCAGGAGACACCTCAAGGGTGGGCCCCGTGACCCGAGGGAGGCCTGTTGTGGGGAGCCTGAGTGCGCACGCGCGGCCCACGTATAGGCCCGAAAGGAGCCAGGCACGGCTCGGAGAAAAGCCATCTCCTGGGGGCTTCCCCGTGTTCCTCCACTCCTCAAGGAGGACCCCTTTACGGATGGAAGAAAAGTGGGATCTTCGCAGTGGTGGGTTCGGGCCAGAGGGGTCTGCGTGTTTGCCTGCACGAACGCCAGGTGCTCGCACAACGGGCCCAGGTGTTTGAGCCCCGTGGAGGCAGAGGGCTGCTTATTGCTGGATGATAGTGTCCTGCAGGGTTAAGGGATGGCGTCGGCACTCCCAGGGCGACAGAGGGCACCTGGCCTTTAGAGAGTTCCCTGGAAAATTCCCCCCCCCAGGCCCCTGGTCCACAAGTCTATCCTGCGCACAGTGTCTGTGCGAGGCTGGGAGTGCTTCTGGGGAGTGTTCCCCAGCGGAAATCGCGTGGTCCTTTAGGTGACAGGGAGGGCTCCTGTGTCCACGGACAGGTGCCCAGGGACCCTGTGGAACTGCTGTGACCTCTAAAGGGTGGGTCAGGTGAGCCGAGGAAGGCGTGTGCTTGGGAGCCTGAGTGCGCATGCGCGGCCCACGTATAGGCCCGAAACGAGCCAGCCGCGGCTCAGAGAAAAGCCATCTCCTAGGGGCCTCCCCATGTTCCTCCACTCCCCAGGGAGGGCCCCTTTACGGATGGAAGAAAAGGGGGATCTTCGCAGTGGTGGGTTCGGGCCAGAGGGGTCTGGGGGTTTGCCTCCACGTACGCCAGGTGCCCGCACACCGGGCCCAGGTGTTTGAGCCCCGTGGAGGCAGACGGCTGCTTATTGCTGGATGCAAGTGTCCTGCGGGGTCAAGGAAGGGCATGGGCCCTCCCGGGCGACACAGGGCACCGGGCCCTTAGAGAGTTCCATGGAAAATCCCCCGCCCAGGGCCCCGGTATCCAAGTCTGTCCTTAGCACACTGTCTGTGCGGGGCTGAGAGTGCTGATGGGCAGTGTGGCCTAGGGGAAATCGCGCGGTCCTCTGAGTGGCAGGGAGGGCTTCTGTGTCCATGGACAGGTGCGCAGGGACCCTGTGAAACTGCTGTGACCTCTCAAGGGCGGGTCACCTGACCCCTCCTGGGTGGGACAGGTCACCTCCCAAGGGTGGGTCACGAGACCCCAAAAGGTTGGGTCACATGACCCCAAAAGGGTGGGTCACAAAACCCCTCAAGGGTGGGTCACGTGACCCCTCAGGGGTGCGTCACGAGACCCCCCAGGGGTGGGTCACGTGACCCCTCAGGGGTGCGTCACGAGACCCCTCAAGTGTGGGTCAGGAGACACCTCAAGGTTGGGCACCGTGACCCGAGTGAGGCCTGTTGTGGGGAGCCTGAGTGCGCACGTGCGGCCCACGTATAGGCCCGAAAGGAGCCAGCCGCGGCTCGGAGAAAAGCCATCTCCTGGGTGCTTCCCCGTGTTCCTCCACTCCTCCAGGAGGACCCCTTTACGGATGGAAGAAAAGTGGGATCTTCGCAGTGGTGGGTTCGGGCCAGAGGGGTCTGCGGGTTTGCCTGCACGAACGCCAGGTGCTCGCACAACGGGCCCAGGTGTTTGAGCCCCGTGGAGGCAGAGGGCTGCTTATTGCTGGATGATAGTGTCCTGCAGGGTTAAGGGTGGGCGTGGGCACTCCCAGGGCGACAACGGGCACCTGGCCTTTAGAGAGTTCCCTGGAAAATTCCCCCCCCCAGGCCCCTGGTCCACAAGTCTATCCTGCGCACAGTGTCTGTGCGAGGCTGGGAGTGCTTCTGGGGAGTGTTCCCCAGCGGAAATCGCGTGGTCCTTTAGGTGACAGGGAGGGCTCCTGTGTCCACGGACAGGTGCCCAGGGACCCTGTGGAACTGCTGTGACCTCTAAAGGGTGGGTCAGGTGAGCCGAGGAAGGCGTGTGCTTGGGAGCCTGAGTGCGCATGCGCGGCCCACGTATAGGCCCGAAACGAGCCAGCCGCGGCTCGGAGAAAAGCCATCTCCTGGGGGCCTCCCCATGTTCCTCCACTCCCCAGGGAGGGCCCCTTTACGGATGGAAGAAAAGGGGGATCTTCGCAGTGGTGGGTTCGGGCCAGAGGGGTCGGGGGTTTGCCTCCACGTACGCCAGGTGCCCGCACACCGGGCCCAGGTGTTTGAGCCCCGTGGAGGCAGACGGCTGCTTATTGCTGGATGCAAGTGTCCTGCGGGGTCAAGGAAGGGCATGGGCACTCCCGGGCGACACAGGGCACCGGGCCCTTAGAGAGTTCCATGGAAAATCCCCCGCCCAGGGCCCCGGTATCCAAGTCTGTCCTTAGCACACTGTCTGTGCGGGGCTGAGAGTGCTGCTGGGCAGTGTGGCCTAGGGGAAATCGCGGGGTCCTCTGAGTGGCAGGGAGGGCTTCTGTGTCCATGGACAGGTGCGCAGGGACCCTGTGAAACTGCTGTGACCTCTCAAGGGCGGGTCACCTGACCCCTCCTGGGTGGGACAGGTGACCTCCCAAGGCTGGGTCACGAGACCCCAAAAGGGTGGGTCACGTGACCCCAAAAGGGTGGGTCACGAAACCCCTCAAGGGTGGGTCATGTGACCCCTCAGGGGTGGGTCACGAGACCCCCCAGGGGTGGGTCACGTGACCCCTCAGGGGTGGGTCACGTGACCCCTCAGGGGTGGGTCACGAGACCCCCCCGGGGGTGGGTCACGTGACCCTTCAAGGGTGGGTCAGGAGACACCTCAAGGGTGGGCCCCGTGACCCGAGGGAGGCCTGTGTGGGGAGCCTGAGTGCGCACGCGCGGCCCACGTATAGTCCCGAAAGGAGCCAGCCGCGGCTCGGAGTAAAGCCATCTCCTGGGGGCTTCCCCGTGTTCCTCCACTCCTCAAGGAGGACCCCTTTACGGATGGAAGAAAAGTGGGATCTTCGCAGTGGTGGGTTCGGGCCAGAGGGGTCTGCGTGTTTGCCTGCACGAACGCCAGGTGCTCGCACAACGGGCCCAGGTGTTTGAGCCCCGTGGAGGCAGAGGGCTGCTTATTGCTGGATGATAGTGTCCTGCAGGGTTAAGGGATGGCGTGGGCACTCCCAGGGCGACAGAGGGCACCTGGCCTTTAGAGAGTTCCCTGGAAAATTCCCCGCCCAGGCCCCTGGTCCACAAGTCTATCCTGCGCACAGTGTCTGTGCGAGGCTGGGAGTGCTTCTGGGGAGTGTTCCCCAGCGGAAATCGCGTGGTCCTTTAGGTGACAGGGAGGGCTCCTGTGTCCACGGACAGGTGCCCAAGGACCCTGTGGAACTGCTGTGACCTCTAAAGGGTGGGTCAGGTGAGCCGAGGAAGGCGTGTGCTTGGGAGCCTGAGTGCGCATGCGCGGCCCACGTATAGGCCCGAAACGAGCCAGCCGCGGCTCGGAGAAAAGCCATCTCCTGGGGGCCTCCCCATGTTCCTCCACTCCCCAGGGAGGGCCCCTTTACGGATGGAAGAAAAGGGGCATCTTCGCAGTGGTGGGTTCGGGCCAGAGGGGTCTGGGGGTTTGCCTCCACGTACGCCAGGTGCCTGCACACCGGGCCCAGGTGTTTGAGCCCCGTGGAGGCAGACGGCTGCTTATTGCTGGATGCAAGTGTCCTGCGGGGTCAAGGAAGGGCATGGGCCCTCCCGGGCGACACAGGGCACCGGGCCCTTAGAGAGTTCCATGGAAAATCCCCCGCCCAGGGCCCCGGTATCCAAGTCTGTCCTTAGCACACTGTCTGTGCGGGGCTGAGAGTGCTGCTGGGCAGTGTGGCCTAGGGGAAATCGCGCGGTCCTCTGAGTGGCAGGGAGGGCTTCTGTGTCCATGGACAGGTGCGCAGGGACCCTGTGAAACTGCTGTGACCTCTCAAGGGCGGGTCACCTGACCCCTCCTGGGTGGGACAGGTCACCTCCCAAGGGTGGGTCACGAGACCCCAAAAGGGTGGGTCACATGACCCCAAAAGGGTGGGTCACGAAACCCCTCAAGTGTGGGTCACGTGACCCCTCAGGGGTGGGTCACGAGACCCCCTAGGGGTGGGTCACGTGACCCCTCAGGGGTGCGTCACGAGACCCCCCAGTGTTGGGTCACGTGACCCCTCCGGTGTGGGTCACGTGACCCCTCAGGGGTGGGTCACGATACCCCCCAGGTGTGGGTCACGTGACCCCTCAGGGGTGCGTCACGAGACCCCCCGGGGGTGGGTCACGTGACCCCTCAAGGGTGGGTCAGGAGACACCTCAAGGGTGGGCACCGTGACCCGAGTGAGGCCTGTTGTGGGGAGCCTGAGTGCGCACGCACGGCCCACGTATAGGCCCGAAAGGAGCCAGCCGCGGCTCGGAGAAAAGCCATCTCCTGGGTGCTTCCCCGTGTTCCTCCACTCCTCCAGGAGGACCCCTTTACGGATGGAAGAAAAGTGGGATCTTCGCAGTGGTGGGTTCGGGCCAGAGGGGTCTGCGGGTTTGCCTGCACGAACGCCAGGTGCTCGCACAACGGGCCCAGGTGTTTGAGCCCCGTGGAGGCAGAGGGCTGCTTATTGCTGGATGATAGTGTCCTGCAGGGTTAAGGGATGGCGTGGGCACTCCCAGGGCGACAGAGGGCACCTGGCCTTTAGAGAGTTCCCTGGAAAATTCCCCCCCCCAGGCCCCTGGTCCACAAGTCTATCCTGCGCACAGTGTCTGTGCGAGGCTGGGAGTGCTTCTGGGGAGTGTTCCCCAGCGGAAATCGCGTGGTCCTTTAGGTGACAGGGAGGGCTCCTGTGTCCACGGACAGGTGCCCAGGGACCCTGTGGAACTGCTGTGACCTCTAAAGGGTGGGTCAGGTGAGCCGAGGAAGGCGTGTGCTTGGGAGCCTGAGTGCGCATGCGCGGCCCACGTATAGGCCCGAAACGAGCCAGCCGCGGCTCGGAGAAAAGCCATCTCCTGGGGGCCTCCCCATGTTCCTCCACTCCCCAGGGAGGGCCCCTTTACGGATGGAAGAAAAGGGGGATCTTCGCAGTGGTGGGTTCGGGCCAGAGGGGTCTGGGGGTTTGCCTCCACGTACGCCAGGTGCCCGCACACCGGGCCCAGGTGTTTGAGCCCCGTGGAGGCAGACGGCTACTTATTGCTGGATGCAAGTGTCCTGCGGGGTCAAGGAAGGGCATGGGCACTCCCGGGCGACACAGGGCACCGGGCCCTTAGAGAGTTCCATGGAAAATCCCCCGCCCAGGGCCCCGGTATCCAAGTCTGTCCTTAGCACACTGTCTGTGCGGGGCTGAGAGTGCTGCTGGGCAGTGTGGCCTAGGGGAAATCGCGCGGTCCTCTGAGTGGCAGGGAGGGCTTCTGTGTCCATGGACAGGTGCGCAGGGACCCTGTGAAACTGCTGTGACCTCTCAAGGGCGGGTCACCTGACCCCTCCTGGGTGGGACAGGTGACCTCCCAAGGCTGGGTCACGAGACCCCAAAAGGGTGGGTCACGTGACCCCAAAAGGGTGGGTCACGAAACCCCTCAAGGGTGGGTCATGTGACCCCTCAGGGGTGGGTCACGAGACCCCCCAGGGGTGGGTCACGTGACCCCTCAGGTGTGGTCACGTGACCCCTCAGTGGTGGGACACGAGACCCCCCCGGGGGTGGGTCACGTGACCCTTCAAGGGTGGGTCAGGAGACACCTCAAGGGTGGGCCCCGTGACCCGAGGGAGGCCTGTTGTGGGGAGCCTGAGTGCGCACGCGCGGCCCACGTATAGGCCCGAAAGGAGCCAGCCGCGGCTCGGAGTAAAGCCATCTCCTGGGGGCTTCCCCGTGTTCCTCCACTCCTCAAGGAGGACCCCTTTACGGATGGAAGAAAAGTGGGATCTTCGCAGTGGTGGGTTCGGGCCAGAGGGGTCTGCGTGTTTGCCTGCACGAACGCCAGGTGCTCGCACAACGGGCCCAGGTGTTTGAGCCCCGTGGAGGCAGAGGGCTGCTTATTGCTGGATGATAGTGTCCTGCAGGGTTAAGGGATGGCGTGGGCACTCCCAGGGCGACAGAGGGCACCTGGCCTTTAGAGAGTTCCCTGGAAAATTCCCCGCCCAGGCCCCTGGTCCACAAGTCTATCCTGCGCACAGTGTCTGTGCGAGGCTGGGAGTGCTTCTGGGGAGTGTTCCCCAGCGGAAATCGCGTGGTCCTTTAGGTGACAGGGAGGGCTCCTGTGTCCACGGACAGGTGCCCAAGGACCCTGTGGAACTGCTGTGACCTCTAAAGGGTGGGTCAGGTGAGCCGAGGAAGGCGTGTGCTTGGGAGCGTGAGTGCGCATGCGCGGCCCACGTATAGGCCCGAAACGAGCCAGCCGCGGCTCGGAGAAAAGCCATCTCCTGGGGGCCTCCCCATGTTCCTCCACTCCCCAGGGAGGGCCCCTTTACGGATGGAAGAAAAGGGGCATCTTCGCAGTGGTGGGTTCGGGCCAGAGGGGTCTGGGGGTTTGCCTCCACGTACGCCAGGTGCCTGCACACCGGGCCCAGGTGTTTGAGCCCCGTGGAGGCAGACGGCTGCTTATTGCTGGATGCAAGTGTCCTGCGGGGTCAAGGAAGGGCATGGGCCCTCCCGGGCGACACAGGGCACCGGGCCCTTAGAGAGTTCCATGGAAAATCCCCCGCCCAGGGCCCCGGTATCCAAGTCTGTCCTTAGCACACTGTCTGTGCGGGGCTGAGAGTGCTGATGGGCAGTGTGGCCTAGGGGAAATCGCGCGGTCCTCTGAGTGGCAGGGAGGGCTTCTGTGTCCATGGACAGGTGCGCAGGGACCCTGTGAAACTGCTGTGACCTGTCAAGGGCGGGTCACCTGACCCCTCCTGGGTGGGACAGGTCACCTCCCAAGGGTGGGTCACGAGACCCCAAAAGGGTGGGTCACATGACCCCAAAAGGGTGGGTCACGAAACCCCTCAAGTGTGGGTCACGTGACCCCTCAGGGGTGGGTCACGAGACCCCCCAGGGGTGGGTCACGTGACCCCTCAGGGGTGCGTCACGAGACGCCCCAGGGTTGGGTCACGTGACCCCTCCGGTGTGGGTCACGTGACCCCTCAGGGGTGGGTCACGTGACCCCTCAAGGGTGGGTCACGATACCCCACAGGTGTGGGTCACGTGACCCCTCAGGGGTGCGTCACGAGACCCCCCGGGGGTGGGTCACGTGACCCCTCAAGGGTGGGTCAGGAGACACCTCAAGGGTGGGCACCGTGACCCGAGTGAGGCCTGTTGTGGGGAGCCTGAGTGCGCACGCGCGGCCCACGTATAGGCCCGAAAGGAGCCAGCCGCGGCTCGGAGTAAAGCCATCTCCTGGGGGCTTCCCCGTGTTCCTCCACTCCTCAAGGAGGACCCCTTTACGGATGGAAGAAAAGTGGGATCTTCGCAGTGGTGGGTTCGGGCCAGAGGGGTCTGCGTGTTTGCCTGCACGAACGCCAGGTGCTCGCACAACGGGCTTAGGTGTTTGAGCCCCGTGGAGGCAGAGGGCTGCTTATTGCTGGATGATAGTGTCCTGCAGGGTTAAGGGATGGCGTGGGCACTCCCAGGGCGACAGAGGGCACCTGGCCTTTAGAGAGTTCCCTGGAAAATTCCCCGCCCAGGCCCCTGGTCCACAAGTCTA
This sequence comes from Desmodus rotundus, assembly GCF_022682495.2. Taxonomy (NCBI): domain Eukaryota; kingdom Metazoa; phylum Chordata; class Mammalia; order Chiroptera; family Phyllostomidae; genus Desmodus; species Desmodus rotundus. The sequence goes on along the minus strand of NC_071388.1, from coordinate 80,251,459 downwards.
TCCTGCGCACAGTGTCTGTGCGAGGCTGGGAGTGCTTCTGGGGAGTGTTCCCCAGCGGAAATCGCGTGGTCCTTTAGGTGACAGGGAGGGCTCCTGTGTCCACGGACAGGTGCCCAAGGACCCTGTGGAACTGCTGTGACCTCTAAAGGGTGGGTCAGGTGAGCCGAGGAAGGCGTGTGCTTGGGAGCCTGAGTGCGCATGCGCGGCCCACGTATAGGCCCGAAACGAGCCAGCCGCGGCTCGGAGAAAAGCCATCTCCTGGGGGCCTCCCCATGTTCCTCCACTCCCCAGGGAGGGCCCCTTTACGGATGGAAGAAAAGGGGCATCTTCGCAGTGGTGGGTTCGGGCCAGAGGGGTCTGGGGGTTTGCCTCCACGTACGCCAGGTGCCTGCACACCGGGCCCAGGTGTTTGAGCCCCGTGGAGGCAGACGGCTGCTTATTGCTGGATGCAAGTGTCCTGCGGGGTCAAGGAAGGGCATGGGCCCTCCCGGGCGACACAGGGCACCGGGCCCTTAGAGAGTTCCATGGAAAATCCCCCGCCCAGGGCCCCGGTATCCAAGTCTGTCCTTAGCACACTGTCTGTGCGGGGCTGAGAGTGCTGCTGGGCAGTGTGGCCTAGGGGAAATCGCGCGGTCCTCTGAGTGGCAGGGAGGGCTTCTGTGTCCATGGACAGGTGCGCAGGGACCCTGTGAAACTGCTGTGACCTCTCAAGGGCGGGTCACCTGACCCCTCCTGGGTGGGACAGGTGACCTCCCAAGGCTGGGTCACGAGACCCCAAAAGGGTGGGTCACGTGACCCCAAAAGGGTGGGTCACGAAACCCCTCAAGGGTGGGTCATGTGACCCCTCAGGGGTGGGTCACGAGACCCCCCAGGGGTGGGTCACGTGACCCCTCGGGTGTGGTCACGTGACCCCTCAGTGGTGGGACACGAGACCCCCCCGGGGGTGGGTCACGTGACCCTTCAAGGGTGGGTCAGGAGACACCTCAAGGGTGGGCCCCGTGACCCGAGGGAGGCCTGTTGTGGGGAGCCTGAGTGCGCACGCGCGGCCCACGTATAGGCCCGAAAGGAGCCAGCCGCGGCTCGGAGTAAAGCCATCTCCTGGGGGCTTCCCCGTGTTCCTCCACTCCTCAAGGAGGACCCCTTTACGGATGGAAGAAAAGTGGGATCTTCGCAGTGGTGGGTTCGGGCCAGAGGGGTCTGCGTGTTTGCCTGCACGAACGCCAGGTGCTCGCACAACGGGCCCAGGTGTTTGAGCCCCGTGGAGGCAGAGGGCTGCTTATTGCTGGATGATAGTGTCCTGCAGGGTTAAGGGATGGCGTGGGCACTCCCAGGGCGACAGAGGGCACCTGGCCTTTAGAGAGTTCCCTGGAAAATTCCCCGCCCAGGCCCCTGGTCCACAAGTCTATCCTGCGCACAGTGTCTGTGCGAGGCTGGGAGTGCTTCTGGGGAGTGTTCCCCAGCGGAAATCGCGTGGTCCTTTAGGTGACAGGGAGGGCTCCTGTGTCCACGGACAGGTGCCCAAGGACCCTGTGGAACTGCTGTGACCTCTAAAGGGTGGGTCAGGTGAGCCGAGGAAGGCGTGTGCTTGGGAGCGTGAGTGCGCATGCGCGGCCCACGTATAGGCCCGAAACGAGCCAGCCGCGGCTCGGAGAAAAGCCATCTCCTGGGGGCCTCCCCATGTTCCTCCACTCCCCAGGGAGGGCCCCTTTACGGATGGAAGAAAAGGGGCATCTTCGCAGTGGTGGGTTCGGGCCAGAGGGGTCTGGGGGTTTGCCTCCACGTACGCCAGGTGCCTGCACACCGGGCCCAGGTGTTTGAGCCCCGTGGAGGCAGACGGCTGCTTATTGCTGGATGCAAGTGTCCTGCGGGGTCAAGGAAGGGCATGGGCCCTCCCGGGCGACACAGGGCACCGGGCCCTTAGAGAGTTCCATGGAAAATCCCCCGCCCAGGGCCCCGGTATCCAAGTCTGTCCTTAGCACACTGTCTGTGCGGGGCTGAGAGTGCTGATGGGCAGTGTGGCCTAGGGGAAATCGCGCGGTCCTCTGAGTGGCAGGGAGGGCTTCTGTGTCCATGGACAGGTGCGCAGGGACCCTGTGAAACTGCTGTGACCTGTCAAGGGCGGGTCACCTGAACCCTCCTGGGTGGGACAGGTCACCTCCCAAGGGTGGGTCACGAGACCCCAAAAGGGTGGGTCACATGACCCCAAAAGGGTGGGTCACGAAACCCCTCAAGTGTGGGTCACGTGACCCCTCAGGGGTGGGTCACGAGACCCCCCAGGGGTGGGTCACGTGACCCCTCCGGTGTGGGTCACGTGACCCCTCAGGGGTGGGTCACGTGACCCCTCAAGGGTGGGTCACGATACCCCACAGGTGTGGGTCACGTGACCCCTCAGGGGTGCGTCACGAGACCCCCCGGGGGTGGGTCACGTGACCCCTCAAGGGTGGGTCAGGAGACACCTCAAGGGTGGGCACCGTGACCCGAGTGAGGCCTGTTGTGGGGAGCCTGAGTGCGCACGCGCGGCCCACGTATAGGCCCGAAAGGAGCCAGCCGCGGCTCGGAGTAAAGCCATCTCCTGGGGGCTTCCCCGTGTTCCTCCACTCCTCAAGGAGGACCCCTTTACGGATGGAAGAAAAGTGGGATCTTCGCAGTGGTGGGTTCGGGCCAGAGGGGTCTGCGTGTTTGCCTGCACGAACGCCAGGTGCTCGCACAACGGGCTTAGGTGTTTGAGCCCCGTGGAGGCAGAGGGCTGCTTATTGCTGGATGATAGTGTCCTGCAGGGTTAAGGGATGGCGTGGGCACTCCCAGGGCGACAGAGGGCACCTGGCCTTTAGAGAGTTCCCTGGAAAATTCCCCGCCCAGGCCCCTGGTCCACAAGTCTATCCTGCGCACAGTGTCTGTGCGAGGCTGGGAGTGCTTCTGGGGAGTGTTCCCCAGCGGAAATCGCGTGGTCCTTTAGGTGACAGGGAGGGCTCCTGTGTCCACGGACAGGTGCCCAAGGACCCTGTGGAACTGCTGTGACCTCTAAAGGGTGGGTCAGGTGAGCCGAGGAAGGCGTGTGCTTGGGAGCCTGAGTGCGCATGCGCGGCTCACGTATAGGCCCGAAACGAGCCAGCCGCGGCTCGGAGAAAAGCCATCTCCTGGGGGCCTCCCCATGTTCCTCCACTCCCCAGGGAGGGCCCCTTTACGGATGGAAGAAAAGGGGCATCTTCGCAGTGGTGGGTTCGGGCCAGAGGGGTCTGGGGGTTTGCCTCCACGTACGCCAGGTGCCTGCACACCGGGCCCAGGTGTTTGAGCCCCGTGGAGGCAGACGGCTGCTTATTGCTGGATGCAAGTGTCCTGCGGGGTCAAGGAAGGGCATGGGCCCTCCCGGGCGACACAGGGCACCGGGCCCTTAGAGAGTTCCATGGAAAATCCCCCGCCCAGGGCCCCGGTATCCAAGTCTGTCCTTAGCACACTGTCTGTGCGGGGCTGAGAGTGCTGCTGGGCAGTGTGGCCTAGGGGAAATCGCGCGGTCCTCTGAGTGGCAGGGAGGGCTTCTGTGTCCATGGACAGGTGCGCAGGGACCCTGTGAAACTGCTGTGACCTCTCAAGGGCGGGTCACCTGACCCCTCCTGGGTGGGACAGGTCACCTCCCAAGGGTGGGTCACGAGACCCCAAAAGGGTGGGTCACATGACCCCAAAAGGGTGGGTCACGAAACCCCTCAAGTGTGGGTCACGTGACCCCTCAGGGGTGGGTCACGAGACCCCCCAGTGGTGGGTCACGTGACCCCTCAGGGGTGCGTCACGAGACCCCCCAGTGGTGGGTCACGTGACCCCTCAGGGGTGCGTCACGAGACCCCCCAGGGTTGGGTCACGTGACCCCTCAGGGGTGGGTCACGAGACCCCTCAGGGGTGGGTCACGAGACCCCTCAGGGGTGGGTCGCGTGACCTCTCAGGGGTGGGTGACGTGACCCCTCAAGGGTGGGTCAGGAGACACCTCTAGGGCGGGTCCCGTGACCCGAGGGAGGCTTGTGGTGGGGAGCCTGAGTGCGCACGCGCGGCCCACTTATAGGCCCGAAACAAGCCAGCTGCGGCTCGGAGAAAAGCCATCTCCTGGGGGCCTCCCCATGTTCCTCCACTCCTCAAGGAGGACCCCTTTACGGATGGAAGAAAAGGGGGATCTTCACAGCGGTGGGTCGGGCCAGAGGGGTCTGCGGGTTTTCCTGCACGAACGTCAGGTGCTCGCACAAAGAACCCAGGTGTTTGAGCCCCGTGGAGGCAGAGGGCTGCTTATTGCTGGATGATAGTGTCCGGCCGGGTGAAGGGACGGCGTGGGCACTCCCAGGGCGACAGAGGGCACCTGGCGTTTAGAGAGTTCCCTGGAAAATTCCCCGCCCAGGCCCCTGGTCCACAAGTCTATGCTGCGCACAGTGTCTGTGCGAGGGTGGGAGTGCTTCTGGGGAGTGTTCCCCAGCGGAAATCGCGTGGTCCTCTAGGTGGCAGGGAGGGCTCCTGTGTCCACAGACAGGTGCCCAGGGACCCTGTGGAAATGCTGTGACTTCTAAAGGGTGGGTCAGGTGAGCCAAGGGAGGTGTGTGCTTGGGAGCCTGAGTGCGCATGCGCGGCCCACGTATAGGCCCGAAACGAACCAGCCGCGGCTGGGAGAAATGCCAACTCCTGGGGGCCTCCCCATGTTCTTCCTGTCCTCAAGCGGGACCCCTTTACGGATGGAAGAAAAGGGGGATCTTCGCAGTGGTGGGTTCGGGCCAGAGGGTTCTGCGGGTTTGCCTCCACGTACCCCTGGTGCCCGCACACCGGGCCCAGGTGTTTGAGCCCCGTGGAGGCAGAGGGCTGCTTATTACTCGATGCAAGTGTCCTGCGGGGTCAAGGAACTGCATGGGCACTCCCCGGGCCACACAGGGCACCGGGCCCTTAGAGAGTTCCATGGGAAATCCCCCGCCCATGTCCCGGGTACGCAAGTCTGTCCTTAGCACACTGTCTGTGCGGGGCTGAAGGTGCTGCTAGGCAGTGTGGCCTGTGGGAAATCGTGCGGTCCTCTGAGTGGCAGGGAGGATTTCTGTTTCCCCAAACAGGTGCGCAGGGACACTGTAAAACTGCTGTGACCTCTCAAGGTGGGTCATGTGACCCCTCAAGGGTGGGGCACGTGACCTCCCAAGGGTGGGTCAGGTGACCCCAAAAGGGTGGGTCACGTGACCCCAAAAGGGTTGGCCACGAGACCCCTCAAGGGTAGGTCACGTGACCCCTCAGGGGTGGGTCGCGTGACCTCTCAGGGGTGGGTGACGTGACCCCTCAAGGGTGGGTCAGGAGACACCTCTAGGGTGGGTCCCGTGACCCGAGGGAGGCTTGTGGTGGGGAGCCTGAGTGCGCACGCGCGGCCCACGTATAGGCCCGAGACGAGCCAGCCGCGGCTGGGAGAAATGCCAACTCCTGGGGGCCTCCCCATGTTCTTCCTGTCCTCAAGCGTGACCCCTTTACGGATGGAAGAAAAGGGGGATCTTCGCAGTGGTGGGTTCGGGCCAGAGGGTTCTGCGGGTTTGCCTCCACGAACCCCTGGTGCCCGCACACCGGGCCCAGGTGTTTGAGCCCCGTGGAGGCAGAGGGCTGCTTATTGCTGGATGCAAGTGTCCTGCGGGGTCAAGGAACCGCATGGGCACTCCTGGGGCCACACAGGGCACCGGGCCCTTAGAGAGTTCCATGGGAAATCCCCCGCCCATGCCCCGGGTACGCAAGTCTGTCCTTAGCACACTGTCTGTGCGGGGCTGAAGGTGCTGCTAGGCAGTGTGGCCTGTGGGAAATCGTGCGGTCCTCTGAGTGGCAGGGAGGGCTTCTGTTTCCCCGAACAGGTGCGCAGGGACCCTGTAAAACTGCTGTGACCTCTCAAGGTGGGTCATGTGACCCCTTAAGGGTGGGGCACGTGACCTCCCAAGGGTGGGTCACGTGACCCCAAAAGGGTAGGTCACGAGACCCCTCAAGGGTGGGTCACGTGACCCCTCAGGGGTGGGTCACGTGACCCCTCAGTGGAGGGTCACGAGACCCCTCAGGGGTGGGTCACGTGACCCCTCAGGGGTGGGTCTCGTGACCTCTCAGGGGTGGGTGACGTTACCCCTCAAGGGTGGGTCAGGGGACACCTCCAGGGTGGGTCCCGTGACCCGAGGGAGGCTTGTGGTGGGGAGCCTGAGTGCGCACGCGCGGCCCACGTATAGGCCCGAAACGAGCCAGCCAAGGCTCGGAGAAAAGCCATCTCCTGGGGGCCTCCCCATGTTCCTCCACTCCTCAAGGAGGACCCCTTTACGGGTGGAAAAAAAGGGGGATGTTCGCAGTGGTGGGTTCGGGCCAGAGGGGTCTGCGGTTTTGCCTCCACGTACGCCAGGTGCCCGCACACCAGGCCCAAGTGTTTGAGCCCCGTGGAGGCAGAGGGCTGCTTATTGCTGGATGATAGTGTCCTGCAGGGTGAAGGGATGGCGTGGGCACTCCCAGGGCGACAGAGGGCACCTGGCCTTCAGAGAGTTCCCTGGAAAATTCCCCGCCCAGGCCCCTGGTCCACAAGTCTATCCTGCGCACATTGTCTGTGCGAGGCTGGGAGTGCTTCTGGGCAGTGTTCCCCAGCGGAAATCGCGTGGTCCTCTAGGTGGCAGGGAGGGCTCCTGTGTCCACGGACAGGTGCCCAGGGACCCTGTGGAACTGCTGTGACCTCTAAAGGGTGGGTCCCGTGACCCGAGGGTGGCTTGTGGTGGGGAGCCTGAGTGCGCACGCGCGGCCCACGTATAGGCCCGAAACGAGCCAGCCGCGGCTCGGAGAAAAGCCAACTCCTGGGGACCTCCCCATGTTCTTCCACTCCTCAAGCGTGACCCCTTTACGGATGGAAGAAAACGGGGATCTTCGCAGTGCTGGGTTCGGGCCAGCGGGGTCTGCGGGTTTGCCTCCACGTACGCCAGGTGCCCGCACACCGGGCCCAGGTGTTTGAGCCCCGTGGTGGCAGAGGGCTTCTTATTGCTGGATGCAAGAGTCCTGCGTGGTCAAGGAACGGCATGGGCACTCCCCGGGCCACACAGGGCACCGGGCCCTTAGAGAGTTCCATGGGAAATCCGCCGACCATGCCCCCGGTACCCAAGTCTGTCCTTAGCACACTGTCTGTACAGGGATGAAGATTCTGCTAGGCAGTGTGGCCTGTGGGAAATCGTGCGGTCCTCTGAGTGGCAGACAGGGCTTCTGTTTCCCCGAACAGGTGCGCAGGGACCCTGTAAAACTGCTGTGACTTCTCAAGGTGGGTCATGTGACCCCTCAAGGGTGGGTCACGTTACCCCTCAGGTGTGGGTCACGAGACCCCTCAACGGTGCGTCACGTGACCCCTCAGGGGTGGGTCACGTGATCCCTCAGGGGTGGGTCGCGTGACCCCTCAGGTGTGGGTGACGTGAACCCTCAAGTGTGGGTCAGGAGACCCCTCAAGGATAGGTCCCGTGACCCGAGGGAGGCTTGTGGTGGGGAGCCTGAGTGTGCACGCGCGGCCCACGTATAGTCCCGAAACGAGCCAGCCGCGGCTGGGAGAAAAGCCATCTCCTGGGGGCCTCCCCATGTTCTTCCACTCCTCAAGCGTGACCCCTTTACGGGTGGAAGAAAAGGGGGATCTTCGCAGTGGTGGGTTCGGGCCAGAGGTTTCTGCGGGTTAGCCTCCACGTACGCCAGGTGCCCGCACACCGGGCCCAGGTGCTTGAGCCCCGTGGAGGCAGAGGGCTGCTTATTGCTGGATGATAGTGTCCTGCAGGGTGAAGGGACGGCGTGGGCACTCCCAGGGCGACAGAGGGCACCTGGCCTTTAGAGAGTTGCCTGGAAAATTCCCCGCCCAGGCCCCTGGTCCACAAGTCAATCCTGCGCACAGTGTTTGTGCGAGGCTGGGAGTGCTTCTGGGCAGTGTCCTCAGCGGAAATCCCGTGGTCCTCTAGGTGGCAGGGAGGGCTCCTGTGTCCACGGAGAGGTGCGCAGGGACCCTGTAAAACTGCTGTGACCTCTCAAGGTGGGTCATGTGACCCCTCAATGGTGGGTCACGTGACCCCAAAAGGGTGGGTCACGTGACCCCAAAAGGGTAGGTCACGAGACCCCTCAAGGGTGGGTCGCGTGACCCCTCAGGTGTGTATCACAAGACCCGTCAAGGGTGGGTCACGTGACCCCTCAGGGGTGGGTCACGAGACCCCTCAGGGGTGGGTAGCGTGACGCCTCAGGGGTGGGTGACGTGACCCCTCAAGGGTGGGTCAGGAGACACCTCAAGAGTGATTCCCGTGACCCGAGGGAGGCTTGTGGTGGGGAGCCTGAGTGCGCACGCGCTGCCCACGTATAGGCCCGAAACGATCCAGCCAAGGCTCGGAGAAAAGCCATCTCCTGGGGGCCTCCCCATGTTCCTCCACTCCTCAAGGAGGACCCCATTACAGGTGGAAGAAAAGGGGGATGTTCGCAGTGGTGGGTTCGGGCCAGAGGGGTCTGCGGGTTTGCCTCCACGTACGCCAGGTGCCCGCACACCGGGCCCAGGTGTTTGAGCCCCGTGGAGGCAGAGGGCTGCTTATTGCTGGATGATAGTGTCCTGCAGGGTGAAGGGATGGCGTGGGCACTCCCAGGACGACAGAGGGCACCTGGCCTTCAGAGAGTTCCCTGGAAAATTCCCCGCCCAGGCCCCTGGTCCACAAGTCTATCCTGCGCACAGTGTCTGTGCGAGGCTGGGAGTGCTTCTGGGCAGTGTTCGCCAGCGGAAATCGCGTGGTCCTCTAGGTGGCAGGGAGGGCTCCTGTGTCCACGGACAGGTGCGCAGGGACGCTGTAAAACTGCTGTGACCTCTCAAGCTGGGTCATGTGACCCCTCAAGGGTGGGTCACTTGACCCCAAAAGGGTGGGTCACGTGACCCCAAAAGGGTGGGTCACGAGACCCCAAAAGAGTGGGTCACGAGACCGCTCAAGGGTGGGTCACCTGACACCTCAGGTGTGGGTCACGAGACCCCTCAAGGATGGGTCACATGACCCCTCAGGGGTGGGTCACGTGACCCCTCAGGGGTGGGTCACATTACCCCTCAGGTGTGGGTCACGAGACCCCTCAATATTTGGTCACGTGACCCCTCAGGGGTGGGTCACGAGACCCCTCATGAGTGGGTATCGTGACCCCTGAAGGGTGGGTCACCTGACACCTCAGGTGTGGGTCACGAGACCCCTCAAGGGTGGGTCACCTGACACCTCAGGTGTGGGTCACGAGACCCCTCAAGGATGGGTCACATGACCCCTCAGGGGTGGGTCACGTGACCCCTCAGGGGTGGGTCACGTTACCCCTCAGGTGTGGGTCACGAGACCCCTCAATGGTTGGTCACGTGACCCCTCAGGGGTGGGTCACGAGACCCCTCATGGGTGGGTATCGTGACCCCTGAAGGGTGGGTCAGGAGACACCTCAAGGGTGGCTCCCGTGACCCGAGGGAGGCTTGTGGTGGGAAGCCTGAGTGCGCACGCGGGGCCCAGGTATAGTCCCGAAACGAGCCAGCCGCGGCTCGGACAAAAGCCATCTCCTGGGCGCCTCCCCATGTTCTTCCACTCCTCAAGAGTGACCCCTTTACGGGTGGCAGAAAAGGGGGATCTTCGCAGTGGTGGGTTCGGGCCAGAGGTTTCTGCGTGTTTGCCTCCACGTACGCCAGGTGCCCGCACACCGGGCCCAGGTGTTTGAGCCTTGTGTAGGCAGAGGGCTGCTTATTGCTGGATGATAATGTCCTGCAGGATGAAGGGACGGCGTGGGCACTTCCAGGGCAACAGAGGGCACCTGGCCTTTAGAGAGTTCCCTGGAAAATTCCCCGCCCAGGCCCCTGGTCCACAAGTCTATCCTACGCACAGTGTCTGTGCGAGGCTGGGAGTGCTTCTGGGCAGTGTTCCCCAGCGGATATCGCGTGGTCCTCTAGGTGGCAGGGAGGGCTCCTGTGTCCACGGACAGGTGCCCAGGGACCCTGTGGAACTGCTGTGACCTCTAAAGGGTGGGTCCCGTGACCCGAGGGAGGCTTGTGGTGGGGAGCCTGAGTGCGCACGCTCGGCCCACGTATAGGCCCGAAAAGAGCCAGCCGCGGCTCGGAGAAAAGCCAACTCCTGGGGGCCTCCCCATGTTCTTCCACTCCTCAAGCGTGACCCCTTTACGGATGGAAGAAAACGGGGATCTTCGCAGTGCTGGGTTCGGGCCAGAGGGGTCTGCGGGTTTGCCTCCAAGTACGCCAGGTGCCCGCACACCGGGCCCAGGTGTTTGAGCCCCGTGGTGGCAGAGGGCTTCTTATTGCTGGATACAAGAGTCCTGCGGGGTCAAGGAACGGCATGGGCACTCCCCAGGCCACACAGGGCACCGGGCCCTTAGAGAGTTGCATGGGAAATCCGCCGACCATGCCCCCGGTACCCAAGTCTGTCCTTAGCACACTGTCTGTACGGGGATGAAGGTTCTGCTAGGCAGTGTGGCCTGTGGGAAATCGTGCGGTCCTCTGAGTGGCAGACTGGGCTTCTGTTTCCCCGAACAGGTGCGCAGGGACCCTGTAAAACTGCTGTGACTTCTCAAGGTGGGTCATGTGACCCCTCAAGGGTGGGTCACGTTACCCCTCAGGTGTGGGTGACGTGAACCCTCAAGTGTGGGTCAGGAGACCCCTCAAGGATAGGTCCCGTGACCCGAGGGAGGCTTGTGGTGGGGAGCCTGAGTGCGCACGCGCGGCCCACGTATAGTCCCGAAACGAGCCAGCCGCGGCTGGGAGAAAAGCCATCTCCTGGGGGCCTCCCCATGTTCTTCCACTCCTCAAGCGTGACCCCTTTACGGGTGGAAGAAAAGGGGGATCTTCGCAGTGGTGGGTTCGGGCCAGAAGTTTCTGCGGGTTAGCCTCCACGTACGCCAGGTGCCCGCACACCGGGCCCAGGTGCTTGAGCCCCGTGGAGGCAGAGGGCTGCTTATTGCTGGATGATAGTGTCCTGCAGGGTGAAGGGACGGCGTGGGCATTCCCAGGGCGACAGAGGGCACCTGGCCTTTAGAGAGTTCCCTGGAAAATTCCCCGCCCAGGCCCCTGGTCCACAAGTCAATCCTGCGCACAGTGTTTGTGCGAGGCTGGGAGTGCTTCTGGGCAGTGTCCCCAGCGGAACTCCCGTGGTCCTCTAGGTGGCAGGGAGGGCTCCTGTGTCCACGGAGAGGTGCGCAGGGACCCTGTAAAACTGCTGTGACCTCTCAAGGTGGGTCATGTGACCCCTCAATGGTGGGTCACGTGACCCCAAAAGGGTGGGTCACGTGACCCCAAAAGGGTAGGTCACGAGACCCCTCAAAGGTGGGTCGCGTACCCCTGAGGTGTGGATCACAAGACCCCTCAAGGGTGGGTCACGTGACCCCTCAGGGGTGGGTATCGTGACCCCTGAAGGGTGGGTCAGGAGACACCTCAAGGGTTGCTCCCATGACCCGAGGGAGGCTTGTGGTGGGGAGCCTGAGTGCGCACGCGGGGGCCACGTATAGTCCCGAAACGAGCCAGCCGCGGCTCGGACAAAAGCCATCTCCTGGGGGCCTCCCCATGTTCTTCCACTCCTCAAGAGTGACCCCTTTACGGGTGACAGAAAATGGGGATCTTCGCAGTGGTGGGTTCGGGACAGAGGTTTCTGCGTGTTTGCCTCCACGTACGCCAGGTGCGCGCACACCGTGCCCAGGTGTTTGAGCCTTGTGTAGGCAGAGGGCTGCTTATTGCTGGATGATAGTGTCCTGCAGGGTGAAGGGACGGCGTGGGCACTCCCAGGGCGACAGAGGGCACCTGGCCTTTAGAGAGTTCCCTGGAAAATTGCCCGCCCAGGCCCCTGGTCCACAAGTCTATCCTACGCACAGTGTCTGTGCGAGGCTGGGAGTGCTTCTGGGCAGTGTTCCCCAGCAGAAATCGCGTGGTCCTCTAGGTGGCAGGGAGGGCTCCTGTGTCCACGGACAGGTGCCCAGGGACCCTGTGGAACTGCTGTGACCTCTAAAGGGTGGGTCCCGTGACCCGAGGGAGGCTTGTGGTGGGGAGCCTGAGTGCCCACGCGCGGCCCACGTATAGGCCCGAAAAGAGCCAGCCGCGGCTCGGAGAAAAGCCAACTCCTGGGGGCCTCCCCATGTTCTTCCACTCCTCAAGCGTGACCCCTTTACGGTTGGAAGACTACGGGGATCTTCGCAGTGGTGGGTTCGGGCCAGAAGGGTCTGCGGGTTTGCCTCCAAGTACGCCAGGTGCCCGCACACCGGGCCCAGGTGTTTGAGCCCCGTGGTGGCAGAGGGCTTCTTATTGCTGGATACAAGAGTCCTGCGGGGTCAAGGAACGGCATGGGCACTCCCCAGGCCACACAGGGCACCGGGCCCTTAGAGAGTTCCATGGGAAATCCGCCGACCATGCCCCCTGTACCCAAGTCTGTCCTTAGCACACTGTCTGTACGGGGATGAAGGTTCTGCTAGGCAGTGTGGCCTGTGGGAAATCGTGCGGTCCTCTGAGTGGCAGACTGGGCTTCTGTTTCCCCGAACAGGTGCGCAGGGACCCTGTAAAACTGCTGTGACTTCTCAAGGTGGGTCATGTGACCCCTCAAGGGTGGGTCACGTTACCCCTCAGGTGTGGGTCACGAGACCCCTCAACGGTGCGTCACGTGACCCCTCAGGGGTGGGTGACGTGAACCCTCAAGTGTGGGTCAGGAGACCCCTCAAGGATAGGTCCCGTGACCCGAGGGAGGCTTGTGGTGGGGAGCCTGAGTGCGCACGCGCGGCCCACGTATAGTCCCGAAACGAGCCAGCCGCGGCTGGGAGAAAAGCCATCTCCTGGGGGCCTCCCCATGTTCTTCCACTCCTCAAGCGTGACCCCTTTACGGGTGGAAGAAAAGGGGGATCTTCGCAGTGGTGGGTTCGGGCCAGAGGTTTCTGCGGGTTAGCCTCCACGTACGCCAGGTGCCCGCACACCGGGCCCAGGTGCTTGAGCCCCGTGGAGGCAGAGGGCTGCTTATTGCTGGATGATAGTGTCCTGCAGGGTGAAGGGACGGCGTGGGCACTCCCAGGGCGACAGAGGGCACCTGGCCTTTAGAGAGTTCCCTGGAAAATTCCCCGCCCAGGCCCCTGGTCCACAAGTCAATCCTGCGCACAGTGTTTGTGCGAGGCTGGGAATGCTTCTGGGCAGTGTCCCCAGCGGAAATCCCGTGGTCCTCTAGGTGGCAGGGAGGGCTCCTGTGTCCACGGAGAGGTGCGCAGGGACCCTGTAAAACTGCTGTGACCTCTCAAGGTGGGTCATGTGACCCCTCAATGGTGGGTCACGTGACCCCAAAAGGGTGGGTCACGTGACCCCAAAAGGGTAGGTAAGGAGACCCCTCAAGGGTGGGTCGCGTGACCCCTCAGGTGTGGATCACAAGACCCGTCAAGGGTGGGTCACGTGATCCCTCAGGGGTGGGTCACGAGACCCATCAGGGGTGGGTCGCGTGACCCCTCAGGGGTGGGTGACGTGACCCCTCAAGGGTGGGTCAGGAGACACCTCAAGAGTGGGTCCCGTGACCCGAGGGAGGCATGTGGTGGGGAGCCTGAGTGCGCACGCGGGGCCCACGTATAGTCCCGAAACGAGCCAGCCGCGGCTGGGAGAAAAGCCATCTCCTGGGGGCCTCCCCATGTTCCTCCACTCCTCAAGGAGGACCCCTTTACGGGTGGAAGAAAAGGGGGATGTTCGCAGTGGTGGGTTCGGGCCAGAGGTTTCTGCGTGTTTGCCTCCACGTACGGCAGGTGCCCGCACACCGGGCCCAGGTGTTTGAGCCCCATGGAGGCAGAGGGCTGCTTATTGCTGGATGATAGTGTCCTGCAGGGTGAAGGGATGGCGTGGGCACTCCCAGGGCGACAGAGGGCACCTGGCCTTCAGAGAGTTCCCTGGAAAATTCCCCGCCCAGGCCCCTGGTCCACAAGTCTATCCTGCGCACAGTGTCTGTGCGAGGCTGGGAGTGCTTCTGGGCAGTGTTCGCCAGCGGAAATCGCGTGGTCCTCTAGGTGGCAGGGAGGGCTCCTGTGTCCACGGACAGGTGCGCAGGGACGCTGTAAAACTGCTGTGACCTCTCAAGCGGGGTCATGTGACCCCTCAAGGGTGGGTCACGTGACCCCAAAAGGGTGGGTCACGTGACCCCAAAAGGGTGGGTCACGAGACCGCTCAAGGGTGGGTCACCTGACACCTCAGGTGTGGGTCACGAGACCCCTCAATGGTTGGTCACGTGACCACTCAGGGGTGGGTCACGAGACCCCTCATGGGTGGGTATCGTGACCCCTGAAGGGTGGGTCAGGAGACACCTCAAGGGTGGCTCCCGTGACCCGAGGGAGGCTTGTGGTGGGGAGCCTGAGTGCGCACGCGGGGCCCACGTATAGTCCCGAAACCAGCGAGCCGCGGCTTGGACAAAAGCCATCTCCTGGGGGCCTCCCCATGTTCTTCCACTCCTCAAGAGTGACCCCTTTACGGGTGGCAGAAAATGGGGACCTTCGCAGTGGTGGGTTCGGGCCAGAGGTTTCTGCGTGTTTGCCTCCACGTACGCCAGGTGCCCCCACACTGGGCCCAGGTGCTTGAGCCCCGTGGAGGCAGAGGGCTGCTTATTGCTGGATGATAGTGTCCTGCAGGGTGAAGGGACGGCGTGGGCACTCCCAGGGCGACAGACGGCACCTGGCCTTTAGAGAGTTCCCTGGAAAATTGCCCGCCCAGGCCCCTGGTCCACAAGTCTATCCTACGCACAGTGTCTGTGCGAGGCTGGGAGTGCTTCTGGGCAGTGTTCCCCAGCAGAAATCGCGTGGTCCTCTAGGTGGCAGGGAGGGCTCCTGTGTCCACGGACAGGTGCCCAGGGACCCTGTGGAACTGCTGTGACCTCTAAAGGGTGGGTCCCGTGACCCGAGGGTGGCTTGTGGTGGGGAGCCTGAGTGCGCACGCTCGGCCCACGTATAGGCCCGAAACGAGCCAGCCGCGGCTCGGAGAAAAGCCAACTCCTGGGGACCTCCCCATGTTCTTCCACTCCTCAAGCGTGACCCCTTTACGGATGGAAGAAAACGGGGATCTTCGCAGTGCTGGGTTCGGGCCAGCGGGGTCTGCGGGTTTGCCTCCACGTACGCCAGGTGCCCGCACACCGGGCCCAGGTGTTTGAGCCCCGTGGTGGCAGAGGGCTTCTTATTGCTGGATGCAAGAGTCCTGCGTGGTCAAGGAACGGCATGGGCACTCCCCGGGCCACACAGGGCACCGGGCCCTTAGAGAGTTCCATGGGAAATCCGCCGACCATGCCCCCGGTACCCAAGTCTGTCCTTAGCACACTGTCTGTACAGGGATGAAGATTCTGCTAGGCAGTGTGGCCTGTGGGAAATCGTGCGGTCCTCTGAGTGGCAGACAGGGCTTCTGTTTCCCCGAACAGGTGCGCAGGGACCCTGTAAAACTGCTGTGACTTCTCAAGGTGGGTCATGTGACCCCTCAAGGGTGGATCACGTTACCCCTCAGGTGTGGGTCACGAGACCCCTCAACGGTGCGTCACGTGACCCCTCAGGGGTGGGTCACGTGATCCCTCAGGGGTGGGTCGCGTGACCCCTCAGGTGTGGGTGACGTGAACCCTCAAGTGTGGGTCAGGAGACCCCTCAAGGATAGGTCCCGTGACCCGAGGGAGGCTTGTGGTGGGGAGCCTGAGTGTGCACGCGCGGCCCACGTATAGTCCCGAAACGAGCCAGCCGCGGCTGGGAGAAAAGCCATCTCCTGGGGGCCTCCCCATGTTCTTCCACTCCTCAAGCGTGACCCCTTTACGGGTGGAAGAAAAGGGGGATCTTCGCAGTGGTGGGTTCGGGCCAGAGGTTTCTGCGGGTTAGCCTCCACGTACGCCAGGTGCCCGCACACCGGGCCCAGGTGCTTGAGCCCCGTGGAGGCAGAGGGCTGCTTATTGCTGGATGATAGTGTCCTGCAGGGTGAAGGGACGGCGTGGGCACTCCCAGGGCGACAGAGGGCACCTGGCCTTTAGAGAGTTGCCTGGAAAATTCCCCGCCCAGGCCCCTGGTCCACAAGTCAATCCTGCGCACAGTGTTTGTGCGAGGCTGGGAGTGCTTCTGGGCAGTGTCCTCAGCGGAAATCCCGTGGTCCTCTAGGTGGCAGGGAGGGCTCCTGTGTCCACGGAGAGGTGCGCAGGGACCCTGTAAAACTGCTGTGACCTCTCAAGGTGGGTCATGTGACCCCTCAATGGTGGGTCACGTGACCCCAAAAGGGTGGGTCACGTGACCCCAAAAGGGTAGGTCACGAGACCCCTCAAGGGTGGGTCGCGTGACCCCTCAGGTGTGGATCACAAGACCCGTCAAGGGTGGGTCACGTGACCCCTCAGGGGTGGGTCACGAGACCCCTCAGGGGTGGGTAGCGTGACGCCTCAGGGGTGGGTGACGTGACCCCTCAAGGGTGGGTCAGGAGACACCTCAAGAGTGAGTCCCGTGACCCGAGGGAGGCTTGTGGTGGGGAGCCTGAGTGCGCACGCGCTGCCCACGTATAGGCCCGAAACGATCCAGCCAAGGCTCGGAGAAAAGCCATCTCCTGGGGGCCTCCCCATGTTCCTCCACTCCTCAAGGAGGACCCCATTACAGGTGGAAGAAAAGGGGGATGTTCGCAGTGGTGGGTTCGGGCCAGAGGGGTCTGCGGGTTTGCCTCCACGTACGCCAGGTGCCCGCACACCGGGCCCAGGTGTTTGAGCCCCGTGGAGGCAGAGGGCTGCTTATTGCTGGATGATAGTGTCCTGCAGGGTGAAGGGATGGCGTGGGCACTCCCAGGACGACAGAGGGCACCTGGCCTTCAGAGAGTTCCCTGGAAAATTCCCCGCCCAGGCCCCTGGTCCACAAGTCTATCCTGCGCACAGTGTCTGTGCGAGGCTGGGAGTGCTTCTGGGCAGTGTTCGCCAGCGGAAATCGCGTGGTCCTCTAGGTGGCAGGGAGGGCTCCTGTGTCCACGGACAGGTGCGCAGGGACGCTGTAAAACTGCTGTGACCTCTCAAGCTGGGTCATGTGACCCCTCAAGGGTGGGTCACTTGACCCCAAAAGGGTGGGTCACGAGACCCCAAAAGAGTGGGTCACGAGACCGCTCAAGGGTGGGTCACCTGACACCTCAGGTGTGGGTCACGAGACCCCTCAAGGATGGGTCACATGACCCCTCAGGGGTGGGTCACGTGACCCCTCAGGGGTGGGTCACATTACCCCTCAGGTGTGGGTCACGAGACCCCTCAATATTTGGTCACGTGACCCCTCAGGGGTGGGTCACGAGACCCCTCATGAGTGGGTATCGTGACCCCTGAAGGGTGGGTCACCTGACACCTCAGGTGTGGGTCACGAGACCCCTCAAGGGTGGGTCACCTGACACCTCAGGTGTGGGTCACGAGACCCCTCAAGGATGGGTCACATGACCCCTCAGGGGTGGGTCACGTGACCCCTCAGGGGTGGGTCACGTTACCCCTCAGGTGTGGGTCACGAGACCCCTCAATGGTTGGTCACGTGACCCCTCAGGGGTGGGTCACGAGACCCCTCATGGGTGGGTATCGTGACCCCTGAAGGGTGGGTCAGGAGACACCTCAAGGGTGGCTCCCGTGACCCGAGGGAGGCTTGTGGTGGGGAGCCTGAGTGCGCACGCGGGGCCCAGGTATAGTCCCGAAACGAGCCAGCCGCGGCTCGGACAAAAGCCATCTCCTGGGCGCCTCCCCATGTTCTTCCACTCCTCAAGAGTGACCCCTTTACGGGTGGCAGAAAAGGGGGATCTTCGCAGTGGTGGGTTCGGGCCAGAGGTTTCTGCGTGTTTGCCTCCACGTACGCCAGGTGCCCGCACACCGGGCCCAGGTGTTTGAGCCTTGTGTAGGCAGAGGGCTGCTTATTGCTGGATGATAATGTCCTGCAGGATGAAGGGACGGCGTGGGCACTCCCAGGGCAACAGAGGGCACCTGGCCTTTAGAGAGTACCCTGGAAAATTCCCCGCCCAGGCCCCTGGTCCACAAGTCTATCCTACGCACAGTGTCTGTGCGAGGCTGGGAGTGCTTCTGGGCAGTGTTCCCCAGCGGATATCGCGTGGTCCTCTAGGTGGCAGGGAGGGCTCCTGTGTCCACGGACAGGTGCCCAGGGACCCTGTGGAACTGCTGTGACCTCTCAAGGTGGGTCATGTGACCCCTCAATGGTGGGTCACGTGACCCCAAAAGGGTGGGTCACGTGACCCCAAAAGGGTAGGTCACGAGACCCCTCAAAGGTGGGTCGCGTACCCCTGAGGTGTGGATCACAAGACCCCTCAAGGGTGGGTCACGTGACCCCTCAGGGGTGGGTATCGTGACCCCTGAAGGGTGGGTCAGGAGACACCTCAAGGGTTGCTCCCATGACCCGAGGGAGGCTTGTGGTGGGGAGCCTGAGTGCGCACGCGGGGCCCACGTATAGTCCCGAAACGAGCCAGCCGCGGCTCGGACAAAAGCCATCTCCTGGGGGCCTCCCCATGTTCTTCCACTCCTCAAGAGTGACCCCTTTACGGGTGACAGAAAATGGGGATCTTCGCAGTGGTGGGTTCGGGACAGAGGTTTCTGCGTGTTTGCCTCCACGTACGCCAGGTGCCCGCACACCGTGCCCAGGTGTTTGAGCCTTGTGTAGGCAGAGGGCTGCTTATTGCTGGATGATAGTGTCCTGCAGGGTGAAGGGACGGCGTGGGCACTCCCAGGGCGACAGAGGGCACCTGGCCTTTAGAGAGTTCCCTGGAAAATTGCCCGCCCAGGCCCCTGGTCCACAAGTCTATCCTACGCACAGTGTCTGTGCGAGGCTGGGAGTGCTTCTGGGCAGTGTTCCCCAGCAGAAATCGCGTGGTCCTCTAGGTGGCAGGGAGGGCTCCTGTGTCCACGGACAGGTGCCCAGGGACCCTGTGGAACTGCTGTGACCTCTAAAGGGTGGGTCCCGTGACCCGAGGGTGGCTTGTGGTGGGGAGCCTGAGTGCGCACGCGCGGCCCACGTATAGGCCTGAAACGAGCCAGCCGCGGCTCGGAGAAAAGCCAACTCCTGGGGACCTCCCCATGTTCTTCCACTCCTAAAGCGTGACCCCTTTACGGATGGAAGAAAACGGGGATCTTCGCAGTGGTGGGTTCGGGCCAGAGGGGTCTGCGGGTTTGCCTCCACGTACGCCAGGTGCCCGCACACCGGGCCCAGGTGTTTGAGCCCCGTGGTGGCAGAGGGCTTCTTATTGCTGGATGCAAGAGTCCTGCGGGGTCAAGGAACGGCATGGGCACTCCCCGGGCCACACAGTGCACCGGGCCCTTAGAGAGTTCCATGGGATATCCGCCGACCATGCCCCCGGTACCCAAGTCTGTCCTTAGCACACTGTCTGTACGGGGATGAAGGTTCTGCTAGGCAGTGTGGCCTGTGGGAAATCGTGCGGTTCTCTGAGTGGCAGACAGGGCTTCTGTTTCCCCGAACAGGTGCGCAGGGACCCTGTAAAACTGCTGTGACTTCTCAAGGTGGGTCATGTGACCCCTCAAGGGTGGGTCACGTTACCCCTCAGGTGTGGGTGACGTGAACCCTCAAGTGTGGGTCAGGAGACCCCTCAAGGATAGGTCCCGTGACCCGAGGGAGGCTTGTGGTGGGGAGCCTGAGTGCGCACGCGCGGCCCACGTATAGTCCCGAAACGAGCCAGCCGCGGCTGGGAGAAAAGCCATCTCCTGGGGGCCTCCCCATGTTCTTCCACTCCTCAAGCGTGACCCCTTTACGGGTGGAAGAAAAGGGGGATCTTCGCAGTGGTGGGTTCGGGCCAGAAGTTTCTGCGGGTTAGCCTCCACGTACGCCAGGTGCCCGCACACCGGGCCCAGGTGCTTGAGCCCCGTGGAGGCAGAGGGCTGCTTATTGCTGGATGATAGTGTCCTGCAGGGTGAAGGGACGGCGTGGGCATTCCCAGGGCGACAGAGGGCACCTGGCCTTTAGAGAGTTCCCTGGAAAATTCCCCGCCCAGGCCCCTGGTCCACAAGTCAATCCTGCGCACAGTGTTTGTGCGAGGCTGGGAGTGCTTCTGGGCAGTGTCCCCAGCGGAACTCCCGTGGTCCTCTAGGTGGCAGGGAGGGCTCCTGTGTCCACGGAGAGGTGCGCAGGGACCCTGTAAAACTGCTGTGACCTCTCAAGGTGGGTCATGTGACCCCTCAATGGTGGGTCACGTGACCCCAAAAGGGTGGGTCACGTGACCCCAAAAGGGTAGGTCACGAGACCCCTCAAAGGTGGGTCGCGTACCCCTGAGGTGTGGATCACAAGACCCCTCAAGGGTGGGTCACGTGACCCCTCAGGGGTGGGTATCGTGACCCCTGAAGGGTGGGTCAGGAGACACCTCAAGGGTTGCTCCCATGACCCGAGGGAGGCTTGTGGTGGGGAGCCTGAGTGCGCACGCGGGGCCCACGTATAGTCCCGAAACGAGCCAGCCGCGGCTCGGACAAAAGCCATCTCCTGGGGGCCTCCCCATGTTCTTCCACTCCTCAAGAGTGACCCCTTTACGGGTGACAGAAAATGGGGATCTTCGCAGTGGTGGGTTCGGGACAGAGGTTTCTGCGTGTTTGCCTCCACGTACGCCAGGTGCCCGCACACCGTGCCCAGGTGTTTGAGCCTTGTGTAGGCAGAGGGCTGCTTATTGCTGGATGATAGTGTCCTGCAGGGTGAAGGGACGGCGTGGGCACTCCCAGGGCGACAGAGGGCACCTGGCCTTTAGAGAGTTCCCTGGAAAATTGCCCGCCCAGGCCCCTGGTCCACAAGTCTATCCTACGCACAGTGTCTGTGCGAGGCTGGGAGTGCTTCTGGGCAGTGTTCCCCAGCAGAAATCGCGTGGTCCTCTAGGTGGCAGGGAGGGCTCCTGTGTCCACGGACAGGTGCCCAGGGACCCTGTGGAACTGCTGTGACCTCTAAAGGGTGGGTCCCGTGACCCGAGGGTGGCTTGTGGTGGGGAGCCTGAGTGCGCACGCGCGGCCCACGTATAGGCCTGAAACGAGCCAGCCGCGGCTCGGAGAAAAGCCAACTCCTGGGGACCTCCCCATGTTCTTCCACTCCTAAAGCGTGACCCCTTTACGGATGGAAGAAAACGGGGATCTTCGCAGTGGTGGGTTCGGGCCAGAGGGGTCTGCGGGTTTGCCTCCACGTACGCCAGGTGCCCGCACACCGGGCCCAGGTGTTTGAGCCCCGTGGTGGCAGAGGGCTTCTTATTGCTGGATGCAAGAGTCCTGCGGGGTCAAGGAACGGCATGGGCACTCCCCGGGCCACACAGGGCACCGGGCCCTTAGAGAGTTCCATGGGATATCCGCCGACCATGCCCCCGGTACCCAAGTCTGTCCTTAGCACACTGTCTGTACGGGGATGAAGGTTCTGCTAGGCAGTGTGGCCTGTGGGAAATCGTGCGGTTCTCTGAGTGGCAGACAGGGCTTCTGTTTCCCCGAACAGGTGCGCAGGGACCCTGTAAAACTGCCGTGACTTCTCAAGGTGGGTCATGTGACCCCTCAAGTGTGGGTCACGTTACCCCTCAGGTGTGGGTCACGAGACCCCTCAATGGTGCGTCACGTGACCCCTCAGGGGTGGGTCACGTGATCCCTCAGGGGTGGGTCGCGTGACCCCTCAGGTGTGGGTGACGTGAACCCTCAAGTGTGGGTCAGGAGACCCCTCAAGGATAGGTCCCGTGACCCGAGGGAGGCTTGTGGTGGGGAGCCTGAGTGCGCACGCGCGGCCCACGTATAGTCCCGAAACGAGCCAGCCGCAGGTGGGAGAAAAGCCATCTCCTGGGGGCCTCCCCATGTTCTTCCACTCCTCAAGCGTGACCCCTTTACGGGTGGAAGAAAAGGGGGATCTTCTCAGTGGTGGGTTCGGGCCAGAGCTTTCTGCGGGTTAGCCTCCACGTACGCCAGGTGTCCGCACACCGGGCCCAGGTGCTTGAGCCCCGTGGAGGCAGAGGGCTGCTTATTGCTGGATGATAGTGTCCTGCAGGGTGAAGGGACGGCGTGGGCACTCCCAGGGCGACAGAGGGCACCTGGCCTTTAGAGAGTTCCCTGGAAAATTCCCCGCCCAGGCCCCTGGTCCACAAGTCAATCCTGCGCACAGTGTTTGTGCGAAGCTGGGAGTGCTTCTGGGCAGTGTCCCCAGCGGAAATCCCGTGGTCCTCTAGGTGGCAGGGAGGGCTCTTGTGTCCACGGAGACGTGCGCAGGGACCCTGTAAAACTGCTGTGACCTCTCAAGGTGGGTCATGTGACCCCTCAATGGTGGGTCACGTGACCCCAAAAGGGTAGCTCACGAGACCCCTCAAGGGTTGGTCGCGTGACCCCTCAGGTGTGTATCACAAGACCCCTCAAGGGTGGGTCACGTGACCCCTCAGGGGTGGGTCACGAGACCCCTCAGGGGTGGGTCGCGTGACGCCTCAGGGGTGGGTCACGTGACCCCTCAGGGGTGGGTCAGGAGACACCTCAAGAGTGGGTCCCGTGACCCGAGGGAGGCTTGTGGTGGGGAGCCTGAGTGGGCACGCGCTGCCCACGTATAGGCCCAAAACGATCCAGCCAAGGCTCGGAGAAAAGCCATCTCCTGGGGGCCTCCCCATGTTCCTCCACTCCTCAAGGAGGACCCCTTTACAGGTGGAAGAAAAGGGGGATGTTCGCAGTGGTGGGTTCGGGCCAGAGGGGTCTGCGGGTTTGCCTCCACGTACGCCAGGTGCCCGCACACCGGGCCCAGGTGTTTGACCCCCGTGGAGGCAGAGGGCTGCTTATTGCTGGATGATAGTGTCCTGCAGGGTGAAGGGATGGCGTGGGCACTCCCAGGACGACAGAGGGCACCTGGCCTTCAGAGAGTTCCCTGGAAAATTCCCCGCCCAGGCCCCTGGTCCACAAGTCTATCCTGCGCACAGTGTCTGTGGGAGGCTGGGAGTGCTTCTGGGGAGTGTTCCCCAGCGGAAATCGCGTGGTCCTCTAGGTGGCAGGGAGGGCTCCTGTGTCCACGGACAGGTGCGCAGGGACGCTGTAAAACTGCTGTGACCTCTCAAGCTGGGTCATGTGACCCATCAAGGGTGGGTCACTTGACCCCAAAAGGGTGGGTCACGTGACCCCAAAAGGGTGGGTCACGAGATCCCTCAGGGGTGGGTCACGTGACCCCTCAGGGGTGGGTCACGTGAAGCCTCAGGGGTGGGTGACGTGACCCCTCAAGGGTGGGTCAGGAGACACCTCAAGAGTGGGTCCCGTGACCCGAGGGAGGCTTGTGGTGGGGAGCCTGAATGGCGCGCGCTGCCCACGTATAGGCCTGAAACGATCCAGCCAAGGCTCGGAGAAAAGCCATCTCCTGGGGGCCTCCCCATGTTCCTCCACTCCTCAAGGAGGACCCCTTTACAGGTGGAAGAAAAGGGGGATGTTCGCAGTGGTGGGTTCGGGGCAGAGGGGTCTGCGGGTTTGCCTCCACGTACGCCAGGTGCCCGCACACCGGGCCCAGGTGTTTCAGCCCCGTGGAGGCAGAGGGCTGCTTATTGCTGGATGATACTGTCCTGCAGGGTGAAGGGATGGCGTGGGCACTCCCAGGACGACAGAGGGCACCTGGCCTTCAGAGAGTTCCCTGGAAAATTCCCCGCCCAGGCCCCCGGTCCACAAGTCTATCCTGCGCACAGTGTCTGTGCGAGGCTGGGAGTGCTTCTGGGCCGTGTTCGACAGTGGAAATCGCGTGGTCCTCTAGGTGGCACGGAGGGCTCCTGTGTCCACGGACAGGTGCCCAGGGACGCTGTAAAACGGCTGTGACCTCTCAAGCTGGGTCATGTGACCCCTCAAGGGTGGGTCACGTGACCTCAAAAGGGTGGGTCACGTGACCCCAAAAGGGTGGGTCACGAGACCGCTCAAGGGTGGGTCACCTGACACCTCAGGTGTGGGTCACGAGACCCCTCAAGGATGGGTCACATGACCCCTCAGGGGTGGGTCACGTTACCCCTCAGGTGTGGGTCACGAGACCCCGCAATGGTTGGTCACGTGACCCCTCAGGGGTGGGTCACGAGACCCCTCATGGGTGGGTATCGTGACCCCTGAAGGGTGGGTCAGGAGACACCTCAAGGTTGGCTCCCGTGACCCGAGGGAGGCTTGTGGTGGGGAGCCTGAGTGCGCACGCGGGGCCCACGTATAGTCCCGAAACGAGCCAGCCGCGGCTCGGACAAAAGCCATCTCCTGGGCGCCTCCCCATGTTCTTCCACTCCTCAAGAGTGACCCCTTTACGGGTGGCAGAAAAGGGGGATCTTCGCAGTGGTGGGTTCGGGCCAGAGGTTTCTGCGTGTTTGCCTCCACGTACGCCAGGTGCCCGCACACCGGGCCCAGGTGTTTGAGCCTTGTGTAGGCAGAGGGCTGCTTATTGCTGGATGATAGTGTCCTGCAGTGTGAAGGGACGGCGTGGGCACTCCCAGGGCAACAGAGGGCACCTGGCCTTTAGAGAGTTCCCTGGAAAATTGCCCGCCCAGGCCCCTGGTCCACAAGTCTATCCTACGCACAGTGTCTGTGCGAGGCTGGGAGTGCTTCTGGGCAGTGTTCCCCAGCGGATATCGCGTGGTCCTCTAGGTGGCAGGGAGGGCTCCTGTGTCCACGGACAGGTGCCCAGGGACCCTGTGGAACTGCTGTGAACTCTAAAGGGTGGGTCCCGTGACCCGAGGGTGGCTTGTGGTGGGGAGCCTGAGTGCGCTCGCGCGGCCCACGTATAGGCCCGAAACGAGCCAGCGGCGGCTCGGAGAAAAGCCAACTCCTGGGGGCCTCCCCATGTTCTTCCACTCCTCAAGCGTGACCCCTTTACGGATGGAAGAAAACGGGGATCTTCGCAGTGGTGGGTTCGGGCCAGAGGGGTCTGCGGGTTTGCCTCCACGTACGCCAGGTGCCCGCACACCGGGCCCAGGTGTTTGAGCCCCGTGGTGGCAGAGGGCTTCTTATTGCTGGATGCAAGAGTCCTGCGGGGTCAAGGAACGGCATGGGCACTCCCCGGTCCACACAGGGCACCGGGCCCTTAGAGAGTTCCATGGGAAATCCGCCGACCATGCCCCGGTACCCAAGTCTGTCCTTAGCACACTGTCTGTACGGGGATGAAGGTTCTGCTAGGCAGTGTGGCCTGTGGGAAATCGTGTGGTCCTCTGAGTGGCAGACAGGGCTTCTGTTTCCCCGAACAGGTGCGCAGGGACCCTGTAAAACTGCTGTGACTTCTCAAGGTGGGTCATGTGACCCCTCAAGGGTGGGTCACGTTACCCCTCAGGTGTGGGTCACGAGACCCCTCAACGGTGCGTCACGTGACCCCTCAGGGGTGGGTCACGTGATCCCTCAGGGGTGGGTCGCGTGACCCCTCAGGTGTGGGTGACGTGAACCCTCAAGTGTGGGTCAGGAGACCCCTCAAGGATAGGTCCCGTGACCCGAGGGAGGCTTGTGGTGGGGAGCCTGAGTGCGCACGCGCGGCCCACGTATAGTCCCGAAACGAGCCAGCCGCGGCTGGGAGAAAAGCCATCTCCTGGGGGCCTCCCCATGTTCTTCCACTCCTCAAGCGTGACCCCTCTACGGGTGGAAGAAAAGGTGGATCTTCGCAGTGGTGGGTTCGGGCCAGAGGTTTCTGCGGGTTTGCCTGCACGTACGCCAGGTGCCCGCACACCGGGCCCAGGTGCTTGAGCCCCGTGGAGGCAGAGGGCTGCTTATTGCTGGATGATAGTGTCCTGCAGGGTGAAGGGATGGCGTGGGCACTCCCAGGGCGACAGAGGGCACCTGGCCTTTAGAGAGTTCCCTGGAAAATTCCCCGCCCAGGCCCCTGGTCCACAAGTCTATCCTGCGCATAGTGTCTGTGCGAGGCTGGGAGTGCTTCTGGGCAGTGTTCGCCAGCGGAAATCGCGTGGTCCTCTAGGTGGCAGGGAGGGCTCCTGTGTCCACGGACAGGTGCGCAGGGACGCTGTAAAACTGCTGTGACCTCTCAAGGTGGGTCATGTGACCCGAAAAGGGTGGGTCACGTGACCCCAAAAGGGTAGGTCACGAGACTCCTCAAGGGTGGGTCACGTGACACCTCAGGTGTGGGTCACGATACCCCTCAAGGGTGGGTCAAGTGACCCCTCAGGGGTGGGTCACGAGATCCCTCAGGGGTGGGTCACGTGACCCCTCAGGGGTGGGTGACGAGACCCCTCAGGGGTATGTCGCGTGACCCCTCGGGGTGGGTGACGTTACCCCTCAAGGGTGGGTCAGGAGACACCTCAAGGGTGGGTCACGGGAACCCTCAAGGGTGGGTCACGAGACCCCTCAAGGGTGGGTGACAGGAACCCTCAAGTGTGGGTCACGAGACCCCTCAAGGGTGGGTCACGTGACCCGAAAATGGTGCGTCACGAGACCCCTCAGGGGTGGGTCACGTGACCCCTCAGGGGTGGGACCCGAGGGGATGGCTTTTCTCCAAGCCGCGGCTTGGTCGTTTCGGGCCTATACGTGGGCCGGGCATGTGCACTCAGGCTCCCCATAACAAGCCTCCCTCGGGTCACGGGATCCACCCATGAGGTGTGTCCGGACCCACCCTTGAGGGGTCACGTGACGCACTCCTGAGTTGTCACGTGACCCACCCCTGAGGGGTCACGTGACCCACACTTGCGGGGTCATGTGCCCCACCTTTGAAGTGTCTCGTGACCCACCCTTGAGGGGTCTCGTGATCCGCCCTGGAGAGGTCACAGCAGTTTCACAGGGTCACTGGGCACCTGTGCGTGGAAACAGAAGCCCTCCCTGCCACTCAGAGGACCGCACGATTTCCCCTAGGCCACACTGCCCAGCAGCACTCTCAGCCCCCCACAGACAGTGTCATAAGGAGAGACTTGGGTACCGGGGGCCTGAGCGGGGGATTTTCCATGGAACTCTCTAAGGGCCCGGTGCCCTGTGTCGCCCGGGAGTGCCCATGCCGTTCCTTGACCCCGCAGGTCACTTGCATCCAGCAATAAGCAGCCCTCTGCCTCCACGGGGCTCAAACACCCGGGCCCGGTGTGCGGGCACCTGGCGTACGTGGAGGCAAACCCGCAGACCCGTCTGGCCCGAACCCACCACTGCGAAGATCCCCGTTTTCTTCCATCCGTAAAGGGGTCACGCTTGAGGAGTGGAAGAACATGGGGAGGCCCCCAGGAGATGGCTTTTTTCCGAGCCGCGCTGGGCTGTTTTCGGGTCTATACGGGGGCCGCACATGCGCCCTCAGGCTCGCCACCACAACCTCCCTGGGGTCACAGTACCCACCCTTGAGGCGTCTCCTGACCCACCCTTGAGGTGTCTCGTGACCCACCCTTGAGGGGTCACGTGCCCCACACTTGAGGAGTCTCGTGACCCACCCTTGAGGGGTCACGTGATGCACCCCTGAGGGGTCATATGACCCACCCCTGAGGGGTCACGTGACCCACCCTTGAGTGGTCTCGTGAGCCACCCTTGGGAGGTCACGTGCCCCACCCTGGAGGGTTCACGTGACCCACCCTTGAGAGGTCACAGCAGTTTCATAGGGTCCCTGCGCACCTGTCCGTGGAAACAGAAGCCCTCCCTGCCACTCAGAGGACCGAGCGATTTCCCCTAGGCCACACTGCCCAGCAGCACTCTCAGCCCCGCACAGTGTGCTAAGGACAGACTTGGGTACCGGGGGCCTGGGCGGGGGATTTTCCATGGAACTCTCTATGGGCCCAGTGCCCTGTGTCGCCCGGGAGTGCCCATGCCGTTCCTTGACCCCGCAGGACACTTGCAATCAGTAATAAGCAGCCCTCTGCCTCCACGGGGCTCAAACACCTGGGCCTGGTGTGCGGGCACCTGGCGTACGTGGAGGCAAACCCGCAGACCCCTCTGACCCGAACCACCACTGCGAATATCCCCCTTTTCTTCCATCCGTAAAGGGGTCCTCCTTGAGGAGTGGAGGAACATGGGGAGGCCCCCAGGAGATGGCTTTTCTCAGAGCCGCGGCTGGCTGGTTTCGGGCCAACACCTGGGCCGCACATGCGCACTCAGGCTCCCAAGCACAGGCCTCCCTCGGCTCACCTGACCCACCCTTTAGAGGTCACAGCAGTTCCACAGGGTCCCTGGGCACCTGTCCATGGACACAGGATCCCTCCCTGCTACCTGGACGACCTCGCGATTTCCGCTGGCGAACACTGCCCAGAAGCACTCCCAGCCTCGCACAGACACTGTGGACAGGATAGACTTGTGGACCAGGGGCCTGGGCGGGGAATTTTCTAGTGAACTCTCTAAAGGCCCGGTGCACTCTGTCGCCCGGGGCGTGCCCACGCCGTCCCTTGACCCCAAAGGACACTTGCATCCAGCAATAAGCAGCCCTCTGCCTCCACGGGGTTCAAACACCTGGGCCCAGGTTGCGAGCACCTGGCGTACGTGGAGGCAAACCCGCAGACCCCTCCGCCCCGTCCCTACCACTGCAAAGATTCCCCTGTTCTTCCATGAGCAAAGGGGTCCACCTTTCCGCTTGGGAGAACATGGGGAGGCCACAGGAGATGGCTTTTCTCCGAGCCGCGGCTGGCTGGTTTCGGGCCAAGAGGCGGGGCCACGCAGGCGCAAGCAGGCACCCCCATCACAAGCATCCCTCCGGGCAACGTGCCCCCCCCTTGAGATATCAGGCCAAGTTCACAGGGTCCCTGGGCTGCTGTCAGAGTTAAGGGAAGCCCTCCCTGCCACCCACAGGACCAAGCGTTTTCCCCCGTGGACCACACGTCCCAGCAGCTCTCCCACCCCCGCAGAGGCAGAGTGCCCGGGAAGAACTAGGGACGTGGGGCCGGGAAGAGGGGCCGGCCACGGTTCCGCGCCAGGTGGAGCGGGTCCGGGCGGGCGGATCCCTGGTCAACGGACCGGTTCTCCCGTCGGGAGTCTGGCCTGTGTCCCTGCTGGGAGGCCAAGAGCCTTGCTTCGCCTGCAACGCCCCCACCCTGCCACAAGGCGGCAGACTTGGACCCAGCCGCTTCAACCCTCCAGTCTCTGTGGAACCACCCAAAAATAAAGTGTGACCGCTGCGACCTCAGTCCCCCAGAGCTCCAACCCCCACCTCTGTGAGACAATCGGAGGCCTCCTGTCCTTGGCGTCGCAAAAGGCATTCACCTGCGGTGAACCTGGGCCTCGGGCGAGCAGGGCCAGGCCCCATGGTAGGAGCCCGGGGAGGCAATGGCAGCCTCTGCGGCCAGGCCTCGGGCTCTCCAGGGCTCTCTCGGGGCACGGGCACCCTCTCTCGTCTAGAGAGTGCCCACGCCGTCCCTTGACCCCCGGGAGACACCTGCTTCCCGTGATAAGAGGCCCCCGGCCTCCATGGAGCTTGGAACTCTGGGGCCGGGCTGCGGGTCACTGGGCTAAGTGGCTGGAAACGCACAGACCCCTCCGTCCCGACCGCCCCACTGCGAAGATCCCCCTGTTCTTCCACCCGTAAGGGGGTCGCCCCTTACGGGTGGAAGAACAGGGGGAGGCCCCCAGGAGATGGCTTTTGTCAGAGCCGCGGCTGGCCGGTTTCGGGCCAAGACGCGGGACCCCGGCCGGCTCAGGGCAGGCAGCCCCACCAGAAGCCTCCCTCGGGGCAACGGGCCCCACCCTGGACATATCAGGCCTGCTCCACAGGGTCCCTGGGGTCGTGTCCGTGGAACTGGAAGCTCTCCCCGCCTCCCAGAGGTCCGTTCCTTTTCCCGTGGACCACACTTGCCAGCCCGCCTCCCACCCCGGCAGAGGCAGAGTGCCAGGGAACAACTAGGGACCTGGGGCCTGGAAGAGGGGCCGGCCACGGTTCCGCGCCAGGTGGGGCGGGTCCGGGCGGGCGGGACCCTTGTCCACAGACGGGTTCTCCCGTGGGGAGTCTGGCCTGCGCCCGGCTTGGGAGGCTAAGAACCTTGTTTCTGCTGCAATTTCCCCACCCTTCCCGATGAGGCAGACTTGGACTCAGCCGCTTCAACCCTCTAATTTGTGCTGAACCACCGAGGAGTGGAGTGTGACCGCCTGGACCTCAGTCCCCCAGAGCTTGAACCCCCACCTCTGTGTAGCTATCGGTGGCCTCCTGTCCTTGGTGTTCACAAAAGGCATTCACCTGCGGTGAACCTGGGCCCGGTCCAGCAGGGCCATTTCCCATGGTAGGAGACTGGGGAGGCAATGGCAGCCTCTGCGGCCAGGCCTCAGGCTCTCCCCAGGGCCCTTTGCTGCCCTGGCACCCTCTCTGGCCTAGAGAGTTCTCTTGCTGTCCCTTGATCCTCCGCAGGATGCCTGTAGACCCCGGGAAGAGGTCCTCAGCCTTCCTGGATCTTGGTCCCTGTGGGCCCGGGTGTTGCCACTGGCCTAACTTGCAGGAAACGTGGGGGCTCCTTCTTCCAGGCTTCTGCCCTAGGAAGTTCCCCCTGTTGTTTTATCAGTAAGGGGGGACGGGGTTCAGAGCTCTACAGTTTAATAGGCTCCCCAGTTGACCCTAAGGTGGGTAATTTTTTGGTCTGGCACCCACGGGTTCAAAACTATGGCTTTGAGAATCCATAGAAGACTTTACTTGTGCAGCTACCAGAAGCTAGAGGCCAGTGGAGACAGAACGATGGGCTCTCCCTTCGAGTTGGTCATAATCAGCTCAGGAGCTCAGACATGCAAACCACTAATCATGTGAAATGAGGTATGAGCAGTGTTGTATAAGGTTAGAAAACACAAAGGTGGAAACAATCAACACCCAGGGTTCAGGGAGGAAAGGTAAGCGATTTTTGGAGAGAAAAACCATTCTTGAGATGGCATGTATGCTGTAATTCCGTTACTAATATTTACAGCTCACCTTTTTTTAAATCACACTGTGCGTACTGCTTTTTTACATGCTTATGTACCCCGTGTTGTTTTTGAGCTTTTGTCTATGTGTAGTTGGTTATTTTATAGTTATTTCAAAGTGCATTTGAAGCCTGAACAATGACTGTTGTGCCCGAGCTTATTTAGAACGATGAGCTTCCCTAGTTTATCTATTCAGCTTTTATGATGGGTTCTACTAATAGCTTTGTTTTCTTTGAGTTATTAAAAGTCCAGGACACGGGGAGAAAAGGCAGACAACTGTAACTGATTAACAATAAAAATTAAAAATTAAAAAAAGTCCAGGACAATGCTATTCACTCCCCCCTTTTATTTATTTAATCTTTTGCTCAGATCACTTAATTTGTTTTCTAACTCGAGTCCCAAAATACTGTTGACTCATGTAGGATGTTCTCACATTGCAGACTTGTACCACTAACTACTATATTCCAGATGACTATTTATCATAAAACATCACTTTGTCTACAGCTGCTTTAAAGTTTACAGAGAAAGTAAACTGTTAAGTTAGTTTACATCAGTAGCTCAGCAATTCTGAATGGTGAAAGAAAATGTAAGACCTTCCGAATAAATGTGCAGCCAGATACTCTTCTCTAGAGTATGAACATCAACTCTTTTTTCATTTTACAACTTTTATGTGGAATTCTTGAGACATATCTTAAAAAAATGTTTTAAGTATCTTAGGCCCGAACCAAACTTGTCTTCTCAAATGCCAAAACTCTGACGGTACAATTCTAACAATACATGTGATTGCTTCTTGAATACACTCCCACACACATGCATATATATATAGTGGTTGAATATTCTGTTTACCCCACTGGTCCTTTACAAGTTAATATTGTCCTGCTTCTAACTATTTGACAAAATGGATAATTCTATTAAATATTTAAGGCCTATGCGGTGGGAGAGACTTCCGTCCCAGAAATGTCAAAGCATTAGCTCCTCCCATCTGCAGCCTATACTTAGTGAAGGGTATACCCCTCCTCCCTCCCCCCACGAACACCCAGCAGTCAGGGGCACAGCAGAAGGCAGACCTTCGCCCCAAAATCAACTCCCAGATGACTTCCTGGGGCTGCCCCAGATGACCCGGCTGACATGTAGGACGGAGGCGACGTGAGAACACATTAGGAAAAATAGAGAAGGAGGAAATACAGCAGGCAGGATCACTCTTTCACCATATTAATTATGGTAGAAATCAAAATTCAGTTAAGTAACTTCAAATGTTTATATAACAGTTATATTTTCATTTACAGGTGTACATTCTTCTTTGCATTAGTAATATTAGCCTGAAACTGTAATTTTCGATGGCGATGAAAGGAGATGGAGGAAAAGAAAGGAGAGCAGAGTGTGAGAGAAGCTTGAGCCACTCCAGACAGTCAAGAATTGAAATGAACGGAACCAGTTTTGGAATTCGTTATATTTTACTACGTCTTTCTAATATGAGAGAGAACAGACAAGAAAATAATATGATGGGATCTTTTTAACACCAGTCTATTTCTCAAGTGTTTCGAATGAACCAAAAAATCTTCCTTTTGTGTTGCCTATACTGGCAACTTCATTACAATGTCACTTAATACAGGTCTTTCTGTTGCCAGGTCAGTGATTCCCAAAGTGAAGTTCACTGTTCTGTGGAGGGACTTAAGAAAAAGTCATAGGTCAGATGCTGAGCAAGTATTGCTCCAAAGGAGAGGTGTGAAGAAGAGAGGAGATCTGGAGTCTCATGATGGGTAAGTATTTCAGGGTTAGTAGGGACAAAATCTCTTAATCAAGGATGTTAATTCTAACAGAATGACATTGGTTGAATCACAGTAGCAGAGACAACGGTAAAAATTCTAATTTGCATTTTAAACCTGTATTTATAAGCTACATAAGTAACAATAATGCCTGCAGTGAAACCCCAATGAATTCACCCTTGCTAATAATATTGAATCATAAAAATAAGAGTTTTCCTAAACAACTCAAATAAACTGACATTTCCAAAGGACCCGCTGTGTGCAAGGTGCTGTGCTAATTATAGAAGAAATTATTCCAAATAATAATAAAAGCACAAGATGTGGTCTCAGCCTTTTGAGGATTTAAAAAAAAACTTATTGAATTAGACAAGATTGATTATACACAAACTAAAAGAGCCAAATAAGTGGGAAAAATCTGAGACTCTAACTGGAATCATTATGTTTGCCATAGATGTGCACTCGTATGATTTAGGAGATTTTCGGTTCACTCTTCATGCAATGAAAGACTATTTTCTTCACATTTCACAAATGATGTAAATAAAAACAGCATCTTCACCGTCACCATCTTAAACTTCTAAAACTAAAACAGTATCCCATATGTGGGACAGAAGTCTAGAAAAGGATTCTCAGTGCCAGAAGAGCAAAAGTTGTCTTTAAAGTCAGTAAGGAAAAAAAGTTAATTCACCTTATAATTTCTAGACTTAAAGGAACAAGTTGAATGTCTTGAAGAAATAAGTAAAAAAGCACTTCAGTTTCCTGGGCAAATGCAAATTTAAAAAGCCACAACCACAACCACCCAGCGCCAATCAGGGTGATGTTTCTAGTGGGCCCTTCCTGAGCATTGGTAGAAACTGCTTTTTTAAATCTCTGTTTTTATGCTCGTTCCAAGATCTTTCAAGGGAGGAGGTTGAGGGAAGAGGAAGCACTATATAAAAGAAGCTGCCTTGAGTTTTCTGAAATTCATACAAAAACTTCCTTGGTAAGGAAGCTTACCATATTTTGGCACCTGATTTTCAGTGATGGACCCAGAAGCAACCTCAATTTATGTGGATTATTTCTATGTTACAAGCCAAAGTCCTGATGATACGGAGGAGACCCGGTCCCACGTTCCTTACACATCTGTTTTCCTTCCCGTCTTTTACACAGCCGTGTTCCTGGCTGGAGTGCTGGGGAACCTCGTGCTCATGAGTGCATTATATTTCAAACGGGGCAGCCGAAGACTGATGGACATCTTTATCCTGAACCTGGCCGCCTCTGACTTCATTTTCCTTGTCACGTTGCCTCTCTGGGTGGACAAAGAAGCATCTTCAGGACTGTGGAGAACAGGCTCTTTCCTGTGCAAAGGCAGCTCCTACGTGATCTCTGTCAACATGCACTGCAGTGTCTTCCTGCTCACCTGCATGAGTGTTGACCGCTACCTGGCCATTGTGCACCCAGCCGTGTCCAGGAAATTCAGAAGGAAAGACTGTGCCTATGGAGTCTGTGCCAGTGTCTGGTTTATCTCCTGCCTCCTGGGGTTGCCTACCGTTCTGTCCAGGGAGCTCACCCTGATTAATGATAAGCCGTACTGTGCAGAGAAGAAGGCCACTTCAGTTAAACTGACTTGGGCCCTGGTGTCCTTGGTTTTTACCTTTTTTGCCCCTTTGGTGAGCATTGTGACCTGCTACTGTTGCATCACAAGGAAGCTGTGTGTCCATTACCAGCAGCCCGGAAAGCATAACAAAAAGCTGAGGAAATCTATAAAGATCATATTTATTGTTGTGTCAGCCTTTGTCTTCTCCTGGCTGCCCTTTAATACCTTCAAGCTTCTGGCCATTGTCTCCGGGTTTCAGCAAGAACTCTACTCTTCCTCATCTTTTCCCCAACTGGGCATGGAGGTGAGTGGGCCCTTGGCATTTGCCAACAGCTGTGTCAACCCTTTTATTTACTATATCTTTGACAGCTACATCCGCCGGGCCATTGTGGGCTGCTTGTGCCCTGGCCTGAAGAACTATGACTTTGGGAGCAGCACTGAGACGTCAGACAGCCACCTCACAAAGGCTCTGTCCAACCTGGTTCATGCAGAGGATTTTGCCAGGAGGAGAAGGAGGTCTGTGTCACTCTAAAAGGGTCTGTGACTTTTCAAGCTCTGTTGGTGGATGGGAGAGTTAATTTGGGTCAGTGACAAAGAAAGACAAAAAATATTGCTGAAAAGTGTTCATACTGCATTATAAATGCAAGGTAGAGTTAATTTTTATTAAAGAGACAACTGAAAAGTCCTTGTGTTTGTGGAATAATTAGGCCATATGCTGGGTTTGGTTTTGTTTTGTTTTGTTTTGTTTTGTCTTAGCTGAATGGCCTTATTTGACCTTTGCCAATCAAGTTCAGCAGGCAAAATACAACTCCTGTATGTCCTTGAACTCTGAGATAAAGGCTCCTGCTTGGACTTGTGCCTGTTTTCATGATTCTTAGTGCACCTTCAGGCCTTTTCCTCTCCCAAGAACCACAGTACCTTGGCCCACACCACCCTTCATACTGGGCTCCAAAGTGGACTACATTTAAAGGGTTCTGCCAACTTTCATCTGGTGAGAAATGTGTCTGGTGACTATGCAGGAGGCAAAAAATACAACATACCTGTGCTCTGTAATGAATTGTTCCAAGGGAATGAAGTGAGTCTCTGGCCTTATTCTTTACAAACTTGTGTGGTGATTCTGGACCATCTTTCAACATTGTCTTTCAACCCATACCATTCAAAAACAGCTTTAGACTGGCAAAAAGCTCAAGGGGGAAATCATTTTGTATTGTGTTTATGCTTTGAGACTTTCATTATCATCTGGTCTTCTGCAGTATGTTAACAAGAAAGCATAAGGCAAGGTTTGACCTTTATTGTTATTACAAGATATATTGGTAAAAAATGCATCTCATTATAATGGTGTAGTAACTACTTTTCATTGAGGTTTTGCTATGCTCTTTTGCTTTTATTGTCTTTATAAATTAGGATATGACTTTGCTTTAATTGCATGTTTTTAATTACCCAGTTATCAAGTTATCAAATAAAAATGTTCCTACTAATATAACTGGAGGTCAGCAAATGCTTAGCTACACCCTTGTGCAGATTATGATTTTGTATTTTAATTAAAATGTTAGTGCTGCACATTCCTTATAGAGTCATTTGCTCATATATATAATTTCAAGATTTGATCCAGTGATATAGGAAGGCAGGATGCTCTGTATACAGCTGAAGTAAAAAAGATTAAAAAATTCATAACAAAATGTTGTTGGTATTTCAGATACATTTTTCCATACACAGAGACTATCGTGAATTCCTTCGCCCAGTAAATCTTTTTTAGTCTTTTTATACCTAATATTCCTTTCAATTACTTTAGAGTAAAAACTTAATTAGCAGTAACTAGAAGAGGCTTTGCAGCAGCAAACATACTATCATAAACATCTTTTGATTGAAGAGAAAGTGGGTTATTTTTACACTTACTATTGACTCAAATGAATTACTGTTTTACTTCTAACTATTAAGTTAAAAATCAGAGAAAGATTATATTTTTCTCAGAGATGAAGTAATTCAAGTTTATTCTATTTATGTATCTTCCACATTAAGAAAAATCTCAAATATTGGGTATCTTATTATCTTATAATCCATTTAGAAGTTGAAAATATAGTTTTTGATTTATGAATTGGTTAATTTGTTAACTTCTACTGAACTTTTATTAAATGAAAATATAATGTCCTTATTTAAGTATTCTATTAATTTCTATTAATACATTAATATTAATTATTATATTATTCTAAGTCTTTCTAAGTCTTTTCACTAAGTCTTTCTCACAGTCTTTTACATAGAAAAATTGACTATGTAAATCATAAGAAATAAAGCTTCCTGGAATACTTCAAAACTAAATTCAAAACAAATATATCTCCAAAGGTTAGATGAAACAATATGAAAGGTAGAAGACATTCAATGTTTTTAGAACAAATCGGCAAAAGCACTATTAATAATCACAAAAAAAACAATGCCTTTGAGAAATGCTACCCTTAAAAGAATAGCTCAATCACTCAGCTAAGGTATTTTTTAGAAAAGACAAAACATGAATTATTAGGTTTCACTTCATCCTTAATGTTTGAACATTGAGCAAATCATTTTAGTCTTCCAGACTTAAATGTAGTCGCTATTATCTATGCTCTAGAATTCTCAAGGATATCATAAGACTAGCCCTGGCCAGCATGGCTCAGTTGGCTGAGCATTGTCCCACAAAGCAAAGGGTTACAATTTGGTGCCCAGTCAGGGCAGGTGCCTGCGTTGCAGGTCTGGTCCCCAGTTGGGGCACATGAGAGAATCGATGTTTCTCTCCCTCTCTTTCTCCCTAACTTCCCCTCTCTCTAAATATATAAATCAAATATTTTTTAAAGAGAATAAGATTAATAAATATAATGGTTTTTTAAATATTGAGTAACAAATTATATAAAACTGCTAGGTTTCTGTTATTAATTATTGAATGTTGCTTAAAAATTTTCAAACTAAAATGTCAAATAACAGTCACTCTCATTTAATAAATATTAAGAATCTGTCAACTTCTGTTTCATCCCTTTTTAGTTTTTGTTGGAACTACTTAAAATAACATCAAAAATATATTGTACTTTCTAATACTTTAAATATACATCCTAGCTTTATGCCTTTAAAAAATCTGGGTGTATGGACAAAGCCAAGGGGCATGGATTTGAGGGTGGGAGGTGGGTTAGGGAGGGGCTCGAGGATGTGGTGGGTGGAAATGGAGACAACTGTACTTGACCAACAACAACAACAAGCTTGGTGTGTTTTATATTCATAATGTACCAAAGAGATGGAAGGAAAATAGACAAAATTTTATAAATGGCATAACACTCATAGAAAAAAGTTCAAAATTTGTTTAAGTTGGTACATTATGTTATATATGGATTCCTCTGGTATGAAATGTAATTTACATTATAAAAGCATTAAAAGTTTTGTTTGGTTAGGTCTCATTTTGCACATTTTTAAACCATAATATTTCTACATTTTTAATATGAACAAATTCTATTTAAATACATATGCAGATAAAAAAATATCCAGAAACATAGACATACTAATATATTAACAAATTTTCAAGATTTTTATCTCAAACTACTCTAAGGGCTACCTTTTGGTAAAGTGATTATAGAACAAATAAACACACATTGCCAAAAATTCTAGAAAATTACCTGACACCTTAACCCAATCATGTCTTGTTGGTTACATCCAAAGTTAGAAAAAGAAAATAAAATTTAGTAAGAGTCAGTCTATAAGGAAATCCTTGCCAATTAACACTAGCTGTTGTCATTTGTTCGAGCAGTCCAGCGCTATTGCCAAGACGGTACTGCAAGTGTAAAAGAACAGTAATCGCCCAAGCAGTTCTCAAGCAACGTTTTTAACTTACCACGGAGAAGCTCCCCATTAAAGCCTGAGTGAGATGTTGTTTGATAACTTATAATTAATTTTAAAAGAGACTCAAGGCGTACATAGTCACAACACACATATACTCCATTTGGGCCATATTTGAAGAGTAAAACTAACCTGGTAGTCCCGGGAGTACCCTAATTTGTCCACTCTAACAAGTCCGATCACCACTGAGTAAGAACACACTAGGTGAGAAAACCGGTCTTAATAGGAAGCTATGTGCGTGACTGAGAGGAGACTATTACTAGGGGTCACGAGATAATTTTTCAGTAGATGAAGAAATGCACAGCGTGATGGTAAGCTGAGTGAAAGAAATCTTCCTCTATGATTCATCCTGTCTCCTCAAATCATTCTCTATTCCTCCCCGCCTAGTAATCTCAAAGGTAAGAAATGACTCGTCAGATGTGTGTGGCACAGAGCAGTAAGCCTCGGTTTTCCCGCAGAGCTCATTCACAAAAGTCAGACAATGTTAAAAGAATTACATATTTATTTCTGCACCAGCCACTGGTGTAGCCTGCTAGCGAGATGATGCCTCCAGCCCAATGAGAGACAGAAGTAGCATCCAGGGAAAAAGCAGGAGGGCAACTCTGCAAGAGTATGTGTAAATGGTTACTCGGCTTTGCCTTCCCCAGAGGTTGGTGTGGCTTGGATTGTCCTTTGCAAATGCTTGTTCTTATTTTAAGTTCTTTCCTTTGCATCAACCTTCTTGATTTTTGTCAGTTCTGTGAGTAAACAATTATGACTAGACTTTACCAATATGTGTACAAGGAAAAACAACAGTACCAGTGACCTGATTTCATACTACAGATGTAAAAATCCACCTTAGGATGAATTACTCTGGTCTCTTGCTTTCTTTGTCATTTCCTTAATACAGCAATATTTCCTAAATATATTTGATAAATGGGAATTGTATCCTAAGAGTAACCTGCAGCATTTAAAAAAACAACAACAACCTACTTTAAATACCCAATGTGTCAAACTGTTAACTAAAGTGAAGGTTCTGATTACAAGTTAAATTATAATGAAATATAAACTGACATGAAATGTCCATTATTTATTAATTAAAAAAGGGGGGAATAACTAAAGGTAGAAGGAAGTATTCCATTAGTTGGCAGACATTAAACTAAAAAAATTCTTGGTTTACAAGCCCTTATTATATGAAATGTTAAAGGGATTTATCTAAGAAAAAGAAGATGAAAAATATGAACACTGAAATGACAACAAACTCATAACTATCAATAATCGAACCTAAAAAGAAAACAAAAACAAACTAAGCAAACAACTACAACAGGAACAGAATCACAGAAATGGAGATCACATGGAGGGTTGTCAATAGGGGAGTGGGAGGGGGAGGGGGGAAAAGGTGCAGGGAATATGTAGCACAGATGGTAGGTACAAAACGGACAGGGGGAAGGTAAGAATAGTATAGGAAATGGAGAAGCCAAAGAACTTATATGTACAACCCATGGACATGGCTAAGAGGAAGGGGGAATGAGGAGGGGAATAAAGGGGAGGAAATGGGACAACTGTAATAATAAAATCAATAAAATATATTTAAAAACATTCTTGGTTTATATATATATGAGTACCAAATTTCTAAGATGCAAAGACACTACAAATCACAGTGAAACTTCTTTGAGTTGGCCACGTGTGCTTACATTGAGCTGTGTTTAATTTAGGCACACAGTCCATTTAAAGAACTTATGAGCCCTGGCCAGGGGCTCCGTTGGTTGGAGCATCTTCCCTACACCAAACGTTGCCGATTCCATTCCTGGGGTGCATGCGGGAGGTAGCCAATTCATGTTTCTCTCTCACTTCAATGTTCCTTCTCTCTCTCCTCTTTTCTCTCTCTCTAAGGTCAATAAACACAGCATTGGGTGAGGATTGAATAAAAAAGGATTTATGATACAATGCTCATATTATTTTTATAATGCTTTACAGACCAACTAAAGGATATCATCAATCTGATATTATTCAATGATTTTCCCATTTGCTAGTTAAGAAGATTTAATCATTATCTAGTTCCCTATCACTCCCATGTTAATGAGAGTTAAGCTTCATCTGTGAGTACTTAATGTTCGTCAATGCTGATGGGAAATATTAACATTTTTATCTGCTCATTCCTATCAATTCTGATGAGAAAGATGTAAGTTCCATACTACTATTAGTTGAAAATGAAATGTAAAAGGTTCTCCTTGTTAGAATACTTTATGATCTATATTTTACAAAAGCACTCTCCCATTTTTTCTTATACGCAGGGCAGAAGATACAGCTACTCTTGTGATGTTCTTAGATCAAGTAAAATTTTATGCACCGAAACTTATGTGTGACTAAAGACTACTTTTAATTTTTAAAAAATTGTCTATGGCAGAGTCTTTAGCAAGCAACTCTGTTCTTATCCTTAGAGAGTATAGACAGTATTTAAGTGTTTAAATATATTAACTACTTAAGTACAGTATTTAAGTACTGTCTATTGCAAAACTTTGACAAATCCTTAAATTTGCAAACCCCATTATAGCACATATTTTACTCTGGGCAAATTTAGAGCTACTCCATGATGTGTAGAAAATAAAGCAGAATCGAGATGTCAATCCAGAGTGTGTGGCCTGACTAGTTAGTAAAGTCCCTCATCCCCCATTGCCTCATATATCAATGGTTTCATTTTATGCCTTTTATGCCACAGATTGTGAAGTTCCTTAAAAATAGTCAATACTGCAAACATCAAACTGTAAAGGCTAAGTGTCTGTTATACACAATGCACTATGACAACCACAAGTTTATTATTATAACTGATGAATTCCATGATGCTAAGCGAAATAAGCCAGTCGGAGGAAGACAAATACGGAATGATTTCACTCATATGTGGAATCTAATGAACAAACTGAACTGAAAAGGAAAATGGGGACAGACTCATAGATGGAGAGCAGGCTGACAGCTAGTGGAGGGAGGGGATGTTAGGGGGTGGAGGGATTGAGCAAAAAGGAAAAAGGACTCATGGACATGGACAACAGTGTGGTGATTGCCCAACTGTGTGGGGGAGGGGTGTAAAGGGACTGAAAGGCAAAGTAAAAAATGCAATAAAGATTAAATTTTAAAAAAAGCTCAGGGGCAAAAGAACAAAACCTGCTGAATTCTACAGCAGGCACAATGCAGTCGCTCAGAAAATACAAAATCACACGGTTTACACCTGCAGCTGATCAGCACCTACTGAATCGTGTTGCTAATATTCAGACTAAAGTGTTTGACAGGATACAAGAAAGGAGAAAATAAACCAAAGAAAAATATAGGAAGTAGAAAATACAAAATAAAATGGCACATAGAATAAATATAGCTATCAGCAATTACAATAAAAATACAAATGGATTAAAATGCCCTATTAAAAGGTTGAACAAATAGCCTGTTCCACAATCAACTACTCTACAGGGTGGGGCAAAAGCAGGCTCACAGTTGTTTGTATGGAAAATAACACAGTAACTAGTAAATAATACAAGAATAAACCCTGTGTTTTGTGTACTCACAGCTGTAAACCTGCCCTTCCCCCACCATATATATATGGCGCTCTTAAACTGCAGGACTTTGTGAGGTAAACATAGAACTTGTTTCCTCCTTGAGTTTACAGTCCCCATAGTTACTTGTTTTATGAATCAGACAATGAATTACTGACACCCAAGGAGAGCTTGATGGGTAAAAAGAAAATTGCAAGTCAAATCACTTTCTTTGATCTTTTCCAATATTTAGGGAAAAGCCCGTATTTGGCTTAGTCCATATACGTGTCACTTCATGTAACTGTTATTTTGACATGGTTGTTTCCTAAATATTGTCACAGTTCCTTAAAGAAAAGTCCACATTGGCATCTCCAAATGAAAGTACTTTTGTTGCCCTTAAACATTGCTAGGTGTAAAAGATCATCTTAAACACAAGAATGCATCTTGAACAGTCTTAGGTTTAAATTTATTTTCAAGCAAACTACAGAAGATATGCAAAGTACATAACTCTACTCGAACCTGGCCCGAAGACAGTGATTTAACGAGGTGCCCTCTCTCTTACCCTCAGTATAGACCAAAAGCAAAACTGACAACTCAGGTGGAGAAGTGGTAAATAAGAAATGAAACTTGGCCTGTGGTTTCATGTTTAAAGCAAAAAAACAAAGATTCAGAGAAATGGAAGGTAGATGGAAATGGCTACTGTATTTCTAATGAAAAAATGTGCACGCGATAACTCACATGCATTAAATTCAGAAAATTAGAGAAGAACCGAGAAGTCCATGCGGCAGTGCACGACATAGTCCTCACGGCCTCAGGTCACCTCACTCCCACCATTTAAACAAAAACCTACTGCCAAGAAACCTAAGAAAATATTTAGTGTGATGAATAATAAAGATGGCTAAATTAAAATAATAAAAAATAAGTTTTACTTATTAGGCTGCCAAAGATTTAAACATTAACTACTAAGATTGACCAGGGTAGAAGGTGTGAAGCCTGGGAGAGATGTCTCGGACTATTGAGTGTAACTTTATAAAGCTTTTTAGAGGAGTTTAGAATATATCTAAAAAGCAATTTTACTTCCAGGATTCTATCCTGGGATGTAATTATGGCCACATGCAAAGACACATGTACATACAGTTTTATTGCAGCACTGTTTGCACAAGTAAAAAAGTGAAAACAATGTCTTCTAATGGAAACTTGACTGAATAAATTACCTTTCCTATACATCTTTATGATAGAAGACTCTGTAGCCTTAAAAATATGGCACCATGTACTGACGTGGAAAAATATTAATAATATATTAAATGAAATTAAGTCAAAGAAAAGACTACAAATCAGTATCTACAGGATAATCACATTTATAACTATTTCATTTATGCAAGAATAAAATGTTTATCACTAGATAGTGAGGTTACAAGTTTTTTTATTACATGTATTTTCCGTAAAGAACATGCACTAATTTTGTAAGAAAAAGATGAAAATAAGAACTAAAGTAAATTTGTTGTACAACATCAATTCTGAGTCATAGGTCCTCCAGTTCTTTGTTGTACTGTGCTTCTGATTTCTGAGGAAGTAGAACCCCTACACCGGCCTGAGCCTGTCCTAATAATCTTCTGATTCTTTTTAGGATGGCCTTTCTATTACCCGCACAGGTACCTGATCCCTTAAGAGCAGCAATTGTAGAACTGTTGTGCATTTAAAATGACCATGAGCGGCTGACTACTGCAGCATTCAAGCAAGCGCCCCGTCTCCCTGTGCCCTCGCTCAGCGCCGCAACTACGGCAGCCTGCGCGTGGTCATGTGGTGGGCGAGGGGAGAGCTCCCTGGCGGGGGCGGCAGAGCCATGTCTTCCTTTCTGTTTGCTCACGTCCTTGTTTCAAATCAGGCACACGTGATTGTTGAACTAAACTGCACACGCTAGAAATATCATGCCGCTGGATAAAATTAAAATGAAAACCCTTTACAAACGTTAAATATTCAAGTTTTGTATTTTTTTTCTTCTTTTGCTTTTGTTATGTTGTAACTATAGGGGTCTGGAAATCTACACCAGTAACACTCGTTTAGGAACACTAACCCTGTCACTCTCCTTTAACTTTATATCAACATTTAAGTATACTTGGTACACAGCATTATCTTAGTTTCGGTTATACAATACCGTGACTCAACACATGCACTTTGCAATGTGATCACCACGCGAAGTCTAGTAGCTATCTGTCACGGCTTGAAGTTGTGGTATTACTGACTACATTCCTCTTCACCTTCTTCACCCCTTCTCCCCTATGCCTCCCTCTCCCTCGGACACCCATCAGTTTGATCTCTGTTTCTATGAATCTGCTTCTGCTTTGTTTTGTTTGTTTCATTTTTTAGATTCCACATATAAGTGAAATTATTTCTGTCTTTCTCTGTGTGATTTATTTCACTTAGCATAAGTCCTCCGCTGTAAAAAACTGAATTCAGTAAAGTAGCAGCATACAAAATTAATATACAGAAATTCATCACATTTATTTTCACACACTAATAATAAGCAATCAGAAGGAGAAGTTAAGAAAACAATCCTGTTGGCAATAATATTGAAAAGAATAAAACACCTAGGAATAAATTTAACCAAGGAAGTGAAAGACCTGTACACTAAAAACTAAGACACTGAAGAAAAAAATTGAAGAGGACACAAATAAATGGAAAGGTACACTGTGCTCATGGATTGGAAGGATTAATACCATTAAAATGTCCATACTACCTAAAATCAATGTACAGATTCAATGCAATGCCTATGAAAATACCAATGACATTTTTCCCAGAACTGGAAAAAGTAATCCTAAAATTCATACAGAACCACAACAGACCCCGAATAGCCATGGCAATCTTGAGAAAGAAGAACAAAGTTGGAGGTAGCATGTGCCTGGATTTCAAAC
This sequence comes from Desmodus rotundus, assembly GCF_022682495.2. Lineage (NCBI taxonomy): Eukaryota > Metazoa > Chordata > Mammalia > Chiroptera > Phyllostomidae > Desmodus > Desmodus rotundus. The sequence goes on along the minus strand of NC_071388.1, from coordinate 80,207,143 downwards.
CATATTACAAAACTATAGTAATCAAAACATCATGGTACTGGCATAAAAACAGACACAAAAATCAATGGAACAGAGTAGAGAGGCCAGAAATAAACCCTTGCTTACATAGTCAATTACTCCATGACAAAGAAGGCAAGAATATACAATTCTATAAAGAAATTCTGATAAAGAAATGGCATTGTCTATAATAAATAGTGTTAGAAAAAGTAGACAGACATATAATTTGACTTTTCAGGTGATTCTAGCTGTATTACGATTAGAGAAATAAGTGAAACAGTAAGTTTTACTTCACTCCTATTCAGCTCTTTATCTCTGTGACATTGATTTCTTATTTCAGTGGAAGACTTTTCTTAATGCAAAGTCAAAATGATTTGTAATAAAAAAAATAGTGATTGCCAGATATAAACATGTGATAGTCAAAAGCTCTTCCAGCTATTATGTCTTTTCACAAACTCCAAGCCTATATGACTTTTGAGAAGAAGTCAGAACAGTATTGTGGGTCAAATAGTTAATTGGAAGATAAACTACATAAAGACTATGAAAAACACTACACAGTTAATATTCTTTTACTAGCACTGCCTGAAAAGGACACAGCTAATTCAAACACTAGCACATAAAATGCTTAAATCATTAGTTTATCATATTCGGCATGATGGAGCTCTGAAACCGTGTGGGTAGTGCAGCACTGGGGCTTAAGACCACAGACCTGAATAGATTCGCTTTGCTGAGTCTATTTCTCTCTGTGAAATGGGGGCAGTTATAGCTTAGGCGGTGACAGCTCTAATTAACTGAAGTGAGAGTATAAGTAATTTGACACAGTATCTGGTACGTATTAAAAGCTTGATAAATGATAGTTAAGAAACCACTTTCTAGGTGAAAATATAGGATACAAAGAAATCAGGTTTCACATAATTCTCAATGAACTGAACTCAAAATGCAACTCTGATGTCAATTAAACCAGGTCGATGTAATTCCAAAGCTCATGCCTCTTTCGCTTTACCATGATTCCAAGAGTCTTTAATAGTTTGTTAACACCACAACCTTTCCTTGACTTAGTTTTCTCTCTCTCTCCCTCTGGGTCTCTCCTCCTCTCTCTCTCTCTCAATAATTTCTCAAATTGAGGCTATATTTATTATTTTTTCCTAATGGAAATATCTCATATCACCAAACCCTTTGCTTATTCATGACTAACATAAAGTTGACATTGCTTGAGAGAGGAGAAAGTCCATTTTATTGAAAGTAGATTTTTTTTTCTGAAGAAAAATGGTTTCTTGTAACACATTTCCTTATAACATGACCTCTTAGTTGTGATCTATCAGAAGTGGTATCTTCTGCTTCTTCCAGTGGTCACTAAAAATCTTTATCTAGAAAATCAAATGTACGTTTCATGTGAGAAACAGAGTGTTTTCTGTTTCTCTTCTCTCACACCCAATCCCACAATAAAGGGTAGTAGCACCTGTCGCAGTGGCCCTCGCAGGAACACTTTTGTTTCAAAGCATTAAGTAAAAATTATAGTCTCATTTTCTTTATCCCTGATTTCAGATTTCTTATAAGATACCCACAGCAAGAAGAAAACGTAATCTAATACCTGTGTGCCTATGGGGTGTGCAGCATAAACTGGTGTCAGAGGTTAAACGTCCACCATCTTTCCTATGAAATTCTATTTGTTATGAAAAAAAAAAAAGCTGCACTGTGTGCAAAAGAAATCCAATAGATCACTTTCAGGAATTTTGTTTCTACTTTTCAGAAGGTATATTTGTATGAATGACTTCTTAATTTTAATAGAAAACCCCAAATGTAGTTTTAAGAAACATAGTATTTCTCGAATTGGAAACATTATAAACTGTCCAAAACATAAAGTAAAAAACTTGATTTAAGCTTAGTGTAAATAAGAAATAATATTTTCCATGCAGCGTTTTCAGGAGGGGCAGTTAAGAATGTTATGAAGTAAAATATTTATAGGGTTAGTAATCACTGACTCCCAAACAAGGAGAAAAGGAAACAATTTTTAAGAATAAGAGAGCTTGGTATTTGAGTATTAAATCTGTTGTTTATTTTTTAACATGAGCTTGCTTTACTTAGGGAGTACAATGAAATGTTAACAACAGTTGTTTTTAGGTAGTAGAACCAAGGAAAACTTCACCTTTAATTTTAATTATTTTCCTAATATTCTATGAATACTTTACATTTTCTCTAATGCAGATGTATTTCTTTTTTAAACTTGAAGGTAAAGGATGCTAAAATAAATGGCACATGTGATATAAGACACCTATTAATATTTCAGTATAATTTTGTCTTATCCTTTTAAGTCAAAATAGGAATTTCTTTAATGTAATGTTCAATTTTAAATTTATATCTATAACTTTGGAGTGATTTAATTTTGGAAAAAGGCTTATCCAATTAAAAATTAATTTTTACTTGAATGCAGAAAGTTATGGGTTCAAAGCACCCAATTTATTTTCAGTACATTAACTCATTCTTTAAGTCCAAGGTCACTCTGGCTTGTATAGATAAATGCAGTTTTTATCTTATTTTTAAATATTTCAACTTTCAATTGAGTACAATTAGAACAGGTTGGATGGGATAGTAGTTGACTGTGAGTTTTACCATTTATTTCAAAAGTTATATCTAAAATACTTACAAATAACACTAATTCTAGAAAAGTACAAATTATTTCCAAGTGAAAATTTTCTAACATAAAAGTAATAAGTTTTTTATCTGAGCAATCATATAATGAAAAATATTGACTTTTAATGTGTTTCTCTTTCACGTGAATTTACCCAGGAAGTTTTCTAGTTTTGAGGATGTCTGAAGATTTTTTTCTTTTGGTGTGTCAAAGAGGGAGGAAGCTACACAGTGGAATAATAAGTGTTTTGTGCATTTTCATTGTGCTAAAGTCACATAGCAAGCAGAGGATTGTAAAAATGTGCCTCTGAGGAGCATCTTGATCAGCTGGTTTAAGGAAAGTCCTCACCTGAATAATGTGTCTCAGTGGGTTGGACGTCATTATGTGAACAGAAAGGATCACCGGACTGATTCCCAGTCAGGGCACATTCCCAGGTTGCAGGCCAGGTCCCAACTGGTCAATGTTTCTCTCCCTCTCATTCTCCTTCCTTTCCTCTCTCTCTAAAAATAAAGAAATGAAATCTTTAAAAACAATAAAAGTCCTCAATGACACTTTAGGTAACAGGTCATAATTCTTAGTACTATAGTGATGACTAATATTGTAGTTATCATGAGAGTTTTATTTATTTATACCTTTCTACTATTTTCAATCTTTCTCCCTCTTCCCTGGAAACTAAAATAAGAATGTCTTAAAATAATGGAGTAAAAAAACTATAGTGTGATACAATGGAAACATAAAAGCTTTAGAATCAGAAAAAAAATTGAGTTGGAAACCATAAAGACAAACTGCTAGTAAAGTCTTTGTCACTTTACATATTTAAAAATATTTTTAATCTAAAGTAATTTAATTATGGAGACTAAAGGTTTATAAAGTTGTAAATGGAATATATATAAGCTACATATAAGGTTATACGAGGTATGTCCAGAAAGTATCCATCCATGTGATATGAAAAAATAGAGACATTTATTAAAGAAGATACAAGATACAAGAAACATTGTACATAAGACAATGGTGCCTTAGTCCCCATCAAAGCAGGCACCTTGGGACCTCACACAGTTCTCCCAATCACCATGAGCTGCCCCATTGTATTTTCCTGAATCTCATCGACAGTCTAATATCTCTTCCCTTTCAAAGGTGATTCTAGCTTTGGAAAAAGCCAGAAGTCACAGGGTGCCAAATCTGGGCTATAGGGGAGCTGAGTCACCTGGGTGATTTGAAGTCTCACCAAAAAACTTTGCACGAGACAGGATGCATGAGCAGGCACGTTGTCATGATGAAGCTGCCAATCACCAGTTGCCATAGCTGCGGACTTCTGAATCATCTGAATAGTTTCCACAGAGGAATGTTCAAGCTTAACTCAAAATGTGATGCAGATTCATTGCTTTACTCACTCAATCATTTTGAATGTGACGGCCACACAGTGCACATGCTCATTCAATGGTGTCTACAGCCCCTACTGACTAGTACAGTGAAGTCGTCATTGTTCACATATGTGCATCAAGTCCACTCTCTTTGGCTGCCAGGTGATTTCAATGCCACCCAAACCATTTTCGTTATATTGACAACAGCTGGAATTTTCCCAGACAGACCTTGTATACCGGGCATACTATTATGTACCCAAACATGCAGAGCCAAGAACCAGTGCCCTCATTCAAGGTCCATAAATTTATTTTAGCCTCTGGGCAGCAAACTTTATAAATTATATTTGAGAGTTATTTTTATTCAAAGTATTATACATTTACTTATCTAGTTCTAGCTAGCGCTATAACAGAAAATACCTTCAGAGGGGTAAGATGTTAAGTTTCTCTCCCTGTGGCTCTATGTCTCTCCTTAGAAGTCTCTAAGTAGAGTTTTTCAGTCCGGTTGATTAACACAGATGTGTGAATACATATAACTATCAGAAATTATGTCTAAAGAAGGAGGGAGGGACTTAAGGACTTACCACGCCATGATTTTGCTCTGAAGATGGGAGAAAGTGCTAGTTGTAGACTAGCAGGAAAATGTATAAATACTGTATAGATCTATAAATGTTTAAAAAGCCCCAGAGAGACCCCAAACTCAAATTATCACAAACATTTTGTGCATCTCTCTATGTAGAAAAAAAAGAGATGGAGATACATATCTCTATCTTTAATATATTCCTCCCTCTTGCCTAATTCTGGTGCCTACAACGCTGCCCTCTTTAATAATCAACTTTCTTTTGGGGCCTGAGGGAGGGGGTGGGGGGTAGGAAACAGCATCCTCATTGTTGCTGATTTTCCATTTGTTTTAGGAAGAAATTGCCTCCCCTGTGGTATTTTGTATCTAAGTTGACTAGTCAGCTGCGGAGCTAAGAGGTTGGGGAGGCTTCTCAGGGAGTGTTAAAGCAGGCGGGCCAAGCCCTGGAGCAAACACGTGTTCTCTAACTGTGCTTCAGCTCTGCCCTTTGAGGGCACTCCCACAGTGGGAGAGGAAAACCACCTGCGGCCACAAACCCAACCCTATCATCCCTCCACCCTTGGGTAACCCTGCCAACAGTGGCTGCTGTGAATGATTTACTTCAGCCACTCAAACCATCTTCAGATGAATGCATAGCTTCCACTTTAACTCCAATTTTCTTCAGCCATCTTTGTTTTTGTGCCTCTCTACTTTCCCTTAAGGTCAAAACAGCATTAATTTTTTTTTTAACATGTTCAATGGTTGTATCTTCACTCATTTTATTGCAAAACACAGAAAGTGAGAAACAACGAGAAGCCCCTCATGGTCTTCAAAAATAATGTATTTGAAATGTTCGATGTAAAGATCTAGTTAAGCCCTGACTAGTGAGGCTCAGTTGGCTGGAGCATCAGTCTATAGCCAAAGGTTGCATGTTTGATTCCCGGTCAGCGCATTTGCCTGGGTTGCCGGTTCGATCCCCTGTCCCAGCGGATCTGGGAGGTAATCAGTAGACGTTTCTCTCTCTCCTTTCCTCTCTCTCTCTAAAAGCAACGAAAAAAAAAATTCTTGGATGAGGATTAAAAAAAAAGAATCTGGTTGTATTCAGACTTAAATTCAGTTAAATTTAACACGCCAAATTTCAAATGGAAATTTGACGGCATTTTAAAATTCATAAAAACTGTACAATATTCTAAATAATATAGATACATCACAATGTTCATGATAGAATTATAGCTTATTTATATAAATTTTAATGGAATGCAACACAAGCATTGCTGTCAAAGGAATTGTAAAATCATCTAATTTAACCCACCCATTTTTCAAATCAGGAAGTTAAGTGAAGGTCTTATTCAGAAGGAAAAAATACTTTAGTTTTTTTTAATCATCGAGCTGTTGCACATGGGTATGATATAAACCTTGTTAAGATAATGATATATTTCTCTTCCAGCTGGTATATAGCCACCGCCCTGAGTCCACTGAGTGTCCACCTGTTGTAGCCTTCTCTCACCTTCCCTACAAGTTCCTGGACCCTTAAACATCAAGCAACTATAGCGTCAACATTTTGCCAGCAAGAGGCCTTTGGGAGCCAGGCTGCTGTACTGACAGCCGTGTCCTTTCCAGTTGGTTGGTTCCCACAACGGTGCAGGTTGTTAAATAGCTTTGAGTATTATCCCTCCATGCAGTTACTGACAGAAACTTCACTTCCCAGCTGTGCTGGACATTGGCTGATCAACACAGAATCCATTCTTACACTGTACTTCCACCCCCGGCAATTATCTACCTGCTCTTTCCCACACAACTCATGTATTTTGGTCAGAGTTGAATCCCCTCTCAGCCCCGTGGAGAAGCTTTGATATACTTAGGTCCTCAGCACCTCCCATTTCCTGCCACAGTAAGCACAAGTGAGCAGGGAGCAGCCAACCAGGCTGTGTGGAATGCTGGGAGAGCATCGCTCTGTCCTTCACTAGGTCCTGTGGAAACTAGCAAGCATCTTATTACATCAAGGGGGCCAGTCCTGGAATAAAATTAACATTGTCAACAGTAAAGAAATAAGAAAAACAAAACAGAACAATTAATTGCTGAGGTGGCTACACTTCAGGACCAACTAACCCTCATGTCCCCCTTGCATCCAGACTTTCCAGTCGCCTAAACCTAAGCACTTGTCTTGTTTAAGCCCGTTCGAGTTGGGTTTTCTTTTGCTTGAAACCTCATAGGGACTCATATTTATACACTGGCCCTCCAGCAAAGCTTTGCCAAAGTTCTCCAGTACAGCCCTATAGTTAACTAGACCACAAAGTTATAAAACAAAATAGAACTTTCCAAAATGTGTTCTGAAAAGCACAGGTTCACGAGAGAAGTCAGTAGCTTTTATGGTCCTGGAAATGAACAGCTCAGTGAACAAAGTCAGAAACACCTGGGTCATCTAACATAGAGCATTTGTGGTGTACTCAAATGCGATTTTTATTTTTGATTCCCATCCAATCCTTTTCAAACTTTTTCAGCAAAGCGAGCATTCCCTGCTCCTGCCTGAAGAGCTTTGTAGGTCTATTAACTTTTCTACTTTTTCTCTGGGAAGAGCTTTAACTCTGAAAACAAAGCATTCATCCAGAAAACAGAAGAACGTCACCCACACACCAGTTGCTCTGAGAAAGGTGGGCTGGGGGTTAGGGTGACATATTTAGAATGCTTAGGTAAATTTGAATTTCAGACAAACAGCAAATAATTTTAAGTATAAGTATGTTTCAAATATTGCATGGGTTATACTTATAATAAAAAGTGTTCATCGTGCATCTGAAATTCAATTTAACTGAGCACCTTGCATTTTATCTTTCAAGAGAAAGAGGTTAGGGGATTTACAGTCCTTACTTCACTGAGAGACTGCATGTTCTTGGGGCATGACAGAGGGTGAGGTGACTTATGTGGGCCAAGTTTAAGGGTCCTTTGAACATTCCATCATAGGGGACCTCTCCAGCATCAACTCTCAAGGCTTGAGTGATACCCCTCATTCCCCTGGGATGTTCACCCCCCTTTAGTCCCTAGACCATCAGCTGGGACCATCAGTTTCACCCCCTATAGCCCACCCTTGTCCATACAGAGCAATGAGAAGCAAGCTCCTAGATTGGCCACCAAGTGCTAATAAGCCAACTTTTGCTTCTACATATCCCAGGAGGGAACCAACTTCAGTCTTCAGTGTCCCTGACACATGGGGACATGCATTAAGCTCTTTAAGTAGTCCCACTGAAGCCCTTGCTGACTGGGCTTGGTGTGGGAGGGAGCAACCTTCCCAGGTGGAAAAGGTTGCGGCCCCTGAGCACAGCTGCTAGTCTCCCCTGAGAAAACCTCGGCAAGCCTCCCCGTCCTCTGCAGGGACCCGAGCTGTGGAGTAGGTTTCCAGGTAGTATGCTGCTGCAGTCTGCACACAGTGGCTTAGCAACCCACTTGGGAATTCTGCACTGATTTTATTTTAATGCTTAGCTAAAATCTGAATTTTCTATTCTATGATATAGGTTTCTTTTCTGGGAAAATTGTCACAACTCTTAATACAGCACACCTATGAGTCTACACAAAGGAGTGATAGTTCGCAGTAGTTCCCATGTGAACTTGACTATATGAAGTCCCCCCCCCCTTTTTTTATTCCAGGAGCTTTTAATAAAATTTGTGTTCTGGCACATATTTTAGAATGTATTGCCCTAGAAGATTTTTTTTTTTTTAGTGATTAAGAGCGGAAGCTGTGAGTTCAGCTTTTGAATCTGATTCTGTTACTTACTGTGTAACTTCAGGCTCTGTGCCTCAGTTAGGCATCCACCTCACTGACTTGCTGTGGAGCGAAATTAGTCACAATGGCAAAGCACTTGGGTCAATGCCGGGCACAGAGCATGGGCTCAGTAAACGTTAGCTGTTACTATTAGTGGTAATAGGGTCAGCATCGGGAGCAGTGAAAGTAGTAGTACTGAGCTGCTTGGGTGATAATTATAAAATGATAAACTGAGTTTTAATCGTGAGACACTCATATCGTTTTGAAAATTCACATGTTCCTGACTTTACAGGTCTAGAAAACCAAATATTTTCATACATTTGAATATAGATAAATAAATAAAAATGCCTTCAGAGTCCCTTAAATAGTACTATGGTTTTTGTACCTTTTGTATTTAACCATATAAAATGGTTTTTGAAATGTTGGACACAATTTTCACAGAGTGAGAAGATCTGTAATTAGGAATTACCTTTATCATAATCATTAAGTAATTTTCAGTGAAAAAATGCTTAATCCAAAAGAGAAAAAATCATTAGCAACTTTGGGTTAGGTTATATATATAATAAATGCAAAACACAAAGTTGTCTAGTTTAAAACCAAATTTTCCAAACGTGCGATCATTTTTGTTTTGTGATTTTTCAAACTGTACAACTCTGCCTGAGCCACGATCCTATGACTTAGGGCGCAAGACATGCACGCCATCGTCATTCCTTTTTGGACAGTGTCTCGCTCACACATGGGGCTCAGAAAGAGCAGAGAGAAAACAGCAAGCCCCACAAGCACACACCTCAAGAACACTGCTTTAAAAAGCACAGTTGTACCCTCACTTGTGGTAAGCAGCACAGCACACCAAGGTGGACCCTGGGTGAGCTGATGTAAACTATAATCAGAACGTTTGCTTCTGTGTACCTCAGAGGCCTTGAGTAGCGATTTCATTCACAGTTTCAACAGACTGTATTGTTATGGGTTGAATTGCATCCCCTCAAAAAGCTGTGTTGAAGTCCTAACCCCTAATATCTCAAGGGTGTGGCATCTACATGATGTAAAAAGATGGCCATCCAAAAGCCAAGGGATGCCTGAAGCTACCACAAATTAGGAGAGAGGCCAAGATCGGATCTTTCTCCAGAGACTTCAGGGGAGCATGGCCTTGCTGACGACACCTTGCTTTCAGAGTGCCGGCCTCCAGAACTGAGAAACAACACATTTCTGTTGTTCTAAGCCACCCAGTGTGTTGTACTTTGTTAGAGCAGTCCTAAGAAACTCACAAGCTCTATGAAAGTATGTCCCTCCAAACATGCAAATTTCTAAGAGCAGCTGTCCCATACTTCCCCCGCCCACTTCCAACAGCTCATCAAATCTCAAGACCTCCTGTTTGAAGTTAGTAGAGATTTAATACATTAAAAAAAAAACCCTACAAAATGAAGATAAAAAGGAGATAAACTGACAAGACTATCATTTTAGTGTCCTCTATTTTTATTTCAAATGGTTAAGAAAGTGTCACTTTAACTGAAGTGGTCACAGGTATATTCTACCTCTGAGGTTGCCACATTTAAAAATAAAATATTGGTGTTAGAGCCCAGCCACGTCACATTAAGAATAAATTTTAACTGCAGTGAGTAATCCTGCAATCCAAGCAATGATAGCAAACCTACATTTGCTGATTTACTGGCTCCACTCAGAAGATTATTCCCAGGAACTGGTGGACGTTTGAGCCTGGCTCTCCCCCCAGCGCACACGAGCCTTCTGAGCCGCCCTGGGGCCCTCACTTGCTGAGCTTGACTAAAGCAAAGCAGAGGGAGGAAGTGAGCTGCTTTCCTGGGCTGCCGGCCTCATGCATGACCCCGACCCTTACTATTTACTGAAAATATCCTCCCAATTAAAAAAAAAATGGCAGGAACTTTTGGTGGCTGAATTGTTGTAGGATTCCTGGTAAAATACAGTCCTCAAAGCACACCTCAAAAAATTCCCACAGGGGTTAAAAACATTTTTGCTTTTTTATATTGTTCTCTTCTCATTCTCTCTACAAAACTCCCACAGAAGCTGTTCTTCCTCAGGCCTCTAATCTGAATAGTGGCATGCGTCAAGTCCAGAGTTCCTGAACAGAAGGAGCAGACAAGGGAACGACAGGGCTGAGGGGTTCACAGGATCTGACACTCACAGTGGCCACTGTCTGTGGGGCTTTGCATAAGGGCCTTCACCATCTGCTCAGAGACCTCAGTTTCTTCTATGCGAAAGGAGGACGTTGTACTCTATGGCTCCTAACAACATTTGCAACTTGAAAATCCTATGACTTTGATTCTAAATGCACAAGGGAGTAGTAGTTCATGGATGCTGCCATAATCTCACACCTTTAGGAAGGTTAACTTCAGGAAGATCAAAAAGAACTTTCACTGAGAAAGAAGATGGTGACATTACCAATGGAAATTAGAGGGTTTTTGTGGTAGAATCCTAAGGAAAGTGTTCAGTTTTCAATGATTCTCCATGGAAATGGAGGAGTAAAACTTCTACTTGAAGTGGACCAAGCCACTCCCAAGAAGTGGGACCCATTGGGCAAGAAGACCTTGGTGTCTGTCACTCGCCCTGGCCCACTTTCTGCACTCTAAATTCTCCCAGTTTTGAGTACAAATCCCCATCACAAGCTGGATGACTCCATTAGTGGGCTGTCGCTCTCTCTCTCTCAGATTGCATGAAATTCTTACTTCACAATGAAGATGCTTCTTTTATTCTTTCATGATATTAGGTGATGTATCAGGATCCCAGGAGGGAAAGAATGGCTTGCCAAAATTATGCTAATTCAAGGGGGGTACACGTAGTAACAGGGACAGTGCAGTAGCCTGGGGGTGGTAACAATGAAGCTTGTCTTTATTTCCAAAAGGAAGAGGAAAGGGAACAGTTACCAGACCCCTAAATAAGAGAGTAGTGAAGCCCTCTCTAAGCTGTCTCTAGAGAGGGCTGCCCGCATGAAGCAACCCCACAGGGAGGGAGTCAGGGGAATGAATACCTCGAAGCCAATACAAGGCATTTTGAAGTACTTCCTGAAGTAATTCTCTTAATTGTCCTCAAACTGTTGAAAGTGTATCCTTACTGAGGAAAAAGCAGAGGAAGACTATTCTCTTACCAATGCCTTCTCAAAGCAATGCAGACTTTTCGGTGTGGAATTGGTTTAAGTATACAAACCTAAAATGATTCCTTACCCACAGAATATGCCCCTCTTCCAGAGATTAAAAGTTTGACCTCCACTCTATGCCCCCCCCCAAAAGTTCCAAAAGTCTGCGACTTGTTATCCTTTGTAATTTAATATGTGAGAGGCTGGTTTTCCTTTGAGTTCACTCAGTGTAAATATACTCTGCCCATGACCAAACTCCAACATTCAAAACGGGAGGAAGTCACTCCAGAGCCCTCTCTGAACACCTAGCATTGTTTCAGGAGTCCGCTGGGGTCAAACTCCACAGCCCTAACGTAGAGCTATTGCAGCCTGAGGGTCTAATACTGTGTCCTGCTTTATCTGGTGTATTACTTTATTAAAACCCCGCAGCTGGAGTTATACTCTTAATTACATTTATACCCCCCCCAAATAAGCAAAATTCTCGGTAACAAATATATGGCAAGTTTTCTACTCTTCACTCCCATACTCACAACAGATATGGCTAATCAGCCATTTCTGGTTCCTGGAAACTGGAAATATGGTAGTGAGTGTCTCTGTCAACAAATTCTGTTGGCCAAAGGGGTTGGCTTCTGCTTTCTTCCTCTTTTAGTCCCTCCAGGCTCCTCCACATGTTATTAGTATATACTATAAAAGCCTTGTTAGGGTCTATTGCAATCAATTATTACCACATAATAGCATCACTCAGCTGTAATTAACCTTCTGCCAGCAATACTTACAAATCCTTCTTATCTGCTTCTGTTAATCTAGTTACACCCCTGGTGTTAAGGAGTAGTCATAACTCATTAACATTTATCCTCAGGTAGGCCATGCTATAAATACGCTGGTAAACAGTTTGTTTCTTGTGGGTTTGTTTTTTACAACCTAAGCCAGAATTCTTCCACATCCGAGTGGAACTGGGATTCAGCTGAGGCAGGGAGTACATCAACTAGGGGATATATAATTTCTCTGTTTTATGCTCGAAGACAAACCCAACAAAATACTGGAATACCAGAGTTGGAAAAACACAAACCCAGTTTTCTTGATGCTGAAGCCAGGTGATTTTTAAGATGTGAGACACTTAAAACAAAAAACTTGTCACATACACTAGGTAACATAAACTAAGAGTAGCTTCAAGGGAATGTAGATACTTATATGATGGTTGACCCTAGCTCATTCATTTATTTAAGAAATATTAATCATTACCAAGTCAAATGTTTGCCAGGCACTGTTATCAGCATTGTTTATCAGTTCTTCCTAAACTTTAGAAGTTTTCAGGAGGGCAACCACCAGGCCACTACACATAGGACCCCTATCAGTCTGAAACAGATAGTATTATGGTGGGTGGATCACAGATCTGGCCCAGTGTGTCATTTCTTATCATCTTATAGCATTTTTTATCCTGGCTATTGATTTACTTAAATACACAAGCATGACGCTCTATAGTCCAAACCCTCTGATCTGCGTGATTACAAAGAATATGAATACATAGACAAAAATAAACATTCTCACTCAAGTTGTGCTGTTCACCTGAAACTTCTATTTTTGAAAACATGGATGCTCCAGTCCAATAGTTGACTTTGCCTATCCTGTGTATTGGGCCAAATCAGTTTCTCTAATCTCAAAGTTTTCTTATAGTCCTTATCCCCAACAGCTTTGCTTTTCCTAGTCTGATGTTAATACACTGAATTCTTGCCAACAAGAAAGAGTGTTTGTGGAGTACAATGATCAGTGAGTAGATAATTTCAAAATGCTATTGGTTTACTTTTTTTTTTTTTCTAGAGGATATGTATGCAGGGACAATAATAAAAGTTCAAAGGAACCAAATTCTTCTTCCCCCTCCCACCACATAAATGACTACCTCCTTTATAAACAAGTGGTTATCCACAAAACTGATATAAAAAGCAGTTTAGATTTGGGTTTCATTTACAATTTCTCAGTCACATATTTTGTTTTTCTCCTATTACTTAAGACTTATTTTGTTGTACGTATTCTTCCAAGTACTTAAAGCAAAAATTATAATTTTTTCAAAAAATACAGTTATAAAAGCAACAGAGGAGAAAACATGGTACAAGTTATGAAAACAGTCATTGAAACGAAATTTATCTCAGAAACAAAAGGAAACCAACAGTGCAGCACAAGCAAAAAGATATTTCTAATACTGTTGACCAGGAAGTGACAAATAATTAGGAGAGGAAACACACCAGACCTCTTCTACGATTCAAAATACCTCCTATTTATATGTAATTATGCAGAATCTTACCTGAAGAAGATCACAGGCTACTCTATCACTGCTATTTTAATCAAACTAAAAATCATACTTTGGTGTTTTAAAAAAGTTAAATGAGCTCTGGAAATGCAAATAAAATTTAAAAAGAAGGAAGCTAGATGTGTGCCTGTATTTCTGGAAGAAGGGCTTCTAAAGACTTTTTTTTTTTTTTTTTGAAATCTCTTTAGTTACATAGGAGATTGAGGTTAGCCTGAGCATTGCGTGCCATTCTTGAAGAGTCCTAGAGGCTGACTCATTTGCTTTTCTATTTCTGGTGAAAAGGAGAGATGGCAACCATCACTGGAGAGCAAAGGGTGACTTGGTGACTGATCTCTCTACTGCACTGAGAGAAGCAATTACACGCAAGTTTCAGTCCCTGCCTCCTCCCAGAGAAACCCAGCCGTTTTGTAGAAAGGGAGTTATTTCTATCCAAGGAGACAGGTGGCAACTGAAAATACAACCATGAAGAAAAGGAGAATAAACATCTTTTTCAAAAATATAACAAACAATCAGGATTATTCAAGTTCTCATCTATACTGATCTTCTTAACTATATACTGCCAGTTAAAATGGAATTGAGCACTGTTCTAAAAATTCACTCCCTTTCTAAATGCATCACTTCACTTTTAACTGTCCAAAACACCCTTTTTAAATTTACTTCCTCTAAAACAAGTATAATTTTAATAGAAGGATGCGGGCAAAAGCCACATACCCACCCAAAGAGTTGAGGAGTGAGCCATGGGAGCAGTGAGCAGAGGGGGTAGAAAGTGATAAATGCCCTAAAGAAGCCGTGTGGAAAGTAAAGTTCCTTTTTCCCTGGGGCAGTGGGGCATGAATTTGGATTGAGCTGAACTTCAGGGACAGACACTGTTGTCTTTCCTGTAGATTTGGAAAGAAAATAGCAACAACCTTTCTTGAGCACTTACTGGGAAGAGAGTGGAGAGCGATGGACACTTTTTCTAAATATTTTGCAAGCATATCTATTTTAACCCTTAAAACAACTCAGAGAAGTAAATATTATTATCCACTTTCAGAGGTGAGAAAATAGAGACACTGAGTTAATGGAAAAGGAGAGTAAAACTGTTCGAATCCAGGCAGACTGTTCCCATTGTCAATCTGGAGTCTAAATGTTTCAAAAAGTACATCTGTGTTTTTTGTGACAATCAACATTTTTGTATTACTTCAATTAATGAAGTGCGTTCTTATACATTATCTCAATTTACCTTCATTAAAACACTGCTAGGACACTCTGTTTTCAGGCTTGTTATTCAGGTGAGAAAAATGAATTTCAGGGAGTTCTCGAGATCACTCAGCTAGGAAGTGAGTCATGACCAGAACACCAATCTTGTGCCCTCAGGTCTTTTGCTCTTTCCCTTTGCCTCTTGCCTTTCACCTCTGCTCCCTCCTCTCCTTGTGATTCAGGGGAACCTGCGAAGTCCATACACTCGCACATCCACCTGCAGCCAGAACCAAAGCCCCATCTCCGGGCTTTGCAGCATCGCTCTCCGTTAAACACAAAGGCCCCTGGGAGAAGCCGCACTTAAACCTTTCAGCAGTCATTTGCACATTAGTATCACAAAGGCTGTAGATCCTTTTTTAACATACTTTATTTTTTAGAGCTGTTTAGGTGCACAGCGAAACTGAGTGCAGTGAGCAGAGATCTCCCTGTCCCACACAGGCACAGCCTCCCGGGATCACCATCCCCCACTAGCGGCACATTCATTACAATTGATTAACATATTAATACATCGCTGTCATCCAAAATCCACCAGGCTCACTTTTGGTGTGGTATGTTTTACGGGTTTGAACAAATGTATAATGTAGTCACCATTATAGCACCATACAGTGTAGGTTCACTGCCCTAAAAATCCTCCGTACTCTACCTATTCCTCCCCCCTCCCACGCCCCAGACCTCTGGCAATCAATCACTTATCTTCCTACTGTGGGATGAGATTTTGATGGGGGCGCGGGGAAGGGAGTGAAAATTAGAATAGACAGCAAGCAATATAAACTGTAATTGGAAAACTATAACAAAAATTTTAAAATACCAGTGCAGGGGAAAAAAATAATCAAGCAAAAAGCACAGCAGATGAGGGCATTTCGTGCCTAAGGTATATGGGGTGAGTGCAGGGGAAATTGAAGAACCAAAGAGAACTTCAGTGACTTTTTAAGTGAGTTAGAGGCACGCCTCTTTCTGTCCCACCCTTCCCCACATTTTTCAAAAAAAACCTCAGCTCAGCAGATTTCAAAAATTTTTAACAGTGAAAATGTATGTTGAAATAAAATTATATATGTAATGTATTAAGTAATCAACATAAATTTATGTTAGAAAGTTTAGATGTTTTCATGTAAATTATAATCTTATATGCACCTTAGAATCAACCTCAGCTGGCATCATCCAATTATTTATTTTATTTTTATTTAGTTTAATGGCATTGGAAAAATCCAATTCACAACACTAAATATTCACAAATGGTTCTTTAAAATAAATCATGTTACAATCTACTCCCATTAAAATGAATCAGAAGTTTTGAAGGGCAGTAACAACTTGCTTGCATTCTTTAGTATAAATATAAAATTTTGACATATACCTAAAATGTACAGTCAGCATTAGCACCATTTATGTGAAAATGTTATCAAAATATGACCAAGTTATTGATACATGTTCACTTGCTTTTCTTCAACTAAGTGTTGGTGCAGGAAGAAGCATTCACCAGGAAAGTATTCCTGAGTCTAACCAGGAAAACGATCGTTTGCACAGTTATAGTATACTTTTAGTTATGTGCACTTCTGAGCTTAAATTTATTAAATGACCAATGCAAAGCTATAAATCTAAATGAATAGGATTTCTGTAAGAGCACACATGAACAGAGCCAGGGAAAACTCTGGAAAAGAAGACTATTAGAGAGAGCTAGCTTTGCCAGATATTAAAAAGGTATTTTACAACTCTAATAATTAATACTGTTTGAGTGCTGGGATAGACAACCAATAAAGAATACAGGGTACAGAATTAAACCCAAATACATTAGGAAATATGACTGTGATAAAGTTGAGCACTTCAGTATAGAAAAAAATGAATTTGCCATTTTGGGGAAAATAGAGCCATTTAAAAAGCTGAATCTCTCCCATCCCTTATGTCAGAATACGTTTCCGGCGCGTTGATGTGCTGGAGCTGGCGTAGACCAGCCAGCAAGAGGCACCGGTGCGCTTCCCTTCCTAGCCAACTCTGCGTTCAGTGCAGTCACCCTGGTCACTTGCAGCTAGACTTGGTGGGAGTGTTTACACTTCAGAAACTGGCAAATACTCTAAATCAGGGCTTTGGTCTTTGTTTTGTGAGACCAAATTTTCCAGTCACCACTGACAGTAGGAAAAAACACATAAGAAGCAAACCACAAGATAAATAAGAGAGTTTTTCTTTTAATAATTTTAGAGGTGGTACAGAGAACTTTTAAAATAGTTTCCTACAAAAGTAAAAATCTACTCTAGAAATAATCCATAAGTAATATTAAAATAAAAATTTCAAAACGTTAGAAAATGTGTACACATATTTTTATTTTTTTTATTTACTTTATTTTTATGGTATTTTTTCCATTACCATTTAGACCCTTTATATCCCTCTCCCCACTGCAATCTCTATTCTGTTGTCCTTGTCCATGAGTCCTTCTTTTTTGCTCAGTCCCTCCACCACCTCACCTATCCCCCAAGAGCGGTCAGCCTGCTCTCTATCTATGAGTGTGTCTTTGTTCTGCTTATTTGTTCAGTTTGTTCATTAGATTCCACATATGAGTGAAATCAGATGGTATTTGTCTTTCTCTGACTGGCTTATATCAGTTAGTGTAAACTTCTCCAGGTCCACCCATGCTGTCACAAAGGGTAAAATTTTCTTTTTTACAGCCGAGTAGAATTCCATTGTGTAAATGTCCCATAGTTGTTTTATTCACTCATCTACCCATAGACACTTGGGCTGTTCCATATCTTGGATAGTTTAAATAATGCTGCAATGAATATAGTGGTGCTTACGTACCTTTGAATTAGTGTCTTGGGTTTCTTGATATATTCCCAGAAGTGGAATCACTGAGTCAAAAGGCAGATTGATTTCTAATTTTTGGAGGTATCTCCATACTGCTTTCCACAGTGGTTGCACCAATCTGCATTCCCACCAACAATGCAAAAGGGTTCCACCTTTCTCCACATCCTCACCAGCACTTGTTTGTTGATTTGTTGATGATAGCCAATTCTGACAGTTTGAGGTGATATCTCCTTGTGGTTTTAATTTACATTACTCTGATGATTAGTGATGTTGAGCATTTTTTCATATGCCTACTGGCCATCCGTATACCTCTTTGGAGAGGTGTCTATGCAGATCCTGTGCCCATTTTTAAATTTTTTGTTTGTTTGGTTTTGGTGTTGAGTTTTGTAAGTTCTTTGTTTTAATTACCATGGCCTTTATAGTATAATTTGATATTAGGTAGTGTGATTCCTCTAACTTTATTCTTCTTTCTCAGAATTGCTGTTATATGCAGAGCCTTTTGTGGTTCCATATACATTTTTGAAATATTTGTTCTAGTTCTGTGAAATATGTCACTGGTATCTTGAATCTATAGATTGCTTTGGGTACCATGGGCATTTTAATAATGTTAATTCTTCCTATCCATGAACACTGTATGTGCTTCCACTTATTTGTTATTTTCTTTAATTTGTGTCTTCAGTGTCTTATAATTTTCTGAGTACAGGTCTTCTACATCCTAGGTTAGGTTTATTCTTAGGTATTTAATTCTTTTTGAAGCAATTGTGAATGGAATTGTTTTGTTTTGTTTTGTTTTGTTTTCCACCCAATGTTTTTATTTTTATTCAACTATCAGCAAACAGCAGAATTAACACAACATTCAGCAACTCCAGAGTGGCTTTTGTTACACCAACGAAGAGTGGTCAGTTTAACAGACAGACTCATGGATGTGTGATAACGTCTCAAGTAGCCTTCCCGGTTCCCATTCTCACAAGGATTGTTTTCTTAATTCCCCTCTCTGTCAGTTCATTATCGGCATATAAAAAATGTAACTGATTTCTGAATATTAATTTTGTATCCTGACTCTTAGCTGAACTCACTTACCAGTACTAGGAGTTTCTTGGTGGTATCTTTTGGGTTCACTATGTACCGTTTCATGTCATTTACAAATAAAGACAGTTTCACTTTATCCTTTCTAATTTGGATGCCCTTTATTTCTTCTTCTTGTCTGATTGCTATGTCTAGGACTTCTAGTACTATGCTGAATAAGAGAGGTCAAAGTAGACATCCCTGATTTTTCTTTAATTTAGTTGTAACTCCAGTTTGGTCCTGGGAGGAGGTTACTGTAGATTCCACTTACTCCTCCACTATTTTGGATCCTTCTGTACATTTATTTTTAAATGGCTAATTTTCTTCTTGAATAAAGACCTCTAACAAATTAAAAGGATCAAAATAAGCAATTCAGTATAAGTTGAGTAAAAAACATGAATTGACAGAAATATATATATAAATGGTCAATAAATATATGGGAAAATGCTCAACCTCATGCATAACCAAGAAATATAAATTGACAAAGAAATATTTTTAAACCTATGAAATGGCAAAAATCTAGGGTGAGCCACAGCATTGAGGTACATATGGGGAAACACATGCACTTACTGTGGGACATTGTTAAATTAAACTTGACATTATTAAATGAAACTTGAAATTCATATTCTTTTCAACTGAAAGTAAAGGTAATTGTACTTCTAGGAACTTGTTTTATAGATATCCATAGTCTCACAAAAATGAGCAGATCTGGATGATTTTTGTGGCATTGTTTGTGTAATACTTATCAACTACAGTTTCAGAAATTACCCCCAAACTTACAAGCTTAAAGTCTTAATAAAGCTTATTATCTCACGCAGTTTCTGTGTCTTGGGAGCTACAGAACAGCTTAGCTGGGTGGGCGTGTCGTGAGGCTGCCTGCCGTCGAGGTTGTCGGCCAAGGCTGCAGTTGTTTGAAGATCTGACTGGGGCTGAAGATCCAGCTCTAGAGTGACTCACTCAGGTGGTTGACAAGCCCCAGGAGGCCTCAGTCCCTTACCCCACAGACATTTCACTCAGGTAGAACTGTTGTTGTGTCCCTGAGACGTGGGCGTGAGTGATCCAAAAGAGGGCAAGGCAGAAACTGCAGTGCTTTTTATGACTGGGTCCTAGAGTCATACATCACCACAATATTGTCATGCGACACAGGTCATCCCAATTCACGAGGGAAGGGAATACACAAGGGCATAAATGCTGAGACATGAGGCTCATCAGAGGTTATCTTTTGAAGCTAGTTACCACAGTTCAGAATAACAACAAAAAACTTAATATTCATTAGGAAGGTACTGGTTAAATAAAATTTTAACTTACTGAAATGTTATAGAACCACTGAAAAGAAGAAAGCAACCTCTATGTGCTGCTATAGGAAAATTCCCCAAATACATAATGAAGTATGTGAGGCACATATTTATATATTTATAATAAGATTTCCTTGGTTTTCATACAGAAACAGGCACACATACATAATTATGTGCATAAGAACATGAAATCCTGCAACAATGTATAAGGAGATCCATCAGTGGGCGGGGGAATTGGTGTGATAGTGGTTAGGGATATATAACTTATTTTATGTTCTATACTTATATTAGTAACGTTTGAAAAAAATGTTACTATGAACATCTGCATACATCACATTTATAATTTTAAAAACTAGTTTAAAATATGCTCCACAGGTATTTACAGGACAGATAGCCAAAGGGAAGTATCATTTAAGCCAAGCTCAGACAGACCTCCCCCTCACTCTGTCTGCTGCTCAGAGGAACTGTGTGGTAAGCAGGAGAAACACAAGATAGTTTCTGGATTGAGGACTGAGTGAGGACTGAGTGCTGCCGAGTCTTCCTCGTCTGCAGGTCGCTAGCCTCCATGAAGCTGAATTAATCCGTGACGGGAATAATCCCCAAAGGAGAAATCTGTTGTGATGGGCTTTTCCCTACTCTGATGGGACGAGGTCCTTTGGGGAGTCTGGACGCGGACACTGTGCAGAAATGACAGGGCTTGCAGTGGCCCCAGTTACACTGGGTCACACGGCCGTGAGAAGACTCTCAGCGCTGGTGTCAGCAAAGCTCAGCTCCAGGGGATCCCTGCTACAAGGGAAGCTGCGCGTGTGAACACCTGTCTTGGAAGATATCCGGGGACTAACTGTGGGAAAATGATTGATCAGTCTTGATGGATCACCTTGAAGAGGTTGTGGACCCAGGAAAGCTCATGCTTAGTTCATTACAAGGCCAAGTTTGCAAGGAGTCCTACACTGGGTTACGGAAGAAAATAGCTGAGAACTATCTGCAGCAAGAACAAATTAGAATCAGAGATTTAAGGAAGCTTTATCAAAATGTCAATAAATAACACAATGATAGTGATTTTAAAGATGCAGCTAATATTTATTGAGTGCTTATTATTCATCTACTAATTATCCTTTTTACAGATTAAAAAGCTGAGAATTAGAAAAGCTAAGCATCTTTCCAAGGATATTACACAGTCCTCTTTTGGGAATTTCAGTTTTAACAAGTAACTCAAAAATGTATTTTAAAAATTAAAATTTGAATGAAATACTTTAATGACTCCCAAAGCACTCTTTCCAAGAAATTAGAAAACTACTGCTTTACTGGTCCGTGACCAACAGGTGGAATTCACGGCAGGTAAATTTCTGTTCAATGTACAGCACTAACTCCTTCAAAGTGAAGCTGTCTGATCACGAGATGAAAGCTCCTGAGAGCCGGTAAGCTTCCATCCCTGGAAATGTTCAAACAGAATCACAACGACCACCTGCTCAGCATATTGTAGAGAAGTGTGGGCAGCACACCGTTGAGTCCCCCTCCAAATCTAAGATCTTATGTTCTTATGAAACTAGGGGCTTCACTTTCTTATCCTTCAGGTTAAACTGAATTGAAGCTTCTGAATGCAGAAGGCTGGACTAAGTATATTTCTTAAGATTGTAGGGGTTTGATTAATAATAATAATAATAATAACACTTTATTAAAAGCAGTTATTAAATCCTTGGAACTGTTTTTAAGTACTTTACATATATTAACACAGGTAATCCTTTCTACCACCCTAACAAAGTATTATTTACAGAGGATTCTAACCTCTAAGTCTGGCCACCACGTCCAAACCATATCTGAGACATTTATGCTCCATGTAGTGAGGCAGTTACAGTCACATGACACTGCAAGTGGAGAGAAGTTCAGCTAAAACACTGCAGATAAATAAATAAACACATAAAGGAAGTGGTTTGTTGCATAACAGAGAGTTTCTATCCATGTTTCTACAGTTAAGTCAGCAAACCACAGGCTGGTACTTAGAACAAAAAATCAGTGTCAGAAAAACCTTGATATCATTAACATCCCTTGAGTCTGAACTCATTACAAGTCAGCTTAATCTAAATTTTTTGATTTAATACAGGAAAAAGGAGGCTTTGGGAGCTGCAGGCTTCGGTGCAGACATGGCCAAGTCTGACAATCACACCACACATGACGAGTCCTGGAAATGGCACAGAGATGGCGTCAAGAAATCTAGATCACAAAGACACAAATCTCTTAAGGAGTGGACTCCGAGTTCCTGAAGAACTTGTGCTTTGCCAAGAAGCACAACAAGAAGGGCGTGAAGAAGATGCAGGCCAACAATGCCAAGGCCATGAGTGCACATGCCGAGTCTACCAAGACCCTCTTAAAGCCTAAAGAGGTCAAGCTCAAGACCCCAAACAGTGCCAGATGCAAGCTCGGGAAACATGCTCATGCCTGCCTTGCCAAGGGTCTCAGGCCCTGCCAGCCAAATGTCAAGGCCAAGGCTCAAACCAAGCCCTAGGCTGCAGCTGCAGCCCAGCTCAGGTTCTCACAAGTGCCCAGGACCCCAGCAAAGCTCCACAGTAGAGGCCTCTGTCTGCTGATATGAGGGCGGAAGGACTGGTGTGACCCCCTGGGCTGCAGTCTGCGTGGAGCTAGTGTTTCCTGTGCTCTTTGCACAAATAAACTCTGAGGATTTGTCCGGAAGAGAAGTAAAAATAAAATTAGTAGCATAAAAGTTCCTTGGATTTTTTCTTTACTTTTTCCATAACAATAGGATTTGTTTTCACAGAGCAACAAGCACAAGACATTTCCAGGTCCCTTACTGAATGCAAGTGATGGTTAGGTGCTGGAGGTTCCTGGCTGTGAGGCAACCTTGCCTCCTGTTGAGCTTTCCTAACTCAGCAGCAGTTCAGTGTGCGGCCTCAGAGCCAGACTCCTTGTGGCTGGACACTTGGCTCTGTGGTGTCGAGCAAATGCTTCACCCATCTATCACCCAGTTTTTCTCACATATGCAATGGGGGTAGCAGTACCTCTCTCATGGGAGGTTTTCAAATACTGAATAAGTTAACTCATGTCATTTTAGAACAGTGCCCGGCACATACTAAATCCCTGATCAACATCAGCTGTTAGCATTAGCTAGTGTGAGGGAAAATGGAGCATTTACATGGTAATCTAAACGTACAAAGAGATAGAGTTTCAGATGGTAAACATGGCTGGGTTCCAAGTGGGGTGAGATGGTCATGGGTGGGAGCAGCTGGGGCCGCCAGAGCAGACTCTCAGCATGAGGAGACTTCAGCAAGGCCAGGAAAGAAATGTGCCCACCTTTGATGTGGTATAGGTGCTCTAACATGCTGTCACAAGTATGATGTTCTCCGCTAAGCCGAGGTGGTAGATGATGTGCACTTGACCACAGAGGAAAAAAGAGAATCAAAAAGTTAAACAGTAGGTAGGAAGTCAATGGTAAACAAAAGAATTAAAATACGCAAAGGGTAACATTTTATATCCTTCCCAAATACAACACATACACGTATAAAATTATGTGGCTTAATATTTTTACATATATGTAAATACCTATCACTCAATAGTTTTCCACTTTTCCAACCAAATTCCTCCATTACAATATTCAAATTTCTTAGCTTAAAAATTATTATTTTTGATGTCGACCAATGGAAGTGGAAAGCGATGTACTGACGTAGCTATCTACACAATATATACAGATATGCACACCTATATTTTCCACCAGGAGGGGAACAAGCCTACTGTGCAAATGACTAAATTCTTCTTCCTGACTAAGCATGTGTATTCTCCTTCCTGCTTTTACAAGGAAGTAACTTAAGTGTAGAGTCTCTGTGGCTTTTCCTAGACCACACAGGTATGACTGGTCCGAGATCTGGGCTTGGATCATATGGAAACATTCTAAAAGGTTTCAGAATGGGATGTCATGCATTTACGTGTTCTCTGATGCCTGGTTAAATAAGGAGACTTATATCTGAGTCTCTGTCTATAATATTTTTGTGTTGCCACTTATTTGCCTTATTTTTTACTTCATTTTTGCTTTCATTTTCCCTGTTGAAAGAAAGCTAGAGTTATTTTTCCACACAAGCTTCAGAACCCTGCCAGAAAGAGTAGCTAATTCCTCAACCCCCTGACTGTAGTTTGACTCTATTCTTCAGGAGAGCAAGAGGTGAAGAAATGGAAAATGGTCCTTTCTAGTAGCAGAGACACACTGGACTGCTAGGGCCTAGGAAAAGTTTCTCAGGACCCATCCTACTGTGCCATCCTCATTAGGGATTAAAGCAAGTTTTTGGGGTTTTTTTTTTTTTAATTTTTATTGTTATTCAATTACAGTTGTATGCCTTTTCTCCCCATCCCTCCACAGCAAGTTGTTAAAGCCACAACCCTATGTACTGGCATCATTAGCACCCAGAAAACGTGGGCTGGGCTAGTAAAGCTACTGGCTGCTGTAGATCCCTTTAGCAGAAGTGGTGGTTCATGATAGCCTGTAACTATGTAAAGAATGTTTACAAAGGGCTAGGGGGTGGGGGCAGGGTCTTTGAAAGAGAGGTTAGAAAGAAACCCAAGACAACCCATGTGCTTATTCACAAGCAGTAATTGACCACCAAAAAGGTAGAGAACTTCACCCAACCAGGAAGTACAAACTTGCGGTCTGATGGCCTCTTTGAATTCTGTTTCTTCAGCCTGAGAAATAAGGATTGAGAGAAGCTTCATGGAAAAGGAAAAAATGGAAAAGGGGCATGTTCAAAAAACAAAAAACCAGGCAAGTGGAGAGTAAAGGCAAAGAGCAGGCTTCAGTGGTATGCTGGTTAATTTTATGTGTGAAACTGGCTGTGTCTCAGTGCCCAGACATGTGGTCAAAAACTATTTTGGATGTTTCTGTGAGGATGGTTTTTAATGACATTAATGTTTAAATCAATGGACTTTGAATAAAGCAGATTGCCCTGCACAGTGTGGGTAGGCCTCCTCCAACCAGCTAAAGGCCTGAACCACCAACGACAGATCTCCCCTGAGCAAGAGGAAACTGCGGTAGAGGCTTCCTTAAAACTTGAGCCGCAGCATGGGCCGTTCCCTAGGTCTCCAGCCCCTCTCAGCCTCAGGTCTTGAGCTGCTGGTTTTGGACTTGCCAGCCTCAATAAGTGTGTGATCTAATTCCTCAATATAAATAGATAGATGATGATAATAATGATAGATAGATAGATGATAGATAGATACATAGATAGATAGATAGATAGATGATAGATAACCTATTTGTTCAGTTCCTCTGAAGAACCCCGGCTAAACAAGGGAACTGTAGCCTTCAGGCTACCAGGAGGGGACCTGAAACTGGTAAACAAAAACCAGGAATATAGTGCCAGACCAAACGGTGGCTTTATTTGAAAGTGTTTGACTACTGAACTCACTCTTGATTTCTTTTAAGTTCTCAATAGTAATTGCCCTTTTCTAATTGTTCTTACTTTAACTTACTTTACTTTAGTTTTCCTTACTTTCCTCTAATTTTTCTTTTCTTAACTGAATTCATCCCATTATATTATATGTGTTATTACAAGTCACCTTAATTCCTTTTTAGGATATGTTAGAAGTACACATAAATGAACAGCTTCTCATCATTTCACGCAATTATGTAAGACTAGATTTAGATTTCCACATATGAGAAAAGAACATATGAATTATGCAAAGCTAAGAGGAAAATGATGAGGGGATTTAGATAACAAATGACTTGAAATTTTAAAAGACATGCAGTAGATGTCCAAGTGTTTGCACAACGAAATGTGTCTTAGTAACAGAACAGGAAGTGTTAAAGTTAACCCAGAGGACAAAACATCAAACTATAGAGTGTGAGCAAGAGTCAAAAGCTGTGCACTGAAAAAAAATAGGAAAAATGAATTTTGTATTAGTGTGAGAATTACAGATTTTTATGAGAATTGTATAATTAAAATATTTTCTGATAGGAGAAAATTAAAGGGTTCAAAGATAAGGCATATAAGTAATGAAAACCTGATGCTCTGTTGTCTTTGCACATATAATTTTCAAAATGTGTATACTTCTAGTTCTAAATTTATTTTGAATTAATAAAAATTCAGGTACAATTTCATGCTATGTCAGTAAGAGGAGTTAATCCATATCTGACTTTAAGATTATCGCAAGACACTAAAAAATGATGAGGAACAAACAACAGTGAACTCAAAGTTACACCCCAAAAGGAGAGCAAGAATGAAAGGATTTTACCCTATCTTCCCACGTAAGAACTTGGCCAGTTGAAAACCAAACCATTTAAAAACATTGAGGAAGAAGCATTCTTCATCTGGTAACTCATTTTTGCTAAACAGAAAGTATCCTTTAGTTTTTGTTTTGTTTTAAATTTTTGTAGTGTTGTTCAATTACAGTTGCCCCCATTTTCCCCCTTTACTCTCCCCTGACCTACCCACCCCCACCTCAGTCTTCTCCTGCAACCCCTTCCCCCTTTGTCTTTGTCCATGGGTCCTTTATACGTGTTCCTTCAACTCCACACCAGGAAGACAAACAATGGAATTAAAAAATGGGCAAAGGGTGTTTACGGGAACTACTATATAGTAGTAGAACTACTACTATAAAGGACACATGGACAAAATCAAGGGGGAGGGTGGAGGTGGGGGAGGGAGGTGGGTTCGGCTGGGGTGGGGTGGAGGGATGGGGAGAAAATGCAGACAACTGTAATTGAATAACAATAAAATTTTTTTAAAAAATGGGCAAAGGACCTGAACAGAAGGTGTCCTTTAATCTTCTCTCTGTGCTCACCTGCGCCGTATCCTCCACCATCTGACCACAAAGCAATGATGACACTGCAGTGGCAGCGAGGAGATTGTGGAGGAGACCAGACAGCTTCTCCAGGCGTCAGACCTGCCCGTCCTTCCGCTGAACTTCCTCTCATTGGTGGGGATCGAGGGGAAAGAGTGAGGGGCTGTGGGGTTTTGTACTTTAATTGGGTAACTCTCCTTTCATTTCCCTATTCCAGTGATTTTCAAGCCACCTTGAGGTTTTTCAGCCTTTGGTAGCAAGTCCTTCAAGTTGCCACTAAAATACCATTTGAAGAAAACATAAAGTAGAGCTATAAAACTCGTATTCTTTTTTAGATTTCTTCACTAGCACTAATATGCTCAAGTTCCTCTATAACTCATGAGATGTCCCTGTGGTTGAGCTAGAGGGCTGCTATGTTTAAAAGACGTAACCCCAGGAACAGTGGTCAAGTTGTAAGGTGGTCAGTGATCAATGTAACTTCTAAACTGCCAAACAGGAAATTTAAGAGGTCACACGCATGGGACTTTGTCCAGCACCCACCTTCTGAAATCCCTTCCCCATGTACCAGGTGGGTATGAAACCTGTGACTATACAGTTTGAACTTTAGGAACAATAATTTTACATATTAGCATAGATAGAAAAGATACTTGAGTGCCACACATAAAGTTCTATGAATTATTAGAATCTGTTAAGTAGTTCTCTAAGCGAATGTGATCTCTTCAAGTTAGAACTAGTTAGATTCTGCATTTAATTATCTTAACAATAAGGTTAAAAACAGGAAGAGGTTTTCAGAAAGTGATAAAGTAATGGCAATTCATGATAAAAAAAAAACCCTAATGTAACTGAATGGAAAGTCCTTTCTGATTAAATAAAAACCAATGTAATGGGAAAACATGCACAATGAAAACAATGTTTTGAGATCTTAAAAAAGTCCATGGCCTTTATGTTTTAATATTTTATTAATCTAATAAATGCTTACAGTTCTAAAAAAATCAAACAGTAGTAAAGACTTATAAAGAAAACCAGCAATTCTCTGTCCCATTTGTATCCACCCAGCTGTACTCTCCAAAAACAACCATTTTAAAATCTATTAAATCTGTTTACCTCCGTATTTCTAAATAATAAGTTTAATCTGTTGTTTGTCTAAGGATATTAACTAGAGGTATGCCTGTTTTCTCTTTGCTATTTCTCTCTCCACCTCACACACCGCCCCCACCTTTCTCTTATATTTGGAGATTTTCCCTTAAGTATCTGATAATCCATTGCTTTAAAAAGGCACTAAAAATTATATTGAAAGCTCTGAGGGTGGAATGAGAAGGGAGCAAAGTAGAGAGCTAATCATTTCCTGTTGAAAACACCAAAGCTTCCAGTGGTAACTCTGTTTGTTTTTTCTCTAGAACTATTCTGGAAACAGTTTTCTAGCAAACAGCCTTTGAATCTCCTGCCCATCTGGAAGCCAAATTCCCTTGGAGGAGGAAGGTGGGCAATGGTGTAAATCCACCAGTAGGTGGCTCACTTTCAAGAAACACCCTATTTTCAATCCCAGCCTGTCCTCTGCATTTGAAAGTTTTAAATAAAAGGAGAAATGCTTAATATATAAAGTTAAGGGTGGGGGATCAGCATACAAAATTATATACGCAGTATGACTTATCTGTATTCAAATACGCATGAAGGAGCTACAAAGAAATTCACCAAAATATTGAGTGGTTATGCTTATTTACGAGTGGAGGTATAACATGTGATGGCTACCTTCTTTTCGATACTTTTGCTTATTTTTCCAAAATTTCCACAAAGTATAGGCATTAATTTAATAATAGGGAAAAATACTTGATTTTTAAAGAAACACACATTAGGATGACAACAGGGAAGCCCAGAGGTGCATGTAGATAAAAAGGAGTTTTCCTGCTCCTAGGTTAAAAGGTTTATAATTAAGTACTTAATATATTAACATTTAGAAAATATGAGTAGGACATAAGAACTATTTTATTGCTATATTGATATGTTGAAAATGCCACTTGTGTACCAGAATCCAGCTTAAGAAAAAAACATTAAGAACCTTAAAGCCCTACCTCAATCCTTTTCCCCACTCACCTGAATTTGCGTTTGTGATTGGTTTTTCATTAGAGTTTCATTACCTAAAAATAGTCTATATATCCTGAGCCACGTGGCTCGGTTGGGCATTGTCCCACACAGCGGTCATTGGTCTGATTCCCCATCAGGGCACATGACTGCGTTGCAGGTGCGGTCCCCAGTTGGAGCATGTATGAGAGGCAACCGATTGGTGTTTCTCTCTCACATTGATGTTTCTCTTCCTCTCTCCCTAAAAATAAGAAATTAAAATTTTAAAAATATATAAAAAATAAGAAATAAAAACAGTTTATGACCTAGTTTTGCATCCTTTGAATTTTATGCAAATGGAATCATGCTGTATATACTATTCAACAGGTTGTTTTTCTTCACTCCATGTTTGTTAGTTTTGTGAATAATTCTGGTTTATATTTCTATTCTAGTGAATGACTGTATTGTCACTTATTTATTTAACATCTTGTTCTCCACTTCTTTAGACAGTATCCATTAGTTCCCTCTAAAACTGATGAGAAATAAGCTTATTTCCATTTCCTCCTCTGTAACTTTAACCAAAGGTAAGAAGTTCCAGCTTTATTATGTTTTCTTTCTCTGATTTATCAAGATATTCTGCTTTCTGATTTCTCTGCTTTCATTTTTAGTCCTTATAAGTATACAAACGTACAATATTTACTTGGATAATCAAGTTTTGAAGTTTTTTGATTGTACTGATAATTTTTACCCCCAGCGACTCTTGCTAACTTGTGAATTAAATATAGGCATTATTGTATTAATTTATTGTGGACAAATAATTAAATTATGCACAAAAATAGAACTTTTGAAAGGATAAAAATGTTTCCTTACCTTTCCTCACGGAGTCATCACATGCCGCCCCCGGGGTATGGGCATCTTTGCCACTTATATCGTAGTCCTCAATTTTTCAGCGTCATTCATCTTTGTGAGAGTCAAATTAACGTTATGGACTCTATGAAAAACGCACATGTTTTCTCATGATTGCAGGCAACTAACTCACAGTTCAGCAACTCCCTAGGAACTCGAGTGAAGACCCCTGCCTTAGACATTCAACATTATTGGGGTTATGAACATTACCAACTTCAGAGTCTCTCTGTAATGGAGATATGAAACATAACCCATTTGACAAGATTTAAATATCATAGTCAAGTTAATAGTGCTCGATTAAATGCATGATAATTCCTTTAGATAATCTCTCCAACAATACTTAATTCAATGAAGGAGAGACCTCAAACAATTCTCTCTCATCTTCTCTCCTTCCTACCTCCCTTTTTTTCTGGCTTTTTCTCTCTCACCCCTCTTCCTTCTCCCTCTCCCTACTTCCCATTCACTTTCTCTTCCTCCACACCCACTCCACCCTCCATAAAAAACAAAACCCAACAACCCAGAGTTAGATTTTCTTGAGTAAATGTGCTCCACCTGCTGGTTATTTAAAGAATTACATATTTAAACAATTTGAGAAACTGGAGACACTACCTGATATGTTAGTGGAAATAATTTTATTACCTAAATTTTAGTACTTGAGAAGACCTTGGTAATTTAAAGACTAGGATCATTTCTAAAATAAGAACTTACCCTGGCTGGTGTGGCTCAGTGGATTGAGCGCAGGCCTGCAAACCGAAAGCTTGCTGATTCCATTCTGCCAGGGCACAGGCCTGGGTAGAACCAGGTCCCCAGTTGGGGGTGTGGGAGAGGCAAACAAGTGATGTTTCTCTCCTTTTCTTCCTCCCCCCCTTCTCCTCTCTCTAAAACTAACTAACTAAATAAATATCTTTAAAATACGAATTGAATGCCTAATCTATCCACCATATTATATATAGCATGTATTATTTTAGTATCTTCTCCTGTATGTAGAAGCATAGCTATTGTAATGTTTTAACCCTTGTTAGACTCACATCCAACTTGTCCCTTTTAATTTCCTTCTTTTCTATTCCATTTATTCAATGAGCTGTTTCTTGTCCTCCTTCCCTGACACCTTTTCCCATGCTCATTTCTCTGCCCCCAGTTTAGTTTTTGACTATCCTTTCATTTTTGTTTTTGATTTTTTAAAAATTTCCACCCAAGGATATCTTTATTGATTTTAGAGAGAGACTAAGGGAAGACAAGAGAGAAAGAAATATTGACATGAGAAACATCAGTCAGTTGCCTTCCGTACCCACTCACGACTGGGGATTGAACCCACAACTAGGTATGTGCCCTAACCAGGAATGGATCGTGCAACCTTTTGGTGCACGGGGACAACGCCCCAACCAACTGAGCAACCCAGCCAGGGAAGACTTTCCTTTCTTATTAAATTGTATGAACCTCATCAGGTGGTTCGCTTCCTATTTTTTCAATGATCAACTTTACACAAATAATTGGTAAATATATGTCCCTAGACCTAAGTTCTCCCCTGAGCCTTAGCCTCACATCTCTAAATACTGGCAGAGACGGCTCACAGGCATACAGAGCTCGTCAAAAGTGCTCTCTTGTTTTTGCCAAGGGCCTCTTACTTGTTCCAAGTATCTACTGCTGTTTTACGAGCCACCCCAATTTGCTGACATAAAACAGCCATCACTTTATTATGCTCACGAACTCTGTATGCTGGAATTCTGGTTGGCACAGCAGGAATGGTTCTGTCTTTGCTCTACATGCTAGCGTGTCCGTAAGAAGACTTGCTGATACAAGGGAGATACAACATCTTTCTCACATTACTAAAACGATAGGGGACAGGAGGCGAAGATGAAAAGTAAGACCTCGTTGTTTTCCAGAAATATTCACATTATTCATGTTGAACAGTACGCAAGATCAAATACACTTGAATTGAAACTTTCAGCAGAAGTTATTAGTAAGTTTATTTGTATTGATATAGATACTATTTAAATTTTTAAATAATAGTATTATTTATTCTTTGAAAATATCTACCGGATTATTTTTAAGTTAAATCACAACTTGAACTACAAGAAATTGATAAGTTGGGTTGAAAGTCTGCATATTATTTCTGT